>NC_089506.1:185225188-185825188 GCF_036850995.1 Saccopteryx leptura | reverse complement strand
TCACTCCTGACACACAATACGCTTGTTATGAGTGAACAGAAAGAGAGAAGTTGGAAGCTTGTAAATCTTTTTTTTTTTTTTTTTTTTTTTTGAGAGGAGAGAGAGAGGGAGAGAGACAGAGAGAGAGAGAAGGGGGAGGAGCTGGAAGCATCAACTCCCATATGTGCCTTGACCAGGCAAGCCCAGGGTTTCGAACCGGCGACCTCAGTATTTCCAGGTCGACGCTTTATCCACTGCACCACCACAGGTCAGGCAGAAGCTTGTAAATCTAAGTAAAGAAAATTTTCCCCAGGATTATAGAAATGGAAAAAAGGTAGTGGAAACAACCTGTGTATAAAGATATCCTAAGCTTAAAAACAAATATCCTAAGCTTATTTTATTTCTAAATAATC
This sequence comes from Saccopteryx leptura, assembly GCF_036850995.1. Taxonomy (NCBI): domain Eukaryota; kingdom Metazoa; phylum Chordata; class Mammalia; order Chiroptera; family Emballonuridae; genus Saccopteryx; species Saccopteryx leptura. Next base: position 185,824,796 of record NC_089506.1, on the reverse strand, counting down.
TTTATTGAAATCAGTCATTAATTACATTTAAAAACTCTTACTCTCACAAATGAGTGTCCTTTTATTCTTCAGGACACTCATTTAAAAAAAGAGATGATTGTCTTGATACTCCAAGGTTGTGAGTTTGGTCTCTGGTCAAGGCACATACCATAACCAATGGATGCATAAATGAATGGAACAACAGAACAATGTTTGTTTCTCTTTCTCTCTCTCCCTTCCTCTGTCTCTCTAAAGTCAATCAATAAGTTAAAAATATAAAAATAAAAATGATGAGTACTCATAAGCACTATTCCTAAGATGTTGGGCTACAGCATAGCAGTATTGAAAAGTGCCTCTCGTCCAGAAAATATTGGAAGAATTCCACTTGAATAAATATTGCATAACTCAGAGCCTACTTTTACATACCCATATTTGTGTTACACTAATCTTAGTTTCTAAAAAAAGGGTTTTGTACAGTTGAAAAGCATTTTTGAAATACTGCCAACTCTATCTTGTGATTGGAGTTCTTTGGTATAAAATAGGTTAGAAGAGGTGAGATGCCAGCAGGTATTTAGAGAGTTTGATGTTGATGTTTTATATTTGAATGAGTCATGATTTAGATAATCTGTTTCTGTAAAAGTGTTTTCAATATGCACTCTGATAATTTTCTACTTTTTCATTAAATATTTCTTTTTGGTCTTTTTAAATCATCTGCTTCAAATCTAAATGACAATTTATCATAGTGTGCTTAGATTTTAGTATACATATCCCTCAAGGGTACGTTTATTATCTGTTGGACTTACACTTTGGATTGAGCAGTTATTGTATGAGTGAGATTTGAGAGAGTGGCTGGTTGGTTGCCCACAGAGAATGAGTGAATCTTACAAACCACATACTGTTTATTCAATTAGTTATTATAAACCTGTTGTTTATCTACACAATGTGTGACAATCAAACTGTAATTCATTTGCAGGAGGGTTTTTTACCACTTCAGTTCTCATGACCATCATATATTTTTTTTTTTTCTGAAGCTGGAAACGGGGAGAGATAGTCAGACAGACTCCCGCATGCGCCTGACCGGGATCCACCCGGCACGCCCACCAGGGGGCGATGCTCTGCCCCTCCAGGGCGTCACTCTGTTATGACCAGAGCCACTCTAGCTCCTGGGGCAGAGGCCAAGGAGCCATCCCCAGCGCCCGGGCCATCTTTGCTAAAATGGAGCCTTGGCTGTGGGAGGGGAAGAGAGAGACAGAGAGGAAGGAGAGGGGGAGGGGTGGAGAAGCAGATGGGCGCTTCTCCTGTGTGCCCTGGCCGGGAATCGAACCCGGGACTTCTGCACACCAGGCCAATGCTCTACCACTGAGCCAGCCGGCCAGGGCCATGACCATCATATTTATTTTTACTGTAATTAAACTACTGCTTGGACCTAACTGGGTAGCTCAGTTAGTAGAGTATCACCCCGATACACCAAGGTTGAGGGTTCTCTTCTTGGTCAAGGCACATACAAGAATCAACCAATGAATGTATAAATAACTGGAACAATAAATTGATGTTTCTCTCTCTCTCTCTACTCTTCTTCTCTTTCCCTAGGAAAAAAAAAAGGTAGAAGTCTAAAAAAAAACAAGTATAAGTTCCTTATTGATTAAATAAAATTCATTCAGAGAGAACCACTATTGACATTTTTATTTATATTGATGTCATAATCTTTTGTATGCCTGTATAAAATTAAAAACAAAAATGTGATCACATAGGACTTAACCTTCCAAAACTTCTTTTTTTCATTAACATGTATAATAAACATATAATCCAACCCTAATATTACCCTACATAACCTCGTGTAGGATTATTTATATATTATATATATTTTGTGATATATTTTAAGAATTATTTATGCATAGTCATATATATAAAACATTATAAATGTTATATATTAAATGTTTAGTGTTTTTAATGCCATTATCAATAACTGTTTAGTTCATCTGTTCCAATTTTCTAAATTAAAACATATCACTGCATTATTTTTTAATTAATTAATTAATTAATTAATTGTGTTTATATAGATTCTAGTGTTTCCCCAAAAGCATCCCCCTCCCCCATATTCCCCTCAACATCTCCCTTGTCCCCTCCCAACAGCTCCCTCCCCCCTTCCCTTCGGGTTTAATTCCATTCCTCAGTTGACATTGTTCCTTGGATTCCTCAAATGAGTGAGGTCATATGATATTTTTCTTTCTCTGCCTGGCTTATTTCACTTAACATAATAGTTACCAGGTCCATCCATATTGTTGCAAAATGTAATATTTCCTTCTTATTCATGGCCCCATAGTATTCCATTGTATATATGTATCACAGCTTTTTAATCCACTCGTCCACTGACAGACAATTGGGCTGTTCCCAGATCTTCACTATTGTGAAAAATGCTGCCATAAACATGAGGGTACATTTCTTTTTTTCAGTCCGTGATATGGTGTCCTTGGGATATATTCCTATAAGTGGGATGGCTGGGTCAAAGGGCAACCCATTTCTAATTTTTTGAGGAATCTCCATACTGTTTTCCACAGTGGCTGCACCAATCTGCATTCCCACCAGCAGTGCAGGAGGGTTCCCCTTTTTCCACATCCTCACCAGCACCTATCGTGTATTGTTTTGTTAATGAGCACCATTCTGACTGGTGTGAGGTGGTATCTCATTGTGGTTTTAATTTGCATTTCTCAGCCTGACCTGTGGTGGCGTAGTGGATAAAGCGTCGACCTGGAAATGCTGAGGTCGCCGGTTTGAAACCCTGGGCTTGCCTGGTCAAGGCACATATGGGAGTTGATGCTTCCTGCTTCTCCCTCCCTTCTCTCTCTGTCTCTCTCCTCTCTCTCTCCTTTCTAAAATGAATAAAAAAAATTAATTTGCATTTCTCTAGTGATTAGTGATATTGAACATTTTTTCATCTGTCTATTGGCCATCTGTATGTACTTTTTGGAGAAGTGTCTACTCTAGTCATTTCTTGTGCCCATTTTTTGATTGGATTATTTGTCTTTCTGGTGTTGAGTTTTACAAGTTCTTTACAAATTTTGGTTATTAACCCCTTATCAGATGAATTGTTGAATATGTTCTTCCATTGTGTGGTTTGTCTTTTTATTCTGTTCATATTATCTTTAGCTGTGCAAAAGCTTTTTAGTTTGATATAGTCCCATTTGTTTATCCTGTCTTTTATTTCACTTGTGAAGATAAATCAGCAAATATATTGCTGCGACAGATGTCAGAGAGTTACTGCCTATGTTTTCTTCTAAGATGCTTATGGTTTCATGACTTACTTTTAAGTCTTTTATCCATTTTGAGTTTATTTTTGTGCATGATGTAAGTTGGTGGTCAAGTTTCCTTTTTTGGCAGATAGCTGTCGAGTTTTCCCAACACCATTTGTTGAAGAGACTGTCTTTACTCCATTGTATGCTCTTACCTCCTTTGTCAACTATCGATCGTCCATAAAGCTGTGGGCTTATTTCTGGGTTCTCTGTTCTGTTCCATTAATCTATATGCCTGTTCTTATGCCAGTACCAAGCTGTTCTGAGTACAATGGACTTGTTGTATAACTTGATATCAGGGAGTGTGATACCTCCCACTTTATTCTTCTTTTACAAGATTGCTGAGGCTATTTGTGTTCTTTTTTGGTTCCATATAAATTTTTGGAATATGTGTTCTATATCTTTGAAGTATGTCATTGGTATTTTAATTGGTATTGCATTGAATTTCTAAATTGCTTTGGGTAATATAGACATTTTAATGATTATTCTTCCTAACCATGAACATGGTATATGCTTCCACTTGCTTGTGTCTTCCTTGACTTCTTTTATCAATGTTTTATAATTTTCTGAGTACAAGTCTTTAACCTGCTTGGTTAAATTTACTTTTAAGTACTTTATTTTTCTTGTTGCAATAGTCATGGGGATTGTTTTACTTCATTTCTCTTTCTGACATTTCATTTTTTGTGTATAAAAATGCCTCTGATTTCTGTGTATTAATTTTATATCCTGCCACCTTGCTAAATTCATTTATCAGTTCCAGTAGTTTTTTTGACTGAAACTTTAGGGTTTTCTATATACAGTATCATATTATCTGCAAATAATGATAGTTTTACTTCTTCTTTTCCAATTTGGATGCCTTTTATTTCTTCTTTTTGTCTGATTGCTGTAGCTAGGACTTTCAGTACTATGTTGAATAAGAGTGGTGAAAGGGGGCACCCCTGCCTTGTTCCTGATTTTAGAGGGATTGCTTTTAATTTTGTCCATTAATGATGATGTTGGCTTTGGGTTGGTCATAGATGGCCTTTATCATGTTGAAGTATGTTCCCTGTATTCCCACTTTGCTGAGAGTTTTGATCATAAATGGGTGCTGGATTTTTTCAAATGCTTTTTCTGCATGTATTGAAATTATCTTGTGGTTTTTCTCCTTTCTTTTGTTTATATGGTGGATCACATTGATTGATTTACAAATGTTGTACTATCCTTGCCTCCCCAGAATAAATCCCACTTGATCATGATGTATGATTTTTTTCATGTATTGCTGGATCTGGTTTGCTAATATTTTGTTGAGGATTTTAGTGTCTAGATTCATCAGGGATATTGGCCTTTAATTTTCTTTTTTTGTGTTGTCTTTGCCTGGTTTTGGAATCAGAATTATGCTAGCCTCATAAAAGGAACTTGGAAGTGTTCCTTTCTCTTGAATTTTTTGAAATAGCTTGAGAAGGATAGGAGTTAGTTCTTCTTTGAATATTTGGTAGAATTCACCAGTGAAGCCATCAGGCCCAGGGCTTTTTTTTTCTTGGGAGTCTTTGATTACTGTTTCGATCTCATGTGTTATAATTGGCCTGTTTAGGTTTTCTGATTCTTCCAGATTGATTTTTGGAAGATTATATATTTCAAGGAATTTGTCCATTTCACCTAGGTTGTTCAATTTTTTGTCATACAGTTCTTCATAGTATTTTCTTACAATATTTTGTATTTTTATTGTGTCAGTTGTTATTTCTCCACTCTCATTTCTAATTTTATTTATTTGAGTCCTCTCTTTTTTTTTCTTGGTGAGTCTCATTAAAGGTTCATCAATCTTGTTTACTCTTTTAAAGAACCAGCTCTTGGTTTCATTGATCCTCTGTATTGTTTCTTTAGCCTCTATATCATTTATTTCCACTCTGATCTTTATTATTTCCTTCCTTCTACTACCTCTGGACCTTTCTTGCTGTTCTTTTTCTAGTTCTTTTAGATGAAGGGTTAGGTTGTTTATTTGAGCTTTTTCATACTTCATAAGGAATGCCTGTAGTGCTATGAACTTCCTTCTCAGGACTGCTTTTGCTGTGTCCCATAGATTTTGAGTTGTATGTTCATTGTCATTAGTTTCTAGGAATTTTTTTATTTCTTCTTTGATTTCATTGTTAACCCATTTGTTATTTAATAACATGCTATTTAGTTTCCATGTGTTTGAGTATTTTTCAGTTTTTCTATTGTGGTTGATTTCTAGTTTCATGCCATTGTGATCAGAGAAAATGCTTGATCTGATTTCAATCTTAAATTTGTTGAGACTACTTTTGTGTCCTAACATGTTTTCTATCTTAGAGAATGTACCATGAGCACTTGAAAAGAATGTATATTCTGCTGTTTGGGGGTGAAAGGTTCTAAGGAAATCTATTAAATTGAGTTGATCTAGTATATTTTTTAAGTCTGCTGTTTCTTTAATTTTCTTTCTTGAGGATCTATCTATTGATGTCAGTGGGGTATTTAAATCCCCTACTATTATAGTATTGCTGTTGATCTCATCCTTTATATCCATCAAAGTCTGCTTTATATATTTAGGTACTCCCATATTAAGTGCGTAGATATTTATGATGGCTATATCTTCCTGTTGGATTGCTCCCTTTATCATTATATAGTGACCTTCTTCATCTCTTACTATAGTCTTTGTTTTAAAGTCTATTTTGTCTGATATAAGTATTACTACCCCAGCTTTTTTTTCATTTTCATTTGCATGAAATATTTTTTTTCCATCCTCTTACCTTTAGTCTATGTGTCTCTTTTGTTTTGAGGTGTATCTCTTGTAGACAGCATATATATGGGTCCTGTTTTCTTATCCATGCAGCTACTCTATGTCTTTTGATTGGATCATTTAATCCATTTACATTTAAGGTTATTATTGATATGTAGTTGTTTATTGACATTTTGTTCTTTAAAACTATATTCCTCTTTTGCTGTATTCTTTTCCCCCTTTGTTCTGTTTACAACAGGCCCCTTAACATTTCTTGCAACTTTGGTTTGGTTGTAATGAATTTCTTGAGGTTTTTGTTTTTTTTTTGTCTAGGAAGCTTTTTATTTCTCCTTTGATTTTAAACAATAGGCTTGCTGGATAAAGTAGTCTTAGTTGTAGGTTCTTGTTCTGCATTACTTTAAATATTTCTTGCCATTCCCTTCTAGTTTCAAGTGTTTCTGTTGAGAAGTCGGATGTCATCCTTATGGGGGCTCCTTTGTAGGTGATAGCCTTTTTTTCTCTAGCAGCTTTTAATATTTTCTCTTTATCTCTTAGCTCTGCTATTTTAATTATGATGTGTCTTGGTGTGGATTTCTTTTTGTTTCTCTTTAATAGAATTCTCTGTGCTTCTTGAACTTGTGTGACTTTGTCTTGCATCAATTAAGGGAAGTTTTCAGTTATGATTTGATTGAATGAAGTTTCTAACCCTTGTTCTTTCTCTTCTTCTTCAGGAGCTCCTATGATGCAGATGTTGTTTCTCTTTAGATTGTCAGAGAGCTCTCTTAGAGTTTCCTCAGATTTTTGCATTCTCTTTCCTTTTTGCTGCTCTGTTTTTGTGTTTTCATTTATCTTGTTTTCTAACTTGCTGATTTGATCCTCTGCTTCATCCAGCCTGCTATTAATTGCTTCTAGTGTAGTCTTCATTTCAGATATTGTATTTGTCATTTCTGACTTGTTCTTCTTTATTATTTCAATGTCTTTTTAAATACTTGTTATTTCTTTATTTATGTTCTCACTGTGACCATTCATTGTTGTTCTAAGATCTTTCAGCATTCTAATAACCACTATTCTAAACTCTGCCTCTGGTAGTTTGCTTATATCTGTCTCACTCAGCTCTTTTTCTGAGGGTTTCTCTTGTTGAGTCATTTGGATTGCACTTCTCTGTCTTCTCATTTTATCTGTGTTGCCCTGGACTTCCCTCGTTGGGGCCTGGGGCAGGTCAGTGGGAGTCACTGCCTGTGACTGGTTCTTATCCACTTTTTGGGAGCTACAGGTTATCCAGATCTTGTGGCTACCTCTGCTGGGTCCAGGTGCCATTGTAAATATCAGCTATACTCCTAGGCTTGCTTTTATCTACTCTTGGCATGGGAGAAGTTACTTTAAAAGTTAAAGCTCCTCTAAAATCTGCTTTCTGTTGTCTTTTATTGCTGGCTACTTGTTGGGCTCAGTACTGTAATTGAGTGATTAGGTACGGTATTAGATGTGGCCTACTTCTTTGCTTCAGGTGTTTTTCTATCTAGATTTTTAGCTCCCATTTTGTGGTCTCTCTACCAGGCCACCGCCGCTGTTGCTGCCTGGGGCTTTCAGGCTCAGGTGCTGCTGGCTCCAGTCCACCTCCGTGACCACTGCTGCTCTGGTTGGGCTCATGTGTGCCTGCGCTCCTGTTTGGACCACTTTCAGACTGCCTCATCAGTTCAGATCTCAGCGGCCCCTCGGGGGTTGCGCACACCTCTCATCACTGCATTATTTTTGTATTAGAACCCTTATTTTCCAGTAATAGTAACCCATTTCAGTTTAGCAAAAATAAGAATATATTAGAACACAGGAGTATTTTGAGGAATCTAAGGACAAGGATGTTTCTGAAAACATTGTCTTTTTTCTTTTTGTATAAATTTCTGTGTGTGTGTGTGTGTGTGTGTGTGTGTGTGTGTGTGTGTGACAGACAGAGTGAGGGACAGACAGACAGGAAGGAAAGGGATGAGAAGTATCAATCCTTCATTGTGGTACCTTAGTTGTTCATTGATTGCTTTCTCATATGTGCCCTGACCCAGGGCGGGGGGGGCTACAGTAGAGCGAGTGACCCCTTGCTCAAGCCAGCGAACTTGGGCTCAAGCTGGTGAGCCTTGCTTAAAGCAGATGAGCCCATGCTCAAGCCAGCACCATGGGGTTTTGAACCTGGGTCCTCCGCATCTCAGTCTGACACTCTATCCACTGTGCCACTGCCTGGTCAGTCTGGAAACATTGTCTTGATTCCTGTGTATTCTGGTCTTTGTACTTCTGATTCACTACCTTCCTCTCCCGTAACAGTCTTCCTCTGCTTCACACTATGTGGATAAACACATGGCCACATTGGGGGTGGTGAACACACAATACAATGTACAGATGGTGTATTATAGAATTGTACCCCTGAAACCTATATATAATTTTATTAACCAATGTCATCCCAATAAATTCAATTAAAAACAAAAAAGAAAACAAAACCAAACAAACAAAAAACATGGCCACAGAAAGTACCAAGTTTATATGTCACAGGTTCAGCCATCCTGAAAAAAACTAAATCAATTCCAGTCCTTCCTCATCTCTCTACCTCATTCACCATGTCAGAACTCCAGGATTAGTAGATGTTCACCTCCAATCAATGGGCGCCAATGGGTGATATTTGATGGACATGGTTGGTAGGAGTCACTTTATAGCCATGCAAATGATGGGGAGAAAAAGAGAGACTGGGAGACAACCTATAAATACCATCACATTCTTATTACACCCTTTTGTTATTTTATTTTGTTTTATTTATTTATTATTAAGTAAAAGGTGGGAAGGCATAGAGACAGACTCCCACATGTGTGCCAACCAGGATTCACCTGACAAGCCCCCTAATGGGTGATGTTCTGCCCATCTGGGGCTGCTGTTCTGTTGCTCAGCAACTGAGCTATTTTAGCACCTGAGGTGAGGCCATAGAGTCATCCTCAGCACCCAGGGCCAACTTGCTCAAACCATTTGAGCCATGGCTGCAGGACAAGAAGAGAGAAAGAGAAGGGGGAGAGGGAGGGGTGAAGAAGCAGATGGTCGCATCTCCTGTGTACCCTGAATCGAACCCAGAACTTCCACACGCCAGGCTGACGCTCTACTGCTGAGCCAACTGGCCAGGGCCATCCTTTTGTGTTTATTTTTTAAATTTATTTACTTTAGAAAGAGAGGAAGAAAGAGAAAAAACATCAAATTGTCATTCCACTTATTTATGCATTCATGGGTTGATTCTTGTATGTGCCCTGCCTGGGTATCAAATCCTCAGTCTTGTCATATTGTGTCAACACTAACCAACTGAGATACCCAGCTGGGCTCATCACACTTATTTTTATTTGGACATATTTATTGCAATAAATTGTCACTGTTAAACCAGTAAAAGAAAAGAAATTCTTTTTTTTTCCTTTAATAAGAATAGCTTTTTCTAAGAGTGAGTTCATTTTATCTGACAGTAGGTTGTAACATCTTCATAGGTTTTAGACTTATGCATCTACAAAGGAAAGACCATTCTTTATACCCTCTTTGGTGACTCCAATGGAAAATTATCTGTTGTTGAAATAATAAGAAAATTACTTGAAATAGTAAGAAAATTCTTATATTTAAGAATTTTAAGAAAATAAATTTAAATTTAAGATATTTAAGAAACTATCTTAAAATTCATCAACTGTTCTCTTCTAGATTTAACACTTTAACATATGTAAAACCATGTTTCTCACATAATGAGTTTTATGGTAGCTGTAAGAAATATACATCTAATATTTAGGAATAGAACATTAATATTTACAGTGTAAAATCATGACCAACTCTAAAAGTAAATCTAATTTTTCTATGGAATTTGTTTTTGTTTTGTTTTTGTGACAGAGACAAAGAGAGGGACAGACAGACAAGAAGGGAGAGAGATGAGAAGCATCAATTCTTTGTTGCAGCACCTTAGTTCATTGATTGCTTTCTCATGTGTCCTTTGACCGGGGGACTTTAACTGAACCAGTGATCCTTGCTCAAGCCAGCAACCTAGGACTCAAGCTGGTGAGCCTTGCTCAAACCAGATGAGCCCGTGCTCAAGCTGGAGACCTTGGGGTTTCAAACCTGGGTCCTCCGTGTCCCAGTCTGACACTCTATCCACTGCGCCACCACCTAGTCAGGCTCTATGGAGTTTTATTATGCAATTAGAAATATATTTTCACAGGAGACTCAAATCTTTTTTTTAATTGAAAAATTTTTTTTAGATTTTATTTATTCATTTTAGAGAGGAGGGACAGAGAGAGAGAGAGAGAGAGAGAGACAGGAGAGAGAGAGAGAGAGAGAGAGAGAGAGAGAGAGAAGGAGGTAAGGAGCAGGAAGCATTAACTTCCATATGTGCCTTGACCAAGCAAGCCCAGAGTTTTGAACGGGTGTTTCAGGGAGACTGAAATCTTTTAGTCAAGTATATTGAAAACTTTTGGAGAGGAAGGAATTAATAAGATGGAAGGCCCAAGGCAAATTAGTTAATATAGAATTTCATCAGTTCTATGTTTTCTAAAAAAGCCTGTAATGTTGCATAAATCTGGAATCTGTACTTTTTTTGTTACCTGATTCTCTACTGTATTCATTATCTATTGCTACTTAACAAGTTACCCCAAAGTTTAGTAGCTTGAAACACCAAATGTTTTTTTTTTATTACACACAGGAATCTAGGAGGAGCTTGGCAGGGTGGTTCTGGCTCAGGGTCCCATGAAGTTAAATTGTTAGCCGGTGCTACAGTCATCTGAAGGCTTAATTTAACTGGGGGAGCTGCTTCTCAGCTGACACATATATCTATTATTAGGAGGCCTTGTTTCCTTACTGCGCAGCCCTCTCCATAGGGCTACTCATGACACAGCCGCTCATTTACTCAGGAGCACATTATCTAAGAGAAAGAATTTGTAGGGAGGGGACATAGAAACTACACTGTCTTTTATGACTTAACCTTGGAACTAACGAACCATCACTTATGCCATATGCTATTGGCCATGCAGAAATAACCTAACATAATGGGATGGGGCAGGGAATGGGGGTTACAGAAGGCACAAATACCAGGAAATACAGAGGGAGGAGTCACTGGGGGTCATTTTGGAGGCTTGCTACCACATACACTGCTGTCTGATCTTAAAAGTTACCCTCAAAATTTGATACCCTAATATTTTTTTATACTCATATAATGTTACAAATCAATTGTGTTTTTATAGTTTGCATGTAGAGGCTTTCTTCAAATATTCCTAAAGTTTAGGGCTGGGGGTCCAGATGACTTTCACATTCTTACCAATGATATAAATCCCAAATTATATATATTATGTTTATTTAAAAAAGAGACAGGTTGGGCCTGACTTGTGGTGACACATTGAATAAAGCATTGACCTGTAACACTGAGGTCGCAAGTTCAAATCCCTGGGCTTGCCTGGTCAGGACACATATGGAAATTGATGCTTCCTGCTCCTCCCTCTCTTCTATCTCTCTGTTTCTCTCTCTCCCGCTCTCTGAAATGAATAAAAATAAAATCTTAAAAATAATGGTGATAAGCCCTGGCCGGTTGACTCAGGGGTAGAGCGTCGGCCTGGCGTGCAGAAGTCCCAGGTTCGATTCCCGGTCAGGGCATACAGGAGAAGCGCCCATCTGCTTCTCCACCCCTCCCCCTCTCCTTCTTCCCTGTCTCTTTCTTCCCCTCCCACAGCAGAGGCTCCATTGGAGCAAAGTTTGCCCGGGCACTGAGGATGGCTCTCTGTGGCCTCTGCCTCAGGCACTAGAATGGCTCTGGTCACAAAAGAGCAATGCCCCGGATGGGCAGAGCATCGCCGCCTGGTGGGCATGCCAGGTGGTTCCTGGTCGGGTGCATGTGGGAGTCTGTCTGACTGCCTCCCGGTTTCCAACTTCAGAAAAAAAAAATGGTGAAACTTGTTTAGAATAAAGCTTAAAAAAAAGGAAGCAGTTTGGCCATCATTTGTTTATTTATTGATTTGTTCAACAAATAATTATTGAGTTCAGAGCACTGTGTTTTTTTTATTGTTCTAATATGTCACCCCTGGGGTCTAGCCCCCTCTTTTTAAAAACAGCTTTACTGAGATAAAAATCACATATTATACTATTTGCTCATTTACAGTGTAAAGTCCAGTGGTGGGATTCAGCTGGTTTGCACCAGTTCAGCAGAAACAATATCTAATTTTTTGTTGAGTTTAGCAAACCAGTTGTTAAAATGGCACTTGTAATCAGGGCTCTCTCTAAGGTGGGTGCCTGGGCAGCTGCCAATGTGGAAATTACAAATTTACATTCCTTATTCTTTTTTTTTTTTTTTTCATTTTTCTGAAGCTGGAAACAGGGAGAGACAGTCAGACAGACTCCCGTATGTGCCCGACCGGGATCCACCCGGCACGCCCACTAGGGGCGAAGCTCTGCCCACCAGGGGGCGATGCTCTGCCCATCCTGGGCGTCGCCATGTTGCGACCAGAGCCACTCTAGCGCCTGAGGCAGAGGCCACAGAGCCATCCCCAGCGCCCGGGCCATTTTTGCTCCAATGGAGCCTTGGCTGCGGGAGGGGAAGAGAGAGACAGAGAGGAAGGCATGGCGGAGGGGTGGAGCAGCAAATGGGCGCTTCTCCTGTGTGCCCTGGCCGGGAATCGAACCCGGGTCCTCCGCACGCTAGGCCGACGTCCTTATTCTTTTTTAACGTTCATCTGTGCAACAGCATATTCTAAGTTGTTCATTCTGTCCATAGGTGAAAAAAATTGCAAGTGAGGACACTAATCAAGAAACAATATAGAAATAGTTTAAATAACAGTTTTATTGGGTTTTTTTTGTCAGGTGTTATTTAATATTTTTCATTAATATTTTAAAACTCCATTTATAACAACCTAGTTTTGTGTACCTCTTTTATTATTATTTAAGTATTAAATGTATGAAATAATAAACTACATTTCAGTATATCTTTTTTTTTTTTAATTCAGTGAGAGGAGGGGAGACAGAGAGACAGACTCCTGCATGCGCTCCAACCGGATGCACCTGGCAAGTCCACTAAGGGATGATGCTCTGTCCATCTAGGGTGTTGCTCTGTTGCTCAGCAACCGAGGTCTTCTTAGCGTCTAAGGCAGAGACCATGGAGCCATCCTCAATACCCAGGGTCAGCTCGCTCCAATGGAGCCATGACTGCAGGAGAGGAAGAGAGAGAGAGAGAGAGAGAGAGAGAGAGAGAAACGAGAGGGGGAGGAGTAGAGAAGCAGATGGGCGCTTCTCCTGTGTGCCCTGACTGGGAATTGACCCTGGGTCATCCACAAGCCAGGCCAACGCTCTACCACTGAGCCAATAGGCCAGGGCCTGGTAAATCTTTTTTTATACTTAAAACAGTCATTAGGGCAGAGAACCAGTTGTTAAAACTATTTGAATCCCATCATTGGTAAAGTCTCCTATTTTCAAAGAAAAAGGGTCTGATAATATCTAAAATTGGGCAATCAAAGACATTTGGTCATCCTCTATGAATTATAATAAATTTCAACTTTAAGACTCCATTGATATATGTTCTTCTACCAGAGAAAACAGGAAACATGGATGCCGTACTGATTCTTCCTTTGACTGCTCTGCAGAACTCTGGAAACCCTGAGGGGTGTTAACTACCACATTTGCCCATGTATAAGACGCACCCTTTCTTGAAAAATTTGGGGTCTAAAAACTGGGTGCGTTTTATACAGTGGTTGTAGATTTTTTTACTTGCATTTCCTACTTTTTCATGCTTCTTTTTGAGCTCATTGTTGAAGACAGTGATTTGTCATCAGACACGAATGAGGACAAGCTAATGGATAGGAGTTTTGACAGTGATGAGGAGTTGTATGACTTTGATGATGAATAACTTGAGTTCAATAACTTTATGTAATACATTTTTTTCAAATTTTCGGCCCCAAACTTAAGGTGTGTCCTATACCTGGGAGCGTCTTATGCATGGGAATATGGTATGTAGCAAACAGGACCAAACAAGTAACTTCAGTGGCCGGAAGACATATTTACAGGGTAAGTTCTTACATAGCCCTATCTTTTCCTTCTAAGGACAGGTAAGCCAAAACAAGACCCAAGTGACTGTAAATGACTACGCTTACCAAATCATCAGTACACACTCAAATAATTGCTCCAGGCAATCCAGTCACTAATGAATGAAAATTATATTTTAATTAATAATATCCCAGAAAGTAAAAGATGTTTTCACATGCTCTTCGAAAAATTTCATATAAGCACAAAATAAAGCAGGTCGTTGATATTAACCAAAATGTATATATTCTTTTGTTTTCCTGGTTTGGGATAATTATTAGCTATTTTTAAAAAAAGTATACAACTAGCACCTTGCTGAAAAAATAGAAGGTACACAAATGCAAAAGCACCAAAAGATTTTTACGCACCCTTACTCCTGTTATGTTGGCATATATCCTTCAGAAACCCCACAAATTTTGGAGGGGTAAAGATTTAAATAAATTGTGAATGGGATATTGGAAGCTCTAACAATTTGCAATTAAAAACTGGGTCTGGCCTGACCAGGTGGTGGCGCAGTGGATAGAGTGTTGGACTGGGATGCAGAGGACCCGGGTTTGAGACCCCAAGGTCTCCAGCTTGAGCGCGGGCTCATCTGGTTTGAGCAAAGTTCACCAGCTTGGACCCAAGGTCACTGGCCCGAGCAAGGGGTTACTTTGTCTTCTGAAGACCCATGGTCAAGGCACATATGAGAAAGCAATCAATGAACAACTAAGGTGTCGCAACAAAAAACTGATGATTGATGCTTCTCATCTTTCTCCGTTCCTGTCTGTCTGTCCCTATCTAGCCCTCTCTCTGACTCTCTCTCTGTCTCTATAAAAAAACACACAAAAACCAAAAAAAAACCCAACAACAAAAAAAGAACAATCCCAAAACGGTCTGTATTAATATATAATACTCGATTATTTCTAATTGTGCAGTTGGCCTGCTCTGCTCTCTGGAGATATCCATTCCTTCTCTCCTCTCTGCCCTGCCTGGCTTCCCTGGTCTGTGCTCACTGGGTTTAATGGTCCCTGAAGGAAGCTTGCCATCACCATGGCTAATGGTGCCTCTTGCCTGTGTGAAGGGTCCTTCCATCTCACAGTGCTTAGAAGGCTGCCATCTACCTCCTGGTCTTCAAAGCAGCATTGACATGAGCCAGGACTCTAAAGAAAACCCAGAACAAACAGGTTCTTCTGTTTCTCAGAGCTCAGCTCCCAATTTTCTCATAGCAAGCCTGCAAACAAATACACACACACACACTCATCCATGAGAACAAGTGGCAGTTTTAGGATAGTGAGAACGCAAGCCAAATGTATAAAACAAAACATTTCTCTCAAACAGAATAATACCTGTCACACATTGGAAACGACATGCGTGTAAGCAAAGTACACTTAGCTTGCCAATATAGGTAGCCTCCTATGTGAACCTCTTTGTACTAAAACAAAAACCTCTTTGTTTTAGGGGCTCACCATTGCAAACACTTTCTGATGAGGGATCAGTATTAATACTTACATAGTTCAATGGCCTTTTCAGGATTTTCAGATCAAAGAAACAGTCTGCCCTAAAAGAAGATTCAGTACTGCAAAACAAACAAACAATAAAAACCAGTTCACTCCTTTGACAGTTTTGTAGGCCTTTATCTTCTCCATCCAGGTTTCAGTTGGCCAAGTATCAATAAAGGTACAAGTTCAAGGTTCCTATTCCCCGATTAACCTCTTAGCTCCTATACTGAGTCCTCTGTGGAGGGTCTGAACTGTGGGCGGGGGTGGCAAAGAGGGACTCCATTTTTATGTGTTAGACATATGTACATTTTTTAATTGTTGCAATGAGACTATATTCCCATGTTAATTATATAATTAAAAAAAACACCTTCCAGCATTACCAACAACAGAACAAAAGTAGAAAACTGGCCTCAAACACATTGAAGCATTCGGAGCGGATCTCATGGCGTGGCTATGTCTAATGGTCCACTGGAAGACTAGTTTAGAAGTCGGTCACTTGGCTTTGTAACAGCTGTGCGATCTTTGGGGGTGTGGTTAACTCCACTTTATTCCTTCCTCACCCCCTGTTAGGTGGATTTACGGGCTTCTCGGAACTCGATCATTCTATTACATATATGACTCTCATCTGAATGCTCTGGTTGTAAGAAATGTCACCTTGTTTTATTTCTCCAAATAAAATTTAATGTTCTTGATTTCTCTTTTACTGGGTAAGGGAAAATTCACTGTCAGATTTCCTTTCCCTTGTTATAGGAGTCTGTCTGAGTCCCAGGGACATGGTACAGTCCACACATCTAGCAGCACACCTGCTGATCTTTGACACAGAGCACTGTTAACATGCTCCTTGTACAATACTACAAGATCTTGAGTGGTGTTAGCTCAGCTTCTTTTTAACTTATTTTGACCAAGAGGATCCTTTAACAACCCTCTACAAGGCTTCTCTTACAGTTTATTGCTACCTCCCCTGGACTGGTCATTTTGCCTGTTTGCTTGCAGTTCTGTCCCTGCCACTCTTCTTTGCCCTTTTAATACTCTAGAGCAGGGATCCCCAAACTACGGCTCCGTGGGCCGCATGTGGCCCCCTGAGGCCATTTATCCAGCCCCTGCCACACTTCCAGAAGAGGCACCTCTTTCATTGGTGGGCAGTGAGAGGGAGCACTGTATGTGGCGGCTCCACAAAGAGCGGTGTCACTCACATATATAGTACTACTTCCGGTGACACGGGATGCACGTGTCCCAGCTCCGGAAGCGCGTCATATCACTTGTTACGGCTAGCAATGACAAATATGGAACTGGACATTGACCATCTCATTAGCCAAAAGCAGGCCCATAGTTCCCATTGAAATATTGGTCAGTTTGTTGATTTAAATTTACTTGTTCTTTATTTTAAATATTGTATTTGTTCTTGTTTTGTTTTTTTACTTTAAAATAAGATATGTGCAGTGTGCATAGGGATTTGTTCATAGGTTTTTTTTATAGTCTGGCCCTCCAACAGCCTGAGGGACAGTGAACTGGCCCCCTGTGTAAAAAGTTTGGGGATCCCTGCTCTAGAGGGCTGAAAGCCTGCACGTTACATTTCCCAGGGTTCCTTGCCAGCAGGCTTCTAATGGGAGGCACTGACAAGATAAAGTGGGGAAAAGGGATTTTTCTGTGGCTTCCAGTTTCTGATAGTGTCTCAGGCAGAATAATATTAGCTGCAGTAACGGTGTTGCCAAAATTCCATTCCTGGCTGAGGCACCGTTCCGTCAGCAGGCCTGGAGCTGACTGCTGTGCTGTCTCACTCAACGCAATGGCAGCTCAGGAGCGTAGCGGTGCCTATTTATTGGGTATCTTCTCTTGCCTTGCACCTTCCACCTCCCCCAATTCCCTATTTTCTCTCTTCTATTACATTTTTAACCAGTTACTTGAATTTCCTCTAGTTGGAATTTTTTTTTTTTGTATTTTTCTGAAGCTGGAAATGGGGAGGTAGTCAGACAGACTCCCGCATGCGCCTGACCGGGATCCACCCAGCATGCCCACCAGGGGGCATCGCTCTGTTGCGACCAGAGCCACTCTAGCACCTAAGGCAGAGGCCATAGAGTCATCCCCAGCGCCCAGGCCATCTTTGCTCCAATGGAGCCTGGGCTGCAGGAGGGGAAGAGAGAGACAGAGAGGAAGGAGAGGGGGAGGGGTGGAGAAGCAGATGGGCACTTCTCCTGTGTGCCCTGGCTGGGAATCGAACCTGAGACTTCTGCACGCCAGGCCGACGCTCTACCACTGAGCCAACCGGCCAGGGCCTAGTTGGAATATTAACTTGGTTTTTGCTTTCTTGACTAGAAGCCAATTAAAGGACTCCTTTTCCCCTCACCCAGTATCCTCAGGCCAACCTATCACAGAGGTGATTGCCTCTTATGGGAGTTGGTGTGAGAGTAAGATGTTGTCCCTGCTCTTCTTAGACCCCAGAAAAACCCTAGTTAGGATTCTTTGGGTTGAAAAACAACACCTCAATTGAGAAAACAAGACAAATTGAAAAATGTATTATAATAAGATTACAAGTGTGAGCCATGGAATATTAGTGCTAGGATATAGCCAGGCCTCCAGAACCATGGATAGAACAGGACCTGTACAGAGAACTGTGTCTGCTAATGCTGCCAGTAACTAACCAAGAGCAGTGTTATTATATATCATAATAACAACCCCAGACTTAGAGGTTTATAGTAACAGCCATTTATTATTTTTCAGAAGACTATGGGTTGATTGGGTAATTCTGTTCATTTGGGCTAGGCTTAGATGGCCTGGGTTTTTTAATGTCTCTTTAATCAGCTGGTGTGATAGTTAGGAGCTGGCTTATTAGGATGGTCTTGGATGAGGCATCTTATTCTTCCAGAAAACTTGCCAAGTATGTCTTCAGGGAGTGAATGGGTCAAAGAGAAAAAGAGTAAACATGCAAGGCTTTTTTTGTGATCCCGACTTGAAACTGGCACTCTGTCACTTTCATCAAGTCACAAGTCCAGCCCAGATTTAAGACGTAAGATACTAGGCTCTGCCTCTTGATGGGAAGAGTTGCAAAGTCGTACTGTGAAGGGAGTCCTGTCCAGGAAGAGGAGTGAAGAACTGGGGCCAATTTTGCAATCTCTCCACTGCAGTGAACCCAGGAAGTCATTTCTGCTTTTCTGTGAAGTTTTGCTTTATTTTTCTTTCACTGGTACCAGTTTTCTCTCTTACTTGGTTCATGTGGTAGAAAATGGCCACTGCTATCAGCTTCCAAGCTTCCATGTTCACTATTCAACAAGATAGCCAGGCTAAACTGGAATCTCAACCACTTCTCTATATATTCGGAAAAAGGTCTTGGTAGCTCATCTTGAGTCAAGTATCTACGTGTGGATCAAAAACTGGTGGTCTAGAAGACAGGGTCAAATTTGTGCTCCTACTATAGCCATATGAAAGGAAGGAGAGTAGAGAATAGTTATCAGAGAAGGAAGCAGCAACCCAAATATTGTCCTGACAGAGCCACAAAACTCACAAATGGTTCTCAGATGCCTCCAATTTTGGTTTTAGGAAAAATATCTTGGCCCTGGCCAGTGACTCAGTGGATAGAGCATTGGCCCAGCATATGGATGTACCAGGTTTGATTTCCAGTCAGGTCACACAGAAGAAGTGACCAACTGCTTTCCCCCCACTTCCTCTTTCCCTTCTCTCCCTCTTCCCCTTCAGCAGACAGTGGCTTGATTGGTTTGAACATGACCCTGGGCACTGAGGATAGCTCTGTGGGAGCATGATGGCCTCAGGTGCTAAAAATAGCTTGATACTCAAGCATCGGCCCAAGATGGGGTTGCCAGATGGATCCAGTTGGGGTGCATGTGGGAGTCTGCCTCGCTATCTCCCCTCCTCTCACCTAAATATATGCACATGTATATATTTTTCCCTGGCTGGGTAGCTTAGTTGGTTAGAGCGCCGTCCCTATATGCCAAAGTTGCGGGTCTGACCATGATCAGGTCATGTACAAGAATCAGCCAATGAATGCATAAATGAATAAAAAACAAATTGATGCTTCTCTCTCTCCAAACTTAATAAATAACTAAAAAAAAAAGAAAAATATCTTTTTGCAACTCTGGCTTAAGTCACGGACAAAGGAGGAAGATGAATTAGTGTTGGGAGTAAGAGAGTGGCTTCTGGAGTAAAACTGCTTTTGTAGGCCACTCCCATGCCCCATGCTGGCTGTGTGACCTTGAGCAAATTCTTTACCTCCTTGTAGTCCATTTACCTTAATAGTAAAACTGGAAAGAGAAATGATTCCTACCTTACAGATTGTTGTGAGCATTTAATAAGAAAATACGTTCTGTATATTGAACAGTATCCATACATAGTAAATGTTTGATAAATGTTAGTGATTGATACTGCTATTAATATTAAAAAGATGTGTTGAACATTTGAGTATAAAAATTCAGCAGTATAGTAATTGTGATGTCTATTAACCCTCATTGTAAGATTTATTTGCTAGGTGCTGCTAGTGATCCCTAATTTGACATTAAATTAAACTCATCATAGAATATCCTAACTGGAAACCTCAGATTCATTTTTGCCATTCTAACCATTAGACATCCTTTCGAGGCATTCTTTCAGGTTTTTGTGTAGCCTTACCAGAGGCATAGAGTGAAGTCAAATGTGTACGAAGGCCAGGAAGGCCAAGATGTCACTGGTAAAGCTGTGAACCCATCAGAAGGATGGGGGTCAGAGAGTCTCTGCTTGAGGCTATCATGAGTCAGGAAAGCATATACTTTTAAAGAAAAAGTTAATCCTTATTTTTCTCCAACTCTTACACAAAGCCCAGAAATGTAGAAATGTTAGTGATTATATACCCAATACCCAAAAAGAAAACAAGAAAACATTTCAGTATTGAAAGAGTCCATAAAGGTAATTTAAATCATACTACATAGAACACAAGTAGATAGGAATTTAAAGGACACCAAATCAGGACCTTATTTTAACAAAAATAGGAAGAGCTGTCTTTTTTTTTTAATTGTTATAATTTTTTAAGAGATCATATTGAATTCAGTGAACTCAGTTTAAAAGTATGAGCAAGATGTTATGAAAATGTATTGAAATAGCTTCTTTTGTTTTATTTACCACACCTACATTCTTCATGCATACTCACATAGGAAGCAGCTAAGACCGAAGGCAGGCAATTCTTTTATAATCTTATCAAAAATAGAAGCCAATAGTTGTAATGACTCACTTGTTTCCTTCTGCTTTCAATCCTTATCTCGGAACCACAGATTGCATTACTGTTTGTAAGTAATTGTACATCTTTTGTGAAGCACCTTGAAATCTTCTGGCCATGTGGTAGAATTCCCAAACAAAGCTAAGTTTTGTGACTAAGTCCTCATCCTTTACATAACACTTCATATTATTTTGAGAACCTTCAGCAAGTAACTAGAAAAAAGATCAGAGCCAGCCCTGGCTGAGAAGCTTAGTTGGTTAAGACATTGTCCTCATAAGCCAGGGTTGCAGGTTCCATCCCCAGTCAGGGTATAAGAATCAACCAATGAATAAGTGGAACAACAGTAGAAACAGACTCATAGATACAGAGTACAGATTGACAGCTGTCAGAGGGAATGGGGGTTGGGAGCTGGCTGAAAAAAGTGAAGGGATTAAGCAAAGAAAAAAAACAACAACTCATAGCCACACACAACAGCATGGGGATTCCAAGAGGTAGAGGGGATGGGGGAGGCAGAAGAGGGTAAGAAATACATAGATTAAAAAAATAATAAGTGAAACAACAAATTGATGTTTCTCTAAATAAACCACTATTATACTACATCCTTTTAATCCTAATCCGGAGGGACCTGAAACATTGAAGACACGAACAAAGTCCGTCGATTACACACCAAAGCTTTATTGTCTAGTTTGGCCAAGTGGCGGCAACTCCAACATTGGTCTGAGGGAGCGCGCGCCGGTCCTTTGTTCTACTTAGTTTTTATAGTTTTGTAAGTGGGAAGTACAGAAGCAAAAATTGTAATTAGGAGCCCCTTACCACTATTGGTTATAGTTGTATGTCCTTTAACATGATAGGACCATGTTCAATTTGCAAGCCATACATTATTTTGGAGAAAACAAAATTTACAAGTCAACACAATGGCAGAAAGATATCTTTTTACATATTAAAAGGCATTCCTATATTATCTAGTGTTTATCTGCTATCTCTCTGTCCAGAGTCACACGTGTTAACCACACGCATTTACATAGGAGAGGTAGTTTCCTGGGGACAAATGCCTGCAAATGGTTCATTGCTATAAGAAAAGGTTTATTTTGGCTTTTCTCTCCCTGTACTTGGCTAGCCATTCACCCCTCTCCCCACAGGCGTGGTGGAATGTCTGGGAATCCATGTTTTCCTTCCCATTGCATTTACAATACAATGCCAAGGGCCATCCTGGTTATGCCAATCACGCAGTACAGAGACTATTTCTCACAATTTCTCTGCACACCTTAACCCAAATTAATAAAATGTTCTTCAAGCCTCCCAAAATATTAATATTAATTCTGTAGCTTTTGGTACTTTACAACACCTGCGGGTGAGGTGGCGCAGTGGCTCCTCAATCCCACCACCTCCCTGCCTCTCACTAGATAAAATGATATTGGGAGGTGACAATAAAGTGAGTTCTTTGTCATCAAGTACAACAAAAGTAGTTTCCTGGAGAGAAAACTATACCTCAGTCTGCAATCAGAGTGCAAGTTCTGCACGTCACCAGCATACCCAATTTCAATAAAAACAATGTATTTCTAAGCCACCCTTCATAGTACAAAACATTTGTTTGTAAACTGGTAATTACTTTTCTAGACTGTAGGCCCCAGCCAATGGTTCTATCTCTGTTGAAGTGGAAAATTAAAAATTGGACTCAAATCATGAGCATAGAGATTTGTGCTAGTAGGAAAAATGTAAAGTTACTAAAGATGATAGAAGGAGGAAAAAGCCTAAGTAGAAGATTTAAATTCTGATTATAGTTTAAACAAGATTAACAGCTACAGTTTATTCTAGTCTCTTCAAGTCTCTTTCTGATACAGACTTATGTAAGTCCCCATAAATATTGCATCTATCTAAAATTATAGAAGCCCTCTTCTGAGAAAAAATGTAGCATTTTTATATATTTTTTCTCATTTCTCCCTCACAGGCATTACTTGAAAAAAATTGCATTGACTACAGACATAAGTAATTCTTAGAAAAACTAAAAAAAAAAAAAAAAAAAGAAAAAGAAAACAGTGGCTTACATTTTTATTTCTGTCATGCGAACCTACCTTAGGTGGTCAGCTAAATATATATTTAATCATATCAAAGCATACAGTAAAGCTATAATTTCTAAGCTGTTTTACTGGTCATAAATAGGACAATGATGTCCTTGTTGCATACTGTAAATATTTGGTTTAGAGCATCAGGTAAGATAGGCTGTAATTATAGTTTTCTTTATCAAATTTAGAAGATCATTGACCATAATACACATTTATTCCACCAGTCACTTTAATCAAGTCTGAAAACCCTCAGGCAAACATCTCCGCATACAGTCCTCATCTATGCCCTGGAGACAAATAAGTCTAAGCAATTCTTAATTATCTTGGGCATGAGAAAAGAAATGTATGTCTAAAAGTATGTAATTTTTTATAGTAGTGTATGCAGTCTTGAATGTTGGTCATCTCTTTTCACTGAAAAAAAGGAAGAAAGGAAGGAGGACGGAAGGAAGGAAGGAAAGAAGGAAGGAAGGGAGGAAGGAAGGAAGGAAGGAAGGAAGGGAGGGAGGGAGGGAGGGAGGGAGGAAGGAGAGAAGAAAATTAAGTAACTGATAAATTTTTTCTTCTCCTCCTGCTGCTGCAGTGACAGTGAACACTGATCCTCATTTTTCTCTTGTTGCTTGAAAGTCTCCCAGAATAGCAGTTTCTTTACATATAACTTATATCTGGGCAGCTGAATCCCAGAGTTTTTTCTTTACATTTGACACACATTATCAAAATATGGTAACTGTACCAGCGTGTTTCCTCTTTTGTATCTACTGTCTAGTTTTAAGTTTAGTCCACTTATACTGAACACTGTCCAGGATAAAACTAGTAAAGTGTGACACAAGGGAAAGGAAGGTGGACCAGGGAGAGGACACCTAGGTTAATCTGCAGTGTGAACCTGGGTACCCAGGCTGCCCAGGTTAGTGGGGCATCGTTGCTTCACACGTGGCACAGAGGGAATTAGACTAAAACCGTCTCTAAACTTTTCCTCTAAATTACCATATGCTCAAGCTAAAATTTAAACAAACATTAAAAGTTACCTCTTTCTTTAGTTGGTACACTGAACTTATATAAATTTACCCGTTTTTTTACTTTAAAAACTATAAACCTTAGAAATAATAGCACTTGTGGGGTAATTTTAGTGGGAATAGGAGGTAGATCTTTACTGATGTTTTAAAAAAATATTAACTATCCATATCATCTTTCTGAAACGAGTGGATTGTATATGTTTATTTTATACTTGATGAGAATTGAAATATAGATCCACCAATTATAACCCAAAGTTATACTTGGAGTAAATTAAATAATGAGCAAGTCTGCAAATCATTACTAAAGTAATATATGGGGGTGGGCAAACATAGGTTTACAAATAATACAAATAAATAATAATACAAGATTAAACTCTGTGTTTAGTGTACTCACAACTGTAAACCTACTTTTGCCACCCCTGTGTATGATGTATATATATTTTCTGTTTGTTTTGCAAACTGTCTGAATTTACTGATGCTTAATCTTTTGCAGAAGAAGTTTGGAATTATAGGAATCTTTATTTAGATGATCAGAAATTATAGAAACAAAACCATGTCAAAGATGAGCCACATTTCATCAGAACTTAAAGTTTGGACATTAGCCATTCCCATAGGCCTCAGTGTTATTTTTCTCATTCAGAACTCATTAATTTATCTCCTCAGAACCCTCACCTCTTCTTTTTCCCACTATGACATCTCTTTTTTCCCCTTCTCCCCAGCCACCTACTTTGTCCCTATACTAGTGATGAACAGTGCAGGTCGCTCTGACTTTTCCTCCACCAGCTGCCAGCCAGACAGAGACGTCTCAAGAGAATGCAAACTCCCGAGGGCCCATGGAATCAATGCAGTCTGTCTATCCACAAAACCTCTCTTGGTTGGTTTGCACTGCAGAACATTCATCCATTGTCTTTAGAAGGGGTTGATGTTTATGTTGCATAATAAATGCAGTTCACATATTCAAATTATCTGCATGTTCAAGTTTTTTAGATTTCACCCACATGAAAGCATCTGTTCAAATGGCTTCTTCTTTGACCTTCAAATAAGAGTAGTTACCTAATAGCTGACCCAAATCAGAATCCTGCATTTAGAAGCCATGTAATTCATTGAATTTGCCTCAGGACTTTTTATTGCAACTTCTAAAAATGTTTGGCTGATTTATATTAACTTTACAATTCTGCAGAGAAAATGCCAAATAATTTGGAAGCTATAGTACAGTTTCATCAGCTGCTGAATGAATAGAGATAAGGAAGATAAAGCTGAAATTTAAGAGGCATCTTATTGCAAAAGGCAAGTGCTTCAGACTGATGACCCAACAGCTGTCTTCACTTTTCTGAAGAAAATCTTCATGGCCCTGGCCGGTTAGTTCAGTTGGTTAAGAGTGTCCTCCTGAAATGACGAGATTGTGGGTTCCATCCTGGGTCAGGGTACACACAGGAAGCAACCAGAGAATGCATGACTGAGTAGAACAACAAATGAATGCTTCCCTTCCTCCTCCCCTCTCTCTCCCTTTCTCTCTCTGTCTCTCTAAAAATCAATAAAAATTAAGCCCTTGCTGGATAGCTCAGTTTGGTTGAAGCATCCTCCCGGAGAGCAGAGGTTGCCAATTTGCTTCCCTGGTCAGGGCACATATGGGAGAAGCTCAATGTTTCTGTTTCTCTCTCCCTCCCTGCCTCTCTCTCTCTTTCTAAAAATAAAAAAAGAAAAAAAAAAAAGAAAAAGAAAGAAGAAATAAAAAAGAAAAATCACTGCAATGTTGAATCAGAGTTTAGCTGATTTTAGCAACTGATATAGATATCAAAAATGGGTGAACTTTAGGTAACTAATGGCTGTGGAGGGCTAAAAATTGAAGCATTCTGAATCATGCTTAGCTTGTAATTATAAGTTGAGCAATGATGATTACTCTAGAATAAACTAAAAATCTTTGTGGTGTTGAGAAATGAAAACAAGAAAGGAAAGTTAGGTATGCAGAAAACCCAAATCCGTAGACAAAACATTGTTCAAAAACATGCCTTCCTTAACCCATACTGACTAGCTGTTTTTGTTTATATAATTCCCAGATGTCCATGAAAAGTGTTTACTCTCAATTGGTAAATATCATATTAATGTGCAACAGTCATACATAGTTAGAAACAGTGTCATGATCTAATCACCTGTTCTTGGAGAAGCAGCTGAAGTAAAGTCAAGTTTGGAGGGGGGCGCTTTCTTAAAAGCTATGCTGAATCTATCCATAAAGAAGAGAATTTGAAATGTTGAAAATATGTAGTGTTAACATGTTAATTTCTAGCCGTGTTTTTAAATTACATGATCACTCTTTGTTAGCAAATGAATCACTTTCGATTTTAAGTCAGATTTTTGCCACAGAACTGCTATATTCACTATGGAATGCAAATTATTTAATAACTTGCTATCAAATTCTTTAACCAATTCATTATCTAAGATTGAAGTGCTAAATGTTCATTTTATTGCTGAGTGGGTTTTCTCCAGTTGCACCTGAGAAATTTTACAGATGACAGACAAGATTTTTCTAACTTTATGTGTTAATTCACTATTGAATTATTCATACTGCTGTCACCCAATTAAGAATTCTGTCTTCATTTTGCTAGAGCAATTCATTTCTATGTCAAGTGAAAAATGGGCAAAAAGGCATTTGTGTAATAAATGGATATGTTGGATTATTGTATCTTTAATATTCTTTGTAATACATAACTTCTACAATAAAACAATATGTTCTAAAAATAAGGAAGATATATTTCTGCTTGATTACTCCCATATTAAACTAAAACTATTCACATGCACATATAAATCTTTCCTTTAAATACCTTTTAAAGCTGTGAATTCCCAGTATATGCTTAACGGACTACAAATTTCCTAAGGAATAACTAAATTTTGAATTATTTTCTATTTTCAAAGCTTAAATATTTGTTGGAATCCCTCTCTTTTTTTAAATTTTATTTTGTGACTTTAAATAGTATCTGTGTCACCATAGCCACGTGAATAGATTCTAATGCAAAAAGCATTTTGACAATCCCTAGGAACTGTGAGTTGGGGGAGGAGGTGTGGCCAAGTGTGGGAGATGGCATGCAAATTTACATCCAATATCAAGAGAAAAGCCTTTAATTTCTACCTTCCCTGTGTGACTTCCCACTCTCATATTCTGTAAGTGTTTTAATTGGAGATAGTCAAACCTTGTGTATTAGTTTTCTATTGCTGCCTTAAATGACCACAAATGTAGTAGTTTAAAATAACATAAATTTATTATCTTACAGTTTTACAGGTCAGAAGCAAGACACCAGTCTCACCGAGCTAAAATAAGGGTGTTGGCAGTGCTGAGTTTGTCTCTGGAAGCCCTAAGGAAGAATTCATTTTCTTTTCTGCTAGCTTCTCAGGACCATATGCATTCCTTGGCTCATAGCACATTCTGCCCTCTTCAAAGCCAGCAAGGGTGGGTTGAGTCCTTCCATGCCACCATCTCACTAGTTCTGTGTAGCAAGAAAAGCTTCTCTACTTTTAAAGACCCGGGTGATTAGTTTGGGTCCACCATGATAATCCCCAAATAACTTTTCTATTTCAAGATCCATAAATTTAATCACACCTGCCAAGTCTCTTTGCCACATAAGGTAACATCACGGGTTCTGAGGATTAGGGCATAGAAGTTTTTGAGAGTTATGCTGCCCATTCATTTGCTAATCATGTTTACTCCTCTCTTCTCCCTGTTGTACTGATATCATGGATATTCTCTCTTCTTTTCACTCCTTTCTCCAGGAATTTCAATTACTCTCATGCATTTGCCATCTGCTTAATGGGGTGATTTTTTATTGCTGATACACAATAAATTGAGCATTTGGGGTTTTAATTACAATTCATAATGTGAAGTCAGTGATCTACTGTTACTTATTTTCATTTAAATGATATGTAAATCAGTTATAAAACCCGGCAATCTTTGAGCTGATTTTAGTAGATTGTAACAACTATGTACAAACTATGCTTATTTTCTTCTTAGTTAAAAATGTTGACATAGATAAATGAGGAATTTTAGTCTAGAATGTCTTCTGACTGATAAAAAGATTGATTTTCTGTTAGAGCCAAGCTGCTTTTCAAAGTTGCTACTAACTTGATGTCTGATTGGCTACGTAAAAGTATGCAGTAAAACTTAAATATTATATATATTACAGAGATGGGAGTGAAGGCTAGGGAGCAGAAGAAGATTAGTGGTTTGAATTAGGTTCTTATTAGCAGTATTTGTCAAATAAATTACTTCTGGTTCCTGGCCATTTGATTTCAAGTCACTAAACTCTACCCAATTTAGAATTAGTGTTGCCAAATAAAATTCAGCACATTCAGTTAAATTTGAATTTCAAATAAACAATGAATAATTTTTCATGACATATTTATATAAAAAAAAGCAGTTGTTTCTCGTCCTGGTCAGGGAGCTCAGTTGATTAAAGCATCCTCCCAATATGGCAAGATGCAGGTCCAATCCCTGGTCAGGGCACATAGAACAACAGCAAATGAATGCATAAGTAAGTGGAACACAAATCAATGTTTCTCTCTCTCCCTTTCTCTTTTTCTATAATCAATAAATTAAATAAGTAGTAAGAAAAAGTAGTTGTTTTGCTGTAATTCAAATTTAACTGAGTATTCTGTTGTTTTATTTGATAGATACATGTATGGTAACTCTGTTTGAAACTAAAATTTCACTAAAAATGTAGCTGATATCTTCAACAAAGATCAGATTAAATTTGTCTTCATTTGTTTCTGCTTAATTTCTAAGTATACTTGAATTAAGGGTGGGCGCAATGGAGCCATATAATAACTAGGGAAATAAGTTGAACATCAATATTTTTTCCTCCTTCTCTCCTGCTAGGAATTCAATGGGAAATGAGAAGATTCCTAGTCTACTGCATTTTAGTTTTTCTGTTTGAAACAAGGCCACTTAGTTTTAAAAAGTTTGTACCTGACCTGTGGTAGCACAGTGGATAAAGCATCGACCTGGAACATTGAGGTTGCTGGTTTGAAACCCTGTGTTTGCCTGGTCAAGGCACACATGGGAGTTGATGCTTCCTAACCTTGGAAGTTAATTTTGAATATGGATAAGATTAATTCAATGTGGTAAAAAGAACATGGATGTTGTTTTCATCACTTTTCATAACTTTATTTTTAATAAAACTATTTTTAAAGTTATCACAGATCAAATTCTGTGATTACTACCAGCTCTAAAGTGACTGTATTTTCTTAGTACTTGTTATCAGTTAGAAATATTGATGTTTCAGATGTTGCTAGAAATGAAAGGGCAGCTGCCTTTCTGCTTAGACATCCTTGGATTGTCCAGAATGTGTGGAACAGGGATATTTCTGCCATGGGTTTCTCCCTACTAGATGTCTAGAACTCTGAGATCAAATTCTTTTCTTCGTTTTACCTTTGCCACCAACCCTAATGCTTTTTATATCTTCATTAGTTAACTTTAGGCTCCTTCTAAATCTTTTAATCTCTGTAATATCTTCACCTTCCCTGCATAGTTTCCACATGTGGACATGGCATTACCCTGGATTTTATCATCATGAATTTTCCAGAGACTAGGAACAGAGCCATTCTTCCTGCAGGACCACATTCTCAAAGCTGCTATCCTCTGTACTCCTCTCTCAGGCAGCTGTTATTAATTCACCCAGGCAGCGAAGTCTTCCTTGATCCTCATGAACTCATTCTCTGCCTGACTTCCATTCTGACCATTCCAATACTGTAGATTATCTTCCATTTTGAACTTTCCATGACTTGAGCACCAGTTTCATGACCTTGTAGATCTTGTATGACACTTGTTCTTGGCAAAAGATCTCTTTTGAAGGAAATAGGGCTCTGTGGGCTAGATATCTTGCAAAGCCAATGTGTCATTAAAAAGATTGCAGGTTACATCTGGAGCTAGACCAAAGTATGAGAGGCATACAAGATCCAAGCAGAACTAAAAGAATAGGAATGTTTGCAGAATCTCAGGAGGCAGTAAAGCGATTAATGGAATCAAATAGAAGCATGAAGAAAGTTAATTACAATCAGGTTGAGGGTACAGAAGTCTAGCTATCCTAGTTAGGTGATTTAAAATGATTTGATGAGTGGCAAGGGCTTATTGACATAGTTTATATAAAATAAGGTGCAGTCAGTTTGTGATTCCAACAAAGTCATGGAGATATAGATCTCAAGTCATACTTCTTGTTCTTAAATTTCTGAACAATAAATAACTGTATCAAGTTAGGACTTTGATATAATAACTTCATTCTGCCTGAATTGGTTAAATCTCTATTATTTAAGTAAATGTCTTGATATTCAGGAAGGTTTAGAATTAAATATGAATACAATAAAGTAAATCAAGCCCACTGTACACTTAAGAAAAAAAATAAAAAAATAAAGAAAAATATGTCTTTGTCATTTAATCTGAGAGATTATACATGTAACTTTCATTGAAATATGTATTTGGTTTAGACATGTGACTTAAGTAAAAAAGTATGATAGAATTTGAATAATTTTAAAAATCAATTTTACAGGGTTTAAGAATAGTTGTGATTCACATTTTTATAGACATGATATATTAAATATATATGAGTTGTGCAGGAGCCAAGGATGGTCTTACTTGTTAGGCTTGTGTGTCTGTTTAGGCATTTGAAATGCTTACCAAAAAAAATATATATATATCGAATCTATTAAATGTATAATTTAAAATGTGGGATAAAATATAATTCACTAAGTATTTAAATAAAACTACTTACATGATTTTAATCTGTTTAATGTGAATTCATTGAACATTAATAAAAGACTTATTTTACATACCAATTATTAGATTTTTAAGTAAAAGATTTGGATGTCCATCTCAATGGCTTAAGAAAACATTAATTTAAAAAATATCAGGCCCGAGCAGGTGGTGGCGCAGCCAATAGAGCAGTGGACTGGGATGTAGAGGACCCAGGTTCAAACCCTGAGGTCACCAGCTTGAGCACAAGCTCATTGGCTTGAGTGCAGGGTCACTGGCTTAAGTGTAGAATCATAGACATGACCCCATGGTCACTGGCTTGAGGCCAAAGGTCGCTGGCTTGAAGCCCAAGGTTGCTGGCTTGAATCCAAGGTTGCTGGCTTGAGCTCAAGGTCACTGGCTTTAGCAACAGGTCACTCACTCTGCTGTAGCCTTCCAGTAAAGGCACATATAAGAAAGCAATCAATGAACAGATAAGGTGCTGCAACAAAAAATTGATGCTTCTCATCTCTCTCCTTTCCTGTCTGTTTGTCTGTCCCTATCTGTCCTTCTGACTCTCTCTCTGTCAAAAAAAAAAAATAATTTGAAGCCTAAATAATTGTAAATAGCCTTTTTTGAACAAAACCCAAAACACCTAACCTAACACTTAAAATTGTGCATTTTCCCTTTATTTTCTTTTCTCACTGCCAGAATACACTAAACAGTTTTCTGTGCTGCCCCAGATAACTTCTTTTCCTTCTAAATCTGGTTGAAGTTCTGCCTTTTCAGAATATCTTCCCAAAATCCATCTCTCAATGATTGCTTCTTGCTTTGAGCTTTCAGTACTCTTTTATCTGCTTCATGCACATTGGACTGAATTGTTATGCTTTGTCAACTAGAACAATGTCTCTTAACGCACCGGCAGACAGCATCTTTGCACCTTATGCTGTATGTGCAGTATTAGGTAGACAGTTGTCTACATCAAATCCTTGACTAGATGATTTTATATATTTCAATAACTCCACAAATTTCGTTTTATTTCAATAACCGGACACTTTTATTTTTAATTGTTATGGTGGATATAATTTACACACCATAAAATTTTCCCATTGAAACTTACTCAATGATTTTCAGTAAATTTATAGAGTTGTGTAACGCTTGCCATAATACAATTTTAAAACATTTTAATTACCCCTTCCAATCTGTAGTCCTGCTCCCAGCATTACTGATTACTCGGGTAACCACTAATTTTATTTGTTTTGTTTGTTTTTATAAATTTGCCTGTTCTGGATACTTTATAAATGGAATTATACATTTTATATTCTCTGACTTCTTTCACTTAGAAATTGTTCTTGGCCCTGGCCGGTTGGCTTGGTGGTAGAGCGTCGGCCTGGCGTGTGGAAGTCCCAGGTTTGATTCCCGGCCAGGGCACACAGGAGAAGCGCCCATCTGCTTCTCCACCCCTCCCCCTCTCCTTCCTCTCTGTCTCTCTCTTCCCCTCCCACAGCCAAGGCCCCATTGGAGCAAAAGATGGCCCGGGCGCTGGGGATGGCTCCTTGGCCTCTGCCCCAGGTGCTAGAGTGGCTCTGGTCGCGACAGAGCAACACCTCGGATGGGCAGAGCATCGCCCCTGGTGGGCGTGCCAGGTGGATCCCGGTCAGGCGCATGCGGAAGTCTGTCTGACTGCCTCCCAGTTTCCAGCTTCGGAAAAATACAAAAAAAAAAAAAAAGAAATTGTTCTTGAGGTCCTGGCAGGTTGGCTCAGAGGTAGAGCATCCACCTGGCACATGGAAGTCCCAGATTTAATTCCAGGTCAGGGCACACAGGAGAAGTGACCATCTGCTTCTCAATCCACCCTTCACCTCCCACAGCCAAGGCTCAAATGAGCAATTTGGCCTGTGGCTCTGAGGAAAGCTCCATTGCTTTACCTCAGGCACTAAAATAGCTTGGTTGCTGAGCAATGGAGCAGCAGCCCCAGATGGGCAGAACATCAGCCCCAGATGGGGGCTGCTGGGTGGATCCCTGTTGAGGTATATGTGGGAGTCTGTCTTTCTGCCTCCCTGCCTCTCACTGATAAGAAAAAGAGAAAGGAATTGTTTTTAAGGTTCACCGATAGTGTAAAATGTTCAGTATTTTGTTCATTTTTATTGCTAAACACTATTTCATTATAAGGAAATTTTAATATGTTTAACTATTCACCAGCTGAAGAATATTGGGTTGTTTCCAATATTGGGCCATCATGAATGAGGTTACCATAAACATTTATGTACTAATCTTTATGTGAATATATATTTTGACTTTCTTGCGTAGATTCTTTTTTCTTTTATTGATTTTAATTTATTGTGTTTACATAAATTCAAGTGTCCCACTGAATACATCCCCACACCCCCATGTTCCACACAACATCCCTCTTGCCCTCCTCCCCCCAAAGCCCTCCCCCCTTCCCTCCAGGATTTGCTTTCCTGCTTTCAATAACGCTATGTTATGTATAATCCCATCCTTTCTTTCATCCCCTTTCTCTCTGTCTGCTATCCCTCTGGTCGCTTTGATCCTGCTTCTGCCTCTGTTCCATTCCTCAGTTCACACTGTTCAATGGATTTCTCAAATGAGTGAGCTCATATGATATTTTTCTTTCTCTGCCTGGCTTATTTCACTTAGCATAATTGTTTCTAGGTCCATCCATGTTGTCGCAAAAGGTACAATTTTCTTCTTTTCATGGCCACGTAGTATTCCATTGTGTATATGTATCATGCTTTTTAACCGACTCATCCACTGACAGACACTTGGGCTATTTCCAGATCTTGGCTATTGTAAACAATGCTACAATAAATATGGGGGTGCATTTCTTCTTTTCAATCAGTGATTTGGTACTCTTAGGATATATTCCTAAAAGTGTGATGGCTAGGTCAAAAGGTAGTTCCATTTTTAATTTTTTGAGGAATCTCCATACTGTTTTCCACATGGCTGCACCAGTCTGCATTCCCACCAGCAGTGCATGAGGGTTCCCCTTTCTCCACATCCTTGCCAGCACTTATTATGTGTTGTTTTGTTAATGAGCACAATTCTGACTGGTGTGAGGTGGTATCTCATTATAGTTTTAATTTGCATTTCTCTAATGATTAGTGATGTTGAGCATTTTTTCATCTGCCTATTGGCCATCAGTATGTCCTCTTTGGAGAAGTGTCTATTCATTTCTTTTGCCCATTATTTGATTGGATTATCTTCCTGGTGTTGAGTTTTACTGTACTTTATAAATTTTGGTTATTAACCCCTTATCAGACATATTGTTGAATATGTTCTCCCATTGTGTGGTTTCTCTTTTTATTTTGTTCATATTGTCTTTTGCCGTGCAAAAGATTTTGAGTTTGATATAGTCCCATTTGTTTATCCTGTTTTTTATTTCACTTGCCTGTGGAGACAAATCAGCAAATATATTGTTGCTATAGATGTCGTGAGCTTACTGCCTATGTTTTCTTCTAAGATGGTTATGGTTTCACGACTTACATTTAAGTCTTTTATCTATTTTGAGTTTATTTTTGTGAATAGTGTAAATTGGTAGTCTAGTTTTATTTTTTTGCAGATAGCTGTCCAATTTTCCCAACACATTTGTTAAAGAGACTGTCTTTACTCCATTGTATGCTTTTACCTCCTTTGTCAAATATCAATTGTCCATAAAGGTGTGGGTTTATTTCTGGGTTCTCTGTTCTGTTCCATCGATCTATATGCCTGTTCTTATGCCAGTACCAAGCTGTTTTGAGTACAATGGCCTTGTAGTATAACTTGATATCAGGAAGTGTGATACCACCCACTTTATTCTTCTTTTTCAAGATTGCTGAGGCTATTCATGTTCTTTTTTTGGTTCCATGTAAATTTTTGGAATATTTTTTCTATATCTTTGAAGTGTGTCATTGGTATTTTAATAGGAATTGCATTGAATTTATAAAGTGCTTTGGGTAATGTAGACATTTTAATGATGTTTATTCTTCCTAACCATGAACACGGTATATGCTTCCACTTGTTTGTATCTTCCTTGATTTCTTTTATCAATGTTTTATAATTTTCCAAGTACAAGTCTTTAACCTTCTTGGTTAAATTTACTTCTAGGTACTTTATTATTTTTGTTACAATAGTGAAGAATATTGTTTTCTTAATTTCTCTTTCAGAGAGTTCAGTGTTGGTGTATAATAATGCCTCTGATTTATGAGTATTAATTTTATATCTTGCTACCTTGCTGAATTTATTTATCAGGTTCAGTAGTTTTTTGACTGAGACTTTAGAGTTTTCTATGTACAGTATCACATTGTGAGCAAATAATGATAGTTTTACTTCTTCTTTTCCAATTTGGTTGACTTTTATTTCTTCTTCTTGTCTGATTGCTGTGGCTAGGACTTCCAGTACTATGTTGAATAAGAGTGGTGAAAGGAGGCACCCCTGCCTTGTTCCTTATCTTAAGGGGATTGCTTTTAACTTTTGTCCATTGATTATGATGTTGGCTGTGGGTCTGTCATAGATGGCCTTTATCATGTTGAGGTATGTTCCCTGTATTCCCACTTTGCTGAGAGTTTTGATCATAAATGGGTGCTGGATTTTATCAAATGCTTTTTCTGAATCTATTGATATTATCATGTGGTTTTTCTCCTTCCTTTTGTTTATGTGATGAATCACATTGATTTATTTATGACTATTGTACCAGCCTTCTCTCCCCAGAATAAATCCCACTTGATCATGATGTATGATTTTTTAATGTATTGCTGGATCTGGTTTGCTAATATTTTGTTGAGAATTTTAGCATCTAAATTCATCAAAGATATTGGCCTATAGTTTTCTTTCTTTATGTTGTCTTTGCCTGGTTTTAGAATCAGAATTATGCTCGACTCATAAAGGAGTTTGGAAGTCTTCCCTCCTCTTGAATTTTTTGAAATAGCTTGAGAAGGATAGGAGTTAGTTCATCTTTGAATGTTTGGTATAATTTACCTGTGAAGCCATCTGACCCAGGGCTTTTGTTTGTTAGGAGTTTTTTGATAACTGTTTCGATCTCATTTGTTGTAATTGATCTATTTAGGTTTTCTGATTCTTCCAGATTGATTTTTGAGAGATTATATTTTTCAAGAAATGTGTCCATTTTACCTAGGTTGTCTAATTTTTGGCACACATATCTTTATAGCATTTTCTTACAATCCTTTGTATTTTTGATGTGTCAGTTGTTACTTCTCCACTCTCATTTCTAATTTTATTTATTTGAGTCCTCTCTCTTTTTTACTTGGTGAGTCTGGTGAACTATTCATCTATCTTAGTTACCTTTTCAAGGAACCACCTCTTGCTCTCATTGATCCTCTGTATTGGTTTTTTAGGCTCTGTTTCATCTAGTTCCACTCTAATCTTTATTATTTCCTTTCTTCTACTTCCTCTGGGCTTTACTACTTGTTCTTTTTCTAGTTCTTTTAGTTGCAGGGTTAAGTTGTTTATTTGAGCTTTTTCTAGCTTCTTAAGGTATGCCTGTAATGCTATGAACTTCCCTCTCAGGACTACTTTTGCTGTGTCCCATAAATTTTGAGTTGTTGTATGCTCATTTTCATTTGTTTCAAGAAAATTTTTTATTTCTTCTTTGATCTCATTATTGACCCATTTGTTATTTAATAACATACTTTTTAGTTTCCAAGTGTTTGAGTGTTTTTCAGTTTTTCTATTATAGTTGACTTCTCGTTTCATGCCATGGTGGTCAGAGAAGATGCTTGATATGGTTTCAACCTTCTTAAATTTATTGAGACTTGTTTTGTGTCCTAACATGTAGTCTATCCTAGAGAATGTACCATAAGCATTTGAAAAAAATGTATATTCTGCTGCTTTAGGGTGAAAGGTCCTGAAAATATCTATTAAATCCAGTTGATCTAGTGTGTCCTTTAAGACTGCTGTTTCTTTGTTAATTTTTTTCGTGAGGCTCTATCCATTGAAGTTTGTGTGGTATTGAAATCTCCTACTATTATAGTATTGCTGTTGATCTTGCCCTTTATGGCCATCAAAGTCTGCTTTATATATATATTTAGCTGTTCCTATATTAGGTGCGTAGATATTTATAATAGTTATCTTTTCCTGTTGGATTGCTCCCTTTATCATTATGTAGTAACCTCCTTAATCCCTTATTATAGCCTTTATTTTAAAGTCTATTTTGTCAGATATAAGTATTGCTACCCCAGCTTTTTTTTCATTTCCATTTGCATGAAATATTTTTTTCCATCCCTTTACTTGCAGTCTATGTGTATCTTTTGTTTTATGTCTTGTAGACAGCATATGTACGAGTCCTGTTTTCTTACCCATTCAGCTACCCTATGTCTTTTGATTAGATCATTTAATCCACTTACATTTAAGGTTATTGATATAAGGTCTACCAGAAAGTTCTGTTCGTTTCTATCACAACAAGTTTTGACACATAAGCACATGTTTATTTGGTGCATGTGTGCCTCTCTATTTTTATTACTTAATGTATACATACTGACATAGCAAATTAACTAAAACAAAGTTGATTCACGTTAGTCTTATGTGCGAAGCGATAGTGTACCCATGGCTACTGATAAAGTTCATTTACGCCACTGTAATTTTTACGAATTTCAACAAGGAAGAAATGCTACAGAAGCATGTCTGTTGCATCCACCATATTCCCCGGACTTAGCACCCTCTGACTATCACTTGTTTTTGTCCTTACAAAATATTTTGAAGGGCAAAGAATTCAAAAATGAAGAAGATATCAAACAAGCACTGGTTCAGTTTTTCACATCAAAAGATAAAACATTTTTCAAAAATGGGATATACAAATTGCCCTCACGCTGGCAAGAAATCATTAATAATAATGGCAATTATATTATTTAATAAAGTTTATTGACGGTAAGAAAAATTTGTATTTTGTTTTATTCCAAAAATGGACAGAACTTTCTGGTACACCTTATATGTAGTTGTTTATTGACATTTTATTATTTAAATCTACATTCCTGTTTTACTAGATTTCCCCCCCTTTGTTCTGTTTACAATAGGCCCTTTAACATTTCTTGCAGCACTGCTTTGGTTGTAATGAATTTCTAGAGGTTTTTTTTTGTTTTGTTTTTATTTGGGGTTTTTTTTTGGTCTGGAAAGCTTTTTATTTCTCCTTTAATTTTAAACAATAGCCTTGCTGAATAAAGAAGTCTTGGTTTTAGGCTCTTGTTTTTCATTACTTTGAATATTTCTTGCCATTCCCTTCTGGCCTCATGTATTTCTATTTAAAAGTTGGATGTCATCCTTATGGGGGCTCCTTTGTAGGTGATTGACTACTATTCTCTTGCAGATTTTAGTATTCTTTCTTTATCTTTGGTATTTTGATTATGATGTGTCTTAGTGTAGGTATCTTTGGGTTCTTCTTTAATGGGACTCTGTGCTTCTTGAACTTGTGTGACTTTTTCCTTCATCAATTTAGGCAAGGCTTCTGCTATGATTTCTTCAATCAGGTTCTCTATCCTTTTTTCTTTCTCTTCTCCTTCAGGAACCCCTATTATGCAATGCTGTTTCTCTTTATGTTATCACAGAGGTCTCTTAGAGTTTCCTCAGACTTTTTGATCCTCTTTTCTTTTTGCTGTTGTGCTTCTGTGCTTTCACTTATCTTGTCCTCTAAATCGCTGATTCAATTCTCTGCTTCATCTAGCCTGCTTTTATTCAATAATTTCTTCTAGTGTAGTCTTCATTTCTAATATTGTATTTGTCATTTCTGTCTGATTCTTTTTTATGATTTCAGTGTCCTCTTTGATGTTTGTTATTTCTTTGTTTACATGCTCATTATGTCCATCTATTGTTGCTCTAAGATCTTTGAGTATCCTAAAAATCTTTATTCTAAACTCTGCATCTGGTATCTTGGTAGTCATTTCCATCTCATTTAGTTCTTTTTTCTGGGGATTTCTCTTGTTGATAAATTTGAATTGCATTTCTCTGTCTTTACATTTTGTTTCTGTATAGACTGATCCTTTGGATGTGTTGTTTGTGTAGCTAGCTGAGTATAAGATTGGTGTCTGCCTCCAGCTTTCAGTTGTCTTGTTTCTAGATCTTCCTGGGTTGGCCTCAGCTGTTGTTTGTAATCCACTGTGGGCTACTTGTCTGCTGCTACTGCTCTTTTTGCTATTTGTGTCAGTGTATTCTAAGCCTTACCTGGGTCAGTGTGAGGAGCCTTTTCTTAAGATATCACTCTAACTAGGGTTGTTAGGTCCTGAGCTGATGGTCTCTGTATCTGGCCGCTGAATGTACCAGCCCTGGACCTTCCTAACTGGAACCTGGTGCAGACCAGTTGGAGTCACTCCTTATGACTGGCCCTTCTTGGAGCTACAGGTGATCCAGAATTTGTGGCTGCCTCTGCTGGGCCCTGATGCTGTTGTAAATATCAGCTGCACTCCTAGGCTGACTTCTATCTACTATTGGCCAGTGCATGTGACCTCTCTATTCCTGTGGTGTGGTCTTTCCACTATCCCTTTGCAGCTGCTGCCTCCTCAGGCACTTGGGCACTGGCACTGCTGGGTGTGGGGGCTTGCAGGCCACAGCTCAGGCTGCCCCACAGGTGCAGGGGACTCCTCACCTCTACAGGCTTCACTCCCTGCAAGCGTGGGAGGCCTCTTGGGCTCTGTTCTCTGCTGCTGCCACTGCTTGGGATGCCTTGCTGGGCTCTACCTCCCACTGCTGCACTGGCCAAGTGCCTCCACCACCACTGCAGCTGGGCCCTCTCACCCTTCGGAGGGTACTCAGCAGGTTGGGGGGTCATGTAGCCCAGACCTCAGCACTCAAAACTGTGTCCCTGATGCACCCCCTGCTTCTAAGCATCTCTTTGCACTGACTGGAGCAGGAGAGCCTCTGGTGGGTGGGGTAATTGTTTCCCTTTGCTGGCTTGGCTCTCCCAGGAAAAATGATCACTTTAGGTTTGGGGAGTGACCCAGTACAGGGGTCAGGGTGGCTGTCTCCCACAGTCTCTCCCTGTGACCCGAAACTACACTCTCCTCTTGCTAGTCTAGTCCTGTTGGTGCTCCCTGCTCCTGGAGCCCCAGGTAAGTGGCTGTGAACAAAGTTTTCTGTGGGGTCCCTTTAAGATGGAGCTTGGGTCTGAGAATTCTGTCTCCCTCTCAAAAAAAGTAACCTGGTTCTTCTTTCAGCTAAATACTGTCTATACGCCTCCTGTAGTCTCTGGGGCTCCAGGCTGGGGTTCCAGTCCTGGGGCTGAGGACCCACAACTCTCCGGACAACCCACCTGCCGTGAGAGACACTCTGGGCCACTTCTCACTCCTGGAAGTGGGGCAGCCCTTTCCATATCTCCGCCCTTCCTACCAGCTCAGTGTGGTTTTTCGGTGAAGCTTGGTTATAGATTTCTCTTAGTTTAGTCCAAAGTTGGTTTTCCAAGATGATTGTTCCTAAGTTAAGTTGTAATCCACTTTGGTTCTGGGAGGTGGGAGTTGTAACGTCTGCCTATTCTGTTGCATTTTCCCTCTCTTAGGTAGATTCTTATGAGTGAAAATGCTGTGTCATATGGTAAGCTTATGAGCAATCTTATAAGAAATTACCTAACTCTTCTAAAATGGCTATGCTATTCATAATCCAACAACAACAAACATTCTGCATTCTAAGCCCTATTATTTTTCTAAACTGTGCTAGTTCATTTTTGCTTCCAAGATAATCAAATCATAATTTCTGCTTTCTATGGGCTCATATTTTAGCACAAATGTAGTAAATTATCACAGACTTGGGTTTTTTTGGCCCTGTAGATGATAGGAATGCACTTGACTGTAAGTCATATAATACTTGATTATCAAATGATTAATATCTCAATATTAAAGACATTTAATTTTCTCAAACAACAAGAAGTCTAAAGATAATTATCTACTTGGTTGTAGCTATTCGACAATACTATCAGTGACCACCACTCTGTATCTTTCCTCTCTGCTGTCCTTCCTGGGTTAACTTTATTCTAACTCTTATCATAGCAAGGTTTCAATAAGGCTGTTGTAGCTCTAAAAATAGCATCCTCAAACTACTGCCAGAAGAATATACAGCCCTCTTTACTGTTTCTTTTTTATTAGAGATCAAAATTCCTTCCAGAAATCACCCGCTGCAGAAAATTTCCCTTATGTTTATTTGTCTGATGCTGGGCTATATACCTACGTGTAACCCAGTCTCTACCAAATGAGATGGGTTACCATGCTCACTTAGGCTAGTTATGCTTCATACCCTAGTGCTGGGTGAGTAATACAAATCATATTAGGTTGAATGCCATGGTTACCCTGATTCCTTTGACAGTCTTTAGAATCCATGTTGGAACAGTCACTTTTACCCTCTGAGCCTCGTTTTCCTGCTCTGTAAACAAGGGGCCTGGAGTTAGACTAGAGTCAGGGAAATTATTGAAGGTTCCTTCTAGCTCTAACAACACCTTGATATATGAGACCTTTTCTTTTCTTTCCTTTCCTTTTCTTTCTAAGTGAGAGGAGGGGAAATAGTGAGACAAACTCTTGTATGCACACTGACTGGAATCCACCTGGCAACCCCTGTCTGGAGCTGCTGCTTGAATCAACTGAACTATTTTTAGTACCTGAGGCTGACACAGTCAGACCAACTGATCCATCCTCAGCTCCTGGGCTGATGCTGCAACCCACAAAGCCACTGGCTGCAGGAGGGGAAGAGGGGGAGAAGAGGGAGATAGTGGGGGAGAGAAGCAGTTGGTCACTTTTCCTGTGTGCTTTAACCGGGAATTGAACCTGGGACATCCATACACTAGGCCAATGCTCTATCCACTGAGCCAATAGGCCAGGGCCACATGAGACTTTTTCAAAAATTTCTTTCTCCATTGTTATGGGGATTTTATGGAATCCAGGTCTGTTCTAACTTGCTTTCAGGAACTGCAATCAATGTGTAGAAGCAGAAAGGTAAGAAAGAAATTTTTCTTTTAATTTGTCTGCAGAAAAAAATTTTTTTTCTTTTGACTTTGTTTGGAGTCATAGGCTTATATTATCTTGGATCTTAATATGCTTCTATTAAGAGAACACTGAAAGAATTCAAATCATGATCTTTTGATACTGAAACCCCTTTGTTTGAAATATGTCTTTGTGGTCGGCTTGTCTGCTATTTTAAAAGCACTAGGGTGCTTAATTATTCCAGTTGCTAAATAGGACAGGTGTCTGATGATCCTCAGAGCAGTTGTCTAAAAATAGAACCCGAGGCTGGAATACATTCTCTGACATAGCCATAGGCAATCACCACTGTAATTAATGTAAATGAATACCAGATAGTTTTTTGTGAATTTTAATGTAGCACAGGAAGATTTTTCATTTCTTACCTTCAAATTGGATTAAATCTTTGAGATTAGAGCCTAGAGTATTACAATTTAGGGGAAATTTTTAGTATACGGCCAAAAGGGTGAAAAACAAAATAGTGTATGCTAGAGGATGCCCATTTGGTATTTGTCCTATGAAATTTTTAATGCAAGCAGCAAGATGAAATTAATTTTTTTAGTCTCGTGAAGATGATGGATGTTGAGGCTTAAAGCTGGTTGGGCCTGACCAAGCGGTGGCGCAGTGGATAGAGAGTCAAACTGGGATGTGGAAGACCTAGGTTTGAGACCCCGAGGTCGCCAGCTTGAGCACGAGCTCATCTGGCTTGAGCCAAAAAAGCTCACCAGCTTGGACCCAAGGTCGCTGGCTTGAGCAAGGGCTCACTCAGTCTGCTGAAGGTCCGCAGTCAAGGCACATATGAGAAAGCAATCAATGTTGCAACAAGAAACTGATGATTGATGCTTCTCATCTCTCTCCGTTCTTGTCTGTTTGTCCCTATCTATCCCTCTCTCTGACTCTCTCTCTGTCCCTGTAAAAAAAAAATGAATGAATTCATAAATAAATGTAACAACAAATCCACATATTAAAAAAAAAAGCTGGGTGGAATGGGGGTTGGGAAGAGAAGGATGTGTTTTTCAAGGTAATGGAGAACTAAAGGAGATATGAGGGCAATGGAGGGGCATTTGTTTGGCACTTACATTGAACCACTAATATCTCAAGAACTTTTCTTGCATTATCTCATGCAATCACCATGGACAACCTATACAGTAAATGCTATTATCCTCATTAAAATTTTTTTCTACCATAATTAATAGTAGTAACTACTATTATCCTCATTTTACAAGTGGGAAAATAGATATGATTAAGAAAATTTCCCAAGATCACACAATTATTAATTGACAGAACCAAAACATAAACAAAAAGTAAAAAAAAAGAAGAAAAAATATTTAATTAATAGAACTAGGATTCAAACCCAGATTTAGCTAATTTCAAAGCCATACTTCTAATCACTGTGCTATGCTGACTACTATGAGGTTACAGTTGCTAGTTTTTAAAAAGTACTCTTAAGTCTATTATTTTAATGTCAGAGAAGTAAAATTTATTAAAGAGTGTAAGTAGTTTGACCAGGTGGTTGCACAGTGGGTAGAGCATCGACCTGGGATGTAGAGGACCCAGGTTCAAAACCCTGTGGTTGCTGGCTTGAGCATGGGCTCACCAGCTTGAATGTGGGATCACTAACTTGAGCGTGGGATCATGGACATGATCCTGTGGTCACTGGCTTGAATCCAAGGTTACTGGCTTGAGCAAGGGGTCATTGGTTCAGCTGAAGTCCCCAAGTCAAGGCACAATGAGAAAGCAATCAATAAACAACCAAGGTGCCACAACAAAGAATTGATGCTTCTCATCTCTCTCCCTTCCTGTTTGTCCTTATCTGTTTCTGTCGTTGTCTCTGTCTCTCTTGCTAAGAAAGAGAGAAGGAAGGAAAAAAAGGAAGGAAGGAAGGAAGGAAAGAAGAAAGGAAGGAAGGAAGGAAGGAAGGAAGGAAGGAAGGAAAGAAGGAAGAAAGTAAAGAAGGAAAGGAGGAAGGGAGGAAGAGAGTGAGGAAGGGAGGCAGGGAGGGAAAAAGGAAGGAAGGGAGGGAGGGAGAGAGGGAGGAAGGAAGGAAGAAAGGGAGGGAGGGAGGGAGGAAGGAAGGAAGGAAGGAAGGAAGGAAGGAAGGAAGGAAGGAAGGAAAGAAGGAAGGAAGAAAGGGAGGGAGGGAGGGAGGAAGGAAGGAAGGAAGGAAGGAAGGAAGGAAGGAAGGAAGGAAGGAAAAAAGGAAGGAAGGAAGGAAGGAAGTGTGGTAAAATTGTAAAATACACAGTGTATATCAAAGTACTTGTGTTGGGATAAAAGCTATCAAAATAGCCAAGCTGAGTGGAAGATAAGGAACTTCTAGCAGAAATTGATTATTCTGGGGATTTGGGAATGGGTTGGAGGGTGAGCAATTGTATAGAAGAAGGGAGATAATGTAGTACTTAGAAAAAAGAAATGGAAATAGATAAGAGTTCAGTGAAAAAAGAAAGAATGAGAAATACTAGGGAGGAGCAATGAATGTAGCAGAGGAGAACCAAGATGGCATATTGGGGGTTCAGGGTCTTGTTATAGCTGGAAGATAGAAATAATGTATAAGTTGAAAATAAGAGTTGGTACAAAGGTGCACTGTCCTATTGTTAAAGCAAGAGATAAGAGCCAGTTAAATGAAGCATTTGGGTCCCCTAGGAAAGAATTACTGTATAAGGGCTAGAAGGAGGAAAAAGTTGGTGGAAAATAGTATATAGTACTTTTAAGCTTGACCTGCCATCTGTGGCAAAAGCAACATCCTTGACCACAGAATTAAACTGATAGAACAATGTTAAATGTGCTCTGGTTTATACCCAGATGCCTTTGGTCTGCAGAAGTTGCAAAATAAAAGTATCATTGGATGTGAAGCCCAAGGATTTGGGTCAAGTACAAGAAAGGCTGTTTACCACCAACATGTATGAGGTTGTACTGATAATTTTAGCCTCCCATCTTCAATTTCTTCATCCATATGGCAAATTATTGTTTATAGTAAATGTTATAAGGTGCGTGAGAGAGCTGAATGCATGGTGATACTCAATTGTTTTCTGTAATACTATTTTAAATGATTTTAAATAACGAATAATGAATTTATAAATTAAAATATCCAAAGAAGGATGAAAAGGTATATGGTAAAAAGCTATTTTCTGTTTAACTATAACACTCTGTCCTGAG
This sequence comes from Saccopteryx leptura, assembly GCF_036850995.1. NCBI lineage: Eukaryota > Metazoa > Chordata > Mammalia > Chiroptera > Emballonuridae > Saccopteryx > Saccopteryx leptura. Next base: position 185,780,212 of record NC_089506.1, on the reverse strand, counting down.
GCATTCACCACAAATAGACTCCTGACCTTTCCAGAAAGATATATTAAATCTCTATTTTTTTAATTCAATGGTGATAGTCTATGAAATGTTTTCTTCACATAATAGTATATTCTGGAGATTATTTTATAATAGTACATATAAACTACTTTATTATGACAATAGTATCAATTTATTTAACTAGTCCCCCTTGATAGACACTTAGGTGTCAAGGCATCCAGTCCTTTGTTTATTACCAACTAGTGTGAAGTAAAAAATTACAATAAACTTAACAAACAAATACTTACTGTGTACAAAGCCCTATTTTTAACATTATTAGATAAACTAGAGGTTTTTTTTTTGCTATCACGATACTGTTTATCTACTAAGTATAGTTGGCTGACATTTCAAAGCCTATGCACAGAAATCCAACTCAACCTCTGGCATAAACACTGCTCCGATTCAGAAATGTGTTTTCCTGTCTCCAGATGCCACTTTGCTTTAAAAAAATCCCAGTCTGTCTTTTTCTTGAGATAAGATATACAGAATCCCCTCTACACTATTTAAAAACATTTTTTTTGGTCCTTTCATATCTCTTGATTTCCTTTTATCTTGGTACAGAAAAAGAAGCAAAACTTTAAAGACACATAACAAGAAAAAAACCCCACTTTATTAATGTGTGTGGCACATATGTTATGGGGTATCTACCTAAACCTGTGATGGTGAACCCTTTTTTAAAAATTGCCCACTTTTGCAGTGCTGGTCAAACTGGTCCCTCCTGCTCATTAGTGGGTGTTCCAGCTTTCATGGTGGGCTGTAGTGGAGCAACCAAATGGCACCGAAAGCTGGAATGCCTACTAGTGGGTGGGAGGGACCAGGTTGACCAGCACTGCAAAAGTGGGGGGTTTTAATAAAAAGGTTCACCATCAGGGACCTAAACCAGAAGTAACTCAAAATGGTGGCTTAGAATTCCAGCTTATACAGCATCTTCAACACAGAACTCGAGAAATTTGTAGAGTAATGACAGGACAAAGGAAAATAGCTTTAGGCTTCCAAGGTGACAAACTGTGGGAAGATAAATATATGGAAGGAATCTAATGGAGTAAGGTTTACTAGCAGATTCCTCTGGTGTTGTCTCTGGGCAGACATAACATAAATGTCTTCTTTCTTCCTGGTACAGGAAAGGTACCTTTCACATGGGAGTTTTATTGGATAAATAAATGGACTCTTGAAAATGCATTGGAGGCAAAACTTTATATATATAACTGTAAATTTTGAGGAAATGAAGTTAAAATAAACTTTAAGGTTTTAGAATGATAAAATTTTAGTGCTAGAAGCAAATCGACAGTTTGATTAATCAGTTCTAAAAGTTCTGCAAGTCTTGGATCCCTTTGAGAATCTGCTAGAAGCTCTATTTCCTCTTCTTAGAAAGATAAAACGTATGATATAATTTCTCAGGGTCTATAGATGTCCTGAAGCAAACCCATGAACCTCTAGAGCAGTGTTTTATTTTATTTTTAAATAACTTGATTGAGATATAATTTAAAGACCATAAAATTCTCCCATTTTCAGTGTACAGTTTAATGAATTTTAGTGTATTTACAGAGTTGTACAATAGCCATCACAGACTAATTATAGAACCTTCCATTGCCTTAAAAAGAAATCTTAAGTCCATTTACAGTCACTCCTCATTCCTACCCCAGTCCTAGACCACTAAACTACTTTCAGTTTCTCTATATTTGTAAGGCAGAGTTTTAAAATGTTTTACTTCTATGCACAATAAAAAATACATTCAACATCCATCTTAGATGCACACGTAGATACCATAGAAGTTTCATAGAGCAATACTCTTACTCTGTACAATATACTCTGATATATTCCATTGTATTACAAAAATTTTATTTTTATTAGTTGCTAGTGAGTGAGTTACAATTCCCAGTTTGAAAAACTGTCCTACTACATCAGACTAAGAAGTTTTTGCTCAGCAAGAGAAACTGATAACAAAATAAACAGAAAGCCAACTAAATGGGAAATGATATTTTCAAACAACAGCTCAGATAAGGGCCTAATATCCAAAATATACAAAGAACTCATAAAACTCAACAACAAACAAACAACCAATCCAATAAAAAAATGGGAAGAGGATATGAACAGACACTTCTCCCAGGAAGAAATACAAATGGCCAACAGATATATGAAGAGATGCTCATCTTCTTTAGCTATTAGAGAAATGCAAATCAAAACTGCAATGAGATACCACCTCACACCTGTTCGATTAGCTATTATTAGCAAGACAGGTAATAGCAAATGTTGGAGAGGCTGTGGAGAAAAAGGAACCCTCATCCACTGTTGGTGGGAATGTAAAGTAGTACAACCATTATGGAAGAAAGTATGGTGGTTCCTCAAAAAAACTGAAAATAGAACTACCTTATGACCCAGCAATCCCTCTACTGGGTATATACCCCCAAAACTCAGAAACATTGATATGTAAAGACACATGCAGCCCCATGTTTATTGCAGCATTGTTCACAGTGGCCAAGACATGGAAACAACCAAAAATCCCATCAATAGATGACTGGATAAAGAAGATGTGGCACATATACACTATGGAATACTACTCAGCCATAAGAAATGATGACATCGGAACATTTACAGCAAAATGGTGGGATCTTGATAACATGATACGAAGCGAAATAAGTAAATCAGAAAAAACCAGGAACTGCATTATTCCATACGTAGTTGGGACATAAAAGTGAAACTAAGAGATATTGATAAGAGTGTGGTGGTTACGGGGGAGAGGGGGGAATGGGAGAGGGAAAGGGGGAGGGGGAGGGGCACAAAGAAAACAAGATAGAAAGTGACAGATGACAATCTGACTTTTGGTGATGGGTATGCAACATAATTGAACGACAAGATAACCTGGTCTTGTTATCTTTGAATATATGTATCCTGATTTATTGATGTCACCCCATTAAAAAAATAAAATTATTAAAAAAAAAAAAAAAAAAAAGAAAGAAAAACTGTCCTAGAGGGTCCACCTTAGGCAAAAATAAAGCCTAACCTTGAAGCAGATGGCTCCCTTATTTAACTGCCGAAGAAACAGGTCTGGAAATGGGATTTGCCCAATGCAAATGTCAGGTTTAGAATTAAGTTCTCTTTTGTCCTAGAACACTTCATCAGTTGTTCTACTTCCGGTTCTTATGACCTAAAAACGAGCATTACAGGGGTTTGTAAGAAGTCACAAAAAAATTGCTAAAATGTCAGGAGAAAAAGTGCTTAATGTGTTAACATTTGGGGCAGGAGAAAAGAAACTGGATTCTTCCTGGGGGGAGAGGGGAACATGGATGGAAGAGCGTTGGGTGGTTTTCCAGGCCCACATAAGGAAGATATGCCTGTTGAAGAGTAACCAGAAGCACACCCTGGAGGCCACAGCCTGGGGCTAATTACCCTATATCCTGCTCAGGTTATTAGAGTTGAAGTCAAGCAGCCTTTTCCACTGAGACAGCTCTTGTGACTCTGTTGCCCAGGAGGCTCTCGCACAAGCAAGGATGTTTATAATCTGCAGTGATTCTGCAGCCTGAGCAGTAGCCCCATTTGCTTTCTGCAGTGCCTGCAGACTGGTACCCCGTCTGCGTTCAGGGTGCATGCATATATATGCAACATCATTCTTGTTTGCTTTTGCTGCAAGTTGTCATGTTAGCTCTCCATTAGTTCGCTGAATATTCTTGTGGTAAGGTATCAAAAAGTTGCAAAATTAATATTGATATTTTAGGAGGAAAGGTCAGGCTTTCTGTCCTGTTCTTCCCTTGGGGAGGGGAGGGAGAAGAATGTAGAACAGGGGTTGGGAACCTATGGTTTGTGAGCCAGATGTGGCCCTTTTAATGGCTGCATCTGGCTCGCAGACAAATCTTTAATAAAAAAAAATAATAACGTTAAAAATATAAAACCTTCTCATGTATTACAATCCATTCATTTCCTACTGCTCATGTTCATGGTTGCGGGTGGCTGGAGCCAATCACAGCTGTCCTCCCACCAAAATGTTTTTGGATGATGCGTAAAGTACACGGGTCGTTGTATGGCTCTCATGGAATTACATTTTAAAATATGTGACGTTCATGGCTCTCTCAGCCAAAAAGATTCCCGACCTCTGATGTAGAAGCTTCTTGACTTACAAGGACAATGGGTCATTTAGTTTTAACTATAGAATAAAGGTTGTCTGAGGAACTTCTTTTCTCTTTCAATGGGAGACAGAATTTACATACCACTCCACATTGATTTTGGCTCTTTCTCCCTTCCTGGAATTCTGAGAGTAACCTACCTCCAGGCAAAGGAGGGAAGATAGACACTAAAAGATTTGTAAATGTCTTTGATTGTATTACCTTGAAAGTTTTAATGTTCTTATGAATCCCCTAAACAAATGTTATAAGCTTGTGTCATGATGTCATGCTCCCCCCAGCCTGTATGTAATCAAGTGTTTATAACTAGCCTCTGAAATGTTTTGGGCATGCATGATTTGGGTCTGCAATACCCCGTGTTAGTCATATGTGGCCGGCATATTTAAGAAATCTCTTCCTTTTAATAAAACCCTTTAGCCTGACCAGGCTGTGGTGCATTGGATAGAGCATCGAACTGGGATGCAGAGGACCTGGGTTTGAGACCCCGAGGTCGCCAGCTTGAGGGTGGGCTCATCTGATTTGAGGAAAAGCCCACCAGCTTGAACCCAAGGTCGCTGGCTCCAGCAAGGGGTTACTCAGTCTGCTGAGGGCCCGTGGTCAAGGCACATATAAGAAAGCAATCAATGAACAACTAAGGTGTTGCAACGCGCAGTGAAAAACTAATAATTGATGCTTCTCATCTGTTGGGCAGATAAAATATATTATGCTCACTTTGTTAAAGATGGCGCTGCCAGCCCTGGCTGGTTGGCTCAGTGGTAGAGCATCGGCCTGGCGTGCAGAGGTCCCGGGTTCGATTCCCGGCCAGGGCACATAGGAGAAGCACCCGTCTCCTTCTCCAACCCTCCCCCTCTCCTTCCTCTCTGTCTCTCTCTTCCCCTCCCGCAGCCGAGGCTCCATTGGAGCAAAGATGGCCTGGGCGCTGGGGATGGCTCCTTGGCCTCTGCCCCAGGTGCTGGAGTGGCTCTGGTCGCGACAGAGCGACGCCCCGGAGGGTCAGAGCATCGCCCCCTGGTGGGCAGAGTGTTGCCCCTGGTGGGCATGCTGGGTGGATCCCGGTCGGGCACATGCGGGAGTCTGTCTGACTGTCTCTCCCCGTTTCCAGCTTCAGAAAAATACAAAATATACAAAAAAAAAAAAAAAAAAAAATGGCGCTGCCCACACAGAAGCTGTCACCCAGGTGATATTAATGTGTGTTGGGGGTGAGCTGTGGGCAGGCAGGATCCTTATAGCCTGGGGCTTGGTTTTAGGACTAGGCCTTTCCCACCCTTTTTGATGTGGGGTGGTACAATCCAATCATGTCCCAGATAAGTGACTTTGTATTAGAGACTTCCCTATTTTGTATATTGGATTAAAGGTTTGGATTTCTACACTATAAAATAGGGGCAGAATAGGAGCTTGCGCTCTTGGTTCCTGAAATTATCATTAGAGGAGAGAGCAGAGCAGAGCAGAGAGCAGAGAAAGGCCACGTGGAGGAGGCCAGTAGAGGCAGCCAAGATGGCGGAGTGTTGAGTGAGAAGCCAGTTTGTGCAGAGTTTGTGCAGGGAGAAGGAAGGAGATGGGGAACAGAGGTGAATAAGTCTGGTGAGCTAGAAACCTTTGATTCTAGGAAACTCGGATAAGTCAGTGGCTTTGTGAGCACTGAATGTGAGTGGGTTTTGGAGCCCAGTGTGTGTTTTTTGCTTGCCCGCCGGGTGCAAGCTAGGATTAAAGACTATGGCCCACCAGTTTTTGGCTCCATTGTTTCTTTACCGACTGTCCGAATCCAATGCGAACCTGCATGGGCCGGGCTGCTTTGATAGTGGCAGCCATGGCCACTGGCTTTACAATGGCCCAACAGTTTTTGGCTCCGTTGTTTCTTTACCGACTGTCTGAATCCAATGCGAACCTGCATGGGCCAGGCTGCTGTGATTATGGTGGTCCTGGATACTGGCTTTACATCATCTCTCTCCGTTCCTGTCTGTCTGTCCCTGTCTATCCCTCTCTTTGACTCACTCTCTGTCTCTGTAAAAAATAAATAAATAAAAATTTTAAAAAATTAAAATTTAAAACTCATCTGGACTTGGTGTCTCTATGTAAACCCATGGAAGTGAGGTGCGGGTACTTTACCACATTCTGTGTGAGGATTGTGAAACCCATTGCCTGTGATCCATATTTTGGGTATCAAGTAGTAGGTTGGAGGGCGATGGTAGGTGTCAACATTATGAATTCAGATACTCACTCAAATAATTGATAACCATGAAAAAGGGTGTAAAGGAAAGGTACTGAACTCCCTGAGATTACATAACAGGGGGGCGACCTGGCTGAATGATAAAATCCAAGATTATAGTGTTTCTAGTTGACAAGATGGTAGAGGGAAGTGTTTTACATTTCTAAAGGGCCCAATGTAAGGTATTTTCCCTGCCGAGGAAGAAGGAAGGGCATAGCCATCAAGTGTGGAACAGCAAAAGCTTTATTTAGTAGAACGCTTCCCAGACGATGTTCTCTGGTCCGCGAGACAGAGGCCAGAGAAGTCGCATGGATTCTCCTGTGTGGGGGTAATTTATAGGGTTGTTAGGGTGGTTGAGTTGATATGACGTGGTGAAATTTCACTGGCTGACAGACAGTCGTTCTTTTACGAAGGGCTCCTGGGAAGTTTCTTTTGGCGCACATGGGTGTGGACAGTTCTAGCCAAAGTTCCCGGGCTTGGTTCCCCATGTGACCTTCCCCCATTTCCAACCGACCTCACAGCCAAGACACCCACTCCTGAATACAAAGGGTAATTTCCAGAGCACTTATCAGCTTCTTTGGCAGAGACATGTAGGATTAATCATTTTGGTAATGGAAGGATTCCGTTTCAGATCCCAATCCTGCTTCATCAAAGAGGGACTTAATATTGGGTGAAAATTACCCCTTTAAATAAAAAAAATGAAAGTTGTAATGTCCTGTCTGTGGCTATATGCATATTTGATATAACCTATTGCTTGTCTTTTTTCAGTACAACAATTGGGATGGAAAGTCTAAAAAGACTTGTTGAGCTCATTTGTTGGAAAAGGGATGGATTTAAAGGCATATTTGGGCAATAAGGATTTAAAAGCTTAGAGCTGATTACCAAGATGAGATCTGAGAATGGGATTTAGGTCTTTATATCATGATTGTAAATAATAGGAAGATAGGCTTTTAGCTAGGGGTGGGGCACCTCTTGTTAAAACAGAGAAAAATGTATTTGCTTGTTCTAAAGTTCTTTGAATTAAATATGGTGGGGTTGAAGAGTGTGGACGAAAAAGGAGCCACATGCTGACAAGCTCAGTGAAAGCCTGCATGGTGGTTTGTTGGGCAAATAAAATATATTATGTTCACTTTGTTAAAGATGGCGCTGCCCATGTGGAAGCCTGTCACCCAGGTGATATTAATATGTGTTGGGGGCGGGCTGTGGGCAGGCAGGATCCTTGTAGCCTGGTGCTTAGTTTTAGGACTAAGCCTTTCCCACCTTTTTTGATGTGGGGTGCAATCCCATCCTGCCTCAGATAAGTGACTTTGTATTAGAGACTTCCCTATTTTGTATATTGGATTAAAGGTTTTGATTTCTACACTGTAAAGTGGGGCAGACTGGGAGCTTGCTTAGCATTGGAGAGCAGAGTAAGGCCACGTGGAGGAGAGGAGAGGCAGCCAAGATGGCGGAGTGCTGAAAGAGAAGCCAGTTAGTGCAGAGTTTGTGTAGAGAGAAGGAGATGGGGAACAAAGGAGAATAAGGTTAGTGAGCTAGAAACCTTTGATTCTAGGAAACTTGGATAAGTCAGTAGCTTTGTGAGCGCTGAATGAGTGGGTTTTAGAACCCAGTGTGTGTTTTTACTTGCTTGCCGGGTACAAGCTAGAATGAAAGATAATGGCCCACCAGTTCGTGGCTCTGTTGTTTCATTACCATCGTCCGAATCCAATGCAAACCTGCATGGGCCAGGCGGCTGTGATGGTGGCCTTGGATACTGGCTTTACATGGTTATATAGCCAGGAGCCACCATTGTGGCCATTCACATGCAGGTTCCCATTGGATTCGGGCAGACAGTAAAGAAATGGCGGAGTCGGAGGATGGTGGGCCATTCTGTTTATTGGTGTCTCAATGTAAAGCCAGCAGCCAAGGCCACCACCACAGCAGCCTGGCCCATGCAAGTTCACATTGGATTCGGACAGTCGATAAAGAAATAACGGAGCCAAAAACTGATGGACCATCATCTTTAATCCTAGCTTGCACCCAGCGGGCAAGTAAAAACACACACTGGGCTCCAAAACCCACTCACATTCAGTGCTCACAAAGCTACTGACTTACCCGAGTTTCCTAGAATCAAAGGTTTCTAGATTTTATTCACCTTTGTTCCCCATCTCCTTCCTTCTCCCTGCACAAACTCTGCACAAACTGGCTTTTCCTTCAGCACTCCACCATCTTGGCTGCTTCTCCTGGCCTCCTCCACGTGGCCCTTATCTGCTCTCCTCTGCTCTCTCCTCTAATATTAATCTCAGGAACCAAGAGAGCAAGCTCCCACCTGTTCTGCCCCCATTTTATAGTGTAGATTCATAACCTTTAATCCAATATACGAAATAGAGAAGTGTCTAATACAAAGCCACTTATCCGGGGCATGATGGGATTGTACCACCCCACATCAAAACGGGTTGGAAAGGCTTAATCCTGAAACCAAGCTCCAGGCTACAAGCCCACAGCCCACAGAGACACACATTAATATCACCTGGGCAATGGCCTCCACGTGGGCAGCGCCATCTTTAACAAAGTGAGCATAATACATTTTATCTGCCCAACACTCACCAAGACAGGCAAGCCACAAGAGAAGAAAAGGGAAAAGCAGAAAACGTGCTTTTCTTATGAAGGGCAAGGGATCAGGGAGGCTCCTGCAATAATGATAGCAAGAACCGAGAATGAGCAAGCTCCAGGTCTGCCCCACTTTATAGTATAGAAATCAAAACCTTTTAATCCAATATACAAACAAGGAAGTCTCTGATACAAAGTCACTTCTCTGAGGCAGAATGGGATTTCTCATAAGAGTGCACCACCCACATCATGCAACAGTCAAGGGTGTGGGGAAAAGCTTAGTCTTAAAACTAAGCCTCAGGCTATAAGGACTGGCCTGCTTACAGCTTGTCCCCCACACCCAATGCAAACTATAAGTGAGCAAACATATATCATATTTACAAACTTATTTGACCAACAGTGGTCTTACAGACTTAGAGACCTGTAAAGCCAGAAGCCAGGGCCAGTATCACAGCAGCCCGGCTCATGCAGGTTCGCATTGGATTCGGACATTCGGTAAAGAAACAATGGAGCCAAAAACTGATAGGCCATTTTCTTTAATCCTAGCTTGCACCCGGCGGGCAAGTAAAAACACACACTGGGCTCCAAAACCCACTCACATTCAGTGCTCACAAAGCCACTGACTTATCCGAGTTTCCTAGAATCAAAGGTTTCTAGCTCACCAGCCTTATTCTCCTCTGTTCCCCATCTCCTTCCTTCTCCAGCTCCAAACTGCACAAACTGGCCTTTCACTCAATACTCTGCCATCTTGGCTGCTTCTCCTGGCCACATGGCCTCTTTCTGCTCTCTTCTCTCTGCTCTCTCCTCTAATGATAATCTCAGGAACCAAGAACCAAACTCCCGTTCTGCCCCCACTTTATATTGTAGCTTCACAACCTTTAATCCAATATACAAAATAGGGAAGTCTCTAATACAAAGTCACTTCTCCGAGGCATGATTGGATTGTACCACCCCACATCAAAAAGGGTGGGAAAGGCTTAATCCCAAAACCAAGCCCCAGGCTACAAGGATTCTCAACACACATTAATATCACCTGGGCGACGGCCTCACGTGGGCAGCACCATCTTTAACATAGTGAGCATAATATATATATTTTATCTGCCCAACAAGACCTAAAGTAACCACACAGGTAGTCTGAAATGAAAACTTTCTAACTAAAAGCAGTTCATGGTGGGCAGTCATGTTCTAGGGAGGTATTTTTCTCTAACAAAGGTCAATGCTTACATCTGTCGTTTTTTTGCATCTACAATAACATACCTGATAACATGCAGGTAATCTTCTTTTCCTGCCCCCTCATGGAAGCCATCCCACCAGATTAGGGACCAACAAATCTCTTCATTGTTGTTATTATCATGTTAATTAACTATTAAGTATCTTATTTCTCATGTAAAGGATATTTCAGTATATATATGTTGGGCAGATAAAATGTATTATGCTCACTTTGTTAAATATGGCGCTGCTGCCCACGTGGAGGCCGTTGCCCAGGTGATATTAATGTGTGTCTCTGTGGGCAGGCAGGATCGTTGTAGCCTGGGGCTCGGTTTTGGGATTAAGCCTTTCCTACCCTTTTTGATGTGGGGTAGTACAATCCCATCATGCCTCAGAGAAGTGACTGTATTAGAGACTTCCCTATTTTGTATATTGGATTAAAGGTTTTGAATCTACACTATAAAATGGGGGCAGAACGAGAGCTTGCTCTCTTGGTTCCTGAGATTAGCATTAGAGGAGACAGCAGAGAGGAGAGCAGAAAGAGGCCACATGGAGTAGGCCAGGAGAAGCAGCCAAGATGGCAGAGTGCTGAGTGAGATGCCAGTTAGTGCAGAGTTTGCGCAGGGAGAAGGAAGGAGATGGGGAACTGAGGTGAATAAGTCTGGTGAGCTAGAAACCTTTGATTCTAGGAAACTCGGATAAGTCAGTGGCTTTGTGAGCACTGAATGTGAGTGGGTTTTGGAGCCCAGTGTGTATTTTTTACTTGCCCGCCGGGTGCAAGCTAGAATTAAAGATGGTGGCCCACCAGTTTTTGACTCTGTTGTTTCTTTACCGACTGTCCGAATCCAATGTGAACCTGCATGGGCCGGGCTGCTGTGATAGTGGCCCTGGCGGCCGTGGCTTCTGGCTTTACAATATATTTTTACTTTTTATCCAATCCCAAAGATTTCCCCCACTTTGCTTTCTCTCGCCTCCCTAATCTATCACTGTTAGTCAAATAAGTTTGTAAATATGAGATATATATGTTTGCTAGCTTATAGTTTGCATTATGTGTGGGAGACAGGCTTTAAACCGGCAAAGTCATTATAGCCTAAGGCTTAGTTTTAAGACTAAGCCTTTCCTGCCCCTTTAATACTAAGATCTTTTCAATACTAAGCTTTCCCCACCCCCTTGACTGTTGCATGATGTGGAATGGTGCACTCTTATGAGAAATCCCATTTATGCCTCAGATAAGTGGCTTTGTATCAAAGACTTTCTCGTGTGTATATTGGATTAAAGGTTTTGATTTCCACACTATAAAACGGGGCAGAGGAGCCCATACTAGAGGAGAGCAGAGAAAGGCCACATGGAGGAGAGGAAAAGCAGCCAAGATGACGGAGTGCTGAAGGAGAAGCCAGTTTGTGCAGTTTGTGCAGAGAGAAGAAGATGAGGAACAGAGGTGAATAAGGCTGGTGAGGTACAAACCTTTGATCCTAGGAAAACTCAGATAAGTCAGTGGCTTTGGGAGCCCTGAATGGAAAGGGAAGTGTTTTCCCACTGTGTGTATTTCTTGCCTGCTGGGTGTGAGCTAGGATTAAAGCTAATGGCCCACCAGTTCTTGGCTCTCTTGTTTCATTACCATATGTCCAAATCAAATGAGAACCTGCATGGGCCAGGCAGTTGTAATAGTGGCCGTGGCTACTGGCTTTACAGAGCCCTGAATGGAAAGGGAAGTGTCTTCCCACTATGTGTATATCTCACACGCCGAGTGCGAGCTAGGATTAAAGGTAATGGCCCACCATTTCTTGGCTCTTTTGTTTCATTACCATCTGTCCGAATCAATGTGAACTGGCATGGGCCAGGAGACTGTGATGGTGGCCGTGGCTACTGGCTTTATAATCACCAATCAATTTCATGTAACCCCTTACATCTTTTCCTATCGATTCTAATATATAAAATAAGTGGAGAAACTGCCATTTTCCAGAGTATTTTCTCTGTTGAGATTTTGCTTCCCGGCAAATTGTCGACAGTTTGGCTCAAATAAATTCATAAAAAATTCTTAAAGGTTTGGAAATTTCTTACATTGACAAGAGAAACATTCAGTCCTCTGGGGAAGAGTTTAACATGGAAAGATTGTGGGAGTGTCTCAGATTTTGACAAGTGACAATTGGCAGGAGACCAGAAATAACACTTGAAACCTTAGACATCCACGCTTTTTGTAATATAGATATAGATAGTGTAGGGCCAGTGGCTGTCACCATAGCCATGCAGGTTCACACTGGATTTGAGCAGAAGGTAAAGGAACTGTGGAGACAGAAAATGGTGGGTCATTCCGTTTATTAAAGTCTCATAATGGTGGATGAGCAAACAGGCAGAGAAGACCACTTCCCTCTCAGTCAGGGCTCCCAAAGCCCTAACTCATTCTCTGGACTCCCCCAGACTCGCAGGCCCCCAGCAGCCTCAGCACCCCATCCAAACAGGCTGGGCCAAAATCTCAGGGCTCCACCGCCCCTCAGCACTCTCTCTCTCCCCCCACCCCTCTCTTTCTCTCTCTCTCTCTCTCCCTCTCCTTATTTTGGGACTCTTCCTGCACTCCCAGCAAAACAGGCTGGGAGTAAAAACCTCTTCTCCAGCAAACTATAGCAACAATTACCCCTCCCAAGCAGGAAGGCAATTGGCAATTTGCAATCTGTGGTCCTGAGGGCAAGCACCCGTAGCCTTCCATAGACTATATACACATGGCGCTGCCCCAATACAAGGGAGCAAGCTTAAAAACATTTGTTTACCCAACAGACAGCAAACAAAATGAACAAAAGGATACTAACCCATGATCAGCAAGTGTGAGTTCAGATGCATCACTTGGTATAATATGCCAGAGCCCCTTGCAGACGTGCTGTGGCCGGGCAGGAAGAGAGTGGAGGTGATGCAAGTCAAGAAGCTAAATGAGGCCCGGGCTGGGTGGCTTAGTTGGTTAGAGTATTGTCCCAATATGCCAAGAGTTCAGGTTCAATCCCTGGTCAAAGCACATACAAGTCTCAACCAATGAATGCACAGATATGTGGAAGAACAAATCAATGTCTCTCTCTCTCTCTCTCTCTCTCTCTTTCTTTCTCATTCCCTTCCTCTTTCTCTAAAGTCAACTGTTGGGCAAACAAGTGTGTAACAAGTGTGTTAGGCTTGCTCACTGTATTTTGCCTGATTGGTGCCTGAGCACAGGGCAAACCATGTGTGTATAGTCTACATAAGGCTGTGGGTGCTTGCCCTCAGAGCAGCAGATCGCTATTGTTTACCAGAGAAGGGTGCCCACCCCTTCACCAGCCTGTTTTGCTGGAGAGTCCAGAGAGAGAGAGAAGTGGTTTTCCCTGCCTGTTTGCTTGTCCGCTGTTGTGAGACTCTAATAAATGGAATGGCCCACCATTTTTTGGCTCCACAGTTCCTTTACCATCTGCCTGAATCCAATGAGAACCTGCATGGCCCTGGGCACTGGTCTTATATCAATAAATAAAAATTTTTTAAAAAGAAGCTAAAAGAATCACTTTACCTACAGGTGCAAACATACTGCAGAAAAGGGAAGAATGTGAAGGAAAAGAAAAGAATTGTTGTACAAGTAGAGTCGAGGTCATCTAGTGAGAATGACAAAATAAATAATGCATTCTCAATATGGGCTCTAAAATTGAGAAATTACATGGTGGAACGGAAGGTTTTGGTTAGCCAGTCATCTGCTTAAATGTCTCACTTGGATAAAGTTGACCAAGTTCTGGTCTGGCTTTTCTTTTTTCTTTCTTTTTTTTTTTTTTTAAGCTCCAAAGATTTATTTATCTTATTACAACTTTAATGTCAGTTTTGTAATAGTGAAAACCAGGGAATCACCTAAATGAACAATAATAAAGGACTAGTTAAATAAATTAGAATGCTTTTTTTCTCTTTTAACACAGAGAGAGACAGAGACAGACAGGAAGGGAGAGAGATGAGAAGCATCACTTGTAGTTGTGGACTGTAGTTATTCATTGATTGCTTTCTCATGTGTGCTTGACTGAGGGGTGCCAGCTGAGCCAGTGATGCCTTGCTCAAGCCAGCAACCTTGGGTTCAAGCCAATGATCTCTGGGCTTAAGCCAGCGACCATGGGATCATGTCTATGATCCCACACTCAAGCCAGCAATCCTGCGCTCAAGCTGATGAGCCTATGCTCATCCTGGTGACCTCAGGGTTTTGAATCTGGGTCTTCAGCATCTCAGGTCAATGTTTTATCCACTGTGCCACCACCTTGTCAGAATAGAATACTTTTTACTTTAATTTTTACTTTTAATTTATTGTGTTGACATGGTTTCAAGTGTCCCACTTCATATAACACCCTCTGGTCTGGCCTTATTGACAATAACATTCACTCAAAAGTTATTTCTATAAGTTGATGGTACTCTTCCTCCTCCGATGTGGATAATTTGAAGACTTTAGCCCATTTGAGTAGTATTTTCTACCTGAAAAACTGTAAGACAAACACCAGGTTGCAGCTCTCCCAGAATCTAAATAAAATATGTCTAATAGTGCTACTTTCCTAATTTAGTAAATTTTGTTTGTCATTCAGATAGCTTCTAGAGCCTGTCCCAGACCTTTTTTTCTTTAAATGGATGAGGGATAATGATTTTCCATTCCACATTACATGAAATGCCGAGAAGAGAATAAGAGCTCAGCAAGAAGGGGGAATGGTGTGTAAGACATGGTTCTTCAAAACAGTGTGATGATAAGAGGTGAACGAAGAGGCCAGTTTGGCTGGAGTGGGCTGCAGTGTTGATTTGAGGAGGAAAGCAGTGGGAAATAATCTTGGCCAGATAGCTGGCAGTTGGACTGACGAAGCCTTGAGTGTCAAGTTAAGTTGTTTGAATTTTATATCCAAGGTATTGGAAGCCTGGAAATGTTTAAATAGGAAATATCAAGATGAGAATGATTTTTAGGAAGATGAACTGAGTACCCATAGCTAGGGTAAATTGAAGGGCTAAGGGGGCATTGGGGAGATGCTGAGAACTGGGAAACCAGACAGGAGAATAATGGACTGGCGCAAGCACGGGCTGGAAAAGGCATGAGGGAGACTGAGGACAGTGTCAATGAAAAGAGAGATTATGGAAAAGAACTGTTGAGACTTGCTTGGTAAGGAGGTAAGAGAAAAGTCAAATTATGCTGAAATTTTGAGTTCAGGTGACCAGGATAACGAGAGGATGAAAAATGAAACTGTTGCTATATGCCTTCCTGGTGTTGACAGGGAATCCAAGTGTAGAAGTCCAGGAAACAATCTGAGATAAGAGAAGGCAGAAAGGGACAGAAATCAGAGGTAGAAACACAGATTTTGAATTTATTTTCACAGAGCTCATAGATGAAGCTACAAGAATTTGAGCTTTAACTAAAACATTCCTGGTGATTACATAATTTTTGCTAAATATTTCTCTTCTAACAAATGGGTTTTAGGTTTTGTTTTTTTTTTCCCCATGCCTTCATCACTCAGAATTCAGTTGTAGGCAACAGAGTCTAGCCCATTTAAGAAGAAAGCTATTTGGCTATTAAGAAGTCTGTGAAATCATTGTGAAGGAGGGAACTGAAGGAACGGACTTGAGGCTGAGCTTCTAGGAATGACTCCCCGAACTTCCTTTACAGAACTGGGCATTGGGGTGAAATGCTCTAGCCTTCCTCTGCAGGGAGAGGAAGTCCCTGGATCAGGACTGCTGACCATGGCACGATGCTGTGTCTGTCACAAAGTTTGCTAGGAAAACGTACAAAGAACCCTGCTTTTCTCTCCATGAGTCTTTCTGAATCACAATCTAAAAGAAACCCTACATTTAAGGGGACCAGGAGATGTTGTTTCTTTAGCTTCCTACCTTCTGCATTCTAGAAGGAAGGTGGTATATATCTATATATATGCATTGAGTAAGCCAATCCTCAGTATCTAACACAGTATTTTAGCTCCTTTTATCTCCATATTATAGCAAATATCTAGAGTCTAGTTGAACTTTGGGTGTGTGTATATGACATTTTTTTTTTTTTGAGAGGGAAAACAAGTTTTATTGAAAAGGAAGAAATAAACAAGGTCAGGACTTGGGTTCCTGAAGACAGGATCTAGGGGTAAGCCTGGGACTGACTGCCCCCACCTGCTGCTCCCCGGTTGCCGTCTCAGGGCACTGCTGGTAAAGAAGCAACAGTACACATCCAAGCGGACGCCGGGGAACTCGCGAGTCAGTCTGCGTACTTTTCAAATAACACCCGTGTTATTTGTCTACAATGCTGATGATCTTTCTGTAGGCACAAAATAATGCTCTTCATTTTTTTTTGTGGGTTTGTTGTTTGTTTACTAGTTCAGGCATGACAGTAGGAGCCAAGATTCTGACATGGAGTCCAGGCTCAACGGAAAGCATGCCAAGATTGGTTAGTAATGTCAGCTCAGTGATGGGGAGAGGTCAATTATGCGTTCCGTTTGCCGTCTTCATACTAATCCATGGCTTCTTTAGAGATAAACTTACTGTGTTGTGACTATAGATTACTGTCCTTCTATGTAAGAAGAAACAGTCGCTCCAATATTTTGGTGACTAAAAATGTTTTCTTGTAGAATGCATACTAAATCCTAGGTACCCTGAGTATATCGTGTACTTTATTTTGCTTTTCGCCTCTATGTTTCCCAAAGAGTTCCCCTGGGTCCTCCTATGACTCATCTGCTAACTCCAGGGGGTCAGGGCCCTCAGCGAGCCCTTCGGGGAGTGGGAAGAAATGGCATCAAGACCATGTAGTGTGGGGTGAAGCTGGAATGGCCACACCCAAGCGACTTCTAGCTCCCCAAACCAAGAGCATCACCACCCTGAAAGGGTGAATTTTCCAGCTGCTACCGGGAGAAGTTTCTTACTTCCCAGGGACCTGGTGGGCTCAGTCTTAGCTTTTATGCATGTCTCTCCTGGCCCCTATATTCACACTTCAAAGTCACCTGCTCTCTGATGCTTTATTGATGGCCTCCTCTCATCCCCACTCCAGACAGAATTAGCCACTCCTTTCTCTGTATTCTCATATTACTCGGTTCATATACTCTTTGTTGTAGCAGATATCCTATTACATTTTAGTTTTTTATGTATTTGTCATATTTTCAGATTGAGCTACTCAAAGGCAGTGGTTGTATTTAAAAAAAACCACTATTTATTATTTCATATATATGATCTCCTTCAGTTCTTACAATAGACTTCAGAGGAAACAGAGGCTCAGAGAGATTAAATATCATGCCCCACTGAAAGGTAAATACTTGGCCGAAACCGAGCTTGAAACTAGGTCATGTTTTATACCTTGAGCAGGACTTGGCATGAGTTGTGAGTGGGGAATGTCAAATGCTCATCAAATGAATAAGTAATGAAATGAACAAACTCTATGCTATGAACTACAGGGAAGCCTTTTGGCCACCAGCTGAAGACAAGTGCTTTTACTTACTCTCACAGTTCAGGGCATGCTGCACACTTTAATTCAAACCAGACCTTAATACCTAGGAGAATGAGGATATATCACAAAACCAAATTACCAGAAACCATGCCGCTGACTACCTCGCATAAGGTCATCTACTGAGCCTGGCTTCCCAATAATGTAGTTCTCATTATAATGATTATTTAAAGATTCAATTTAAAATGTTAATACAGCAGTGTCAGAAGCATACAGACATGAAGAAAAGATGGAATAAATGAAGCTTCTGTTCCATTGTACGAATTGAGTTTCCTCATGCCCTGTGTTCAGATGAAAGGTTTGCTTTGCTAAATAAGTTCTTCCTAAGGAAATTTGACAGGACAGAACAACTTATTGCCCTATGTTATATAGTCTTCACTGATTACTAGCTTTTTTTTTTTTTTTTTTTTTTTTTTTTTTTTTTTTTTTTTACAGAGACACAGAGAGTTAGAGGGATAGACAGGGACAGACAGACAGGAAATGGAGACAGATGAGAAGCATCAATCATTAGTTTTTCGTTTCGCGTTGTGACTTCTTAGTTGTTCATTGATTGCTTTCTCATATGTGCCTTGACCGTGGCCCCTCAGCAGACTGAGTAACCCCTTGTTGGAGCCAGCAACCCTGGGTCCAAGCTGGTGAGCTTTTTGCTCAAGCCAGATGAGCCCGCGCTCAATTTGGCGACCTCGGGGTCTCGAACCTGGGTCCTTCCACATCCCAGTCCAATGCTGTATCCACTGCGCCACCGCCTGGTCAGGCTGATTACTAGCTTTTAGTACCACTATCTTCCAATGTCCCAAAGGAGTTCCTTGCTATGATTTTAATGAATAAAAACCTTGTCCAACTAGACTGGTTTTAGATCTAACAATTCTCTCTGCTAGCATAATTAAGAAATGGAGGGAAGGTGTCTGAGTTAAATTTTGGCTTTCCTTTTCAGCTGTGAAGTGTTTTTTTCCATCACAATTACTACCCATAGGAGTGGAGGTTGGGAGTGGCCACGTACTTCCAGGGTGCTGCGCTGGGAATGCTGGATTCTCTATTCCCCTGGGCTCATGAGCTCACCCTGTTTCCATGTGTCACTGCACATGTGTTGGATCCTGGTGGAAAAACAGTTGGGTTTGAGTGGAAATAGTAGGGAGTGGGACAGCTGCATTTCAAAGCTTTTCATTTCCCTTTCCTCTGAATCCAGCATATGGCTCAAATAGGATTGCTGACTACATCGTTCTGTGCAGTTTCCCTTTCATTTAGTTTTCTCTCTCACCTCTCTGCAAACACCCTTCCTAACCTTAAAAGCCAAATAGTATTCTCACTGTCTATCTCTTGGGATAATGAGTTTTGTTTTGTTTAAAAACAATTAAAAAACAACTTAGGCTCTTAGGAATTATGCTCATGTAACCTTGGACTATTTTTCTTTTTTTTTTTTTTTACAGAAACAGAGAGAGAGAGTCAGAAAGAGGGACAGACAGACAGGAACAGAGAGAGATGAGAAGCATCAATCATTAGTTTTTCATTGCAACACCTTAGTTGTTCATTGATTGCTTTCTCAAATGTGCCTTGACCGTGGGGTTATAGCAGACTGAGTAACCCCTTGCTGGAGCCAGCAACTTGGGTCCAAGCTGGTGAGCTTTGCTCAAACCAGATGAGCCCGCACTCAAGCTGGCGACCTCGGGGTCTCGAACCTGAGTCCTCCGCCTCCCAGTCCAACGCTCTATCCACTGCGCCACCGTCAGGTCAGGCTTTGGTCTATTTTTCAATGTGTAAGATTAAAAAATCCTTTTTTTTTTTTTAGGGGGGGTATGGGTACAGGTTTGGGAAAGGCAGTATGATATGTGATAGTCTGAAGTATAGCACTGTTCATTAGCTGCAATTTGTAGAAAAATAGCCCAAGGTTACATGAGCATAATTCCTAAGAGCCTAAGTTGTTTTTTAATTGTTTTTAAACAAAACAAAACTCATTATCCCAAGAGATAAACAGTGGGAATACTATTTGGCTTTCAAGGTTAGGAAGGGTGTTTGTGGTAGTAGGAATGGAGATTTGTTTTCTGGTCCTAGCTCGGCCTCGAGCTAAATGACTATTTCAGACAAGTCATTTAAACTTGTCTGTAAAATAAGAAAGATGAAAGCTGATTGGATGATCTCTAAAATTTCTTCCAGATTAAAAAAAAAAAGAGAAAGATTCTTGGATTTCATCCATGTAGTTTTAGAATTATTTTCTTTTTTAGATTTCTCAGAATTTGAGTGAAATAGAATTTGGAAGAGATACAAAGTGTGAACAGGCCTATTTTTATACCATAAAGACTTTCTACCAGAAACACATTCTCCATTGATTTGTTATTCTGTACATTTCCTATGAACCAAATTTTTCAAAATTACCCATAGTTCACAATATATTTAGAAATATTGGAATATAAGTAGATCCACTCAAATGACTCAGAGTGACCATTAAATTCTCTCTGGGACTATATTAGTTTATTGAAAATTGCCTAGTTTCTCCTTAAGAAAAAAAGAATCATTTATTTTAGGAAGAAAATTACTGGGATGGATTAGTCCAGGAATTTCTGCTCTGCATCTATTCCCCCTTATCCCCCCCTTTATTATTGCACCTGTTTACTACTTAATGCTTCATCTCTCAAGGGTACAGATTGCAGCTAATGAACAGTGCTATTACTTCAGAATTATCTAGAATTTAAGGGTTACCAAGTTAATTCATATAACATGTTTTAAGATATTCTGATAAAAAGTGATAAAGATAATTTATTTTGGTATCATTTTTCTCTTCATGTTATTAACAACATTCAACATAAGAAATGCTATTTCTGCTTTCCAAGAAGAATTTTGGAAAGTGTTTGTGGTAATAGCAACGCTTTTTAAAAAAAGACATGAGCAATTACTTTTTAAAATTTTAGTATGGTAAAATTACACATAGCATAAAACTCACCATTAATGATATTTGGTACATTCAAAATGTTGTGCAACCATCACCACTATTTAGTTTCAGAATATTTTTATCATTCCTCAAAGAAACTCCATACCCCTGACATAGTCACTCCCCATTCTCCTCTGTCCAAACCCCTGGTAAACCACTAATCTGCTTTCTGTCTATGGCTTTAATAGTAAAACTTCTAAAAAGAAAAATCAATCAGATATTTACTAAGCATAAGCATTAACATTATTAATTAAGCTTTAAATCATTATCATTAAGTCCCTCCCTATACACCTTTTTAGGGAACTATCCAATTTCTTTTCATATCTTGATCCACTAACAAGAAGTATCCTATATCCACTAACAAGAAGGTGACTTCACTTTGTGCCAGGCAGAAACTCTAATTCTCCCTAGAGAGTTTAAATTGTTTCATTTTGTGTAGAGTGGATCAGAAGGATGTCTTTCTTAGTTCTATGAAGGCCACCTTTATCCAAAGACCTTTATTCCTGGCCTAATTTAGCCATAGACATCCTTTAAAGTTGAATAGTATCAATGATAGTTGGTTTTTCATATCTTGATAAATATAATCTACATAACTAGATATAACTAGTAACAATCTAGAGACTTTGTTCTTTATCTTTGGCAGTGGAATTTCATATCTACATGTCTTTGCAGATTAATTACTTATCTCCTGGGATGAATAATTTAAAACATCAAAAACTTATTTTGCTTTGAAATGGCTGGCATATGAACTAACCACATTGTTGTCATCTTGATCCTTTATTATTTTATTTTTTTTATGATTTTCAAAAGTTGCATCAATTGAAGCTCTGTTGCGTCAGTAAGATGGTCATTTTACCTGCTGATGTGTGTCAGTGCAAGGGTGAATCCAGGTTTTTGAGGGGGGGGGAGGCTGTCTTTGTTTATTTGGGCTGCTATAAGAAAATACCAAGAGATTTAAAGATGGCGACGGAGTAGGAGGACATTCCAACTTCCACCTCCCAGAACCAAAGTGGATTACAGCTTGCAACCAGGGTGCGTGAAAGCAGTCCCACCTGCAGGGGTGGAATGGAGGTGGGGAGGGGGCCCCAAGGCTTGCAGACCTGACACGTACATTCAGTCCCACTCACGGAGGCAAAGTGGAAGCTGCAGCAACTGCAGCGGCCAGCCGGCACTGGCAACGCCCATGCCTGAACACCCCAGGTGGCAGCAGTGGTGGGAGTGGGCCTGTGGATAGACAGCACCTCAGGAACACAAAGGCCACACCCATTAGACTCCTGTGGCCACACCTTTGTGGGGGCTGAAAGAAAAATATAAAATAAAATAAAAAAGAAGGTTGGCTAGAATGACACCTGAGGCTAAGGGGCAAGCCATATCTGATACCTTACCAAACCCCTGATTTATAGTACTGAGCCCAACAAGTAGTCACCAATAAGAGGCAGCAGAAAGCAGATCTCAAGGGAACCTAAACATCCTCCAGGCCAAAAGTAGATAAAAGCCAGCCTAAGTAGATATTAACAGCGGCACCTGGGCTCAGCAGAGGCAGCCACAGGATCTGGATTGCCTATTGCTCCAATAAGATAGATAAGGGCCAATCATAGGCAGCGACTCCCACTGGTTTGCACCAGGCTTCGGCCAAGAATGTCCAGGGAGAGCACATCCAGAAGCCAGATACAAAGAGCACTAGTTCAGGACCTAACAACCCTTGTTAGAGTGACATCTTACAGAAGGGCTACTCACACCTAACCCAGTTAGGATATAGAAAATGGAAAAGCGGCTCTACTAGTTAAGGAGACCACAATTTGAACAAACCTGCAAACCACAAACAGAAACAATGGGAAGACAGAGGAACGTACGCCATATGAATCAACAAGAAAAATCCCCAGAAAAAGACCTGGATGAAATGGAAGTAATCCAATTACTGGATGCAGAGTTTAAATTAATGATTGTTAGGATGCTTAAGGATTTCAAAGCTACAATGGATAGACTTAACAAGCACCTAAATAAAGAAATTGTAAGCATCAAAAAGAACACTGAGCCTGACCGGGCAGTGGCGCAGTGGAAAGAGCATCAGACTGGGATGTGGAAGACCCAGGTTCAAGACCCCAAGGTTGCTAGCTTGAGTGAGGGCTTATCTGGTTTGAGCAAAAAGCTCACAGCTTGAGCCCAAGGTCGCTGGCTCGAGCAAGGGGTTACTTGGTCTGTTGAAGGCCCGCAGTCAAGGCACATATGAGAAAGCAATCAATGAACAATTAAAGTGTTGCAACACGCAATGAAAAACTAATGATTGATGCTTCTCATCTCTCCGTTCCTGTCTGTCTGTCCCTGTCTATCCCTCTCTCTGACTCTCTCTCTATATATAAAAAAAAGAGAGAACACAGAAATCTTAAAAAAAAAAGTAATGACAAACACAATATCAGAAATGAAGACTACACTAGAAGGAATTAAAAGCAAGCTAGATGAAGCAGAGATTTGAATCAGTGACTTAGAGGACAAAATAAGTTAAAGCACAGAAGCTGAACAGCAAAAAAAAAACAAACAGGATCAAAAAAAAAAAAAAAAGCTGCAAGAGAAAAACAGTCAATCACCTACAAAGGAGCCCCCATAAGGATGACATCTGACTTTTCAACAGAAACACTTGAGGCCTGAAGGAATGGCAAGAAATATTCAAAGTAATGCAGAACAAGAGCCTAAAACCAAGACTTTTTATCAAGCAAGGCTATCGTTTAAAATTGAAGCAGAAATAAAAAGCTTCCCAGACAAAAAACAATTCAAGGAATTCATCACAACCAAACCAATGCTGCAAAAAATGTTAAAGGGCCTGCTGTAGACAGAACAAAACAGGAAAAAAATCTAATAAAAGAGGAATGTAGATTTAAAAAAATGTTAATAAACAACTATATATCAATAATAACCTTAAATGTAAATTGATTAAATGCTCCAATCAAAAAGCATAGGGTAGCTGAATGGATAAGAAAACAGAACCCGTACATATGCTGTCTACAAGAGGCCCACCTCAAAACAAAAAATACACATAGACTGAAAGTAAAAGGATGGGAAAAAATATTTCATGCAAACGGGAATGAAAAAAAGCTGGGATAGCAATACTTATATCTGAAAAAATAGACTTTAAAACAAAGGCTATAGTAAGGGATAAGAAGGTCACTACATAATGATAAAGGAAGCAATCCAACAGGAAGAGATAACTATTATAAATATCTATGCACCTAATATAGGAGCACCTAAATATACAAAGCAGACTTTGATAGATATAAAGGGCGAGATCAACAGCAATACTATAATAGTAGATTTCAATACCCCACTAACAGCATTAGATAGATCCTCAAGAATGAAAATTAACAAAGAAACAGCAGAATTAAGGGACACTCTAGATCAACTGGATTTAATAGATATCTTCAAAACATTTTACCCTAAAGCAGCAGAATATATATTGTTTTCAAGTGCTCATGGTACATTCTCTAGGATAGACCACAAATTAGGGCACAAAATGAGTCTCAACAAATTTAAGAAGATTGAAATTATATGAAGCATCTCCTCTGACCACAATGGCATGAAACAAGAAATGAACTACAATAGAAAAAAATAAAAACACTCAAACACTTGGAAACTAAAAAGCATGTTATTAAATAACAAATGGGTCAACAATGAGATCAAGGAAGAAATAAAAAATTTTCTTGAAACAAATGAAAATGAGCATACAACTCAAAATTTATGGGACACAGCAAAAGCAGTCCTGAGAGGGAAGTTCATAGCATTACAGGCATACCTTAAGAAGCTAGAAAAAGCTCAAATAAACAACTTGACCCTGCAACTAAAAGAACTAGAAAAAGAACAGGAAGTAAAGCCCAGAGGAAGTAGAAGGAAGGAAATAATAAAGATTAGAATGGAAATAGATGAAACAGAGCCTAAAAAAACAATACAGAGGATCAATGAGAGCAAGAGCTGGTTCCTTGAAAAGGTAAATAAGATAGATGAATAGTTCACCAGACTCACCAAGATAAAAGAGAGAGGACTCAAATAAATAAAATTAGAAATGAGAGTGGAGAAGTAACAACTGACATAGCAGAAATACAAAGGATTATAAGAAAATTCTATAAAGATCTGTATGCCAAAAAATTAGACAACCTAGATAAAATGGACACATTTTTGAAAAATACAATCTCTCAAAAATCAATCTGGAAGAATCAGAAAACCTAAATAGATCAATTACAACAAATGAGATAGAAACAGTTATCAAAAAACTCCTAACAAACAAAAGCCTTGGGTCAGATGGCTTCACAGCCGAAATATACCAAACATTCAAAGATGAACTAACTCTTATCCTTCTCAAGCTATTTCAAAAAATTCAAGAGGAGGGAAGACTTCCAAGCTCCTTTATGAGTCGAGCATAATTCTGATTTCAAAACCAGGCAAAGACAACATAAAGAAAGAAAACTATAGGCCAATATCTTTGATGAATTTAGATGCTAAAATCCTCAACAAAATATTAGCAAACTGAATCTAGCAATACATAAAAAAATCATACATCATGATCAAGTGGGATTTATTCTGGGGAGGGAAAGCTGGTAGAATAGTCATAATTAAATCAATGTGATTCATCATATAAACAAAAGAAAGGAGAAAAACCACATGATAATATCAATAGATTCAGAAAAAGCATTTGATAAAATCCAGCACCCATTTATGATCAAAACTCTCAGCAAAGTGGGAATATAGGGAACATACCTCAACATGATAAAGGCTATCTATGACAGACCCACAGCCGACATCATAATCAATGGACAAAAGTTAAAAGCAATCCCCTTAAGATCAGGACCAAGGCAGGGGTGCCCCCTTTCACCACTCTTATTCAACACAGTACTGGAAGTCCTAGCCACAGCAATCAGACAAGAAGAAGAAATAAAAGTCAACCAATTGGAAAAGAAGAAGTTAAACTATCATTATTTGCTGATGATGTGATACTGTACATAGAAAACTCTAAAGTCTCAGTCAAAAAACTGCTGAACCTGATAAATAAATTCAGCAAGGTAGCAAGATATAAAGTTAATACTCAGAAATTGGAGGCATTTTTATACACCAACAATGAATTCTCTGAAAGAGAAATTAAGAAAACAATATTCTTCACTATTGCAACAAAAATAATAAAGTACCTAGAAGTAAATTTAATGAAGAAGGTTAAAGACTTGTACTTGGAAAATTATAAAATATTGATAAAAGAAATCAAGGAAGATACAAACAAGTGGAAACATATACTGTGTTCATGGTTAGGAAGAATAAACATCATTAAAATATCTATATTACTGAAAGCAATTTATAAATTCAATGCAATTCCTATTAAAATACCAATGACACACTTCAAAGATATAGAACACATATTCCAAAAATTTATATGGAACCAAAAAAGAACACAAATAGCCTCAGCAATCTTGAAAAGGAAGAATAAAGTGGGTGGTATCACACTTCCTGATATCAAGTTATACTATAAGGCCATTGTACTCAAAACAGCCTGGTACTGGCATAAGAACAGGCATATAGATCAATGAAACAGAACAGAGAACCCAGAAACAAACCCGTACCTTTATGGCAATTGATATTTGACAAAAGAGGTAATAGCATACAATGGAGTAAAGACAGTCTCTTTAACAAATGGTGTTGGGAAAATTGGACAGCTACCTCCAAAAAAATGAAACTAGAGCACTAATTTACACCATTCACAAAAATAAACTCAAAATGGATAAAAGACTTAAATGTAAGTCTTGAAACCATAAGCATCTGAGAAGAAAATACAGGCTATAAGCTCACTGACATCACTCGCAGCAATATGTTTGCTGATTTATCTCGATGGGCAAGGGAAATAAAGAACAGGATAAACGCATGGGACTACATCAAACTAAAAGTCTTTTGCACAGCTAAAGACAATATGGACAAAATAAGAAGACCAACCACACAATGGGAGAACATATTCGACAATACGTCTGATAAGGGGTTAATAACCAAAATTTATAAAGAACTTGTAAAACTCGACACCAGGAAGATAAAAAATCCAATCAAAATTAGGCAAAAGAAATGAATATACACTTCTCCAAAGGGGACATACAGATGGCCAATAGGCAGATGAAAAAATGCTCAACATCACTAATCATTAGAGAAATGCAAATTAAAACCACAATGAGATACCACCTCACACCAGTCAGAATGGCGCTCATCAACAAAACAACACAGAATAAGTGCTGGCGAGGATGTGGAGAAAAGGGAACCCTCCTGCTCTGCTGGTGGGAATGCAGACTGGTGCAGCCACTGTGGAAAACAGTATGGAGATTCCTCAAAAAATTAAAAATCAAACTGCCTTTTGACCTAGCCATCCCACTTTTAGGGATATATTCCAAGTCACCACATCAATGATTCAAAAGAAGAAATGCACCCCCATGTTTATGACAGCGTTGTTTACAATAGCCAAGGTATGAAAACGGCCCAATGTCTGTCAGTGGATGAGTTGATTAAAGAGCAGTGGTACATATACACAATGGAATACTATGGGGCTATGAAAAAGAAGGAAATCTTACTTTTTGTGATAATATGAATGGACCTGGAAACTATTATATTAAGTGAAATAAGCCAGGCAGAGAAAGAAAAATATGATATGACCTCACGCATTTGAGGAATCCAATGAACAACGTGAACTGAGGAATGGAATAGGGACAGAGGCAGGATCAAAAGGACCAGAGGGAAAGCGGACAG
Source organism: Saccopteryx leptura (assembly GCF_036850995.1). Lineage (NCBI taxonomy): Eukaryota > Metazoa > Chordata > Mammalia > Chiroptera > Emballonuridae > Saccopteryx > Saccopteryx leptura. The sequence goes on along the minus strand of NC_089506.1, from coordinate 185,752,943 downwards.
AGGGAAAGGGGATGAGAGGATGGGATCAGAAAAGGGAAAGAGATTGGTGAAATTATACACACCTAACACAACATTATAGAGAGCAGAAAAGCAAATCCTGGAGGGAAAGAGGGAGGGCGTTGCAGGGAGGGGGGGAAAAGGAGATGTTGTGGGGAACACGGGGGAGGGGGGATACATTCGAGGGGACACTAGAATCTATGTAAACACAGTAAATTAAAATTAAAAAAAAAAAAAGAAAATACCGTAGGCTGGGTGGCTTATCAATAGCAGACATTTATTTCTCACAGTTCTGGAGGCTGAATGTCCAGGCTGAAGGCAGCAGTCGAGGGCCTGCTTCCTTGTTCATAGACAGTTGTCTTGTCACTGTGTCCTCACATGGAGGAAGGGGGAAAGGAGCTCTCTGAGGTCTCTTTCATAAAGGTACTAATCGCATTCAGGAGGGCTCTACCCTCATGGCCTAATCACTTTCCAAAGGCTCACTTCCTAATACCATCACATTGGCGATTAGGTTTCAGTATATGAATTGGGGGCTGGGGGACAAACACATTCAGTCAATAGAAGGCCCTAGTGCTTACATTATTGGAGGACTCTAAGGAAAGAGATCACACAAAAAATAAATTTAAAAGAGCTGACAAATACCACAAATTAAATTAAATTAAATACCTGAAATTTAACTGCCCTTTCCCCAATATTTTTGGATATATGCCTTTTGATTACCTTTTTATATATCAACAATTTAAAATTTTTATATCATTTTCTGTAGAGAAAATAAAATGAATTTTTTTCACTACCATGGTTTATTTTATTTATTATTGATAGTTTAAAACCTTTTTTTTTTTTTGCATTTTTCTTAAGCTGGAAACGGGGAGAGACAGTCAGACAGACTCCCGCATGCGCCCGACCCGGCACGCCCACCATGGGGCGATGCTCTGCCCATCCTGGGCGTCGCCATGTTGCGACCTGAGCCATTCTAGCGCCTGAGGCAGAGGCCACAGAGCCATCCCCAGCGCCCGCGCCATCTTTGCTCCAATGGAGCCTTGGCTGCGGGAGGGGAAGAGAGAGACAGAGAGGAAGGCGCGGCGGAGGGGTGGAGAAGCAAATGGGCGCTTCTCCTGTGTGCCCTGGCCGGGAATCGAACCCGGGTTCTCCGCACGCTAGGCCGACGCTCTACCGCTGAGCCAACCGGCCAGGGCCTTAAAAACTTTAAAAAAATTTTTCACAATCCATTATTAGTCATAAATATTATAGATAGCTGTCAAATTTTAGCAACCTCTAAAAATTTTATTTGTGTATGTACTCTCTGTAGTATTCCTCCAAATATAGTTATTGTAATAAATTTTATTTTATGCAATTGTCATTAAAAGAAAAAATTTACGGTATGTTTATAATTGTATATGCTCTATTATTAAGTATATTTCCGACAGAAGAGGACCTATTTTGACAAGATATTTATGAAAAACTACATCTTTTGCTCACAATGTTATAAGTCTGATGATTGGAAGAATTTTCCAAAGATTAGTTTCTGACTTCCTACATTTTCTTCTTCACCCACTTACTTCTGTCATTGGGAGTCAGAGGGCATGTTCAATCACTGTATAACCTCTAGCTCTGCTCATCAGTGTTGTGGTGTTAGATGAGAAAAGATAGTTATTAATAAAAACTATTCCATACACTAGGATGGTTAGCAATAACTTATTTATACATGAAGCAATTGTGAATCACATCAATATATTTCATTCAAGCCAAAGTAAATATATACTCTATTCAATTTCTCCTTAACTAAATCTTAAACATGCCTCCAGGCAGGTTACCAACACCAGTATGAAAATTTAAATAACAGCCGGGACACAAGAATGGAAAGAGACAGTGGTCTTAACTAATTGCTTTTATAAGATCTCCTTTTTCCATATATTACAGAAATATGATATTCTCTGAGTACATTGCTGGTAACCCTCCCAGGGCCTTGGAAGGTGCCAGTGAAAGTGAGATTCTGAACCTCAAGTGCTATTATCTTCACAGAAAACCTGACTGACCAAGTGCCTGGGCTTTTTGCCTTTGAAAACACTGATTTTATATCTGTGGTTCAGGTGTGAGCACCCTGTTGAGGCACCAGAGCATGATGTTGTCTTGGTATCTGCTTGTCATGTAACAGAAGTGAACCTTTCTCTTTATCCTTTCCCATTTGTTTCTGGTAGTCCCAGAATATACTTGGCACACAGCATGTGAAGAAGCAAGAAGATGAGCCCATTCTAGAGTTCAAATCCCACTTTTGCCATTTGACTTTTGGAAACTTTGTTTATGTTTCTGAGCCTCAATTGTATTTTGGAATTAGTAATACATACCTTTAAAAGTTTCTGTGAGAATCTAAGATCGTATATGTAAATCAGTTCATTTTTTTTGTGAGCCTTGGTTTGCTCATTTATGAAGTGAAATGAGTAACACAAAGCTTGAAAGTTTGTTTTGAGGCTCTGAGATAATGCTTGGAATATAGATAGTATTGATCAATAAATCATCACTACTTGTGGAAAAGGCTCGCCAAATACCCTGGCCTTCTATACTTCCCAGCCTACCTTGTAGTTAGGTTGGAATCATGTTACTAGCTCTTGCCTATGAAATGTGAGGAGGAAGTGGTATTTATGGGCCAAGACAGTTAAAAGCCAGTGTATTTCCTGCATCTCTTTCTACCTCTGCAACAGCAACTTTAGTGGTAGTGTAGCTATAATAGACAAGGAGCCTGGATCCTTAGTTAGTTTTTTTTTTACTTTTTATTTTTTAGAAATTAAATTTCTAATGGGGTGACATTGATCAAAAACAGTACATAAGTTTCAGGTGAATAGCTCTGTGGCATTTGAACAATTGATTCTGTTGTGTGCCCATCATCCAATGTCAATTCATTTTCTGTTACCATATATTTGCCCACCCCACTCCTTTCTCCCCACCCCCACCCCCGTAACCACTTCGCTTTTATCTATTTCCATGAGTCTCAGTTTTATATCCCACCTATGTGTGAAATTATATGGTTCTTAGCCTTTTATGATTTATGTATTTCACTTAGTATAATGTTCTCAAGATCCATTGATGTTGTCGTAAATGGCAATATATTGTCATTTCTTATGGCTGGGTAGTATTCCATTGTATATAGGTACCACATCTTCTTTATCCAATCCTCTATCGAGGAACACTGGTTATTTCTATGTCTTGGTCACCGTGAATAATGCTGTGATGAACATGGGGTGCATATGTCTTTGTGTACCAATATTTTCACATTTTTTTGGCAGACAGTCAGGAGAGGGATTGCTGGGTCATATGGTAATTCTAGTCTCAGGTTTTTGAGGAACCACCATAGTGTCTTCCATAACAGCTTTACCAGTTTACATTCCCACCAGCAGTGAGCGAGGGTTCCTTTTTCTCCACAGCCTTTCCAACACTTGTTATTACTCATCTTGTTGGTAACAGCCAGTCTAACAGGTGTGATGTGGTATCTAGCTGTAGTCTTGATTTGCATTTCTCTAATAGCTAGTGAAAATGACCATTAGTTCCTTCCAAAGGAGAACTTCTCAGGCGGACTTCTGGACTGTATGGGACTTTGTATAAACATGAAATTAAAGTTGATTGTGTTAAGGCACTATATGATTTGGTACTTTTTTTTTGTTGTTACTACAGCTTAGTCTAGCATCATTATTATTATTGTTGTTGTTTTTATTATTACTATTAAGTTGAACAGAACTACTCATAAACATTAACATATTGGCATTTTTAGTGGGACATGGAGCTAAAGTACTGACCCTTAGTAATGGGGACAGGAAAATATTGCTGTTATGCATAAAACTCTTAGTTCTTCCACAAACATAGATTCCAGGAAATAATAGGAAGGAGAAAAAAAGTGCACTAAATATTCCATTTGGCTCACCAGCTAATCCTCTTTCTTCAGGCTACCTTATTTCCTTGAAACCCTGACTGTAAGAGTCAATGCATATATTCATGACATTAAAAAATGATGTCCTTTTCTGTCAAAGTTTTAGAAATTGTTTCCTTTCTTCTCAATTTTATTGATTTAGCAGTCCTCCACACCTTAATAAAAGGCCTAATTAGAGTGCTTTGCATTATCTTTCCCATTAGGGATAAATTCCATAATCACAGATTCTCAGATAGGCAGCTGATGGGTTATCTTCAGAATTTAGTCGTAGGCAGGCACCGGCACAGAGTGAATACCTCTGTTTTTATCTCTGTATGAACCATCACTTAAAGTACATGGAAAACCTCTATTTAATTTTATTTAACCTATTTATTTTTATTTATTTTTTATGGTGTGACTCTAAAAATGGTTCCCAATGCCTAGCTCTCTTTAGGAAGACTGGTAGAAATGCTAGTTCAATGGGCTGTTTCCTAAAATTTGTGTGGTTGTTATCAGGATCATCCAGAAATAAACATAATTCACGGTGCTGGTGCAAATTACCACAAGGTGTTAGTTCTTGAAGGAGTTCAGGACATGCCACCCCCAAACATGCTGCTTTGACATATTGATCATTTTGAGCTGAAGGCTGTGGAAATATAGCAGATACCAGAAGGGCTCTCTGACCTAGCCTTTTCTATGTAAAAACGGGCCATACAATTTCCCATGAGAAAGATGTCCTCCCTGCGCCATGAAGAGAAGAATGTCCTTATCAGCAGAGACTGGGAATTGATGCTGAAATGGATCTGTACAAACAAACTGACGAAAGTAACCTTATCTTCCCATCTCTGCCACTCCATAAATCTCCTAATCATTTCCCACAATTCAGTGCTTCCATCCCAAACCCTCTGTCTCATTTCTTACACTTTATAGTTTGTCTATAAAGGTATACAAGCTTTCTGCTCCAGTCACTTCTTCATGTCTTCGTTCTCTTGTGAAGGCCCCCACATACATGTAAAATTCTAATAAAACTTGCATGCTTTTCTCCTGTTAATTTGTCTTGTGTCAGTTTAATTCTTAAGTCTGGCCTGAGACCATACATGAGTACAGGAGAATATTTTCTCCCCTGTGTACCAAAGAAATAATACCAACCTTGAGATTGAAATTGGTATGAAACTCTAGGGAAATGACAAGACCATAGGTCGAAAGCTTGGGAAGTAAGGTGGGAGACATGATGATTTCAGTAGTCCCTGAACCAAGAAAGAGGACTGGATCTTGTTCTTTCTGAATGCTGCCTATATGCCTGGGAGGGGGCCGGCAGACATGCAGCAGGGGAGAGGGGCGGGGCTGTACACTTAAAAACCTAAGAGTAGGTTAGACTCTCAGTCCAGCTGAGAGAAGTGAGAATGCTTTTGGCACAAAAGAACAATACTAACATTCATTAAGCTGGAAGATGTTATAAAAGAAATTTATGCACATCGATTTTTTTTGAGGGGTGGGTAACATTTGACAGCATATTGAGATTTAGGGGGTTTCATAATCTTAATCTAAGGACGGACAGAAGGCTTTGTTACAAGTTTATAAATGGTTCCTTTTTTTCTTTGACATTTATCTTTAATGTTTTATATCTGTCCTATAGAAGTATCAAGCAAACATTTTACAGTGTTAACGTGTATTACTCTATGTGGTAACACAGGAGTACTTTGTTATTTTTGGAACTGTGAAACATTTACTGCCCTCATACATTACTTACAAATTGGAAGGTTAAATATACATGGTTCTTGTTTGCAGATATTTTATAAAAGAAAAAATAGCAAAGATTTAAAAAAGACCACACAACTGATGAGGTTCTTTAAATCTGCAACTGAATCATCGCGTTGTGCAAATGCAGGAACACCTTGGCAATATGGCGGGCTCGATTCCAGACCACTGCAATAAAGCGAGCATCACCACGGAGTGAGTGAGTCATTATCTTTTTGCCGATGGAGGGTCTTGCCTTCAATCTGTAAAACACGCAGCAATAGAACAAACTCTGCCTACACTTGGAGCATCTAACAGGTGAGCCTGATTTGGGAAATATGCTCGGCAATGCATAATAAGATATGAAAGCTCATTTTTAAACTTTGAAGAAATCTACGCGATACATCTCAGACCTATTCCCAAAAAGGAGAAGCGCAGAGGAAAAGGAGAGGCGCCGGTATTCGGAAAGCCGAAGAGGTTCTTGTGCTGACTCATGGGCAGGTCATTGTTGACGTTTCTCTACAGCTTCCGTCACCAACTTTGTAGCCACAGACAACTGGGTCCCCTGAGTCAAATAAGAACACCCCCTGGAGAAGGAGACTTCCCCCCCGCCCCCAACATGGGCTGCAGCGTTTTCCCACTTTCCAGAGCAGCTGCCTCCAGCGAGAAGCCGCCTGTGGTTCTTCTCCCTTGGGTTCAGGCTCCTTAACCATCTGCAGGCCTTGCTAACTATCTCTGTTCCAGTCCTTTCCCAAGGCCCTGGCTCTCCAATTTTGCATTAGAATCACCTGTTCAAACCCAGATTGCTGGTCCCCCTCCCGGAGTTTCTGATTCTGTAGATCTGGGGGGTGGAGCCCAGGAACTGGCCTTTCAAACAAGTCCCCTGGAGATGCTGGGGCTACCGTTCTGGCGACCGCCCTTGAAGACATGCTGCTTTCTTAAACATAGAGGTATTTTCTTTTACGGTGAATTACTGTTTAACAAACTTTTCTGTGATCCTGGAGTATGCTTATTTTTTACTGCTAGATTCTGTGTGTTTGTTTCTAAAGCTCGTCCCTCAATCACCAAATCACTGAATCTCAAGTATTGGACAGACCTTACAGGCCTAGCTTTTCTAAGTTCCTCCTTTTTGCCCCTTTATTTATTGGTCTTCACATACAGTTTTGCCCTTTGTGCTTTAACCCACTGTCATTGGACTTGGCAGCGGAGACTGCCTTCCTCTTCAGTCTGCTGTTTATCAGTGACAGTCCCCTCCTTGTTCTTTCTCTTCACAGGTAAGGATGATTGTCTAAGGAAGGCATTGACTTTAATAAAAAGCATATAAATAGACAAGATTTTATTTAATCACTCCTACTTACAGTCACCTCCCATCTCAAAACAGCACTACTCAGTGCTAGCTGGTTTTCTGGTCTATTATTCTTTTTCCTCTGTAAAAATGACATCATTCTGCAGATGTTTAATTTCATCTTTTTTTCTAGTTCTGAAATATATGTATCTTTTCTTTTTCCCAGATTCATGACATTGTAGCACCTGTCCCTTTCTGTCATAGGCTCTCCCTTCTTACTCTTTTTGTTTGCTTGTTTTCTTTACATATATTTTTATGTGGTAAAATATATATTATAAAGTTTGCCTTTCTGATCCAATGTAAAGGGTACAATTAAGTAGCACCGAGTATATCTGCAGGGCTGTGACCACAGCCCGTTTTCAGCACTTTTTCATCATGCCAAGCAAACCCTGTGCCTGTTTACCTTCCCATTCTCCGCTTTCCCAGTCCCTGGCGACCTCGGTTCTACTATCTGTCTCTGTGAACTTGCCAGTTCTAGTTCCTCACATAAGTGGAGTCCGACGATATTTGCTCTTTTTTGGTCACGCTTATTTCACTTGCAATAATGTTTTCAAAGTTCATCTCTGCTTTCTTTTTATAAGTCACATTTCTTCTTAGAGCTCTGTAATAGCTTGGATTTTCTCTAGTGCTTTTTCCAGAAGAAAGCGTTTCTTTGTTATGAATATTTTATAATTTTATATGATCACGTCTCCTCTCCTCCCTCCTTTTTTTTGAAAACTATATCATGAAGGCAAGAATATCAGTCATTTCTTTTGTTTGGCTTTCACTAGCAGGTGAATAGAGTTGTGTGTGCTGATTATTCATTCTGTGACTCATGTGTGGGCGTCAGTGAAATCTTCGCTATCGTCTTGTTCTGTAACCAGCCATAGCATGTCGTGTTCCAGAATCATTTGAGGTGTCTTTTAGAATTTTGCCAAGAGCTCTCTTTGTAGATCCTTCTAGAGGTGATCTTTAAAGCCAAGAGCCTCAAATGTAGGAAACAATGAAAGTGCATATTAGAACTTGTATTGTTGGACTTGATCTGCCAGGCAACTGTCTCTAGCATTGTAATTAACATGGCTATTATTTTGTTTTTGTTTGTTTTTTTCTTTCTCTCAAATAATGGCAGAAGAAAGTAGATGCTAGGGTTGTGAAATGGTTTAAAACAGAGGTCCCCAACCCCCTGGCCATGGACCAGTACCGGTCTGTGGGCTATTTATTTGGTACCGGTCTGTGGGCTATTTATTTGGTACTGGTCTGCAGAGAAAGGATAAATAACTTACATTATTTCTGTTTTATTTATATTTAAGTCTGAATGATGTTTTATTTTTTAAAAATGACCAGATTCTCTCTGTTACATCCATCTAAGACTCAGTCTTGACGCTTGTCTCGGTCACGTGATACATTTATCCGTCCCACCCTAAAGGCCGGTCCGTGAAAATATTTTCTGACATTAAACCGGTCCGTGGCCCAAAAAAGGTTGGGGACCACTGGTTTAAAAGACAGGAGTCTTTTCATCATCTGTATTTCTGTTCTGTTTCATAGGCAGGTGCCTTACATCTGCCAGGGCAGCAGCGCAGGACTTTGTGGCAAAGGGGGAGAAAAAACCCCTCTGATGGACAGAATTAGAACAGGGTGACAGCACAGTCTTTGATTACATATGAGTTTGGGTTGTGCATTGATTTGTTAAAGTTGTGGAAAATTTAAAGGTGCCTCAAAGGAAAGTAAATTGTACAGCCAAAGCACTAGATCAAAAGAAATCAAAGTTTTTACCAATAACCATGGATTCCTTTCCATCATTTGAAAGTCACACTAACTTACAAACTGCTTGAAAATTAGGCTTGTGCTTAACTACTGCCCAACTGTCAGTTAGAAGATATCAAGCATCTAATCAATCACAAGTGATTTTGTTCCTAGTAATCTCATTAATGTATATACAATGGTGCATACATGATTTGAAAATAACCTAGGTAGCTACTACTTCCTTCTTTTTATTTTCTTCTTTAAAAAAAATTGCTTATTGGTACTAATTACTGAATGACCTTTCAACAAACACTATTCTTTCTTTCCTACAGTATGACAAGCTCCATGTATTCAGAAAGAATAGAAGCTATGTTGTTTTTTTTACTTGACTTGCAGTTTAATAGACCAAGCTTGGCTTTATTTCAAAGTACAAAATTACTTAAGCAAACTGGGAAAAATAAATAACAGTGTATACACATTTTGTAGGTAGATAATATAGAAAGTACTTCTATAGAAACACCAGTCTCAACCCTTGATATTTACCTTCCTCTAATCCATCATCATGCAACTAGAAAATCATGTTTAAAAAATACTCATATTACAGAATCAAGGAATGAAGAGATGGTTATAGGGATGGAACATCAACCCCTCTGCCTATCTTGAAACTCTGTTTCCCATTAAGAACTTGAAGCATTCAGCCTGACCAGGCGGTGGCGCAGTGGATAGAGCATCAGACTGCGATGCAGAGGACCCGGGTTCGGGACCCCGAGGTCGCCAGCTTGAGTGTGGGTTCATCTGGTTTGAGGAAAAAACCCACCAGCTTGAACCCAGGGTCTCTGGCTCCAGCAAGGGGTTACTCGGTCTGCTGAAGGCCCGCGGTCAAGGCACATGTGAGAGGCACATGTAAGGTGTTGCAACGTGCAATGAAAAACTAATGATTGATGCTTCTCATCTCTCTCCATTCCTGTTTGTCCCTGTCTATCCCTCTCTCTGACTCACTCTCTGTCTCTGTAAAAAAAAAGAAAAAAAAAAAAAAAAGAACTTGAAGCATTCAATCCACACTGCTGCTATGTTGTCCAGCGTGGGACTTCTTAATACAGGCATACCTCAGAGATTGCAAGTTCAGTTCTAGACTACCACAGTAAAGCAAACACCATAATAAAGTGAGTCACACAAAGTTTAGGGCTTCCTAGTGCAAATGCAAGTTATGTTTAAACTATACTGTAATCTATTAAGTGTGAAATAGCATTATGTTTAAAAAATGTACATACCTCAATTAAAAATTCTTTATTGCTAAAAAAATGCTATCACCCAAACCTGCTGGAAAAATGGTGCTTGATCCAGAGTTACCATAAACCTTCAATTTGTAAAAAACAATGTCTGCAAAATGCAATAAAGGGAAGCAGATAAAATGAGGGATGCCTGTAGGTATTAAACAGAAAGTTTTCCCTCTATTTCTAGTTTTTTATTCAGTTTCAAATACCTTGATTACTAATATAATTTGATTTAATTTAGTCAAACAAATATTTGGAAGAAACTTTGCTAAGCTCTGCTTTCTACTTGAAGATTAGTAAGCCAAGTTCCTTCTTGTGAAAAGTGTGTTATTTGGCAAGGGTAAGGTGGAAAATACGGTACCTATACACATACGGTTTAAGGCCATGCAAGGAAGATACAGGCTAAGGGATGGCGCAGAGTGCTCAGAGGGTTTGAATGGTGGGAGAGACCAAGAATTCTGGAGGCAAAAGGAAAAAGCAGGTGGTAGCATTTGAGATGGCTCTTGAGTCTCAGAGTTTAGTGTGCTTCAGGATTACCTGGAGGAGTGGTTAAAACACAGATTGCTAGGCCCCACACTCAACATTTCTGATTTAGTAGGTTTCAGTTGGGGCCTGAAAAATATCTGTTTCTAGCAAGTTCCCAAGTGATCTGCATACTGTTCTAGAAAGACTGAAAAAGAAGGATGAGTCTTTAACCCAGAGAAAGAGAATGAACCCATTTGAAAGGCAAGAGACTGAAGCTCACTTTAAATAATAATACTATTTTAGAGTCATTTTAATTTTGCTAATGAGGAGATTAAGTTTTAGAGAGGTTAGAGAAGTTGCTTAAAGTCACAGCGCTAATAAGCCCCAGAGTCAGGATTTGAACCTATGGAGGCAACCACCAGACCGTTAAGTAGAACTGCTATAATTAGTAGTAGGAAGCAGTGCATCCTGGCGAACAGGGGCATTTTGTTGGGCAGTAATGGGAGTTCAGGCTCAGCATGAAGGTTGTCACTAAATTTCAGAGGGGTTTAATTGCCAGGTTAAATGATTTTGTACTTAAGATGCTAAGAGATATGCATTAACAATTTTGATCAGGATCAAGAGTAGCAACGTTTGTTATCAAGAGTAGTAGCAAAAGGACGGGAGCCTTTTCTGACAGCCCAAGCAAAAGGAAAGGAAGGAAACTAGGACGCTTCAGTCAGAATGCGGCTAGCAGATGGAGGTACGGATCCTGTAGGTAGGCTGCAGTGGTGATTCCCCATCTTTCTGCCGGCTGTGGTTCCATGATTCAAAAGATTGGTTTATGAAGCAAACGGGATTTAACTAAACAAAGAGGAATGTGTTCCATATGAGATCATTATTTTCCCCATTCTAACACATCCACATTGTAACTAACAGTTCATAATGATCAAAGGCTCTGTCCCGGTTCTGATAAGCACCAAACTTGAGCAAGGGAGCAGGCGTTTAAAAATATTTTACTGCTTTCAGTTGCAGGCCTTTGTCACTGTGCCCATATCCAAGGTCAGTCACATGATGCACATTTTAAATTTAAGTCTGATGTACATTCATGTTTCAGGAATTCTTCTGATGCCATCAAAAGCCAGTGGAATAGTTTAATGATCCCGAGATAAGCTGCCATACTGATGTAAAGTAATTCCAGTCAAAATAAAGAAATCCATGTAGTTTAATGGGTAAATGGGTAATTTTCATTAGGTATTTGAAAAAATGAATATATCTTTCCTGTCTTTATGGTTCTAAACACACAGGATTTTGGTAACTGATAGTGTGTGTGGGTGCCCGTGAGTAGGAGTCGCGGAAGACTGTGTAGGTTCTGGTCTGTGTGCTTTGAAGGATTGGGGAGTGCTGACTGAGGTGGGAAGTCCCGAAGGAGCCCCCCCACCCACCCAGGAAGAGTCTGTGCTGAAGGTGGCTTGGGACAGACATGTGGGGATGTCTCTTTAACTCAGGACCCCAAAGGAGGATTTTGTTACAAATAAGCCCTTATGAAAACAAGAAGTACTGAGACTTTCTCTGAAGTCCAGAAAAACCACATTGATGTTTCTCTCCAATGTGAAATATTTTAACCTCATACACTTGAACCGATTGAGCTAACTGGCCAGGGTCCTGACAAACTTTTAGAATGCAATTTTCAGGTAAAATAAAAGTTTTCTAATGTTGGTCTAAGAGTTCCACTTAAATTTTCTGTCACTGCTCATACCCCTAAGCCTTATGCGAAAAAAAAATTTAACATGATAGGGGTTTCTTTTAGGCATAACAGTGGTAACTGACTTACTTGTCTGTGGTTGTGGCGTAGCGGGCCTGCAGTAGCTCCATCTGGTGAAAGCACTCAGCACAGCGATCCATTTGTGCATGTAAGTCTAGTTTCTACTTCATAGTAGCGTCTAGCCTGGACGTCATTCTCACACTATCAAGAGCCAGGGTGTCTGGGAGGGGAGTCATTTACAGAAGCAAGTATTTTACAGAGGGCCCAGGATCAAAGAATACCTTTCTCTTAAATTTCAGTATCTGTTTCATCACAAATTAGGAAGAGCAATAGCTAGAGCTATAAACACAATTCATTAGGTATATTTAGAAATTGAATTTGGGGCAATTACTGTCAGGAGTATTGAATATGCACGTAAATTAGCATGCCAACCTTGCTAAAGGAAGTAATAGCTCTAACAGATACTAAGGTAGGAAGCAGAGCAGCATGAAACAGGAATTCTAGCAGATAACATGTAACCAAGACAATGAAAACAAAACAAAAGGACATAAATAAGACCAGGGCACATATAGTATTCTTGGCCACATATAGCTAAAGGAGTCACTGTTTTCAAATGAGGAAAAATCAGAAAGAATGCTAAAAGGAAGTAATTCTAAACTTTATACTACTTACAGTGACTATATGTAGGAATGCATGCATTTGATTAAATTAGCTGTTAAGGAAGCTCAATTTAGTTTATTCCTCAGTGGAGGCTGAGTCATTAACAATTATATTTTTGCTTTCCTTACAGAGCCCATAAGGAGTAGAATTTTAGGGTGTTGCTAACCAGAACTAGGTAGATCCAAGTAATAATTGCCACTGAGCCCTTGCTTGGTACCCAGCACAGAAAAATAAGGGAGCATCCTTTTGTCCCTAAAGCTGCCGGGGCATTCAACCAGAGTCATTGCAGCCCTGGCAGCTGGCAGAGCACAAGCTGGGACAAACAGGGGCTTTAGGAATGAACCTTTAGTTCAAGGTCAACCAGACAGACTAGAGAGCTGGGTAACGCAAGCTGTTGTATCTTGTAGTTAAAAGGGTTTTCTGTATGGCTCCCTGACATGGTTACTAAATGGCTTGCATGAAATAACTTGCAGCATTTTGCAGTTGCTGGGCAATTACCTTATATTACCACCATGCAGTCAAAATACAGAGAGAAAAGACAAAGAGAAACTTTTAACAGCAATTTGTAGCAAAGATGTTTGGGATAAGAACACATGGCTTGTTACCACTGGCTTTTACATTAATCACCTAATTGCAAATTGGCTTTCATTAGTGTTTGGATACCACTAAAATACTCTCTTACCTTCTCTATTCTAATATCCTACTATTTACATTAGCAGTGAACATGCCTGTACATTTGGATTTTAAGATAGCCACAGGCATTTAATAGCTCCATTTATTCCTTTCTGTTTGGAAGCAGGGAAAAAAGACTAGTGAACCCTGAGGCTGTATTCTGAACCTGTAGCTCATGGATGGAATATAATATAAAGATGGAAGTATTCTGGAACACAACATATAGATATTTACTGACAGAAATGCTTACCACAAAGTCCAGTGCTCTGGAGAAGATACGTATTTGCTGCCTTGAATATTGCTCTCCTCTCATCATGGTCCATCCTGGTCTCCTTAGAGTCAGGTATAAGCCACACTTTGCTCGTTACATTCTAAATATTACTGTCATGTTCTGTTAATGAAAAATGACATTAATTACTCATTGCTCCTGGCACTTGTTAGTGTACCAAATCAGGGGAAGAGTCTGCATAGTCCCCCCAGGGCCCTAGGTGTGTACCATTCCATATACTGCCTTGGGATACACAATATCAACACCAGAATATGTGGGCTCCGTGAACCATGGTAGTTTTGTGTAAGTTAGTACTTACAGATTCTGCCAAAGAAAAGGGATAAATGCACAGCAGGGCTGGACAGGTATTCTAATGAAAATCTGTTCATTATAGAAAATCATGTAGTAGCAAAGTGTAAAGAAGAAAACAAAAATTACCCTTTCCCTACCCTGAAATAATTGATATAAATGCTTTGCAATTCTTTTATCCATTCTTTCCCAAGATTTATTGTTTATACTTGTGATACTTCTGGGTATATTTACTATTCATTATCTAAAATGAATGCATATGTTCATCAGAAAAAATGTCCCAAGCCTATAAGGACTAGTTTTTTAAAAGCCAAATTTTAGCTCTATAGATTATAGATGGTCCTTTATAAACTACTGGAAAAGAAAATGCAGAATTGTGTATTCCATTTGTTTCATAATATAGTACGAATATATTTCTAAGTTTTGTTATATTTTTAGAGAAGGTGAAATACCATGGTCATCTTCCTTTTGAACCTATTCCCATACTTTTGTTTTTCACAGTGCTGGGTCGTATATTTTAACTAATTATATTAATGACTTTATCTTGAAGTGTATTTAATTCAAGATTTATCTTTTATGAAAAAAAATTGCCTTATAAAATGTAACCTTAAGGGAGCGGAAGGATTCAAATAATTTAACAATTGGTTTTCTGCCCTAATGACCATTTTAAGTATAAAACAACAATATACTCAAAGTTAATTATTTCATGCATCTTATTAATACTTAAATAACATTAAAAGAGGTACACAAAACTGGATTATGTTATAAGAGCTTTAAAATATTAATAAAAATATTAAATAATACCTGATAAAAACAATAAAATAGTTGTTTAAGGTATTTCCATGTTGCTTTTTTTTTTTTTTTTTTTTTTTTTTTTTTGACAGTGAGAGAGAGTCAGAGAGAAAAATAGATAGGGACAGATAGACAGGAAGGGAGAGAGATGAGAAGCATCAATTCTTTATTGCAGCAGCTTAGTTGTTTATTGATTGCATTCTCATATGTGCCTTGACCTGGGGGCTACAGCAGAGCGAGTGACCCCTTGCTCAAGCCAGCGACCTTGGGCTCAGCTGGTGAGCCTTGCTCAAAGAGCCCGCGCTTAAGCTGGCGACCTCGAGATTTCAAACCTGGGTCCTCCGCATCCCAGTCCAACACTCTATCCACTGCCCCACTGCCTCGTCAGACCATAAGGCTTTTTGATTGGCATCTCACTTGCAATTTTTTTCACCCATGGATGAAATGAACATTACTATGGGCACTTAGAATACACTGTTGCACAGGTGAATGTTAAAAAAGAGTAAGGAATGTAAATTTGTGATTTCCACATTGGCGGTTTGCTAGGGACCCACCTTAGAGAGAACCCTGATTACAAGTGCCATTTTAACAACCAACCAGTTTGCCAAACTCAAGAAAAAATTAGGTATCAGTTCTATTGAACTGGTGCAAACTGGCTGAATCCCACCACTGCCTTAAAAAAAAATAGAACACATCCTACCTGATAATACAATAAGTAGGTGAAGGAAAAAGCTGTGAATACAGTTTGAGGTCACAGCCTTAACTGCTTATTTAAAACCCTGTTTACACTCTGAATCACTGGAAGGGAACAATTTTTGTTTTAAAAATTACAGCTAAACATAATTTCAACAAAATAGTTTCATTCCTAGCCACTAAAAAAATCCAGTTTCTCTAAAAGAAGTTTTTTCATTTCTTCATTATAATGGGTTGACCTTGTAATCGTGTATTTCAAAGGCTTTCTAAAAATTAACCTACTAAATAATGTGATAAAGCAATATGGCTTTGATTGAAAATTTTATAATCAGAATGAAAATGTTGAAAGCAAGAAATAGGTTTTGTTTGACAAATTCTAGTGAGGTGAATGAAAAATTACATTTTTAGTCTGTATACATTTTTTTCAGATGAGGCTTTCCAAGTTTTCTGGTAATTTTCACAAATAACTATTATTCTGGAATTATCCAAGTTTATCTGGCTCCCAAACCAGTTTTCTCGGGACACCCATGAACCAGAGGTCGTAGGTTAACCCTAGGTTCACTCAGCATTTAGTCACATTTGAATGAGTCTGAAAATTTTGCAAAGAAGAGGCAGGTAATATGCTGCATTCATGGCTCTCTTGATCAAAATTTTATTCCCAGAATGAAAGGGAGACCAGCGCTGGAGAAAAGGGGTGACATAGTGGCCACTGCCTCAAATCAGTCACTAATGCCCAGACTAATCCCTAGTTCTTGTGTAATGGTTCCAGCAGCTTTGTCAAAAAGGGGCCTGGCAACTTCAGATTGTGGCCTTGGCTCAGAGTTCGGCCCTCTCACGTGGGACATTGCGCCTTTAGTGAGCACTGGTGGCGGCCGCTGCTTTTGGTGTCCATGGTACAGGCAAGCACTACCCTCTCTCTAGGCCAGGAGGAGCAGAGCACCAGCCAGGGGTCATCACGAAGACTTAATTTTTTGGAACACAAAGGAAGCAGTTTTTGAGACTTTACATAATTATTAGGAAGAACTGAGGCTTATTGGGGTAGAGTCAGAAAATACTGTTTTGTGATAATTTTTTAAAAATTTTTATTTTATTGAATTTATTGGGGTGACTGGTTAATACAGTTATGTACCTAGGTTTCAGGTGCACAATTTTTTAATACATCGTCTGTATATTGTATCATGTGTTCACCACCCCTTCGCTTATCCCCATCACCTTTCTCACCTAACCCCCTAACCCCCCTCCTCTCTGACAGCTGTAAGTCTGCTCTCTGTATCTATGAGTCTGTTCCTGTTTTGCTAGTTTATTTTATTAGATTCCATATACAAGTAAAATGATATGGCATTTGTCTCTAATTGGCTTATTTCACTTAGCATAATAATCTCCAGGTTCATTTATGCTGTCACAAAGGTAAGATTTTTTTTTTTAAATGGCTGAATAGTATTCTACTGTGTAAATGTACCACAGCATTTTTATCTGCTCATCTACTCATGGGCTCTTGGGCTGCTTCCAAATCTTTGCTATTATAAATAATGCTGCAAAGAACATAAGGGTGCATATATTCTCTCAAATTAGTGTTTCAGGTTTCTTTGGATATATTTATTCCCAGCAGTGGAAATGCTGGGTCATCAGGCAGTTCCATTTATAATTTTTTGAGGAATCTCCATACTGTTTTCCACAGTGGCTGCACCAGTCTGCATTCCCACCAGCAGTGCAGGAGGGTTCCCTTTTCTCCACATCCTTGCCAGCACTTACTCTGTGTTGTTTTGTTGATGAGCGCCATTCTGACAGGTGTTATGTTATATCCCTTTGAAGTTTTCATTTGCATCCTCTGACGATTAGAGATGTTGAGTGTATCTTTTATAAGTCTGTTGGCCATCTGTATGTCTTCTCTGAAGAAGTGTTTATTTATGTTTTTTGCCCATTTCTTAATTGGATTTTTTTGATGTTGAGTTTTATAAGTTATTTATAAATTTTGAATATTAACCTCTTATTAGAAGTATCATTGGCAAATATGTTCTCCCATTCAGTGGGTTGATTTTTCATTTTGTTGATGGTTTCCTATGCCGTACAAAAACGTTTTAGTTTGATATAGTCCTATTTGTTTTTTCTTTTGTTCCCCTTGCCCAGGGTGATATATCTGAAAAAATATTGCTATAACAAATGTCCAATATTTCACTGCCTATATTTTCTTCTAGGATTTTTATAGTTTCTAGTCTAACATTTAAGTCTTAATCCATTTTGAGTTTATTCTTGTATATGGTATAAGACAGTGGTCCAGTTTCATTTTTTGCATGTATCTATACAATTTTCCCAATACCATTTATCAAATAGATTATCTTTACCTCATTGTATGTCCTCGCCTCCTTTGTCAAATATTAACTGACTATATATAAAGGTGTGAGTTTATTTTTGGGCTCTCTGTTCTGTTCCATTGAACTACCTGTCATTTTTTATGCCATAATCATTTTGTTTTATTATGGCCTTGTAGTATAGTTTGATATTAGGTAGCATGATTCCTCCAACTTTGTTCTTTCTTAAGATTGCTGTTGCTATTTAGGGTCTTCTGTGGTTCCATGTAAGTTTTTGGAATATTTATTCTAGCTCTGTGAAATACACCATCGGTATCTTTGTGATAATTATTTTGACAATATATTTATTTCCTGGCTGTAGCGACCTAGGAAACATGAGTTTCCCTCCAACTTAGAGTTTGTGCTGGAATAAAAATGAGCCAATACAAGAGGGGAAAGCATCTGAGACATGGAAATATGATTATGTATGCATTTTAGACACCATTTTTGACCCAATTTTTGTTTAAGTGAATTGGTTGTATCTTACTGATCTGTGTTCTAGGTCCAGTTGAATGTTGGGCAGGACATGTCACATTAGAATGTTTATCAGCTGGTAATATATGATATATAAAAATTTATGGTGTAAAAAACACTGTCAAATATCATGGAACATATGCATTAAAAGGTTGGAAGCAAGGTTTGTGCCCAGAACTGCATTATACAGTTGTCTTGATTATGGGCTAAATGACTACCAGTCATTGTTAAAGTTGTTAAAAATGCTGCCTCTTATAGAAGTATGTCTTTCAGGCTTTCATCGAAAAGGCTGTGGGGTGCTGGGTCCCCATAAGCAAGAGCTTAGATGGAGATTCAGAGCCCAGGCAGCTGGTAGAAGAAGTTGAGAGATCAGCTCTATAGCTGGTGAGATACAGTTTATCAGGACAGTATGCTAGATGCAAGCTCCTAAATCCAGGGGCCTTATTAGTTTTGTTCTCTATTGTAGCCCCGGCACCTAGAACAGTGACAGTAACTAAATATTTGTTAAGTGAATGAATAAAAAGGACATGTATGGGGACATCTAATGCAACTGAGGCAGGAAGGAAACCAGCTTAAAGGGGAACATGAGCACAGTTGATTTCAACTGAAAATAGATGTCAAACTAGAAATGGACCAAGCTGTCTTGCCCAGTAGGAAAGGAAGCTTGTTTAGGACTAGGGGTAGCTGGACAGGAATATGCAGATCAGGACCACTGTAAATCTGTAACCCATTTGGACTCTTCATTGGCTATTTGTGTCCCTAGTTGACTCCCTCATGTCTATAGTCAAGAGAATTTTGTAGAATATCTACTATGAAGAGGAATACAGGCTCTGCAGCTATATTAGTTATTTGTTGCTGAGTAACAAAGTTTCCCTAAAACGTAGAAACATACTTTGGGATTCAGGAGCAACATTATTGGGTGGCTGTGGCTCAGAGTCTTCCATGAGGATGCTGCCGAGCTGTTGGCTGGGGCTGCAGTCGTGTCAGGGCTCGACTGGGGTCAGGGAGTCTGCTTCCAAATTCCCTCGGTGGCTGTCGGACTTCAGTTCCTCCCTGGCTGTGGGTAGGCTGGCAGGTTCTGGTCATGTGCAGCTCTCTATTTAGTCTGCTCAAAAAGACACACTATTTCCCAGAGCGAGTGTGTGTGTGTGTGTGTGTGTGTGTGTGTGTGTGAGAGAGAGAGAGAGAGAGAGAGAGAGAGAGAGAGAGAGAGATTGAGCCGGATTGAGAACCAAAAGGAAGCTACAGTCTTTTATAACCAAACCTCAGAAGTGATATTCTTTTACTTCTGCCATATTCTTATTGTTCACACTATCCAACTCTGGAACAATGTGGAAGAAAACCGTTCTTGCATGTGGAGAGCAGGAGGCAGGGGTCCTTGGGGCCAACTTAGAGGCTGGCTACAAAAACAGCGAGGGGCACTGTTCAGAAGAGTGTGTGGTTCCCACAGGAAGGAGTGGCCTAACCTCAACCCTCAAGGGGTTTATAGTCTATATCGGGTTATAGAAACATTTGAATAATTTCTTTTTAAAGTTAATTATCTATAAGTTTAAGATTAAATCCCAGGTTTTCTCCCGTAGGTTTCTGCTACACTATGGAGTGTACTGTATGGATTGCTACTGAAGCCATCGACTTTTGGGCCCATGGCCAGAAATCTATTTCCAGTGTAACATCGCTGGGTCACCCTTATCTATTCAACATTTAGAGGGGCCAGGAAGAGGTCACCTTTTCAATTCGGCTATTATTGGTTACTTTTCTGGGTGGGAGTAAGGGTGAATACTTCTGATCCCTCAAAACCTCCTTTTCTGGCTTGCACAACCTTTTTTTTTTTACATTAGGATTATCTTTATGAGTCAGACTTCCTCAAGCATCAAGTACAGTCTCTAGAAAGAGCTGTATTCCCATCTATCTACAAATCGTTACATCCACACAGTCTCACAGCTTGTTCAAATAATTCAAAAGCCACCTGACAAGTGAGGATATGCACCTGTGTCCTAGTGCAACTGGAAAGATGCCTGAGCTCAAATAGGCGGGGAAAAACACTCAAACGGCAGGGCTTCTCTATGGCTGAACTCAATAGACTGTCTCCTATGTGTCGTGTTTCCATCTTCTCAGGGCTTGGTGAGGTGTTGCTCCTGTGGTTACATTTTCATAGGGGGAACGTCCTGCAAAGTAGGAGTCCCAGTAGGTCCTGTTTCAGATCCACTATTAAGCACACCCATGGCTCAGTCCAGGATTCGGCTTTAGGTCCCCATCCCCTCCCCACCAATGATGCAAACAGGCTGATGAACAGCACCCCATCTCTCACCCCAGCCAACCTGGCTACGCCACAAGGAGTTAAAGCTGTCCCTCTGCACACAGCGAAGCAGCCGGGAGCAGGGGAGGCTCTAATTGCTTCTCTAGAACTGGCAGGGAGATCGGCAGACGCAGTGACCTAACAGCGTTTAGTGTTTTTCCACAGCTATTGTCTGATCACATGAGAGCTATCGGCAGTCCTTATAATCTAAATTTTCCAAACCCTGGCAGTTTTCATGAGTTGAGTTTCAATTAATCTTTAAGCCATTTCGTTCCTTAGATCTTTGAAGCTATTAGACAATAAAAGTGCAAGTTGCTAAAGTTTGGCTGTTTTGTGAAACCACACAGTAGATAATCATTACAATGGCCTTTTCCATTGCTTAGATAAGCTCTGCCGGTACAGATTAATACACTTGATCTCAGCATTCCGATGAGGGAGTGGTTTTATTAAACCACTGAGTTTGATTCTGGCCACATAATTCTTCACAGTCAAGTTAATGTAGGAAAATCTGATGCTTGCTTAAAGGGACAGTGAGGTTACTTATCAAAATTTTACTTTGATCTACTTTCCAATCACTTAATAGAGTCTTCAATACATCTTATTGTAAAGGCAGTGTCCAAATTACAGATGCTAGCTAGCTAACAGAAGTCATTACTGCCAATTCCCTGGGTGCCAAGGAAGTCATGATTTAGAGGACTGTTTCAATGTAGGTCCCTGATGAGAGAGGAAATAGTGTCTTTATTTAAGAAATGGGGAAAATGAGTGTATTTGGTGACCATGTTCTTTTCCTGCTCTTCTTTGTCTCCAATAGTTTATTTGTTATGGTTTTGCCCACTGACCTGAGATAGGACTGCTTGTCAAAAGGCAGTCTGTTTAGGTCCCGGCTGGTTGGCTCAGTGGTAGAGTGTTGGCTCAGCGTGTGGAAGTCCTGGGTTCAATTCCCGGCCAGAGCACACAGGAGAAGCATCCATCTGCTTCTCCACCCTTCCCCTCTCCTTCCTCTCTGTCTCTCTCTTCCCCTCCTGCAGCCGAGGCTCCATTGGAGCAAAGCTGGCCCGGGCACTGAGGATGGCTGCATGGCCTCTGCCTCAGGTGCTAGAATGGCTCAGGCTGCAACATAGTAATGCCCCAGATGGGCAGAGCATCGTCCCCTGGTGGGCATGCCAGGTGGATCCCGGTAGGGTTCATGTGGGAGTCTGTCTCTCTGCCTCCCTGCTTCTCACAAAAAAAAAAAAAAAAAAAAAAAAAGGCAGTCTGCTTAGCATAATCCAGTTTCCAAGGAAATTACACAGAGGTTGTCCTACCTGTAACAAGATTTACCTAGCCTTTGATATAATACTCCAAGAACTCTAGGCAAAGCATGACAAAAATGACTGTGTATTTGGGGGTGTGGCTGCAAAGTACCCCCAATGGACAGTATCTTGTCTCGCAGCTCCTCTTCTACTGCCACCATGATGCTGAAAAATGTGTCACTTGGTTGTTATCAATGCCTTCACAGAGATCACTTTATTCATCTGCTAACATTTAATAAACACTTGTTGAATTCTACTTTGTGCCAGGCGGAGAAGTAGGCGCATTTAACAACAGATGTGTAACATGGTTTTGTTTTGTTTTTTTAAAAACATTTTTTATTTATTGATTTTACAGGGAGCCAGGGGGCAAGAAGTATCAACTCATAGTTGCTTCACTTTGGTTGTTCATTGCTTGCTTGTTGTTTGTGCCTTGACTGGGCCAGCCCAGGGTTTCAAACTGATGACCTCAGAGTTCCAGGTTAATGCTCTATCCACTGTGCAGATTTTTTTTCTTCTGAAGATTTTTGTTAATTTTACAGAGTGAGGATGGGTATGGAGAGAGAAGTATCAACTCATGGTTGCTTCACTTTACTTCTGCCTTAATGGGGCAAGCACAGGGTTTCAAACTGGTGACCTCGGTGTTCCAGATTGACACTTTATCCACTGCACCACCACAACCATAGTTTTAAGAGCTTGGATTTTGGACACTAATTGCATGAGTCAATTCCCTTTCCCTGACATGCTAACTGTGTACCTGTGGACAAGTTACTAGATTTCTCTGTGCCTTGGTTCCTTCAATTATAAAATGGGGATTATAATATATCTCATAGAGTTGAGGTGAGGATTAAATGAGTTAACATAGTGTGTTTAGAGGACAGTGCCTATCATATAGTAATGCTATCTGTTTTAGTTATTGTTATTATAAGTATTATTATTAAAAAGAAACCTATTGACTATTTTCATCTAAATCTGTACCTGTCCACTCTTTGTATAGCATTTCTCATGCTTACTTTCTGTTAAAAGTAAATTTTCATGAGAACTTCAAGAATTACAACTCTTTGCAATGTGAGACCTTACTTTATAGATGACAGTCAGCCCTGGAAAGCCTATATGAATGGCTCAAAGCCACAACTTAGTTGGTTGCAATGCCAAGAATAATATCCTGTTTAAACCTCTAATATCATAATTGTGGCTTAAAGGTCAGGATGGTGTAGCTTTGGGGTCTGAGCTCAAACCTAGATCAGAGGACCCCAGGCTTTTCTCCCTCTTTCTACAGCTACTGTCCTGTCAAAAAACCAGCATCCATCCCTTCTCCAGCAAAACCAGAGGCAGTGGCTTTGAATCTCCCTTAGAAAAGAGTTCTGGCCACTTTCCCAGCCCCACACATTAATCCAAGAACAAAGAAGACGTGAGTGAGTGTCTCTGCCTTTTTCCTTGAGTCAGTCATTGTACTGATGACAGGAACTCATCCACATTTGCTTACACAAAAAAGGAGGCTAGAGCTGGAGAAAGACGTGAGAAACAAGCCCTGAGAAGTTTCCAGAAGGCTAGAACTAGTTCACACTCCAGCAGCATTCTCTTTGTTTCTCATCTCTGCTGGAGAAGCAGAGTGTTGGCTTAATTCCCCAGACCAGCTTTCTTCATGTGGTAGGGACATGGCCACCATCACTCCAGATTCACCACCTTAAAGTCCTCTGATAAGTGTGACACAGAAGCCCTGGCTTGCACGGTGTGTCCATCACTGTCCAGGGAGGGATAAGGTATTTCAAGTGCCCATTTTATGGGCAGTAGAGCAAAGGGGAGGATGGAATTACTAATCATTCCTTTTCTATAATAAAACTTTCTCTGACATTGGTCAGTCTGGGACTTAAAAGTCCTTCTGGTTGAAAAACATATCAACTTGCTTACTGTTTATCATCACTTATAACTTTATAAGCACTTATATTTGGCCGTACATGGGGCAGTTGTTTATAAGACATTTTACAAATGAGAAAATCAAGGATCTAACTTGCTCCAGGTCACATATTTAATAGGTAATCAAACATGAGCTAGAATGGCATCATTTTGTTTCATCAAAAGTTCTTTACATGTATGTTGCTAAATCAAGGTGAGCAAGGCCATCTCTCTCTCTCTCTCTCTCTCTCTCTCTCTATCTATATCTCTATCTCTATCTCTATCTATATCTATATCTATATCTATATCTATATATCTATTCCCCCCCCCCCCCCCAGTTTGTAAGGTATTGAATGCAGTGTGCTAGGAATCTGGTTCAGTGTGTGTATCAATATGTATTTGTTGAATGAATGAGAGTCTTTCCCACACCACAGAGTGAAGCTGTAGCAAGGAGGGGAGAAGAAATGAAGACCCGTGCCTCAGTGGGCCCCACCCCCACTTCCCTGGACGTGCATCTACAAGGGCTGGCACTCTCCTTGGGTACTGGCGGAGGGCAGCTTTTCCTTATTTTCTTTCCTGATTCAGATTGCCAGGTCCTTGTATTTGACTTAAAATTGATTATGACAGAACATCCTGTTTACTTGGATTAGTTCACAATTATTCTTTTTTTTCTTCTGCTTCTATAACACAAGGGTTACTTTTCATAGCTCACCGGATGCTTCACATGTCCTTCATGTGTTTGAGTTTGTTTAGTTCTTGCAAATACATTTCGCAACTGTATTGAACAACTCAATCAATTCATAGGATTAGGGTGGGGAGTGGTGAGCAGAGTGAAATTCTACCAGCTCTTTTGCCTGGCTATTAAAGAAATGATTCATTCTTTATTAAGTATTACTTAAAACAATTCCTAAAGGGATCCAATTCACTAATTAGATTAAGCACGATGTTTTCACTAAGAGTTTTTGATTTCTAAAATCAGACCTGGATGCATTAAGGACTCGAGACTATAGCTTTGCAAAGAACCTACTTCTGTTTCAAACCTGAGAAGCTGCTGGCCAGATCTCAGAGAAGTTAAACCTTATGCTGCATAATTATCAGTGAAACCAGTTTTTAAAAATGACACCTCGCCACCAAATAGCCAACAATAGAAGTATTTCATAATTGGCAGCAACTAACCCTTTTCAGCTTTCATTGAGATGAGTTGAGATATAATCTGCAGTTTTCCCTTTGAAGCCACCAAGCTCTTTGTAAAGAAATGAATTTACTTTTCATGGAAGTGAGGGCCCAGTCTGTAAGCAGTGGAAAATTCCCACGTGCCATCTTGTAAAGCTGTTCACTCAGTGATCAGAGAATTCAATATTCATACCGGCCAGCTCTCTGACCACTCACGTGGGTGGCTCAATGCGCCACTTCACTTGTTACATAACTATAAATGTAAACACATTGGGCTATATAAATACTGGCCTTGTCCCTAAAAGGAAAGAAAATTAGCTCTACATTTAGGATCTTATTCTAAGAGTCTCAATTTTTATTCTAGTGTAAACATATTCCTATCTCTTGGCTACCCTTTTGTTTTGAGGCATTTTTTCTCCTAAAATCATGTATAATATCCATAGTTTTCTAAAAGTATGTGCTGCTTTGTTTGGGGCCTTTCAGGTTCTTTTCATCTTCCTTGTCCTCCTGTATAATTTTAACCTTCTTCATTTTTAAATTAATCTTTCTGATATGTATCTTTTCTATAAGTTCTCTAGTACTATTGGTTTTTATCCATTTCTCTTCATTGAGTCTCATGGTGTTTCTAAAGAGTGACAAAGAGAGGCACTGATTCCCAGTAGCACTTTTGAGTTTGGATTCTGGTCCTCAGAGTCTCAGTTTTTCTGATGGCCATTCTGATAATACCTCTATGTGCAGAAAACAGTCAGTTTCAGGTGGTCCTCAAAACAGTTGTCAACTCTATAAACCATGTCATTGTCCTGAAACTTTTTTTTTATATATTTTTTTATTTTATTTTATTTTTTATTTATTCATTTTAGAGAGGAGAGAGAGAGAGAGAGACAGGAGGGAGGAGCTGGAAGCATCAACTCCCATATGTGCCTTGACCAGGCAAGCCCAGGGTTTCGAACCGGCGACCTCAGCATTTCCAGGTCGATGCTTTATCCACTGCGCCACCACAGGTCAGGCTGTCCTGAAACTTTTAAAAAGCAATAGTTTTTCCTCAGCCTAGATTTCTTTTTGTACAACAAGAAGACTGCCCTGTGGTCTCTGTTATCAAGCCTAGAGCTAACTTAGAGTGAGTTGTTAAGAAGTGGAAGATCCTGATCATTGCCTGATTTTGAGACTCCAGTAGATTATTTGCCTATTTGACTCCAAGCCACTCTGGGTGTTGAACAGTTCCAGGTGTGGACATTCTGTGTGTGTATAAGACATTCTTCTCAAAATACAGGGGTAAGCAAAAGTAGGCTCACAGTTATGAGTACGTGAAACTGTTTATTCTTGTATTATTATTAACCGTACAAACAATGATAAACTCATTTTTGCCCACCCCTGTATTACCTAAAATTGCTTGTCATCTGTATCCTATTCTTGCAGTCTGTCTTGGGTGGACTCCTCTGCAAACTTGGTATTAAGTTAAAGCCACCTTTCTTTCATTCTTTACAAACTATCTCTAGAGCCCACATCTGCTGTTTTTGTCTTTCTGATTCTCCAAGAATACCAGAAATCAAGGGTGAGGTAAGACCCTGGCTTTCATTTCTATGCAAGGAGAGAAAATGAGTCTGATCAGCTCCCATTGCCTCTGACTGTCACATGATGTCATTGTTCTGGATTGCTCCCCAAAGAGGTGGTGTTTGTTATACTTGTGATGGTTCTATCTATGGTTCTAGACTGATCTAGACCCTGATCTAGACCCTGCCTAGGTTATAGGCGTCCTTAGAGGAATTCAATACCACTCTTTCAACACTAAGCCTGGCTCCTTCTCACACAGGCACCTCTCAGGGCATTAGTAGGCCTCAGGTTTGCTGGGTGGGTCTCGTCTGACATCTCTCCTCTTACAGACCCAGAATTACATTTCCTCTTTCTCCTTTGGGGTCACTCAAGGAGTCTGGTTTCTCTTGTACTAAAAATACTTGCTAAAACCTCTCTTCTGGTGGCCATTCTGATAATACCTCTATGTGCAGAAAACAGTCAGTTTCAGGTGGTCCTCAAAACAGTTGTCAACTCTATAAACCATGTCATTGTCCTGAAACTTTTAAGAAGCAATAGTTTCTCCTCAGCCTAGATTTCTTTTTGTACTACAAGAAGATACCTCTGGGGGAGGATACCTCAGCAACTAAAAGGTGTTTTGTCCTCTAAGAAGGCTTCAGAGTGATTCCAAGATATTCATGGTGACTCTTCTTTTAGTTGGGGGAGGATCATTGGCTTGAGGCACATTTCCAGTGATATCAAGGTGATTTAATGACACTTTCTTAGATACGACATAATTTGTTTCTAAACTGGGGCATTATTAAAAGGGCACTATTAATAATTACATCAGGATACTCTTCATAAATGAAGCAGAATAGGATGTTTGGTCACTATAAACTTTCATCAGAGAGAAGAGCCTGACCGGTGGTGTTGCAGTGGATTGAGTATCATCCTGGGACACTGAGGGCCTGGTGCAAAACCCCAAGGTCACTGGCTTGAGTACAGGCTGTCGGCTTGAGCACAAGCTTGCCAGCTTGAGTGTGGGCCACTGACTTGAGTGTGGGATCATCAACATGATCCCAAGTTGACTGGCTTGAGCCCAGGGTCGCTGGCTTGAGCAAGGAGTCACTGACTTGGCTTCAGCTCCCTCCGCCCCTCGTCAAGGCATGTATAAAAAGCAATCAGTGAACAACTAAGGTGCCGCAATTTATGAGAAGATGAGTTCATGCTTCTCATCCCTTTCCTCTCCCCCACTTTTTCCTTCTCTCTAAAAAAATAAATAAATAAATAAAACCATCTCAGAGAACATAAAAAGAGGGACAATGATGCAATTCATTCTATGAGATCAATACCAGTGGTACCTTGAGATACCAATTTAATTCGTTCTGTAACTGAGCTCATAAGTCAGTCAACTCGTATATCAAACTGCTGATAGTGGACCCGTGCACCAACATGCCAACTAGCGGCAGCTTCCTGAATCACAACTCATATCTTGGAATTTCGCTTGGATCTTGAACAAAAAGACAAACCAAGTCACAGCTCATATCTTAAAAAATTTGTATGTTGGCCTGTTCATATCTCAAGATACCACTGTATAACCTTTATATCAAAACCAAGCAGTGACAGTACAATAAAAAAATAAAAGAGGAAAACAAAATGCAAATTTAATCTATGGTGGGTATTCTACTACAATAGATGAACATATACAACTTTTAAATCTTGGCAGAAAAACCAGTTTTTCTTCAAATAAAGGTGGATATTATACTAATTGCACAATACCCCATAAGTAAGTATTCTTTATTTACATAATGAACATTAACTATATGTCAGGTTATACTAGCCATGGGGGATATGAATAGATGTAGTTCCTGTCTGCTTTTTGAATAAAAAAAAAAAAAAACCATGTCAACTTCTACATTTACTGTTCCTTCTGTGAAATTGATGGTGTCCCTTATATTAGATAACATTAAAATCAAAATTTGACCGGGTGAGTGTTGAACTGGGACGCAGAGAACCCAGGTTCGAGACCTCAAGGGCGCCAGCTTGAGCACAGGCTCATCTGGTTTGAGCAAAGCTCACCAGCTTGAGCCCAAGGTCGCTGGCTCGAGCAAGGGGTCACGGTCTGCTGTAGCCCCCCAGATAAGGTACATTTGAGAAAGCAATCAATGAACAACTAAGGAGCCGCAACGAAGAATTGATGTTTCTCATCTCCCTTCCTGTCTGTATGTCCCTATCTGTCCCTCTGACTCTGTCTCTGTCACAAAAAAAAAAAAAAAAAATTAATTAAAAAAATTTATGTTTGGCACCTAAGTGAATTTCTTCTTTGTTATTATTTTAATTTTGCTTTTATACAAGCAGCAGTTGAATTGTTTGGATTAGGAATATGCCAATATTCTATTCCCTTTAAAGTTATAGAATGTGGATGCCTGAGAAAAATGTACAAGTCATTGGTTATGATGGCTGCATTCAGTGTAAATCTTGTCTAACCTTCCAGCTCAGAAGACAACGTGCTCCCAGTTCTATATGACAGGATCTGGAGGCTCACATTGTACCTCAAGCTGCTTCTGAGTAACTTGTAGGCAGATACCTTGTTCATATGGCATAATTAGGTTTACTCGAGTATAAAAATGTCTGCATTTGTAATAGCTCTTGTGAACATTAATAAACAGTAGAGGCCATTTTGTTTGCATTCCACAAAGGATGATCTTTTTGTAAAGCCTGCTGTGCCAGGAAGACACGGGGGCTCTCTTCCAAGATGACTCAGCTCCTGACTGGCTTGTTCTGTGAATCACTACCTGGAAAATAATGTAAATTACAATGGGAAGTTACAAGTAGGGACAGCTAGCCATGCAGGTCATTTAGCATTCAGAAATTAGGCATTTAGGTCAATTGGTGATGTAATGGAGGCAGACGTTATAGGATCATTGTAGCGTGTGTGTGTGTGTGTGTGTGTGTGTGTATATGAGCATATCACACTCACAGGTGTCGGGTCTGCTTTACGATGCCTTGACCACATGCACTCTACCTCTGCCAGGGATAGTAGAGGGTAGAAGAAAAATAGTGTAATTTATTATCACTCTTGAAAAAATAACTCAAGGCTCCCCAAATTATAGAATATATCTTGTGATTTAACAGCTAATTATATGCTGCCTCTGGTTCTCCTAAACTTGTTTCACATCTGATAGTCTTAGCTCCCCAAATAGGTGTTAAAAGGCATAGTTCCAGGCAAAACTTGGAAGTGTGTGTGAGTCCTCGGCCTCCTCTCTCATGGTATCCTCCACCACCCTCTGTGGCCCCAGCATTAGTATCTTCAGTTATATCCTCTTTTCTCTCGTAGGACACTACACTCCAGTGTGACCTTTTTAACTAGGCAAATCTGGTTAGAATCATAGCTCAGTACTTACCTGTGACCTGTGGCAATCACTTATCTCTAGGTCTCCTCGTTCTTATAAGGCTAAAGATATGGGGTTGTTGTAAGGCAATGGTAGTTAACTTGGTCCCTACCGCCCACTAGAGGGCATTCCAGCTTTCATGGTGGGCGGTAGCAGAGCAACCAAAGTATAAATAAAAAGATAGATTTAACTATAGTAAGTTGTTTTATAAAGATTTATTCTGCCAAACTTAGCGAAAATCCGACATAAAGTACTTGGTAAGTAATTATTATTATATGCTTTCACTTGCTGTAACTCTGCTTTATAAATTTTATAAAGAAAAGTTACTTCCTGACTTTATAAATCACCATTACTGTGGAACCTGTGAGCGGTTAGAAAATTTTACTACTATCAGAGATACAAAAGTGGGCAGTAGGTATAAAAAGGTTGACTACCCCTGTTGTAAGGATTAAACAAAATAAGTTACTGAAATGTCTACACAGTGCCTAGCGCATGTTAATAATGGAATAAATGACACATATTTTTGCTTCTCCTCACTCATATCCCTCAGTCACATTCTACCTACATGTAACACTGCGCTCATTGGGGCTCTTACCTGGCTGGTTCTCATAAATTATATTCTGTAAATGAAAACTAAGCACTTTTAAGTATGAACAGGCTTTAGAAACGATCTGGACTAGAGGTTTTCAAGGCGTGTTCTATGAGTGTTTCTAAGAGGCCGTAGGTCCCCCTGGGGAAGTCTGCCCTGCTGCCCAAGGAAAGGAGGCGTAGGACTCTGGCCCTTGACCTCCTTTGACCAGGAAAATGCTGCTTTTATCAATTTTAAATAATGAGATTTTTCTAAGATTCTGGGTTATACAACAGTGTTTTGTTTAAAAAAGTTTTGCAAAACCTCTTGGGTCAATACTTTATTTTACGAGGTTAGAGATCACAGCCTTGATCCTTCCATCACCGCCAAGACACCAGACTCTTTCTTGTAGCACTTTTTTTTTTAATGCTACTTAACCAAACTCTACAGTGTACTCATGTGAGCCTTGGCCAGTAAAGATTTATTCAATGAAAAATAAATTAATTAATGAACTTAAATCCGTGCCAAAGTTTCACAACTGTTTAACATTAAAGCCACTTCTGTGAGTGTTGACAATTCTTTCTAAGGCATTGGTGATTGCCAAGATTCTAAGTTTCATTACCCAATGTACCATAGTTAGATTTAGAAAGTGAACAAATCCTTAAAAATATTTTAAGATAATTACTCAGTAGTACATAAATATGTGCTACTAAATATTCAAACAGTATAGAAATGTTGGCATAAAAGCAGATGGGCTTCTTCAGCACCAGCTCTCCTCTGAGCAAGACCAATGACTCCCTCCCCGCTGCTGAGTCACTGTTAAACGTTTGACTTGTACCAGATATTATTCTATGTATTTATATAAATTCATATATAGTTTTAGTTTTCTTTGTATAAATGAATCCAGACTCCTCATATTGTCCTATGACTTGATTTTTTCCCTCCTAACAACATCATAGAGATATTTTTTAACTAAATGTACATCAGTGCCACTCTTTTAAATGTCTTCACAGAATTTCCATTATATTTTATGATGTGTCACTAAAATGACCAAGTAAATGGTTTTCTTTTTTTTTCCCCATTACAAATATCTGTGCAATAAACATTTCTTTTTGTATACCTCTGTGTACACATTTGAAAGTATATTTCTAAATAAATACTTGGAAAATTCCAAAGTCACTGGGAAAAATTGATAGATGTAGGCATACTGCTTTCGAAATTTCAATATTCACTTACTTATACTATATGTTCCCACTTGTAGATCATGAGTATGTTTCCTCATAATCTCAACCAATACACAATATTGAAACTTGTATATTTTCTCTTTTAATATATTGTGAATTTTATATTTTTTAATTTTTGCATTCAGAAAAAAATTTGAAGTGATATTTTATGTCTTTGTTTATTGGTGGGCCAAATGTTTTTGTATGTGTTATTTCCCTTTATATATTTTTTCCTGTAAATTATCTGTTTATATTGTTGCACATTTTTCTATTGGGTTGTCTTTTTCTTACTGATTTTTAACTTCTTTATATATTTTGGATATTAGTTTTTTTTCTTATATATACCCTATACATTTTATCTTAATCATTTGTTACATGTTACACATATTTTCTCTTCATTTGTTTAGCTTTTTACTTTGTTTACGGTCTTTTTGAGATACAAGATTTCCATTTCCATACAGCCGTGTTCATTAGTTTTTTTCCTTTATGACTTCTGCAAGTCCTGTCAGCTCTTTCTTCCAAGTTCAAACACTTCTCTCCACCTTTCTTTCTACAGTTCTTGCCCATCACACTATCTCCTCTTGTAAGGACCACTGCAGTTGCCTCCTAACTGATCAACTAGGTTTTGCTCCTGCCTCTCCGCAACAGATTCTCCACACCTTCTCCACTTAAAAATGGCTGTCAGATAGGACTCTTCTCCGTAAACCTCTTTAATTGCTTCACATCACATTCAGGATGACATTCAGACGTCTTACTCTAGCTTACAAAACCCTGAATGGTCTGGCTTCCCACTCAGACTTCATCTTATATCGGTACATTGCTTCAACTCTGTAAGCATGAAATTTCTCAACCAAGCTAAATTTATTCTCAGTTTATAGCCTTTGCACTAATTATTCTCCTGGAATAGACAGCATCCTTTCCAGCTCTTAGACTTGCCCCTTGCCATGCACATTGTAATTTCAAATGAATCTCTTCAGAGAAGATATTTTCTCCCAATATAGCCAAGGTAACTTTTATCCCAAATGGGAACTTTATTTTAAGTTTTATGTACTTGATCCTTCACATGATATTCATGTTCTTTAAATTTTTTTAAAATTAAATTTATTGAGGGGGACATTGGTTAATAAAATGATATACCATAGGTTTCAAGTGTACAGTTCTATGATACATTATCTTCATGTTGCATTGTGTGCGCATGGCCCAAAGTCAAATCTCCTTTTGTCACCATATGTTTGACCTTCTTTACCCTTTCCTAACTGCCCTCCTCCCCCTTTCCAGTGGCCAAAATATAGAACAACCCAAGTAGCTTTTGATCCTCACGTCCGGCTTTAATTCTCACCACAACACACACATCACTATTTGAGCCTCTTTTTATTGGTTTATTGTTGGTTGAATAATTAATCTACTTATCTATATAGCCACTCAACTGCCCATCCATCTATCCATTTACCTATCTATTCACTTACATAAGTGTTTATCCACCCATCCATCTATTTAGCCATCTCTTGTCTTTGATTTTGTCACTAATATTTTACTGCTATTTACTTGGGGTGAGGGGAAGGAATAGAGATAAATACAGGGTTGGGCAAAAGTAGGTTTACTGTTGTTCATGTGGAAAAAAAGACAGTAATTAATTAATTAATAATAATACAAGAATAAACTCTGTGTTTTACGTACTTATAACTATAAACCTACTTTTGCTCCATCCTGTACATATGATTAATTGTAGAATGGCCATAAAGTTAATCATTCAAATCAAAACACTCTTGAGAGTAAAAGGAATTATAATTACACCAGGGTAAGAGGTATAACCCAGGACTGTCTCAGGCATATGGTTACCCAGTTAACTATCTAAGTTCTTTTATTTAAATTATTGAATCTTTATAACCTTTTTAATACCTCATATGCTTTTTAATACCCATATTTATTCTTTAATAAGGCTATTGACTTTTCTAATACTTTTATTCTTCCTAATGAATTTTACATTTATATTATCAAATTCACATAAGTCTCTTTCTAGGAATTAAGTTACATTTTTAGCAGAAATAATATTCAGGAATATGATGTGTTACATTTGGTCAGAAATGACATTATTAAGAAGCATAGCATAGCTGTCTTCCTTTATTTCAGTTGTTAAATATTTTTCAGAACAGTTAATGTTTTCTTCATATGGGTCCTATATAATTTTTTTAACTTTTTCTAAATTTTTCTATATACTGCTCACAAAAATTAGAGAATATTTCAAAGCTTCATCTTCCTTTTGAAATATCCCCTAATTTTTGTGAGCAGTGTATTTTGCTGTGCTGATGTAAATGAGGCATGTTTTTTTTCACTTTATTTTCTGACCTATTGGTATGTAGAAAAGCTCTTAATATTTGCTTATTTAGTTTATAACCATTTAGAGCCCTACTTCAGAATTTTTTTATTTTGTGACAGAGACAGAGAGAGAAACAGAGAGAGGGACAGACAGATAGAAAGGGAGAGAGATGAGAAGTATCAATTCTTCATTGTGGCTCCTTAGTTGTTCATTGATTGTTTTCTATATATGTACCTTGACTGGAGGGTGGGGGGCTACAGCAGAGCGAGTGACCCCTTGCTCAAGCCAGTGACCTTTGGGCTCAAGCCAGCGACCCCATGCTCAAGTCGGATGAGCTAACACTCAAGCCACTGATCTTGGGGTTTTAACTTCAGGTTTTCGAATCTGGGTCCTCTGAGTCCCAGTCCAGCATTCTATCCACTGTGCCACTGCCTGGTCAGGCAGAAGTTTTTTTTTCTTTTATTCATGTTATTAGTGTAGGAAATATATTTTGCTCTCTGTGGAAGATTGTATTCATTATTTATTATTTTATTATTTTTTTTGAGAGAGTTAAGGAGAGCGAGAGAGACAGGAACATTGAGTTGCTCCTGTATGTGCCCTGAACCAGGACTAAACTGGCAACAACACACTTCAGGATGTCACTCCAACCAACTGAGCTATCTGGCCAAGGCTTAACTTTTATTGATCTTTAGAGAGACAGAGTGAAGGAAAGAGAGAGGAGAAGGAAGGGAAGCTTTTGTTATTTCACTCAGTTGTGTTTTTTTGGGTTTTTTTTTGATTGCTTCCTGTGTGTGCCCTGACCAGAGATCAAACCTATAACTTTGTTATTTTGGGATGATGTTCTTAACTGACTGAGCTAAACGACTGAGCTAACCATCCAGGGTGCAGAAGATTGTATTTTTTAAAGATGGCTTCAATAGGATCTCCCATGCTGTGTGCTCTTCTAAATGTGACCTTGCCACTTCACTCCCAAGAGTCCTTTGCATTGCATTGGGGCTTAGTACTCCCTTGTAACTAGTAGCTTGCAACAGAGGGATGCTGAGTGTTTTACAGCTTCTGTCTAGTTCTCTTGAAACACCCTCCTCTGGATAAACATTCCCTATTGGGCTGCTTTTCAGTATACAGACGCCATGCTGTGAGGAGTCCAAGCCACATGGAGAAGCCATGGCAGGTAGATATTCTGGTTTATAGCCCCAGATGAGTGCTTATCTCTGCCCAGGCACCAGCCAAGTGAATAAAGAAGCTTCCAAATGATTCTAACTCCACTCATTTTAGTCACCCCCAGCATTCTACCTAGCTGTGAGGCCCCAACATTGAGGAATAGAGACAGGCCATCCCCTCGGTGCTCTGTCCAAAGTCCTGACACTCTGAATCTGTGAGTACTAAGTTTGGGGTTGTTACATATCAGTGGTAAATGGAACACTCACAAATCAGTGCATAGAATAAAGAGTCATAATCCCTCTGCCATTTGTTAGCCTTAAGACCTTCATCATATCAATTAAGCTTTCTTGGACTTGCCTCTAAAATGGAAACGGTGCTATCTGCCTTTCCAAAACCCCATAGAATCAAGTGAGAAAGAATGTGCAAGCGCTTTGTAAAGATGGATGACAAAGTGGAGAGCACTCTCCAGTGAAGAGATACCTAAACGTAAAGGCTAACTTTTGAGTCAAGTATATATTTTTTCTAAGGTCAAACAGGTGTAATGATTTTCCTGGGCAGAACTGGCCTGAAAGGAGGTCCTGGCCCCAGGGAACCACAGGCTTATCTCTGAAACATGAAAAGAACTCTGCATGTAACAATAAATGACTGAAATTTCTCTTGGGAAAGGCAAGATTTGTGGGGCTGTGTTTAGGACTCAAGAAATCTAGATAGCTCAGATATGACCTGAGGTAAAACCGCAGCTGCTAGAGATATCTCAACTTTGTTGTGGTTTTTCTTTACAGCCTAAGGTCATCACATAAAAAACAATGGAAACCATTTGTTGGGAGAGCTGCGTACTGTGTTACTCCAAGGCAAACCAAGGCCTAAGCCAAAATGGCTTAAATCTCCAACATGAAGTGCCAGAGTCGTCAATGATTATGTTTCCAATAATTAAATAAAATTGGGTTCCAATTTCCATGCAACCCAAGAAAACTGGAGTTAGAGTAAGTGTTTGACCTTAAGAAGGGCATTGGGAGAGTGATCTCACTCCCAGTGTTTCCACTCTGCTTCCCCATGAATCTAAGAAAAGTGTTTGCACAGAAAGTATAAAGATTGGAGTTTCCGCCCTGGCCGGTTGGCTCAGCGGTAGAGCATTGGCCTGGCGTGCGGGGGACCCGGGTTTGATTCCTGGCCAGGGCACATAGGAGAAGTGCCCATTTGCTTCTCCACCCCCCTCCACCCCCCGTCCTTCCTCGCTGTCTCTCTCTTCCCCTCCCACAGCAAGGCTCCATTGGAGCAAAGATGGCCCGGGCGTTGGAGATGGCTCCTTGGCCTCTGCCCTAGGCGCTAGAGTGGCTCTGGTCGCAACAGAGCGACGCCCCGGAGGGGCAGAGCATCGCCCCCTGGTGGGCAGAGCGTGGCCCCTGGTGGGCGTGCCGGGTGGATCCCGGTCGGGCGCATGCGGGAGTCTGTCTGACTGTCTCTCCCCATTTCCAGCTTCAGAAAAAATACAAAAAAAAAAAAAAGATTGGAGTTTTCTGACTTATATTCCTGGGTTCTCAAAACCAATTCCTGCTCACCCTCTTTTTGACTCTATTAATTCTGCTGCATCTGAAACAATCAAGCATCCCTTTGAGCTGACTGTTTTAAGAATTTTACAGCTGTGAATAGGCAAATGAATAGGACTTAAGGTTTAAAAGCAGAATGAGCTACTGGAGAGGACATTTGCTTTTAGGTCTTGGTTCCAATCTTTACTGCATGCATGTTAACAGCATTAACTTCAGCTATCTACCTAACTTTTTGAAGCTCAGAAATAGGATAAATAGGGAAAATAATATTTACCTACTCATGTGACTGTGAGGATTAAATGGTTTCATGTTTGGGGAAACAAAGTCATGTTGACATTTTTACCCCAACTTTCCTGGGTCATCTCCTCTATAAACATTACTGCTGAACATCCCAACAGTCTCCTTCCTCTTCCTCAATTTCCTCCAGGTATTTCTGGAACTCCCCAGGTATTTCTACACATACCCACATGGCTCTCAGGCCTCAGAAAGTTTAGAATAAAACAGTCCTCCAGCCTCAGTCTCCAGGCCCTCAGCCCATAGGCTTGAGGCTGGAGATTAGATATTATTTCCTCCCTACGATATTATTTTCCTTCTTCCTACTGACTCACCTTTCTGTTCAAGTTCATAACTACCTATTACTTGTATGCAAATCAACTCATGAAATAAACTTGGGAATCATCAGACCTCCTACTTCCTATGCACAAGCAGACATCTGGCACAGAGCCTCTCACATACATTTTCCAATTTACTGTAGGGGAGGCTAAGTGACATATCCAAGATCACATAAAACACAAACTCAGGTCTTGCGACACTACAGAGCCTCTTCTATATGCAACAGTTGGAGTTAGGCACTGGAGCAACATTGCATGGTCTCCAAGCTGGCATCGTCTCTTTCTCATCAGTGACTTTGGAAGAGTCTACTCTGGGACAGGAAACTCAAAGGCTGCTTTGTGGCTTAGCCTGCTAGCTGCCCTTCGTGCTATTGACCTCCAAAGGTCATCCTGAAAAATCTATGATGCCCTCTTACTCAGTAGGAAAAAAGAAATCACATCTTTATTTTTTACCCTTGGCAAATATTAGAGTGTACTTTTCCTGAGTAAATAATTGTTCTTTGTATTTAATTTCTATTGTGTATTCACAGTTTCCGGTTATGGGCAGAGTCATGATTTAAAATAAGCCGACCTCATAAAATTTCATGTTCAATATCTTCCCTTCCCCTTTACATGTTAAGTGCTAGGGTAATTCTTGGGAGCACTGTCAGAGAAGCAAGGTAGTGCTGTCATACATACACACAGAACAATCCAGTGATTTCTGATTCCCCATCAAAGTTACAGACTAGCTGGCATCCAGATTTAGGTGCAAATGACTTGCACTTAATGCTCATGGGAGGCAACTTAGCTACCTCAGCCAGCCAACTCCCATGAATCCCCCTGTATCTCAGAAAGCTAATATGTTGAAAGTCAGTGTAGCACTGATAACCAGTCAAGAAACTAATAACTGCACCAGCATACTCAAAAGAGATGCGCAGTCGGTTAAAATGATCCCTCGGAGTACCTTGTATAAAGGAGGTCTGCAGGCCTCCCCAGGTCTTAGCCAAATATTTTCTACATTTTTGGAGGGTCTCGACTACAGACAGAAAAATATAAAAAGCTCTTTCTTGGTTCTATCTTGGAGACTCCTGAGGAGATAGAAAAATCACAACTGCATTATTTTGTATAAGAAAGGGAATTTATATGACTAGAAATAGAACTATTAAGTTATAAGCAGGACTTTTATTATTAGGAGTACTTAGTAAGAAATATCTCAGTAATTTCCTTATATCCTTCCACGTTCTTTTTTTTTTTTTTTTTTTTAACAGAGGCAGAGATAGGGACAGACAGACAGGAACGGAGAGAGATGAGAAGCATCAATCATCAGTTTCTCGTTGTGCGTTGTGACTTCTTAGTTGTTCATTGATTGCTTTCTCACATGTGCCTTGACCGTGGACCTTCAGTAGACCGAGTGACCCCCTGCTGGAGCCAGCGACCTTGGGTCCAAGCTGGTGAGCTCTTTGCTCAAGCCAGGTGAGCCCGCGCTCAAGCTGGCGACCTCGGGGTCTCGAACCTGGGTCCTTCCGCATCCCAGTCCGACGCTCTATCCACGGCGCCACCACCTGGTCAGGCCCTTCCACGTTGTTCTTGTTCTGATTTCACTTCATTTCTGTACCTTGTAGACTTCTGGGGCAGGAATTTAAATCAAACTGAAACTCGTATCAAAACCATAACCACCAGACTAACTTGCTAACCCTGAACCAAAGGTAGAACAATAATCAATCAATATTGATTTAGGACACAGGCTAAATGGAAAGGTTTTTAAAACCTTTTTCTCTTTGAAATGTCAATGAATAGGTTAGAAATAAACCATATTTTTCTTTTTGGATTAAGACCATCATCAAAATATTCTCAGAAATAAACTGAACAAAATGTATGGACTGTAAATTCCAAGGTCTGTAGTTAAAGGGAGAAATTGGGATCACTGCTGGGCATTAAGAAGATATGTTTTGCAAGTTACTTGAGATATTGGGGATATTAATAAACTTTTCTCCCATAGCCATGGCTCATTTCCTGCCAGCGCCTCACTCCTTGACTTCAGGAAGTTGACAGTCTGAAACTGAGATTGACTCCCACAGTCTCCTGATGTTGCATTGTCTTGGAATGGCTAGGACACTTTTAACCCATCAAATCATTGTTCTATGTACTTCTAGTAGCTCCTGAAGCTTATAAAGCAGATTAGGTACACCTCCAGCTTTCTGAAAGCATGAGAGAAAAAACAAAACAAAACAAAACAAACAAAACAAAAACTAATTTTCAAAAGGTATTGTAGAAAATCTCTCCCTTTTATGCTTGCATTATTTAAAATAATTACCATAATACCTGCACTTTGCTTTCTCTGATGAGACTTCAACTTTTTGTACTAGACAAAAACCCATCTCAGGACTGCTTTGTATGGGAAAACTTGCAGAGCAACAGGACTCTCACTTCAGCCTTACATTTCCATTAGTGTTCAAATGAATGATAGCCAAGCAGCTCACATTAGAGCCTGTAGTCTCAACTAAGTGTGGCAGGAAATTACTCCGAACACTCCAGGGGACAATTGTTCTCCAACCCCTACCCCATCCCTAAATACCAAAAGTCTCACTGTTGTCACCTATTTTTGTTTTAGCTCAATTTGTGCTACAGGTAAGAGCTTTCATTTGAAAATAACATCTGACATTTATTGAGTGCTTACAATGTGCCTGATACTGTGGCAAACACCATATATATTAACTTATTTAATGTTTCGTACAAAACCATGAGGGGGGCGCGGTTATTGCCATTTCACACAGAAAGAAAGTAGAAGCATAATGTTTTCCATTTCTTGAGTATGTAGGCTTTGTGAGAGCCTGGCTTATTTTGTTCATGCTATATTCTGAGCATCTAGAAGAATACCTAGCACCTAATAGGTAGTTGGTAATACTTGTAAAATAAATGGATGAATGAGTGAATGCACAAACAACCCTAGGTTGCAACAAGGACCCAGAAAGTCATATAGCTAACTGGGATCCATACTCATCTGTCTGACCTGACGCCCCTGCCCTTCCAATCCTCAGCACATGGTTTCAAGCAATGCGGCTACCCTGCGATCTTACTCAGCTCAGAACAGGAAAACATGGCCACCTTCTCAATGTCAGAGCCTTTGTGAAATGACCAGCCAAAGCAGGACCAAATTTAGGTCCTTAAGGCTGTCATTGCTGTTTGCTTGGGTTTAATTGTAAACAGTCCACTGAACTGATGCTGTAACATAGTGTAGTGGCATCATATAGAACTTGTAAGCTCTCTGTTCCAGTTCTATCAACTGTGAAATAGAAATAAGTACTCATATTTCCCCATGTAAAAGACACACCCTTTTTCGAAAAATTTGGGGTCTAAAAACTGGGTGCGTCTTATACAGTGGTTGTAGAATTTTTTACTTGCATTTCCCGCTTTTTCGCTCTTGTTTTTGCGTTCATTGTTGAAGACAGTGATTTGTCATCAGACACAGATGAGGACAAGCTAATGGATGGGAGTTTTGACAGTGATGAGGAGTTGTATGAACTTTATGCTGAATAAAACTTGAGTTCAATAACTTTACGTAATACAGTTTTCCCCCCAAAATTTCGGGCCCCCAAATTAAGGTGCGTCTTATACATGGGAGCATCTTATACATGGGGAAATACGGTCTATTTCCCTCAGTAGGTATTGTGAGGATTCAGTGGAAAAAAATATATAGTTAAAATACCAAATGCCAACACCTTGCACATAGGAGGCATTCAGAAATAGTTGGTTTTTTCCTGCTCCTATTGAGTCGGAAGCTGTCACCCATTTTTGGATAGGTGCCAACATTCTCTGCGCTCTCTTCCTTTCAAACAAAATGTGGAAGACCGAAGGACACTCACCACGGGGTATCGAGGATGTAAATGCTCTAAATTTGTACTGATTGTTCTCCTGCAGGTAAAAAAAAAAAAAAAAAGAAAAAAAGTCCTTTGTAGTTATTTCAGCAAGTGTGAAATACTCTGAGATAACTCTGGCATTTGTGGACAGGGAGAAACGCCAGACTGACCAAGGACTGTGTATGCTGGAAGAGCGCCTGATTAAATAGGTTATGAAAGGCTGCAGGTAACGTGCTAAGGCTCTAGCTGTTTTGAGGTTAAGGCAGGCACCTTTTCAGAAATTTTATTCTGAAAAGAAAGAGGAAGTATAACTGAACATTACAAAGTATTCAAATTTTAAGAAAGCCTGCATTTGAAAAAACATACATATAAAGCTAAAATACTTATTTGAACTATTCCTTACAGAAAAAAAAAATGCCTTCCAAAGGCTTAGTACTATTGCTTGATCTCTGTAAATTGTCTTGGAACAACCAGAAGAAGGCCTTTAGGGCAGTGTTTCCCCCCAGGTAGTAAAGCCAGATTTATGAACGGAATTTAGGGAAGGGAAAGTTAAAGTAAATCGTGGGTCCCCAGCGGCCCCTTCCCTCTGCCTCGGGCAGGGCTGCGTCAGTAGCAGTGGGGGGGGGAGGGGAGGCTGTGTTGGCCTTCATTTCCGGGGCTCCTCCGCAAGCTTTCCTTTCTCCGCCATCTTCTTTCCTTTTCCTCTCCTCTTTCCCCCACCCCTTCCAGCTATTTACTTATTTATCTTTATTGAATTTATCGCAGTGAAATTAATTAATAAAATTATATACATCTTGAGCAAAGGGAGGAAAAAAAACCCCATTCCAGTTATTTCTATTTCTCGTCTTTGCTTCTTCCTTTTTTTCTTGCAAGACTTTCTGAGCTTGGTAGGCTTAGCGATACCTGTGAACACCTCTCCCAAGAGGTTAAATGCAAAAGATTTTATTTAAAGTTAACTGAAAATATTTAAAACTATTCAAAATATCTGAAAAATTAAAATTCTTTTGAACACCTTTTGAGATCATTTGATACAGACCGGGGTGTAGCAAGGAAGGGCCGTGCGTGCCAGCGCTGCAGATGTTGGCACATCTCACGCAAACTAAATAAGTTTGTCTTTAGTCAGTACCACGATAACCCCCTTGGGAAGCTTAAAGTGTACTTTGGAGGTAACCTAACTCGTTTTCTGTGAGGATGAGAGCTGACAAAATGATCCTCCCTGTATTTTCATGATATGATTAACAAGTTTACTAAGATTCTAAAGATATTTGTCTCAGTCCTGAGTGTCTAAAGTCAACTTTAAATTTTGTATGCATAGTTAAACCAAAGCATTTAGTATTCTATTACCACTCTTCTCCTTCTCTAGCATACTTAAGAAAGTGACTATAATACAAAATCCATTGTACAGTCTTCATAATATAACTACATGTCTAATATTAATTATTTCATTGGGTAACTACCTGCTCACTTAAATTAGGGGATCAGGGAACGTTCCAGTATTTTCAGCCTTTTTTATTGTGCATTTTCACCAATAAAATAAAAGTTGGTTTTGCATAACTGAACAACTTTCTTTGACTTGTTTGCTTTTCTGATGTTCTTGTTTAATAAAAAAAAAATCAAATCCTTTTTTTTTAATCACTTCACATTCATTTTGAAATATCCCCTAATTTTTGTGAGCAGTATATCTTTGGGTAATAAACCTTTTCGCTTTTTCTGTAACCCTATTTACTTCTTTTTCTACCCATCCTGGCATGTTCATTTATCCTACAGACGCTGAGTGCCTATAAGCACAGTGTGCTGTGTGCTGGGCCTTAGACACATAGCGATGACCAGGTAGATGTGGCTAGGTCATCCTGGAGCTTAATGTCTACTTGCTCCTTAAGAGCCTAATTTCTTACCAGCTTCTCAGTGACTTCAAAGAAGAAAGCTAATTTCTTGACTTGGATGTCAATACTTTCAAACATAGCAATGCTAGTCTCCCAAATACGATGAATACTACTTGAAGGCAGAAACAGTTTGGCTTGTAAGAGTATACCTTGAATTTAATAATTTATCAAGCTTTGTAAAGTATTTACAAGGTGTGAATCAATAGATATGATAAGATCTATCACAAGTCAAACCCAGATGAAGTCTTTAAGCAATATAAGGCCTGTATATACATA
Organism: Saccopteryx leptura; assembly: GCF_036850995.1. Taxonomy (NCBI): domain Eukaryota; kingdom Metazoa; phylum Chordata; class Mammalia; order Chiroptera; family Emballonuridae; genus Saccopteryx; species Saccopteryx leptura. The sequence continues at coordinate 185,709,568 of NC_089506.1, read as the reverse complement.
CATTTTTACTTTTTCCTACTTTTGAGTTAACTTTATTTTTTTAAATATGACTGATAGTTTTATTTGCCTTAGCTTGTTTAATCTTCACAATGATCTTATAAATTACATATACTTATCATGCCCACTTTACAGGTGAGGGGACCTTGAGTCATCCAGGTCATATACGTAAGATTCTAGAAATTGAATCCAGGCAGTCTAGTCCCAGATTCTGTACTTTTCATCACTGTTGGGCAAACAAGTGTGAAACAAGCGTGTTTAGGATTGCTTACTTTGCATTGGCCCGGGCAGCCCCATATGTGTATAGTCCGTGGAAGGCTGCAGTGCTTGCGCTCAGAGTGGCAGATCATAACTTGCGGATTGCCTTCCTGCTTGGGAGGGGCCGTTGTATGCTATTGTTTGAAGGAGAAGGGTTTTTTCCCCCCAGCCTGTTTTGCTGGGCAGAGAAATGCAGAGAGAATCCAGACAGAGACAGCGAGAGAGCTGAGGGGCTAGGCAGGGGTCGAGAACCTTTCTGGCTGAGAGAGCCATGAACGCCACATATTTTAAAATGTAATTTCATGAGAGCCATACAACAACCCGTGTACATTACACATTATCCAATAAAAATTTGGTGTTGTCCCAGAGGACAGCTGTGATTGACTCCAGCCACCCGCAACCATGAACATGAGCGGTAGGAAATGAATGGATTGTAATACATGAGAATGTTTTATATTTTTAACATTATTATTTTTTTATTAAAGATTTGTCTGTGAGCCAGATGCAGCCATCAAAAGAGCCACATCTGGCTCACAAGCCATAGGTTCCCAACCCCTGGGCTAGGGAGTCCTGCTGAGGCTGGTGGGGGCTTGTGAGTCTGGGAGAGTCTGGAGAATGAGTGGGGGCTTTGGGAGCTCTGAGTGAGAGGGAAGCGGTTTTCCCTGCTTGTTTGCTTGTCCGCAGTTATGATTCTTTAATAAATGGAATGGCCCAGCATCCTCTGGCTCCACTGTTTCTTTACCATCTGCCCAAATCCAGTGAGAACCTGCATCTGCACGGCCAGGGCAGCGGCCACAGCCCCTGGCCTTACAATCACTCTGCTTTATTTTATTTTATTATTTTTAATTGAATTTATTAGGTGACATTGGTCCACAAAATCGTACAGGTTTCAAGTGTACAACCTAACAAAATTTCCTCTGCACACTGTATTGTGCGCCCATCTCCCCAAGCACAGTCTCTTTCCATTAAAATTCCCTACCCGGCCCTGCGCCCACTTCCATCTGTCCCTCTCCTCCCCTTTCCCTCTGGCGTCACCACACTGTTGTCTCTCTGTGTGTGTGCACACATACTTTTTGCTTAATTCCATCACCTTCTTTCAGCCAGCCTCCCAACACTCCTCCCCACTGAGAGCTGTCAGTTCATTTCATATATCCATGCCTCTGTTTCTATTTTGTCAATTTATTTTGTTCAGTAGATTCCACATATAAGTGAGATAATATAGTACTGTCATTCTTAACTGACTTCACTTAGCATAATATTCTCCAGCTCCATTCATGCAGTTGCAAAGAGTAAAATTTCCTTCTTTTTTTTTTTACAGCTGCATAGTATTCCATCATGTAAATGCACCACAGATTTCTTTTTTTTATCTACCTATCTATTCATGGGCATTGGGGCTGTTTCTAGTATTGATCTCAGTAACCATGGGATCAGTTCGATGACCCCACACTCAAGCCAGTGAACCCATGCTCAAGCAGGATGAGCCCATGCTCAAGCTGACAACCTTGGGGTTTCAAACCTGGGACCTCAGCGTCCTGGTCAATGCTCTCTCCACTGTGCCACCAACAGGCAATACCACATTTTCTTTATCCAGTCCTCTATTGATGGACACTTTGGTTGTCTTGATGTCTTGGCCACTGGAATAATGCTGCAATGAAGATGAGGGTGCATAGGTCTATGTGAACAAATGTTTTCAAGTGTTTTGGGTAAATACCTAGTAAAAATATTGCTGGGCTATATGGTAATTATTCTTAACTTTTTGAGGAACTGCCATACTGTTTCCCATAGTGGCTATACCAAGTTACATTCCCACCATCAGTGAAGGAGGGTTCCTTTTTCTCCACAACCTCGCCAATACTTGTTATGATCTGTCTTGTTGATAGTAGTCAGTCTAACAGATGTAAGGTCATATTTCATTGTAGTTTTGATTTGCATTTCCTTGATAGCTAGTGAAGATGAGCATCTTTTCATATATCTCTTGGCCATCTGTATGCCTTCATAGGAGAAATGTCTGTTCCCTCTGTCCATTTTTTAAATTGGGTTGTTTGTTTGTTGTTGATTTTATGAGTTCTTTACATATTTTGAATATTAACTCCTTGTCAGAGCTGATTTTTGAGAATATCATCTCCCATTTAATTGGCTGCCTTTTTGTTTTGTTATCAGTTTCTTTTGCTGTACAGACACTTTTTAGTTTGATTTAGTCCTATTTATTTATTTATTTATTTATTTATTTATTTATTTATTTGCCTTTTCTTCCCTTGCCTTTGGGGTCAAATTCACAAAATGTTCTCTACAGCCAAGGGCTGTAAGTTTAGTACCTATGTTTTCTTCTATGTAATTTATTGTTTCAGATGTTATATTTTGGTCTTTGATCCAATTTGAATTAATTTTTGTACAGGGGAACAAATTGTAGTCTAGTTCATTCTTTTGCATTTGGCTTCTCAATTTTTCCAGCACTATTTATTGAAGAGGACTTCTTTTCTCTGTAGTGTGTTTTTGGCTCACTTGTCAAAAATTACTTGCCAATATATGTATAGTTTTATTTCTGGTCTGTCTATTCTGTACGATTCATCTCTCTGTGTGTATGCTTGTGTGTGTGTTTCTACCAATAACATACTGTTTTGATTATCATAACTCTGACATATAATTTGAAGTCAGATAGTTTTATACCTCTGGCTTTGTTCTTTTTTATCTCAGGATTGCTTTGGCTATTAGAGGTCTTTATGGTCCCACATGCATCTGATGATTTTTTTCCTATTTTTTTAAAAAAGTGACATTGAGATTTTAATGGGCATTGCATTAAATCTGTATATTGCTTTGAGTGATAAGGCCATTTTAATTATGTTGATTTTTCCAATCCGTGAATATGAAATATCTTTTCATTTTATTGTGCCATTTTCAATCTCTTTTAACAATGCTTTATTGTTTTTAGTATATAGGTCCTTCACATCCTTTGTTATGTTTATTCGTAGGTATTTTTTTTGTTGTTGTTGCAATTGTAAAAGGAATTTTTAGCATATAGGAAAGCAATAGATTTTTGTATATTGATTTTATATCCTGTGACTTTACTATATTTGTTTATTGTTTCTAGTAGTTTTTTGGTGGAGTCTTTAGAGTTTTCTATATACAGAATTATGTCATCTGCAAAAAAAACCCTTTTCTTCTTTTCCAATTTGGATGCCTTTTATCTCCTTCTCTTGCCCGATTGCTCTGGCTAGAACTTCCAGAACAAACCCCTGGCCAGACTCACTAAGAAAAAAAGACAAATGACTCATATAAACAAAGTCAGAAATAAAAGAGGAGAAGTTACCACAGAATCATAGATATAAAAAGGAGTTAGCTTTATTTTTAGAGTTCTTTTAAAATAGAAGTATAATTTACATATAATAAACTTAAGTTTTTAGTTTAATGAATTTTGATAAATGCATATGGTTATAAAATACATACCTCTATTAGGAGAGAACATTTCTATAATCCCAGAAAGTTTCTTTTCTCCATCCAGTCAATTCCTTCTTTTCCCCAATCCCAGAGCCCACCACATTGCCAAATTCTCTGACCATGGTTTAGGTTCATCTGTTCTTAGACTTCATATAAATAGAATGAGATAGTATGTACTTTTTTTTTTTTTCTCCCTAAATATTATGTTTTTGAGATTTATCTGTACTAGTGAGTATATCAATAATTCCTTTTTAACTCTGAGTAGCATTCCATTGTATAGGTATACCACAATTTATTTACCCATTTGGTTATTGAGGAACATTTGGGTTGTTTTAGTTACTATAGTAATGATTCTTTTACAGATCTCTTTATGGAAATTTTTCTTTCTCTTGAGTGAAGACAGAGAATGGGACTCAGGGTCAAAAAATAGGTTTATGTTTAACTTTATAAAAAATTGCCAAACAATTCTTCAAATAGTACTATTTTACATTTCCATAAGCAATGTATGAGCATTCCAATGGCTCCACTTCTGCAATAATAATTTGTATGCCAGTATTTTTATTATTAATTTCATGAATACTTTATATATTATATAACTAAGTCTTAAGTGAAAAATGTTTATGTGAATATTTTCTCCAAATCTCTGGATTTTTCATCAATGTTCTCTCAAATCTATTCCTATATCTTATTTATTTTCATGTTTTATCCTCAGTTAACTTAGACTTTTAAAATAAAAATAGTAAGAATTCTATCTTTCTTTTTAAAAATTGTTACATCATTTCTTCACTGAAGAAATAAACACAAGATGTTCTTCCTAATTAAATGGGAGAAAGGCTAGGAGATAAATAAATCAGAAGATAAAATTAAATTTATAACACAGGGTTGAAGATTTTTTTTTTTTTTTAAGAAATGAGAATGGAAAGATATATACCACTGTAAGCATAGAATAAGAAAAAGTGATAAGGAAGACTCTTGAGAGAGGTGCAAAAGAGGGGAATGATTAATGGTGCCAGATTGATGGGAGTTGGGAAAAGATATATATCAAGCAGACAAGGGAGGCAGTTCACTTAGGAAAGATACCTAACATTTTATGTGTGAGAGAGGAACATTTTCTAGGATAGACCACATGTTAAGATACAAAAGAAGTCTCAGTAAATTATTTTTGTGTGACAGAGACAGAGAGAGGGACAGACAGATGGGAAGGGAGAGAGATGAGAAGGATCAATTCTTTGTTGCAGCATCTTAGTTGTTCATTGATTGCTTTCTCATATGTGCCTTGACTGGGGGGCTACAGCAGACCGAGTGACCCCTTGCTCAAACCAGCGACCTTGGGCCAGAGCTAGTGACCATGGGGTCATGTCTATGATGCCATGCTCAAGCCAGTGACCTCGTACGAGCTCAAGCTGGTGAGCCCATGCTCAAGCCAGATGACCCCATGTTCAAGCCAGTGACCTTGGGGTTTTGAACCTGGGTCCTCTGCTTCCCAGTTTGACACTCTATCCACTGTGCCACCACCTGGTGAGGCAGTCTCAGTAAACCTAAGAAGGTTGAAATCATATCAAACATATTCTCTGACTACTGAAATCCTATAAAACATATTCTCTGGCAGTGGTGGGATTCAAATAATTTAACAACTGGTTCTGTGCCCTAATGACCATTTTAAGTATTAATAAAACAATATACTAAAAGGTAGTTTATTATTTCATGCATTTAATACTTAAATAAGACCAATATATGATGACAAAAAATGATTTGACTTTCGTTGATAGGCCCGCAAGTAATCAACAGTTTAAATGTTATAGAAATGTTTGCCTGAAACCTATGCACTCTTATTGATCAATGTCACTCTGTCAATTTTAATTTTCTAAATAAAATTTAAAAATAATAAAAAAGAACAATGAAAGAGGCACACAAAACTAGATTATAAGAAAGAGTTTTAAATTATTAGTGAAAAAATATTAAATAATATCTGGCAAAAAACAATAAAACTATTATTTAAGATGTTTCCATATCGCTTCTTTTTTTAAGTTTTTTAGATTTTACTTATTCATTTATATATAAGAGAGGTAGAGAGAAGAAAGAAGGGGGGAGGAGCAGAAAGCATCAACTCCCATATGTGCCTTGACCAGGCAAGACCAGGGTTTTGAATTGGCGACCTCAACATTCCAGGTCAATGTTTTATCTACTGTACCGCCACAGGTCAAGCTCCATATTGCTTCTTGATTTGTGTCCTCCTTGCAATTTTTTAAATGTATGGATGGAATTAACATTACTATGGGCACTTAGAATATGCTGTTGCACAGATGAACGTTGAAAAAGAGTAAGGAATGTAAATTTGTGGTTTCCACATTGGGCGGCTGCCCAGGCACTCACCTTAGAGAGCACCCTGATTATAAGTGCCATTTTAATGACTGGTTTGCTGAACTCAACAAAATTAGGTATCGGTTCTACTGAACTGGTGCAAACCAGCTGAATCCCATCACATCATAATGGTATCAAAGTAGAAATCAATCAGAAGAACAAAACCAAAACACACACAAAGACATTGAGGCTAAACAACATGTTAGTAGTTTAGTAAAACAATGAATGGGTTAATAATGATATCAAGGGACAAATCAAAAGATACCTTGAAACAAATGAAAATGAGAAACACCAACCCCAAATTTATGAGACACACTGAAAGCAGTCCTAAGACGGAAATTTGTAACATTACAGGTCTACCTCAAGAAACACAAAGAAATCTCAAATGAACAATCTAACAATAAACTTAATGGAATTTGAGAAATAACAACAAACAAAGTCCAAAGTAAGTAGAAGGAAATATCAAAGATTAGAGCAAGAATAGCAAAATAGAAACAAAAAAATAGATCAGTGAAACCAGGAGCTGGGTCTTTGAAAAGATAAAAAAGATTGGCAAACCTTTAACCAGACTAATCAAGAAAAAGAGAGAGGACTCAAATACATAACACTGGGGAAGAAATTTTTTTCATTTTCTGTTACATGAGGTTTTAGAACTGTTTCTATATATTTCTGCATCGCTGATTCCAAATCTGAAATCCGTTGTTTGGTGCATGCTCTAGCTTTTATGCAATTTTAATTTCTTTTTGTTACAGTTAATGGCATGCATTGGTTTTTAAATTGGAGTTAAAGGGCAACGACTCTTGGATTGAACATAACTGCAAGGCAACTAATGTTATACAAACATCACTTTACATAATTGTAGTTGTTTTTAAATGTAAAAAATTATTATCTGATAAAAACACCCTCTTATTTTGTTTTAAGATTGAATCATGGCTTCTCTGAGTAGGCGTTAATTTAAGAATAGTCCTGACACTTTCTGTTATATATATGGCTGTTACACACTTCAACGTCAAAGGTGCAATATTTCATCATTTGTGACACATGCATATATTGCCTATTTTCAAGTTCCCCTTGGTGATCAAGACAAGAATTGGGCTCCTCATACTGTTTGTCATAACTGTGAGGAAATACTTGGTGACTGGACAAAAGGAAAACGCAAAGGAATGCCTTTTGGTATTCCCATGGTTTGGCGTGAACCTAAGGACCACAGCAGTGACTGTTATTTCTGTCTGATCCATACAAAGGGCATCAGCAAGAAAAAACAGCCTATGATCACATATCCTAACATTCCTTCAGCAATATGACCTATCCCATACTCTGAGACACTCCTGGTTCCAGTTTTCAATGGTTTTATTTCTTCTAAGGACGAAGAAAGTGAACATGGTGATCAAGTGTATTTTGATAAGATGCATGAGGAAATGGTTGTAGAATCTGAAGGGTCTTTTTCTGATGCCAAGCAGTCATTAACCCCTCAGCAGTTTAGCCAACCCAAATTGAATGACTTAGTAAGAGATTTGGGCCTATTAAAGAAAGCAGCTGAGTTATTAGCCTCCAGGCTTCAAGAAAAGAATGTACTTCACCGGTCAGCTAAAGTATCCCATTTCAGGAAGCGTGAACAAATTTTTGTGGTCTTTTTTTCCAAAGACAAACACTTTGTTTACTATCATATCGGTAGTCTTCTCAGCCAACCAGGTATTACCACTTACAGTCCAACAGAATGGTGGCTATTTCTTGACAGCTCTAAATGGAGTCTGAAATGTTTTTTCCTACACAACAGTAATGTTTATGCAGCGGTTCCAATTGGTTATTCAAGTCATCTGCGAGAAGACTATAATGACATAAAAATTGTCCTCGACTTTCTGAAGTATGAGAAGCATAACTGGATCATTTGTGTGGATCTTAAAATGGTAAATTTCCTGCTAGGACAACAGAGAGATTTCACAAAGTATCCTTGCTTTCTGTGTTTGTGGGACAGCCGAGCTCGGGAGAAACACTGGACACAGAAGGAGTGGCCGAAACATGAAGCTCTGGAAGTAGGGATGCAAAATATTGTGAATGAACCTGTAGTTAATCGAGACAGGATCATTTTCCCCCCACTTCACATCAAACTTGGCTTAATGAAGCATTTTGTTCAGGCTTTGAATAGAGAAAGTGAATGCTTTCAACATATTATTTCTGCTTTTCCTGCCTTGTCTTTCGAGAAGATAAAAGCAGGTGTATTTGTTGGACCCCAAATTCAAACCCTCATATGTGATGAAGAGTTTGCCAGGAAGATGAATAAGGAGGAGAAAGCAGCATGGCAGTCTTTTGTGGCAGTTACAAAGAACTTCCTTGGCAACAAAAAAGCAGAAAACTATGAACTTCTGGTTCAAAGGATGCTGTTGGCTTTCTGCAATATTGGATGTAACATGAACATTAAGATTCACTTCCTGAACAGTCACCTTGATAAGTTTCCCGAAAATCTTGGAGCTGTTAGTGATGAGCAGACTACTGCTGGAGCATCAAACGAGATTGTCCTTAACAAGTACACAAATGCAAGAGCTACAAATGCAATTTTTTGCCTGAATAGAATTTAAATAAGTTTTGTGCAAATTTTATGATTAAAATAAGTGTTTTAATATGTTCTATTTTGAAATTGTAGACAAATTCTGATGCAATCATATCTTTTAGTATATTAGTGTTTTTACTGCATTATATATTAAACTAAATGTTGAAAATTTTACAATATGATAAAAACCTAAAATCTTGAATTGCAAAAAAACTGTAGCTTACAGAGAAAAACTAATGTTAGATTTAAGATCAGCACATTCAAATTAGGTAAGAACAAGTGTTTTTTGGATGCAACAAAAATTTTGTTCCCCAGTTTAATCAGATAAAAGAGGAAATGCAACAGATACCAAAGAAATACAATGGATTATAAGAAAATATTACACACAAGAATATGTCAATAAATTGGACAATCTGGATGAAATGGACAAATTCCTAGAAAAATAAACTCTTCCAAAACTGAATCTGATAACCTGAGTAGACGAACTTTAATCATTTTTTTTTATTGTATTTTTCTGAAGTGAGAAGCTAGGAGGAGAGAGACTCCCGCATGCACCCGGCCAGGATCCACCCGGTATGTCCACTATGGGGTGTTGCTCCATTGCAACCGGAGCCATTCTAGCACCTGAGGAGGAGGCCATGGAGCCATCCTCAGTGCCCGAGCCAACTTTGCTTCAATGGAGCCTTGGCTGCAGGAAGGGAAGAGAGAGAGAGAGAGAGAGAGAGAGAGAGAGAGAGAGAAAGGAGACAGGAAGGGTGGAGAAGCAGATGGGTGCTTCTCCTGTGTGCCCTGGTTGAGAATTGAACCTGGGATTTCCACATGTCAGGCTGACACTCTACCACTGAGCCAACCACCCAGGGCCACAGACTCTAACCATTTAAACTGAAGCAGTAATAAAAAAATCAGAAACAAAAACAACTCACAATAAACAGAAGTCCTGAAATAGATGACTTCACGGTGAATTTTACCAAAGATTCAAAAAGAAATAACACCTATCCTTTCAAACTATTTCCAAAAGTTTAAGAGAAGGGAAGAAGGCTCCCAAGCTCATTTTATGAGGCCAGCATTATCTCAATTCCAAAAGAAAATAAAGACATTACAAAAAAAGAAAAGTATAGGTCAATATTCCTGATGAATGTAGATGCTAAAATTCTCAACAAAATATTAGCAAACTGGATCTAGCTATACATTACAAAGGTTATACACTATGATCAAGTGGAATTTGTACTAGGGATACAAGTTTGTTACAACATCCACAAATCAATCAATGTGATAAACCAAATAAATGAAATGAAGGATAAAAATCACATGATTATATATATAAATGCAGAAAAAGCATTTGACAAACTAGCACCAATTTATGATAAAAACTCTCAGCAAATTGAGAATAGAGGGAATATACCTCAACGTGATAAAGACCATATGTAACAAATCCACAGCCAGCAGCATACTTAATGGCCAAAAAACTAATGTATTTCTCTTAAGATCAGGAAAAAGACAGCAATGTCCACTTTCACTACTCTTATTCAACATATTACTGGAAGTTCTACCCACAGCAATCAGACAAGAAGAAATAAAAAGCATCCAAATTGGAAAGGAGAAAGTAAAACTGTTATTATATTCAGGTGACATGATACTGTATATTGAAAACCCTAAAGATTCCACCAAAAACTAGTAGAGCTGATAAGTGATTTCAGTAAAGTAGCATAATACAAAATAAATATCCAGAAGTCAGCTACATTTATAAACCAATAATGAACTATTAGAAAGAGGAACTAAGAAAACAATCACATTTACAATTGTATAAAAAAAAACAAATTTAACCAAGGATATAAAAGACCTGTACTCAGAAAATTATAAGACACTGAAGAAAGAAATTAAAAAAGATACAAATAAGTGGAAGTATATACTGTGTTCATAAATGGGAAGAATCTGCATCATTAAAATGTCCATACTAACCAAAGCAATCTATAGATTCAACACAATTCCTATTAAGATGCTAGTGTCATACTATTTCACAGAACTAGTACAAATATTCCAAAAATTTATATGGAACCACAAAAGACCCAGAATAGCCACAACAATCTTGATAAATAAGAACAAAGTTGGAAGGGTCATGCTTCCTGATATCAAACAATATTACAGAGACATATTAATCAAAACAGCATGATCCTGGCATAAAAACAAACATATAGACCAGGGGTAGTCAACCTTTTTATACCTACCACCCACTTTTGTATCTCTGTTAGTAGTAAAATTTTCTAACCGCCCACTGGTTCCACAGTAATGGTGATTTATAAAGTAGGGAAGTAACTTTATTTTATAAAATTTATAAAGCAGAGTTACAGCAAGTTAAAGCATATAATAATAATTACTTACCATGTACTTTATGTAGGATTTTTGCTAATTTTGGTAGAATAAATCTTTATAAAACAACTTACTATATATAGTTAAATCTATCTTTTTATTTATACTTTGGTTGCTCCACTGCCACCCACCATGAAAGCTGGAATGCCCACTAGTGGGCAGTAGGGAGCAGGTTGACTACCACTGATATAGACCAAAGAACAGAATAGAGAGCCCAGAAATAAGCCCACACCTTTATAGTAAATTAATATTTGATGAAGGAGGCAAAAACATACACTGGGATGAAAATGGTCTATTCAATAAATGGTGTTGGGAAAATTGGACAGATACATGCAAAAAAAATTAAACTAGATCATCTTCTTACATTATACACAAGAATAAACTCAAAATGGTTGAAAGACTTAAATGTTAGACTCAAAACTATAAAAGTCTTATAAGAAAGCATAGGCAGTAAAATCTCAGGCATTTCTCTTAGCACTAGGTTTTCTGATATATCCCCTTGGGCAATGGAAACAAAAGAAAAAATAGACAAATGGCACTACATCAAAGTGAGAAGTTTTTGCACAGCAAAAGAAACCATCAACAAAATGAAAAGACAGCCCACTGAATAGGAGAACATATTCACTAATGATACATCTGATAAGGGGTGAATATCCAAATTTTATAAAATTATGCAACTCGCCTGACCTGTGGTGGTGCAGTGGATAAAGCGTTGACCTGGAATGCTGAGGTCGCCGGTTCAAAACCTGCACTTGTCTGGTCAAGGCACATATGGGAGTTGATGCTTCCTGCTCCTCCCCCCTTTCTCTCTCTCCTCTCTAAAATGAATAAATAAATAATTTTTAAAAAATTAAAAAAAATATGCAACTCAATATCAAAAAACAAAAAATCCAATTAAAAAGTGGACAAAGAACCTGAATAGACACTTCTCCAAAGAAGACATACAGATAGCCAATAAACTTGAAAAGAAGCTCAAGGTCACTCATTATACAGAAATGCAAATTAAAACCATAATGAGACATTGCCTCATACCTATCATTATAGCTATCATCAATAAATCAACAAACAAGTATTGGTGAGGCTGTAGAGAAAAGGGAACCTCGTACACTATTGGTTAGAGTGCAGACTGGTGTAGCCACTATGGAAAAATAGTATAAAATTGCCTCAAAAAGTTAAAAGTGGAACTGCCTTATGACCCAGTGATTCCACTTTTGGGACTATATATGAAGAAACCCAAAATACTAATTTGAAAGAATATATGCACCCTATGTTCATTGCAGCATTGTTTACAATAACCAAGCAGCCCAAATGCCCATCAGTAGATGAGTGGATAAAAAAGCTGTGGTGCATCTACACCATGGAATACTGCTCAGCTGTAAAAAAGGAAATTTTACCTTTTACAACAGCATAAATGGATCTGGAGAGTATAATGCAAAGTGAAATAAGCAGTCAGAGAAAAACAAATACCATGATTTCACTTATATATGGAATCTAATGAACAAAATAGAAATAGATTCATGTGTACAGAGAAAAGACTGAGAGCTGTCAAAGGAGAGGAGGGTTTGAGGGCTGGGTAAAATAAGCAAAGGGTTTAAGTAAAAAAAACAACAACAACAACAAAAAACTCAGACACAGAGAATTACCAGAGGAATGATTACCTGAGGGAAAGGTGGATGAGGGGAGTTAGAAGAAGGTAAAGGGGGATAAATGTTGATAAAGGGAGACTTGACTTGGGGTGTTGAACACATAATACAATATACAGATGATACAGTATATAATTGTACACCTGAGATCTACATAATTTTATTAATCATTGTTACCATAATAAATTTAATAAAAATTTGAAAAAATGTTTAAAAGGAATTACACACCATTGATCAAGTGGCATTTATGTCAAATACGCAAGGCTGATTCAATATTTGAAAATAAATTAATGTAATTCATATCAACAGACTAAAAAAAAATCACATGATCATATATATATATATATAGATGCAAAAAAACATAAAACATTAAAAAAAAAAAAAAAAAACCCCAACCAAACAAATAAAAACACCCCATAAAACATTTGACAAAATCCAGTATCTATTTATGATGAAAGCTTTCAGTAAACGAGGAATAGAGGGAAACTTTCTCAACCTAATAAAAACTGTCCACAAAGAAACCACAAAGTAATGAGGAATAAAGGGAAACTTTCTCAACCTGATAAAAACTGTCCATAAAGAATCATACTTAATGATGAGAAACTCAAAACTTTGCCACTAAGCTCAGATACAAGGCAAAGATGTTATCATTCACCATTCTTTTTCAACATTGTGCTAGAAGTTATAATTAATGCAATGAGACAGAAAAAGGAAAAGAATGGTATACAGATTGAGAAAGAAGACATAAAATTGATGTAGATGACATCATTGTTTATTTAGAACAAAATTGCCCCCTCCCCAAAAATCCTAGAACAACTAACTGATTATAGCAAGGTTGTAGGATATGAAGTCATTTGCTTTCTAACAATAAAAAATTGAATTTGAAACAAAAAACAATACCATCTATAGCAGGGGTCCCCAAACTATGGCCCGCGGGCCGCATGCGGCCCCCTGAGGCCATTTATCCGGCCCCTGCCGCAATTCCGGAAGGGGCACCTCTTTCATTGATAGTCAGTGAGAGGAGTACATTGACCATCTCATTAGCCAAAAGGAGGCCCATAGTTCCCATTGAAATACTGGTCAGTTTGTTGATTTAAATTTACTTGTTCTTTATTTTAAATATTGTATTTGTTCCCGTTTTGTTTTTTCTTTTACTTTAAAATAAGATATGTGCAGTGTGCATAGGGATTTGTTCATAGTTTTTTTTATAGTCCGGCCCTCCAACGGTCTGAGGGACAGTAAACTGACCCCCTGTGTAAAAAGTTTGGGGACCCCTGATCTATAGGTTCAATACAAACCCAACCCAAATCCCAGCAAGTTATTTTATGCATATCAACAAAGTTATTTTAATGTTTATATGGAGATTCAAATAACTCAGAATACCAAACACAATATTGAAGTTGGAGAACTGATGTGACCCAACATCAGGACTTACTATAAAGCTATAGTAATCAAGACAGTGTGATACTGGTGAAAGAACAGACAAATAGATGAGTGGAATAGACAAATAAATGAGTGGAATAGAGAGCCCAGAAATAGACTCCTGTAAGTATAATCAACTGATATTTGCAAAGGAGCAAATGTAATGTAATGAAGCAAAGATAGTTTCTTCAACAAATGGTCTGGAATAAATGGACACCCATATACAATGAAATGATAGACCTTATTCCCTTCGTAAAAATTAACTCAAACTAGATCATAGACCTAGAAGTACAATACAAATTATATAAAACTCCTGGAAAATGACAGAAAAAAAAACCTCAGGTCACTGATATATGGTGATGCATTTTTAGATACAGTGACAAAGACACTACTCATAAAATAAATAATTGGTAACTGGACTTTATTAAAGTTAAAAATTTCTGCTCTGTAAAAGAATGTCAAGAGAATGAGAAGACAAGCCACAAACCGGGAGAACTATTTGTAAAAGCTTCATCTGATTGATGACTGTTATTCAAAATATACAAAGAACTCTTAAAACTCAATAATAAGAAAACAAACAACCTATTTAAAAAACTGGACCAGGCATTGGCTGGTTAGCTCAGTTGGTTAACAGTGTCGTCCTGAAACAGCAAGATTGTGGGTTTGATCCCTGGTCAGGGCACACACGGGAGGCAACCAAAAAATGCACGACTGAGTGGAACAACAAATGCTTCCCTTCCCCCTCCCCCCTATCTCCCTTCCTCTCTTTCCCCCTATCTTCCTCTCTCTTCCTGTCTCTCTAAAATTAATAAAAATTAAACCCTGGCCCAATAGCTTAGTTGGAGCGTCGTCCTGGAGCACAGAGGTTGCCGTTTTGATTCTCTGGTCAGGGCTCATATAGGAGCAGCTCGATGTTCCTGTCTCTCTCTCTCTCTCTCTCTCTCTCTCTGCCCCTCTTCCACTCTCAAAAATAAAAACAAAAAACAAAGACAAAAAACAACACAAAAAACTGGTCTAGTGATCTTAACAGACAACTCACCAAAAAGATATATAGGTGGCAAACAAAAATATGAAAAGATGCTCTAGATCATATGTAATTAGGAAAATGCAAATCAAAACAACAGTGAAATACAACTACATACCTATTAGAATAACCAAAATCCAGAACACTGACAACACCGAATGTGGGCAAGAATGTGGAGCAATAGAACTTCTCACACATTGCTAGTGGTAATGCAAAGTGTTACATATTGCCTCTTTGGGAAACAGTTTGATGTCTTCTTAGAGAAATAAACATACTCTCACAATATGATTCAACAGTCATGTTATGTTCCTTGGTATTTACCCAAAGGAATTGAAAACTTAGGTCTACACATAACCTGCACATGGATGTTTATAGTAGCTTATTTATAATTGCCAAAACTTGGAAGCAACCAAGATGTCCTTTAGTAAGTGAGTGGATAAACTATGATTTATCCAGACAATAGAATGTTATTCAGTACTAAAAGGAAATAATCTATCAAATCATAAAAAGACACGGAGAAGCCTTAGTAAGTGAATATTACTAAGTGAGAGAAGCTAACCTGAAAAGGTATATGTATAAGTAGTCATCACTGGTGGGGTAGGGGACATATGAACAGATACAGCACCAAGGGTTTTTAGGGTGGTAAAAAATACTCTGTATATTATAATGGTGGATAAATGCCATTACGCATATGTCCAAAACCCGTAGAATGTGCAATACCAAGTGTGAGCCCTAAAGTAAACTATGGACTTTGGGTGATTATGATCTTTCAATGTAGTTTTTTTTTTTTAACTGCATTTTCTTTACTTTATTTATTTATTTATTTTTACAGAGGCAGAGATAGACAGGGACAGACAGACAGGAATGGAGGGAGATGAGAAGCATCAATCATTAGTTTTTCGTTGCACATTGCGACTTCTAAGTTGTTCATTGATTGCTTTCTCATATGTGCCTTGACCGCAGGCCTTCAGCAGACCAAGTAACCCCTTGCTGGAGCCAGCGACCTTGGGTCCAAGCTGGTGAGCTTTTTGCTCAAGCCAGATGAGCCCGCGCTCAAGCTGGCGACTTCGGGGTCTCGAACCTGGGTCCTTCCGCATCCCAGTCTGGCGCTCTATCCACTGCGCCACCACTTGGTCAGGCTCAATGTAGTTTTATCCTTCGTTAAAAAAATATACAATTCTGGTGGATGATATTGACATGGGAAAGGCTATACATGTGTAGAAGTAGGAGATCTGTGGGGAATAGCTGTACCTCCCTATCAATTTTGTTGTAAATCTAAAACAGCTAAAAAGAAATCAAATCTTTAAAAAAACTTAATCAGTCTGCCTTCTTGAAAGTGATTTCTTCTTGTTGGCTATCAAGTTCCTTTCCTTTTGAAAAATTCTTCCTCTCTGATTATTCAGCTTTACATTTGGTGCTTTTGAGCTTGCCTATTTAATTTACTCTTGTTCCTCATCATAGCTTTACATGTCTTCTAGAAAACGAGGTACTAAAAATAGAGGGAGGAAAAAAGAAGCAAGACCTATGAAATCTTAATGGGGCTCTAGGTGAAACAACATATCTCCTACCGGAAGGTTGAGAAGGCTCATTTATAAACTTTCAGTGTCTTTTACATCTTGTCTTCATGTCTTAACTAAAATTTGCTAATGGTGAGCAAATTTCATTATCTGCTTGCAGATCCTTAATTTCCTTTAGTCTTGCAGTAAATACACGCAGTTATTCGGCCAAAACACAGTCTCTTATGAAGATAAATTCAGTAAGAAGAAAAGTGAAAGGAGGAAATTGAACTTACTCTCGCTTTGGCTTGGAGGGCAGTGGAGCCTTCAGTCTGATTTTGCTTTAAAACTAGTTAACTACAAAAGTCACTGCAAAAAATTAATAATACCTCTGAATCAGTGTTTGACAACCCGATAATAGATTCTTTGGCTAAATATTTCCATTCCTTGGTCAATGATTACCGTCATATAAACCCAGATTTTCCATCCTATTTTCTGTTTGGTCTCGGACAAGTGGCTAAAACTAATTGTATCTAGTTTTAGAATTTTAGAATCCTGGGGTCTATAATTATTAGTTGTTATTAACTATCTGTTATCATTATTCTTCTGGAGTCTATTATTATCCTTCCGGCTTCAATTCCAAACAATTAAATTGTTTTAGACCAATGGGCAAATCTTCTTATCCCCGGGGAAGGACAACTGGCACCTCCCCCTCCGTGCTTCTTGGCTCTACGTCCCCATTTTCCCTTGTTCTCTTCAGAGTTGAGCCCAATGTCTCTCTCTCAGATCTTGTGACCTAATTCAGGACTCGGTAGATTGCACTGTTTCAATTTAATATTAGTGAAGGGTAATGCAAGATATAAAAATTACTGCCCTCAAGGATATAGGCATTTAACTGGGAGGTAAGACATGTATGTGAAAAAACAGCTAACACATTAGGTTATTAAGTACCTATTAAAATGTAGGATTTTGAATATGTGCTATTGAAATTCAGAAACAGGAGAAATTGTTGTGGGCTAGACAACTCAGGAAAGATTCAGTGAAGGAATGGAGACTGGAGGATAAACAGAATTCCAAGAGGAAGAGAGAAATGGGAGGGTAGGCTAGGGGAAGACCTTGTGTAAGAGAGGCACGGCGATGGAAAAGAGTATGAGGATTTGCTGGAAAAGATGGTTAGAACAGAACAGTGGAGAGAGAGCAAGGTGTGAGCTCAGAAATGAGCGATGTGATTGGAAATCCTGGGTGAAATAAACAGAGGTGGAGCTTAAATTCTACAAGTCCAGGAACTTGGAGTTTGTTGTGTGAGATGTAGGATGCTATGTTTAAGCAGAAGAGAAACATGATAAATTTAAACTCACTTTTGATATGGTTCTCAACAGATGAAAGGTTGCTGCTAGCTTTTTCTTCCAGGTACTAAAATTTTAATTGACTAGATGCAAATTATTAAATTATGTCTGTCTCTTTCTGGACCTAGATGCATTTCTGAATTCATCTCCCATTCTTTTAAGGGTAACAATTCAGAGCCTTAAGAAGACACTATTGTCTTTGCTTTGATGATAGAGATATTCAGGTAAAAACATCTGACTCAACTCTCAGTTATTAAGCTGATGCAAAACTGTGACCATGAGACGTGAACCCTAGAAACCTAATGTTTGGTATTTGGTTTTCCTTTATTTTATTTTTTTCCCCTGTAGAAAACTTTTTTATTCTTGATTAACTCTTTATTGGAAAGAAAAAAGCCAGTTTTCTTTTGGTGCTGTAAAATGCTTCCTAGAGAGATGCTAATCAAAAGATGGTCCCGCTGAGAATTGCTTGTGTCTCCGAAGAATGAAATTGTCTGACGACTGCTCCCTGGAAGAGGAGCAGGGGAACAACCACAGGCACTCTTCTAGGCCAGCTATCTTCCTGAGTGACTCAATACTGGGAGTCGCAGAGATAAGCAACCTCTTGCTCTCAGCTAGAGAAAGATTCCGTTTTATTTTGACCAGCCCTATACTAACCAGGTCACTGCATCCTGTATTCACGGCTTCACAAAGCCCTGCTTTCATTCTCATGGGAGGCTGATCTCTATTCAGGACCTCTGTTGTTGATGACCACCGAATGAAAGAAAAGGGATCTGATGTTGGCTGGGCCAGGTTGGGTAGAACAGCCTCTTAGTCTCAAATGAAACACTCTCCCGGCTCCCTCATTGCCCCTAAAGCTAAAATAAAAAGCAGCTCCTAGCTTCTCCTAGCTTTAGGTCCCCCCAAAATGTTAATCTTGCTGTTTGTTAGGAGGATGTAACCCATCTCTATCATCTTGTATAAATCTTGCGGATTTAAAATACTGTGTTACATAGTGGAGGAAGTGCATATAAACAGGCTGGCCTTTTGGTGCTGGGAAAAGCGTGTCATGCAAACAACTACTTTTTTTGTATATATAATTTATCTGTGTTTAGAATTTTAGAGCAAACTGAGATTTTACAGGTCATTCAATTCTACGCTTCCCATTTAACAAATGAGGAAGTTAAAATTCACAGGCAGCAACTGGTATGGTGACTGACCAACCATCCTGACCGGGTGCTGTCAGTGCTGACCTGGGAAAGCCTGAGGCAAATGAGAATGGATGACAGTCACCCCATCAGCCAGTTAACTAGCTCAGAGTTTCATAGCAGTTACTGATACACTGCAGACCAAAATCCACGCTATCTGACTTCTAGTGTAATGCCTTTCACGTGACAGTATAACGCAATAAAAATACTTCCTCACTCATTAGCAACATATTAAAATTCTAGAATCCTATATATCAGTTTGACTTTATGTTCTAAGATGTTTATGAAAGTTTTCTCCCACTTCTGATTTAGGCCATTTTATCCTTAGAAACTCAGCATTGGTACATACATTTTAACCTAATTTAAATTTAATAATTATAGTAGGCTGTTTGTGTCTTTATTGGATGGAGGGAAAAAAAAATCAATGAAGTGTTTTAAGGATAGGCAAAACCAGCATTTGTTCTGGAAATTGATTTAGGGTCATAGTTATAGGATCTAAGATATATGAGGTTTGGCTGAAAGACATAAGGTAATGGATAGATGTTCTGTTCTGTTCTATTAATAAAAATTAGGACAATTAACCCAAGTACTGTTATTAACAATTCTTCCAGCTGAAATTCTTTTAGATGTAGTTATAAAGCAGTAAAGTCAATTGATGCATGTAGCTTTCAAATTGCTTCATTGCTTTATAATCACAACTCTTTGTGGTTCATTCTGATAAAGGTAAAATGCATACAAACCCAGGTTGATAAAAGTTGCTGAACCTGTGTGAAGACAGATCTTCTACCTACTTCTTAAGTATTGGTGATCTGTTGGAGTTCTCTTGGTCACTGTTTCTTCTCATGCTGCACGCTGCCTGGGTGCAAACTCATCCTCAGCCATGGCTGGCACTACTTTTTATAATGGAGGTGGGGAGAGAGCGAATGTGCTGCTCGGCAGCTCTGACCTCTCTCCCATGCCTGTGGCACATTGCTGATTTGTCCTTGTACTCATTACACCTCAACACACATCTTCAATCTAACACTCATTGATCAAAATTGTCACCAAACCTATTTTTGGACCCACAATTAATTAGTCTTGGACCCAGATTAACCCCTAAGCTGTGTATCTGAGTATCTGACAGCCCATCTGTTTCTTGATGACTGAAATACCTCAATTTGAACATGTCCCAAAATCCTCATTTTTACCTCCAAACCTGCTTCTCTTCTGTCTTCCTTACACTTATAATCCAACTAGTCACCAAAATCTATACTTTATTTCTTCTTGAACCCTTCTTTTTTTTTTAATTTTTAATTTTGAAAGGTTTTATTAAAGGAAGAGATTTATTAAATATGCCGCTACATATGGCTGACATGGGGCATTTGCAGACCCAAATCATTTGAACCCTTCTTGACTCCTGCTACCTTCTCTACCCACTGTCACTGCTTTATTCGGGTTCTGGCAAAGCTAGCTTGCTGGTATCTCTTACTTTGTTGGCGGCCGCTTCTTTACACATTGCTGTAGGAGGGATTACCCTTAAAACCACAATCTGACCATGTCATTCCTCTATTTACAGATCCCTGTAATAGCTACCCCCTGCCTTTGGAATGTATTGCAAGCCTCGTCAGCTCACCTTCTAAGATTCTTTTCATTCGTCTGTACCTACTTTCCAGCAGTGCTAACTTCTTCCCTGCCTTCATATTTGCTGAAGTTTTCACTAATTTGTCTTTCATAAAGATGTATATTTGGTTTGTTTTATTCTTCAAATATTTACTATTTTTTTCTTTTTTCTTTTATAACTATCATATTTCTAATTTGTCTACTTTTCTTATTTTTTAAATTTGATACTTAGATAACTTAATTTCAATTATGTAATGTTCTCTTATAAATGTGTTTAAGGCTCTGGAATTTCTTCTGCATATTGCCTTGGTCACCTCCTATAGGTTATGTTCTACTGGTCATTCAGCTCTAACTGGTTTATACTTTTGGTTTTTACCTTGGATTTTACTCAGCATTTTTTTTTTTTTTGTATTTTTCTGAAGTTGGAAACAGGGAGGCAGTCAGACAGACTCCCACATGCGCCCGACCGGGATCCACCCAGCATGCCCACCAGGAGGCGATGCTCTTCCCATCTGGGGTGTTGCTCTGTTGCAACCAGAGCCTTTCTAGCGCCTGAAGCAGAGGCCACAGAGCCATCCTTAGCACCTGGGCCAACTTTGCTCCAATGGAGCCCCGGCTGTGGGAGGGGAAGAGAGAGACAGAGAGGAAGGAAAGGGGGAGGGGTGGAGAAGCAGATGGGCGCTTCTCCTGTGTGCCCTGGCCGGGAATCAAACCCAGGACTCCTGCACACCAGGCCGACGTCTACCACTGAGCCAACCGGCCAGGGCCTTATTCAGCATTTTTTATGGGAAGATGCTTAACAATTTTCATGTAAATAGATTATTTTTCTTTTCTCTTTTTGTTGTTGTTATGAATGAGAGTTAGAAAAATGTGGCTGAGATAAATTTTCCATGTTGAAATTATTGAGCATTTGTATAGATGTGTGTATGTTGACTGATACATGGCCAATTTTTGTAAAAATTCCATAGAGGTTAAAAAGAATTGTCTGTTCTCTTACTGTTAAGTATACTGTTCTCTCCATGTGTATTAAATGAAACACTGTTTGAACGAATTTTTTCAGTGGCGCCTTTTCTGCTAAGGATGTTAAGCGCATACTCTCCAAATATTTCCCTTGTTCATTTCTTTCAGTGAGATTTGGGCTAGGACAGAATTCTAGGTTCAGGGTGGCCTTCAGAATTGGGATGGTATTGTTCTTTTGTTTTCTAGCAACCGTATTTGCAGATAAGAAGTTCAGTGTTAATCTGATTCTGTTTCTCTATTGGTACAGTTTTGGGCTCTCTAAAGTGTTTTAGTCTAGTCTCTTTATTGTTTGGGTTCTGAAATTTCACCAGGGCAAGCCCAGTGTGTTTTGTTTTTGTTTTTAATTCAGGACTTTGCATCTGAAGATCTGATAAGAGGCTTTTTCTCTATTACTATCTTTATTATTTCTTCCCCTCTATTCTCTCTCTTCTGTTTTTTATTTCTAGAATTTCTACTAAATGGATGACTATTCTTCCAGATTGTTTTCTGTGCCTCAGGTTTGCCCCAACATTTTCCACCTTTTTCTGTCTGCATTATGTGGTATGAGAATCACTCATCTTTGTCTTTCAGTGAAGTTGTTACCGTTCAGCTATGTGCATTTTGCTATTTGGTCCAAAAGATTTTGATCATGTTTTTAACTTCTCCCTTGTTTTTTTTATTGCAATGTATTATTTTCTTTTGAACACAATATGCCTTCCAACTAATTTGAGGGAATTAATTACATTTATTTTGCAGTTCATTTAATTTCTTTTGTTTATATTATTTTGTAGTTTTCTTTAATTTGCTCTGATTCCATGATTTTCCAGGGCTTAATTCTTGTACTTGTTGAGTTTATAACTGATTTTCTAAAAAAATTATATTTGATGTCTTTTCTGTAGGCTTTCTTCAAATATTTAGACATCCTAGTTGTCTGTTCCCAGTGATAGAGGTGATTCCTGGCCAGAATAAACAGTGCTGCTCATGTGACACTGAAATAGGTTCTGATTACAGGAGCCAGGCCCCAGGAGCTTGTGCCGAGATGTGTGTGAGACCAGCATCCCAGTACCTTCTGTAAGCACAGGCTGTGCTAGGGCTTGCTCTGTTCCTCCAGCTTCCAGCACATTAGAATTTCCTGTGCCTCAACTCCCACTTTATTTATTTAAATTTAAAATTTTTTTTGGATTTTTCTGAAGTGAGAAGGAGGGAGGCAGAGTGACAGACTCCCGCATGCACCTGCCCGGAATCCACCCAGCATGCCCCTAGGGGGTGATGCTCTGCCTATCTAGGGCGTTGCTCTGTTGCAACCAGAGCCATTTTAGGGCCTAAGGCGGGGGCCATGGAACCACCCTCAGTGCCTGGCCCAAATACTCCAATGGAGTCTTGGCTGCAAGGGAGGAGAAGAGAGAGATAGAAAGGAGAGGGGGAGGGCTGGAAAAGAAGTTGGGTGCTTCTCCTGTGTGCCCTGGCAGGGAATCAAACCCAAGACTTCTACACTGCAGGCCAATGCCCTACCATTGAGCCAACTGGCCAGGGCCTACCCTAACATTTTTTAAAAATTGATTTTAGAGAGAGAAGGTGGAAGAGAGAGAGAGAGAAACATTGGTTTGTTGTTTCACTTATTTATACATTCACTGGTTGATTCTTGTATGTGCCCTGACCTGGGATTGAACCTTCAACCTTTGTGTATCAGGACAATGCTCCAATGAACAGAGCTACCCAGCCAGGGCTCCACTCTCACTTTAGAGAGCCACTCTCACTCATGGGTTGAATCTGCAGATCAATTGAGAATCTGTAACGCTAAAAAGAAACCACTTCACAACAGGGACAAGGGTGGAGGGGTGGGGGGGGGGGGTGAGTACTGATGTAAATGTTTTGTCACCCTTAGTGAATGACCTCGCCAAGTGTCTTCATCCTGTTCTCTCCCCTAGTTCCCACTGTTTCTGCTCTTTGGATTATTTTGGTGCACGGTGGGAAAACACACTCTATTTGACCTTCTCTTCTGTATGAGACTATGACTTCCTTAGTTCCCTTAGGTTTTACTTTCAATCTGGTCTGAATGGCTATATATCCTCCAGAAATTCAGTTGGTAGCTATTTATTCTTTTTATATGTATCTATGCTTTTCTGTCATTGTAGCGGGATTTTTTTTTTTTTTTACTTTCTTTGAGAAAAAAACTCTTATACTCAGTTAATCAATTTGAACTGGAAAATGAGCTTTTTGTTTAGGCCTTCAATATGTAACCAAGACTTTTCAATTTTATTGGTTCCTCTTTTGAAGAATTTAGAACAAACGTCTGAAGGTCGAAGCAGAAGTGTTCTGAGCTCCGCCCCAAAGGCTCTTCCTTGCTCATGATTGGTCAGACTCCCTTTCTGAAGGCACACCTTCGATGTCTTCTTCCTCAGGATGAGAAGTGGCAGACCACCTTATCCCACAAAGGCTCAAACTTTGAACACGGTATCTCAAAATCTACATCACACTTAAATCAGGTCATTTCAGGGCCTTTATACAGCCAGGACTCCGGGTTGTTTATCTGTTCATTCCAGAGCTTCTGGAAGAAGGAGATTTAAGAGATTAGGTGCCCCTGAGAACACTTTTTACTTTGCCTTGATTTTCACGTTGCTCTTTCGTTTGAGCCTCTTAACAAGTTTTCTCGGTAGACGTGGATAGTTATCTTCATGTAACACATGATAAAATTGATTCAAACATGTTATTTGCCAAATTATAAAAATAAAATATCAAGCCCTGAAACTCTTTCCTTGAGTACACCTCATTGGATTTCTTTAATGATTGAGGTGAGACCGGTATCCTTAGACAAAAGCTGGTTTTAAGTCTAGACATGTATCCCTGAGTTTAGGCAGGAATTAAACTACAATGTAGGAGCTGGATTCAATATTAACTGGACAGAAAGTGCCTGATTCTGACAGATTAGATTTTTATATTATTAAAAGTCATAGAACTAATTATAATATATACTTCTTTAAAGAGCTCCCCTGAGAAAAACAATTACAAGCATGATTATAGGAATTACTGTTTTAAGATGCT
Source organism: Saccopteryx leptura (assembly GCF_036850995.1). Classification (NCBI taxonomy): domain Eukaryota; kingdom Metazoa; phylum Chordata; class Mammalia; order Chiroptera; family Emballonuridae; genus Saccopteryx; species Saccopteryx leptura. Next base: position 185,684,847 of record NC_089506.1, on the reverse strand, counting down.
TGATCACCTACATTAACTCTGTATGTCTGTCCACATTTCTTTTATTGGGTATATTAGTAATCTATTGTTTTTTTTAAAAAGCACACTTCCTCCAAGCTTAGTGGCTTGAAACAAGCACCATTTATTATTGTTCCTAAGTCTACCAGTCCACTGGGCCAGTTCTGTTGATCTGTCTGGGCTTGGCTGATCTCAGCCAGGCTCATTCAAGTGTCCGTGTTCAGCTTGAGTGTTCATAGGAAGCTGGCTACTCTGCATATGTGTCTGATGGTTGGTTGGCTGGCTGGGTGGCGGTTGGCCAGAGCAGTGTCATCCATCATTCATCAGGCCAACCCAAGCTTGCCCATGTGATAGCATCAGAGTTCCAAAGAAGCGAGTAAAAGCTCACCAGGCCTCTTGAGCCCAAGTATTAGAACTGGCAAAATGTCAGTTCCACTATACTTTGTTGGTCAAACTAAGTCAGAAATTCAGTCCAATACAAAGAGTAGGAATCTCCAAACTTATACTGGAAAGGGCATGGATAAAGAGAGGAGAATAACTGACCTCATTTTTGCAGACAGTTGACCACACTTATTTATTGTACCTACACCTCAGCTGCTGTGTGTGTTAGCTGTCAAAGGCTCACTGATGCCTCCCTTCTTTCTGGTGAATTGTGCTCTACTAAAAGGGACTGTGTTGTCCTAGGGACTGTGCCCCATCTTTGTTGTGAGAGGGAAGAGGTGCGGCCCACAGCAAATGACTGATGGATATGGGCATACAGATGGCCAGCCCCCTTGAGGTGAGGTTGTAGGTGGTACGATTTAAACTCCAGTCCCTCCCTGTGAATCAAGGCAAAATTAGACTTTATCTTTGTTCTGCTTTTACCTTTCCACTTTCTTACCTTTCTTACCTGTTTGTGGGGTTTTCCTGAAGAGCACCCCTTCAATAATTCATAGTCACCCAATTCCTTTACTCAGACTCCACTTCTGCAAGTCCCTACCACAATGGCTGTTTTATGATAATATGATATTAAAAGACAGCAGACAGTTGTCATTAGTATATATTTATAAGCTTTGTTGCATATTTTTGGCTTAGTTGCAGTTTCTTGTGAGATTTCAAAATGCTGTTTTACACTATGGTAAAAACAGTAATGGCTAATGTTTTCTGAGTGTTTACCATGTATATAGGCTCCGTGTTTAGTATTTAACATATTTGATTTAATTTATTCCTCACCTTGACCATATGAGATAGCTATGTTAACTGTTTTTATACTTTCAGTTTTTTTTAAATCATTTTGTATCTGGAATTTTGTTCTAATATTCTTTCCTCTACAAGCACAAGACTTCTGAGTTCGCATAGGAATACGCTTTGACTCATGGCATAAGGAAATGCCTGACAGGGCCCAGACAAGACAATTTGACCTTCTTCAGCTCAGAAAATCAGGCCTCTCTGGGCTCCTCATTGAATAGTATTGACAGGAAAACCTAATGGCCAAGGAAAATTCCTGTTCAAATCACTAAGTCTTTTCAGTGACACCGGTTGGTCACTGGTGCAATTCTGGTATTACAAGTGTTACAAAGTACACTGCTCACAAAAATTAGGGGATCAGGGAATGTTCAGATACTCCAGTACTTCCAGCCTTTTGTACAGTGCATTTTCACCAATGAAATTAAAGTTGGTTTTGCATCTCATTTGCACAATTGAACAACTTTCTTTGACTTGTTTGCTTTTTTGATGTTCTTGTTTAATAAAAAAATCAAATGCTTCTTTTTTTTTCAATATTTTTATTTTATTTATTCATTTTAGAGAGGAGAGAGAGAGAGAGAGAGAGAGGAGAGAGAGACAGGGGGGAGGAGCTGGAAGCATCAACTCCCATATGTGCCTTGACCAGGCAAGCCCAGGGTTTAGAACTGGTGACCTCAGCATTTCCAGGTCGACGCTTTATCCACTGCACTACCACAGGTCAGGCCAAATGCTTTTTTTTTTATTGCTTCATATTCATTTTGAAATATCCCCTAATTTTTGTGAGCAGTATATAAAAGTCATTTATATACATAAAGTAAGTGTTGTGGACATAACCAGAAGATGAAAAATGAGTCAACAGCAACTGTTCAAGCCAGTAAATTCCTAATTTCAGCTGCAGCAGCAGGAAATAGGAAATCTTTTAAAGGGAGGGTCAAGGAAAAGACACAAATTCTTTGTTAGTTGTGTTGCAATGCTTTGTCTTTCTCAGTTTAGGTGGAAATGGCCTCAAACACCAAGGGAAAACCCAGACGGGAAGACCAGAGAAGATTGTTTGGCACGGTGTGAAGCCAGAAACCAAGGTTTAGACAGAGAGAATGATTCCTGAGGTTACATGGCGAGGAAGTGATATAACGGAGATTTGAACTGGGCGCTCCTCTGCTCTTCTAAACCGCAGGAAGTGGACAGTGCGATGCTATGCAGGGGCTGCTTCCTGGAGAGCCGCTCAGACAGTGCAGATTTCTCCTATCGTGAAAGCACGGAACACTCCCACAGGTGGCATTCCGCGTAGCTGTCATGATTCCACCTACCTGAGCTAAATCCCTGCAAGTTTTATTTTTAGGGGATTGCAGCTGGATACATCAAATTAAATATATTAGTTACCCAGAATGAGAACAGACATTTGAAGACAAGGGAAGCTTGAGAAAGAGAGACTAAATAATGAGTGTGTTTCTGCATTTGGCTATTTTGAAACATCTGCTAAAAGCGACAAGTAGCTGCTAAGAGGCTTAAACTTGGGAGCTTATATAATGAAAGTTTCTCTGGAAAGTGGATAATTAAGACATAATTTGTTCAGTGAAAGTAATAGAGCCTAATTTACCAGGAGGCCGGGCACCTTGTTCTATAAGGAACCAGAGATTGAAAGCTGCCACCGGGCACTCTGTGAAATCCCCTAAGAGGGACTCAGCTCGAGCCCACAGGTGACCCACCTGTTCACACACCCACAGGAAGAAGCCACAGGAATAACTCAAGTTCTCAAAGATCATTTGTTTTGTGTAAGAGAAGTATAGTGACTCCAGAGCCCCACAAATGCCTTCCTTATCTCTACTTTTAGTGGATTTTTATGTGTCCCAGTGCCCCGAAGACAAAGCAGCAGCTGATTTTTACATCCGCCAATTTGATCTTTCCCCTCTCTAAGCAGGCAGCCAGGGAGAGCAGGTCTCTTCTGTGACCTAACATGCGGGAGGTACAGGAAAGAGCAAAATGAGGAAAAATACGGAGCATAAGGCAAAAGGATTGAATGAGCTCAAAAAAGGACAATAGGGGCCTGGTGAGCGATCCTTGGCAGGGCGCCCGGCACAGTGTCAGGAGATGGACAGAGCCCAGAAGGAGTGTTTCCTGCTTTGGGTTAAAAAAAGAAATAAATCCAACTCTCCTCTAAGAGGTGGTCTATTCATCCTGTGCCGCATGAGATCATTAATTTGAAAATTGCAGGTAGTGAGAAAAACAGCAGCCATTTTCTTAACACCTAGATGAATGGGCCTCTCCCTTATCACCCACTGAGCACCTGGGTTATAGTAATATCACTTTGCGCGTGGGTAGTTTCCAGAAAGTTTCTTTCTTGCTGAAAGCTTGACCATCCTGTTGCTTCTTTAAAACTTCTGTGTTTCCTATCTACCTCTGTTTCTCTCAGCCCACACTTATCTTTGATAGAAAATAAGGTTAATCACCACATAGGTTTGGAAGCAGCTTTGTTTCAAAGCCAATAATTATTCTGAAACTAGCAAAATCCTTCTTTCATAGAGTCCCAAAGTGGCTTTATGTTTTCTCTGTGCTTTAGAACTCATCAGTCCCTCTCATCAACAGCGCTTTTGAAGTTTTCAAAGCTCCATACTATCTAACTGGCCTGCCTTCGGAAAGCTGATAAGTCTGTCTTTCTCTCTCCCATTTGCCAGCCCAAGAAACCTTGGATTTGGGGAGGCTTTGCCTTAGATGTCCAGGTTTGTTACTCTGAACTGTTTTCCATGTAAATTTTTCCTGATGCTCATGCAACCTGTAGTAACTACAGTCCTTTGATCTCGAGCAGGTGCATGGTTTTATGACACAATATTTTCAGATAGAATTTGGTTTTAATCTTCAGTTAAGCCTTTTTTTTATATACAAACAGAGCTGCTGAGGTAACAAATGCAATTCACTTCCAAGTTGTTTGTGCAGCTAACAGTAAGTACACAAATCAGTTTCCTGTTCACACAAAGGATTTTCTTGTGTTTGAAATCTTTGACCAAGGGGACATTGGCTTGGATTTTTATATGGACTTTACAACTTAAATTATCTATAGTACCCTATCTGTGCACCAGGATGTGAGGTGACTGAGCAAGCAGCTGGTTAGTAGCAAACAAGTCTATTGCCAGAGTTTCTGAAAAGGACCTTTGTGTGTGCAGAGTGAAGGCATCACAAAGGGCGTGCATGAAAACAGGGACTCAGCACGCAGCCACAGGTATCAGGAAGCCGTAGGACAGCAAGGAGAAAGAAACCGGAAAGCCTTCTTACCAAGATAAAATTAAGACAATGGTGTGCGAATGGTCCGTTTCCCTCAGGTGTTGTGTTCCAAGGGTTCTCTCTTTTACTTTTCTTCTCTTCCATGTTATTTGTTCCTTTTTCTTTAGAAACCTGCAAACATTCACATTAGTAAGTATTTCCAAAAAGCTTCTTGAGTCTTAAGGTCCATGGCAGGTTTAGATTGTCTTTGGAAGATAAACTGTATGCAGCAGTCGTAGCTGAGACCTGGCAGCCGGAGCCCTGCATGCTACGGACAGATGCTATTTGGGGGCATTGCTGGTATGTGTCCTTTATATAATACAGGGACTTTACTGTAATAGTGTAACCCCCCCTCCATGTATTAATTGATGCATTTTTTGTTTTGTTCTTTTCTCTTTAACTATCTTCTCTATTGACTTGTTAGCCCAAGAGGTTTCCCTGCAGTCCAGATAAGTTAGATATAAGTTACACATTGCCTTGGAGAAAGGTAGCTATTATGGGACCTGAATGAATAACAAAGGTAGCGTATTCTCAGTTCTTTAGTTCAAAGCTGCTGGTTTAGACGAAAGATGGAAAAAAATCACAAGCATTCTTGTAGAACCAGTTTCTTTTGTGGTCAAGTCTGGGGGAATGTAGACAGGAGTAAGTGTGCAGTTTGGAAAACAGAAACTTGTAACTGGGATTTCGACTAGGGGACAGTGATTCTTAGTAAACTGACCCCACACTCCCATGCCGTTCTGATGGGACAGCAGGTACATATGGGTGAGAACTGGTGGCACAGTGTATCTAGGCAGTAGGGGTCAGAGACAGTTTTGTCAATTTTATGTGCACTTGAAGTTGTGTGCGAAGGTACTCAAAAGTCCCCTAAGTCTCCAGAACAAGTCTCTGGTGTAAGCTGAGGGAAGCCACTGGGCACTATGGGTCTTGTGGAAGGCATGAGGGGTTATATCACTACCAGGAGATCGAGGCCACATTTCCAAGTTTGCAGGTGGATGCCTGAATGCTGTGTGGGAGCCAGATCAAGGTCTGCATCTCCACAAGCACCATGGAAATAAGAGGGGGTGAGTCACACCTGGAAGGCCAGCATGGGCCTGACACAGAAATAGACACCTCCTGTGGGCTGCCGAGGGTGTGCCATCTGCTTACATCCTCTCGGAGCTTATTAAATCAGCCTGAGGATGAGGATAAATTAGGTATATTTTTGATAAAGAAAAACAGAGCAAGTTTTTTTTTTTCTTCCTATTAACATTTTACTGATATAACGGTAGATTCACACGCTGTTGTAAGAAATAACATGGAGGCCCTGGCCGGTTGGCTCAGCGGTAGAGCGTCGGCCTGGCGTGCGGGGGACTCGGGTTTGATTCCCGGCCAGGGCACATAGGAGAAGCGCCCATTTGCTTCTCCCCCCCCCCCCCCCCCCCCCCCCCCCCCGCCTTCCTCTCTGTCTCTCTCTTTCCCTCCCGCAGCGAGGCTCCATTGGAGCAAAGATGGCCCGGGCGCTGGGGATGGCTCCTTGGCCTCTGCCCCAGGCGCTAGAGTGGCTCTGGTCGCGACAGAGCGATGCCCCGGAGGGGCAGAGCATCACCCCCTGGTGGCGTTGCCCCTGGTGGGCGTGCTGGGTGGATCACGGTCGGGCGCATGCGGGAGTCTGTCTGACTGTCTCTCCCCGTTTCCAGCTTCAGAAAAATATAAAACAAACAAACAAACAAAAAAGAAATAATATGGAGAAAAACAAGAAAAGAAAGAAATAATACAGAGAGATGCTGTCCATCTTCCCTATGACAACAACTTGCAAAACTGCAGAATGATATCACAGCCAGTACACTGATGTAGTCAAGGTGCGGACCGTCTCCATCACCACCAGGGTCCCTCGTGTTGCCCTTTGATAACCACGCCCTTTCCTCTCCAGTCCTTAATATCTGGCCGCACTCTATTCTCTTCTTGCTTGCTTGGTTTCTGACAAGTCCAATATAATCCTTATCTTTGCTCCTCTACAGGTAAGGTGTTCCCCCTCCCCCTTCAGCTTAATTGAAGATTTTCTCTTTGTCTGCTCTTTGAAGTTTGAATATAATATGCACGTGTGCGTGCTATATCTCTCCTACTTGGCATATTATGAGCTTCCTGGGTCTGTGATATGGCATTATTATTAATTCTGGAAGCTCTTAGCCATTTTTATTTCAAGTATTTTCAAGTTGTTTAGCTAGCCTAGTTTCTTTACCTTTACATTTACATTTTAGAATATTTTTTTTCTATATATTCAAGAACATCTTGCTGATATTCGGTAGAAATTGTGTTAAACCTGGATATTAATTTGGAGATAGTTGATGTCTTTACTATGTTGAGTCTTCAAATCCATGAACACAATATGTCTCTCCATTTATTTTGATCTTCTCTGATTACTTTTATTGGCATTTTACAGCTTTCAGTATATAAATCCCATACATATTTGTTTAGATTTACGAGAAAATGGTTTTAATTAAAAGACGAAGCCATGTAACCTGACCTGGCAGTGGTGCAGTGGATAGAACGATGGACTGGGACGCAGAGGACTCAGATTCAAAACCCCAAGGTTGCTGGCTTGAGCGTGGGGTCACTGGCTTGAGTGTGGGATCCTAGACATCACCCCATGGTTGCTAAGTTGAACCCAAAGGTCACTGGCTTGAAGCCCAAGGTTGCTGGCTTGAGCCAGAGGTCACTGGCTTGAGCAAGGGGTCACTCACCCTGCTGTAGCACCCCAGTCAAGGCACATATGAGAAAGCAATCAATGAACAACTAAAGTGCTGCAACAAAGAATTGATGCTTCTCATCTCTCTCCCTTTCTGTCTTGTCCTGTCTTGTCACACACACAAAAAATGAAGCAATGTAAATGGTAATGCATTTTTTATTTTATTGTTTTATTATATGTTCATTGTTATACATAGAATTATAATTTAATTTTTTAATTTTTTCTTATATTCTGAGATCTTGCTGAATTCATTTATTAGTCCTAGAAGTTTTTGTTTTGTTTTTTTTAGATCTTTGGGATTTTCTAAAAAATCTTCAAATAGGGACAATTCTTCATAAGAGAATAACTTTCCCTCTATTACTATCTCTCTGAGCCTAACCAGGCAGTGGCGCAGTGGATAGAGTGTCAGACTGGGATGCAGAGGACCCAAGTTCGAGACCTCAAGGTTGCCAGCTTGAGCATGCGGGCTCGTCTGGTTTGAGCAAGGTTCACCAGCTTGAGCCCAAGGTTACTGGCTTGAGCAAGGGGTCACTCAGTCTGCTCTAGCCCCCCGGTGAAGGCACATAGAGGAAAGCAATCAATGAGCAACTAAGGTGCCTCAGTGAAGAACTGATGCTTCTCATCTCTTTCCCTTCCTGTCTGTCTGTCCCTATCTGTCCCTCTTTCTGACTCTCTCTGTCTCTGTCACAGAAAAAAACAAACAATTTCTCTGAGAGTAATTAGTCATAAATGAGTAATAAATCTTTGTCAAATGCTTTCTCTACATTAATTGATATAGTTAAGTGATTTATTTTTCTAGCTTGTTAATATGGTGTTCTATACTATACTGATTAGGTTTTGAATATCACATCAGCCTTGAATCCCTGAAATGTCTCATCAGGTCATGATGTATAATTATTCCTCATTATTTATGAATACTATATTGCTAATATTTTGTTAAGAATTTTTTATTGTATTCATGAGGGATATTGGTCTTAGTTTTCTTTGTCTGGTTTTGACATTGGGGTAATACTAGTTTTATAAAATGAGTTGGAAAGTATACATTCCTTATAACAGTTAATTTCATATGTCAACTTGTCTAGGCTGTTATACCCAGATATTTGCTTAAATATTATTCTAAATGTTCCTGTGAAAGTATCTTTTAAATGAGATTAACATTTAAATCAGTGGATTTTGGGTAAAGCAGATTACCTGTCCTAATATGGGTGACCCTCATCCAAGCAGTTGAAGGCCTTAATAAAAAAAAGACTGACCTCCCTAAAAGGAGGGGAATTCTGTCACTTAAAAGCCATTGGGGTCCTGGCTGATTGGCTCAGTGGTAGTGCTGGTCTGATGTGTGGATGCTCTGGGTTCAATTCCTGGTCAAGGCACACAGGAGAAGTGATCTGCTTCTCTACCCTTCTCCCTTCTCTCTCTCTCTTTCTTTCTCTTTCTCTCCTGCAGCCATGGCTCATTTGATTTGAGCAAGGTGGCTCCGGGCACCGAGGATGGCTCCCTGGAGCCTCTGTTTCAAGTGCTAAAATATAGCTTGGTTGCTGAACAACAGCTCCTGATGGGCAGAGCATCGCCTGGTAGGGGGCTTGCCAGATAGATCCTGGTGGTCAGGGGGTATGCAGGAGTCTCTCTGTCTCCCCTCTTCTCAGTTAAAAGAAAAAAAAAAAAGCCTTTGTACTTCAACTGAAACACCAACTCTTTCCCTGAACCTCCAGGTTTCAAGGTGACCCTGTAGATTTTGGACTTGCCAGCCTCCAAAATCACATGAACCAGTTCCTTAAAATACTCTTCCCACCCGCCCCCCACCCCCACATCAAATTTAAATGCTTCTGTAACAGATCGTAGTTCATAAGTGCGATGATTGGGTGTTCATGGTCTTGTGTGAGATGTGCCTCTCGCAGACCTTATTATGACATTGTCACATTACCTGTCTAATGTGAACTTGTCCCCCCCAAAAAAGGTCCTGTTTCAATTTACATTCCTACCACAGTGCACAAGGGTTCCCTTTGCTCCACATCCTCAGCAACACTTGTTATTTTTTGTCTTTTTGATAATAGGCATTCTAACCAGTGTTTTTGATTTGCATGTCCTTGATGATTAGTGATGTTGAGCATTTTTTTCATGTACTTGTTGGCCATCTTATTTGGAAAAATGTCTATTTAGACCCTCCTGTGTCCATTTTAAAATCAGATTTTTTTTATTATTGACTTGTGAATTCTTCATGTATTTTGGATATGAGCCCTGTATATAATTGCAAACATTTTCCTCTATTCAGTAGGTGGCCTTTTCATTCTGTGGATGGTTGGTGGTTTCCTTTGCTGTGCAGAAGCTTTTAAGTTTGATGGAGTCCCACTTGTTTATCAAATGCACTTTAAATGATACTTTTCTTAACCACTTGGAATACCACTCATGAGTAAAAAAGAAAGCAATCTTATCTTTTGCAACAGCACGGATGGATCTGGAGATTATTATGCTAAGTGAAATAAGGCAGTTAGAGAAAGACAAGTACCATATGATTTCACTTGTATGTGTCATCTAATGAACAAATTAAGCTAACAAACAAAATAGAAACAGACTCATAGAGTCAGAGAACAGACTGTCAGCTGTCAGAGAAAAAAGGGTTTTGGGGTCGGGGACTGAGTGAAATTGGTGAAGGGATTAGCAAAGGAAAAAAATGCTCATAGACACAATAGTATGGTGATTGCCAGAGGGAAAGGGGGTAGAGGGAGGTAGAAGAAGGTAAAGATGTGATACATCGTGTTAGAAGAAGGCTTGACTTGGTGTATTGAACACACAATACAATTTACAGATGATGTGTTATAGATTATACACCCGAAACCTATATAATTTTATTAATCAATGTCACCCCAATAAATTCAATAAAATGAAAAAATAAAGATTTGTTACTCCTCCAGAGAGTTTATTAAAATAATAGAACGTTTTTGTGTTGACTCATCACACATTTTCCTTAGGGAAAATATCTTACAAATATTCCAAGCCATTTAAGGTTAACACGGGTACTAAAGACAATAAAAGGGTTTTGGGGGCGGGGGGACAGTGTTTAATTTCAAGAGGTTTTTTTCTGTGTCTTTGTTTTGAAATGCAAGTATTTTATTTTCTGATTTTAATTACTAATGAAAAACAGTTTCAACATAAACACAGGCTTCTTTCTTAAGTTTAATTCTATTTTCTCAGTATGCATTTAGTTCTCCAGTTCTTACCAAAAAAGTAGCAGATGGAAATGTGTTCCCTGAAATGATACATCACCCTAGGGGCCTACTCAATTTCAATATTTGATTAGGTCTTGGATCTGTCGGTGTGGTCTGATGCTTCAGACAACTCCCGCCTTTCGAGATAGCCCTTCCACGGCCTAAGCGCTTGACTCTCAGGCACTCTAACATCTCAGGACATAATTGCTGTGTTTAAAAGTTGTGGCGTAAACAACATGATAGAAAAAATATTTCTGTCTTCAAAATCTCAATATATTAACGTTCTTAGCAAGGAGCTATCTAGAGAAAAACTTCATGGGATGGGTCTACGTTTCTGAGGTAAAATAATAGAATTGGGCAACTTCCAGAGGATAATCAGGTTAATTTAAAATCTTGGCATCTTTGCCAGGCTGGAGGTAAAACGGAGATGAAAGAGAGCCATAGCCCTTGTCTAACCCCAGACCTTCCTTCAGGGGTCCGAGTCTGCAGTCTGCAGCAGGGTGCCTGGGACCTGACTCCGCAGCTAGTTCGCCGCCATCACCCACCAGTGGACGTCCACGGAGGGTTTAAAACAGAAAACCTTTTATTCAGTTCCAAATGTGTTTATAAAAAGAATTGTGGTGCAGAAAACTGCTCTTTCAACTGATTTTTTTTTACCAACCATTTCTTGAACTTACTATATAACACATTTGAAAGGTACAGTAAACATCTGAGGCAATAATAAACTTTCTATTCTTCTATATATAAATTTGGGTTAAATCTAGACATCTGACATGACTGATAGAGCATATTATAAGTACAAGCTCATAACTCAGTATTTGTTGAGTGAATGATGGATCATATATTTTGGCTCTTGATTTATTTTTTAAAAATGGGAACTTTTATAGATATGGCAGTGTGGTGAAAAGATTTTGACCTTGACTGATAGTGGTGCTGCACTGTGTAGTCTCCGGAATGGGAAAGAATGAGATGGCAGAGAAAGTGACCTTACTTGATTTAGAACAAGAACTCCTATATGTTATCAATAGCTGGATTTCTAGAGTTATAATTTTAATTCACCTTGGAGGATACCTGCCTTTGTGTTAGAATAATCACAAATGTGGTCATTTAATGACAGGAGAGTAAATTAAATCTTGATTTCTCCTTTTGGAGGCTGAAGTTGCCATTTATGTGAGTGCAGATATACAGGCTGATACTTAGCATTCTGTAAAGTAGTATATACTGAAAACATTTCCTCCTAAGTGTAGATATTTATAGGACTGTTGGTATTCCACAGAGGGTGCTATTTAAGCTTGAGCAACTCAGATTCTAGGATATATGGAGTTCATGAAGTGAGACCACACCCCGTGGTAGGGTGGAGTTGTCTCCTGAAGAAGAATATTGTGATCATTAGTTACCCTGGGATTCAAAATGAACAGTTGTGCAAGTGGAGACCTGTTCCTCTCTCTGGAGGAAGGGATAGGGCGTTAAGTGATATGCCAAGGGTAATAGCCAAACTGGTGTCTACTGAGAACAAAACAAAAACTTGTGATCTTAAGTGTAGGCCTCTGGAGGCTTCTGGTCAAGATGGCAGCGTTGGTAGAGGCGGTACTCAAATCCTCCCACAACCACATCAAAATTACAACTAAATTACAAATCAACCTTCAGTCAGAACCACTGGAAATCTAGCTGAATGAAAGTCTTACAACTAGTGAATTAAAGAAGCAGCCACATCAAGACTGGCAGGAAGGGCAGAGACGGGGAATAGGCTGGTCCCATACCCATGTGTTGTGGTTTCAAATTGGGAGGAATATCTTGGCTGCAGAGATCCTCCCACCCCGGGGGAGTGAGGGGTCCCAGCCTCACCAGGCCCCCTATCCCAGGGTTTCAGTGCCAATAAGAGAAGTCCCTATAATTTATGGCTACAAAACCCAGTAGGGATTGAGGCTGCGGGAGACAGAGGGCTGTGGGAATACCAGGCAGCTACTCTTAAAAGGCCAGCAAATGGACTTACTCAAATTCACTCCCTCTGAGCTCCAGCACTGGGGAAGAAGCTCGAAAGGCACCAAAGACATACAGGGAGGAACTGGATTGTCTAGATTCAAGGCAAGAGCTGGGAGACAGTTTTCTGCCAGACAAAAATGCTGGCAGAGGCCATTATATTTTTTTCTGAGTCTCCCACCCCCTGCTTCCCCCACCGAAAAGGCAGGTACACACTACATCTGAGTCTCCAGTGACCTGGCTCACATTGTTTACCCCACCCAGGTGATTCACTGAGACCCCACTCCACCCAACTTGTGGGCCCACCCAAGCCATTTCCAGTGGCTTTTCCATACAAATGACCCCTCTTGTCTCATGCTTTGGACTTTTCTAAATCTCTCAAACAAGCATCATCTGGCCTATATGTACCCTGTATCTAGTGGTAGCCAGCCTTGGTTCATACCTTGGCCTCTCCTGGGAACCTCTAAACCTAACACAAATAACAGTCACCTGCAGATTGCTCTGTAGCTCAGGCCAGGTGGCCCTAGGCAGGGCACAGGTGGTAGCTTACCTTGCACCTTCAGAAAGGCCCCAGAGCCAGGGCACCGGGAGGACAGCTTCGGACAATGTCAGATTACAACCCTACCACCTCCATGAGTGACACACTCAAGGGACAGACTCAGTGAGCACCAAAGCCCCACTGGAGCAAGTCCTGCTCCATAGGGTTGACGCCTGCACAGCAGCTTTTCTACTGTGGTCGAAGCCAGTCCTCACAGCCAAATAGCCTGGAGGTCAATACCTCCCATTTTTCCAACAACAATCTAGGCTCAACTACAGCCACACAGAGGACACAGCCCACCCAGGGGTGCACCTGGAATGCCCAGTTTGAGTAAATGGGGAGGCTACGTCACTGGGTCCGGTAGGACACCTGCTACATACGGCCACTTTACCAAGTTTGGAAGATGTAGCAGCTCTACCTGATACATAGAAACGAAGATAGGGAAACAGCCAAATGTAGAGACAAAGAAACATGTCCCAAATGAAAGAATAGGAGAACTCTCCATGAAAAGAACTAAATGGAATCATGGCAAGCAAGTCCAGGAAGTGCAGAGAGTCCCAAAAGGAGTTCAAAACAATGGTTATAAGGATGCTCAAGGAACCTAGGACATAGAAACAGTAAAAAAGAACCAATTAGAAATGAAGGATACACTAACTAAAATGAAGAATAATTTATAGGGAATCAATGAAGTAGATGTAGCTGAGAATCAAATCAGTGATTTAAAATAAATAAAATAAGGAAGCAAAAAATACCCAATCAGAATAGCATAAAAGAAAGAAGAATCCAAAAAATTGAGGATAGTGCAAGGAGCCGCTGGGACAACTTCAGGTGTACCAATATCCACATTATGGGGCTGCCTGAAGGAGAAAGGAGAGAGAGCAGGACATTGAAAACCTATTTGAAAAAAAATAATGACAATACTTCTCCAACTTGATGAAGGAAATAGACATGCAAGTCCAGGAAATGCAGAAAGTCCCAAACAAGATGAACCCAAAGAGACTCACACCAAGACACATCATAATTAAAATGCAAAGGGTTAAAGACAAAGGGAGAATCTTTTTTTAGTTATTATCATTTTTTTTAAGTGAGAGTAGGGGGATTAGAGAGACAGACTTCTGCATGCTCCTGGACCAGGATCCACCAAGCAACCCCCATCTTGGGTCAATGCTTGAATCAACTGCACTATCCTCAGCACCTGGGGATGCTGACACTTTAACCAATTGAGCAACTGGCTGTGAGAAGGGAAGAAAGAGAGAAGGGGGGGGGGGGAGGGAGGAGAAGAGAAATGTGGTTGCTTCTCATGTATGCCCTGACCAGGGATCAAACCTGGGGCTTCCACATGCTGGGCTGATGCTCTGTCCTCTAAGCCAACTGGCCAGGGCCAAGAGAGAATTTTAAAAACAGCAAGAGATAAGCAGTTAGTTAGCTAGAGGGAAGACTTTAGCTATAAGTCTTCATAAGACTTTCAACTAATTTCTCAACAAAAACTTTGCAGGCCAGAAGGGAGTAGCAAGAAATATTCACAGTGATAAAAAAAAAAAAAAGCAAGAACCTACAACCAAGATTGCCCCACCCAGCAAAGCTATCATTTAGAATTGAAGGACATATAAAGACAAGAAAAAGCTGAAGAAGTTCATCACCAACAAACCAGTATTACATGAAATGTTAAAGGGTCTTCTTTAAGAAGGAGTAAAAAAGAAAAAGGATAAAAATATGCACAATATAATGGCTATAAATACATATCTATCAACAATTAAATCTCAAAAACAAAATAAATGAACAAGCAGAACAGAAACAGACTCATAGATACAGAGAACATTTTGATGATTGCTCGATGGGGTGGGGAGGTGAAAAAGGTGAAGAGATTAAGAAGTACAATTTGGTTGTTACAGAATAGTCATGGGATGTAAAGTCCAGTGTAGGGAACATAGTCAATAGTATTGTATCAATAATAACTATATATGGTGTCAGATGGGTATAAGACTTATCAGGATGATCACTTAGCAAGTTTTTATTTTATTTTATTTTTTAAAGAGACAGAGAGTGAGTCAGAGAGAGGGACAGACAGGGACAGACAGACAGGAACGGAGAGAGATGAGAAGCATCAATCATTAGTTTTTCATTGCACGTTGCAACACCTTAGTTGTTCATTGATTGCCTTCTCATATGTGCCCTGACTGTGGGCCTTCAGCAGACCGAGCAACCCCTTGCTGGAGCCAGCGACCTTGGGCTCAAGCTGGTGGGCTTTTGCTCAAACCAGATGAGCCCGCGCTCAAGCTGGCGACCTTGGGGTCTTGAACCTGGGTCCTCTGCATCCCAGTCTGATGCTCTATCCACTGAGCTACCACCTGGTCAGGCAACTTAGCAAGTTTTATAAATATCTAATCACTGGGTTGTATACCTGAAGCTAATATAATATTGTATGTTGACTGTAATTGAAGAATAAAATATGATTGAAATAAAGTTTAGGCCCATAAATAAATTGAATTAATTGTGACTTTTTGAATGGTATCTTGATGATTTCCAAGCATTTAGTAAAGTTTTGTTAAATATCATAGGATGGTTTGGCCATGCTCCGGGAGTTAAGGGAGATGCTTCTGACAATGTCCTGAGCTGAGCTCATAAGGGTACCAGTGTGGGGGAAGAGGGTAGACCATCAGAATGTGGCAGGAAGTGAAAATTGTTCTATGAGGCTGCAGTGGTTCAGGGTGAGAATGGCAGACTGGGGTGCTGAGTCACCAACACAGTGTGATCTCCACACATTTCTCGGGGGCAGAGCTTAATGGAAAGTTGAATCCAGCAAGAATTTCTGGATGAAGGGTGGAGTCTTTGTGATTTAATGGGGGCTTTGAATTGTTTGGCTCATGTAAATCTCAATCTGCAAACTCAAGTCTGCATTCATTTCTTTCTTTTCTATAAATTATTTAAATATTGACTCTGAGCGGAATGTGGGGGAAGGTGGAGGAGGGATAGGAGGGATAAATGGTGATGGACAGAGGCTTGACCTGGGGTCATGAACACATAATATAGTGTATAGATGATGTTTTGCAGAATTTTCACCTGAAACCTATATAATTTTGTTAACCAATATCACCCTAAGAAGTTCAATAAAAAGGAAAAAGACATTGCCTCTGAGTCCCTATCTCACCAGAGAGGCAGGAAGTTTGACCTCAGTCATTCTGAGTCTTTCCTTCTCCTGGTTTCCTGACAAAATTCTTGGCTCTGAGACCCTTCTGTCATCTGATGATGCTGAGTCCCCTATCTCCCTAGTCACCTTGGTCCCCTCAGGTATGCTGCTGGGTCACATCCAAGCCACACATGGGTATGAGACTCTCGGCAGGGCCTGAAACCCTGAGCTCCTGAGCTCCCGACTCCAATCTGCCTGGTGTTCCATGTGGCTGATCCCTCTGAGGGCCAGCCATATCCCTAACGCAATGCCAGGAAGCAGTGACAGGCCTCTGCTGCTCATGGGACACACACACCCCTCCCATTCTCTCCTCAGGGGTGGCGAGAATCCCTCCTTGTCTTCGGATTCCCTTCAGATGCTCTTTCTCAGCTCTTCTTTCCTCAATGGACTCAGGCTTTGGAAACAAAAGCTTAGAACGGCAGCATCTTACCATCAGCTTCTCCTTTTACTCTGCTTGTCTTATACAGAGCTCCTGGGTCCTAGGCAAGGGAGCTGAGAGCAAGCTATCTTTTAATGTGGAAAGAGAATGGGATAAACACAGGGAGAAAAATATATTAATAACCTAAAACAGCATTTCATGACAGAATAATAAACAACACGTGATCTTGTATTATAGTCATAGCCTGGTGAGGTTTGCGGACGCCTGGGTAACATGTTCCTTAATATGCCAAGTTGAGAAGAAATCTGTGTAAAACGGTTGTACTCCCATCACAAGTAGTCATCCAATGAGAACATCTCTCTCAAGCCTAGCTCTGAAACTTAACTAGCTATATGACTTCAAGTGATGCATTTAATTTGCTCTGGACAGGGGTCAGCAAATTCCTTCAATAAAGGCCTCCCTATTGAGCTTGCTGGCTGTAGGTCTCTGTCACAACTACTCGGCTCTGCCACTGAAGTAAAAAAAAATAAATTGTCCCAGAGACAAGACCTAAACAAGTGAGCATGGCTGAGTACCAAAAAAAACTTAACTTCATGGAGAGTAAAATTTGAATTTATATAAGAATTGTGTAATGAATATTATTTTTTGACTTTTTTGTTGTTGTCATTCAACCGTTTAAAAATGTGAAAGCCAGTCTAAACTCACTAGCCATGCAAAAGAGCCACTCAAGCCGGATTTGGCCTGCGACTGTATTTCCTGTCTGGACTCTGAGTCTAGCTCTAACAGCCAAGCGCTCAGTTTTCCCACCTGTAAAAGGGAAACATGTAACTCACAGGGTGTCAGAACACACCATGGCATAATTTCTTACTTTGCTCTATAAATTTAAGGCACTATGGCTAAATGAGCTAAATGCACAAAGGAGATCTAATGTCTGTGTTCTCCCCTAAATAGAAGACAAAAGAAATTTGAGCTGGGACCAACAATCTTTGCAGATGTCACTTACGAGATTGTTTTTGCTTCCCCATCTTTTAAAAATAGACTGGATGTCTCTGACCTCAAAGGGGGAGTTTTGTAGATTAAGTAGATTGTCTATGTGTGAGAAGTCCTCTTTCAGAAAATGTCATTTGTGGTAGCTGTCAGTTACCTACTTTTTTGTGCTTGTGGTGTTGTATAAAATGACTTTTCATTATCAGAATTCCCTTCCACACATCACACACAGTACAAGAGGGTGTGTGCTGTCTCCATTATACATACAGGAGTATGCATTAATGCTGAAAGTAGTAGTGTGTAATGTACTCACTCTGAATGTATATATTACACCATGAATTAAAAGCTCAAGATATTGAAATTTATGGTGACAACTACAGCATACCAAATTGGACCTGGTGTACACATTGTAAGGCAGACATTTAGACCGTCTTTACTTTACTTATAGGCCAATGCTCTATCCACTGAGCCAACTGGCCAGGGCCTCTGCTTTCACTTTTTACCTGTCATTTCATTCTATGAAAAGTGACATCAGATAATAAACTCTTGGTGAAGCTTACTTGTAACATTTAGAAAAATGAATTTAAGAGATTTATTAGATTATATATTGTGTGATTTTCCTATCCAAGAACAAAAGGCCAGGCAGATAAGACAACAGGAAATGGTGGGGTCTAGGACAAACAGAGTGCAGGCCCATACTTCTCAAAGGCATTTCCTTTACTATTTTTTAAAATTTATTTTTCAATTATAGTGGACATACAATATTATATTAGTTTCAGGTGTACAACATGGTGATTAGACATTTAATTACTTTATAAAGTGATCATCCCATTAAAACTAGTACCCATCTGATATAGTTATTATATTTTTTACTATATTCCGTATGCTGTATTTTATAGCTCTTTTTACAAGAAGTATAAATTGCCATTTATAAAAAAAAGATATTTACTTTAAAACAAAACAAAATAAAATACAAATGAGCAAATAAAAACCAAAACACTGTTCTGGCTAAACCCAAGAAGTCGGTCAGTTGAACCTGGACAGCTTTATGATTCCTGTTGTGGATAAGCTTGAGGAAGACTGTATCTGGGGAAACTGTTTTTCCTCTCAGTAGAAATGAATGCTGACTCGAGAAAGAGGCATAGATAATATATTTGTTATGTAACTGCACAGGGTGGGAAGTGTTGTAAAAGTTATACTGACCTCTTGGCCGTGGGCCTTGGTTCTGGGATTACTTATCTAGCTAAAACCTATCTCTTGAAGATTGTGTAAAATATTTTAATTAGCTATAAATTGCTATGTAAATATTAGTTCTTTTTTTTTTAAGTGAGAAGAGGGAAGACAGAAAGACATACTCCCACATACACCCTGACTGGAATTCACCCAGCATCCCCTATCTGGGGCCAATGCTTGAATCAACTGAGCTATCCTCAGTGCCTGAGGCTAACACTTATACCAACTGAGCCACTGGCTGGGAAGAGGGAGAGAAGGGAAAGGAAGAAAAGCAGATGGTCCCTTCTCAAGTGTGCCCTGACTGGAGATTGAACCTGGGACAATTCGCACATTGGACCAATGCTCTATCCACTGAGCTGACTGGCCAGGACCTCTGCTTTCATTTTTTACTTGTCATTTCATGCTATGAAAAGTGACAACAGATAATAAACTCTTGGTGAAGCTTACTTGTGATATTTAGGAAAATGAATTTAAGATACTTATTAGATCATATGTTGTGTGATTTTCTATCTAAGAACAAAGGATTAGGTATTATTGCATTGGAGCACTAAGGGCCATTCTTTGTTAAATAAACAAAAAACAAATGCAAACATCATCAATAGAAATGGTTATCTTATCACAGGTTCTTGTTATTGGGAATATATTGAGTATCTTACTCCAGTTGGTCAATTTCTCTGGGAAGCTGAGAGTAAAAACCCTTTTCGGTTTTGTTTTGTTTTACCATAAAAGTCCCAATTTCATTAGGTATGTGAAATCTTGTGGCCAGCTCTGTCTTTTGATGTGAACTTTGTCCTAGTGAACTAGTACTTTTATTTTTTTAAAAAAGGTTATTTCCTCCTACTTGAACTTGATTCTCCTCTATCAGCTAAAACACTCTCCTTTATCTGGAAAATCTATTTTATTTCTTTTTTTATTTTTTGGGGGGAAATCTTAAATACATTTTGTTGTAATAGTGGGGAGAAGTTATATTACTAATTTATTCTTTATAGTTGACATTATTATTTTTTGGGTTTGGTCAAATTTTTTCAAATTATGTCAGGCGTTTTGACTTCCAGGCTTTTAATTTTCTAAGGTCTTTAAAAATGTTTTCTTTATATCTTTTGGAACAGTTTTATCTCTGCAGTCCTTATACTGATAATTGCTTAATAAATATTTAAATATTATTGTGACTCGGGCCTGCAAAAATTCACCAACACTCCTCTATTTGTTGCATTAAAGCAAAAATGCTTTACTTTAGTGCGGTGTAGAAACAAATGATTGTGTTTTGGGATAAACACAGAGGAGTTTAGGAGATAATGATAACTTGATTGAATTATTCTTTCCCACAAATGCATTTAGACAGAAAGTATTAGAATTTCTTTGCTTTTGCTGAACTCCTTTTGAGTCCTAGGGCACCCCCCCGCCCCAGATTTCTGGGCTTTTTGTTCAATGGCGTGCTTGTCTGCTAATGTTTAACAAGTGTGTTGTTATGATTTCAGCTTACTATGTACACAATAGTGTAAATAAATTGTTAAATTCAATATTTAAATTGGTTAGAGAGATCAAACATTCAATTTAACTTTCTGAGAAAAGTTAATGATTGGATGTTGGGCAGATAAAATGTATTATGCTCACTTTGTTAAAGATTATGCTGCCCATGAGGAGGCCCTCGCCCAGGTGATATTAATGTGTGTTGGGGTGGGCTAAAGGCAGGCAGAATCCTTGTAGCCTGGGTCTTGGTTTTGGGATTAAGCCTTTCCTACCCTTTTTTGATGTGGGGTGGTACAATCCAATCATGCCTCAGAGAAGTGACTTTGTATTAGAGACTTCCCTATTTTGTATATTGGATTAAGAGTTTGAATTTCTGCACTATAAAATGGGGATGGAGCGGGAGCTTGCTCTTGGTTCCTGGATGATTAGCATGAGAGAGCAGAGGGAGCAGAGCAGAGAGCAGAAGGAGGCCACGTGGAGGAGAGAAGAAGAAGCCAAGATGACGGAGTGCTGAGTGAGATGCCAGTTTGTGTAGAGTTTGTATCTGGGATAAGGAAGGAGATGGGGAACTGAGGAGAATAAGGCTGGTGAGCTAGAAACCTTTGATTCTAGGAAACTCGGATAAGTCAGTGGCTTTGTGAGCACTGAATGTGATTGGGTTTTGGAGCCCAGTGTGTGTTTTTACTTGCCCGCCGGGTGCAAGCTAGAATTAAAGACTATGGCCCACCAGTTTGTGGCTCCGTTGTTTCTCTACCGACTGTCCGAATCCAATGCGAACCTGCATGGGCCAGGCTGCTGTGATGGTAGCCCCGGCTTCTGGCTTTACACTGGAGAAAAGGGAGATTAAAACTATGCATATATTTCTTTAAATATTTTGAGACTATTAGAGAATGGCTAGAGTTATTTACTAAATATTTTATTTTTCTGGGTTTCAAGTTATTTTTGAACTAAAAAAATAACCTGATGATTTGCCAAAATTTTTTTTATTAAGAAATAGGGTCATCAGCATACTAGTTGCTTTGTGATATTTATACCAGATATTTTAAAGATCAGTAGACTACTTCAACAACCCAGCTTGTTCCTGAGAAAATGAGACATTGACTTATAGCAGGGGTCAGGAACCTATGGCTCGTGAGCCAGATGTGGCTCTTTTGATGGCTGCATCTGGCTCGCAGACAAATCTTTAATAAAAAAAATAGTAACATTAAAAATATAAAAGTCTCATGTATTACAATCCATTCATTTCCTACTGCTCATGTTCATGGTTGCGGGTGGCTGGAGCCAATCACAGCTGTCCTCCGGGATAACATCAAATTTTTATTGGATAATGCATAATGTACATGGGTTGTTGTGAGGTCAGGAAGTAAACTTCCCTTATTTTAATCAAGTAGTCTGCTAGCTAATTGCAGAAACCCTTTTGATGAAGAAGATGGCTAAAAGAAAAAAAGATGAGAAGTATCATACTTTTCAGCAGGAATGGACAGAGGAATTCGCCTTTGTGGAGAGAGCAGGTTCTGCAGTGTGTCTAATATGCCATGATAAAATTGCATAGAAGAAATGGTCAAATATAAAGTGGCACTTCGACACACGCCATACTACATTTGCATCGAAATATCCAGCGGGTGACAGCAGGAAGAAAGCATGTCAAGAGCTACTGTGCAGAGTGCAAGCTAGTCAGCAGCAACTCTGTGTTTGGACCCAACAAGGTGACTGGAATTTGGCTAGCTTTGCTGGTACTTTAGCAGTTGTGAGAAATGGAAAGCCATTCACAGATGGGGAGTATGCCAAAACATTCATGCTTGATGTTGCCAATGAACTTTTTGACGATTTTTCGGATAAAGACAAGATAATCAAACAAATAAAAGGCATGCCTCTGTTGGCAAGAACTGTTCACGATCGTACCATCATGATGGCAAATCAAATTGAGGCAACACAAGTGAAGGACATAAATGCAGCACCATTCTTTTCTCTGGCTTTAAATGAGTCAACAGATGTAAGCCATTTATCCTAGTTCAGCGTGATTGCAAGTTATGCTGTCGGTGACACACTACGTGAGGAAAGTCTTGCTGTTTTGCCTATGAAAGAGACAACAAGAGGGGAGGATTTATTCAAGTCTTTCACTGAGTTCACTAAAGAAAAAATCTACCAATGGATAAACTTATTTCGGTGTGTACTGATGGTGCTCTGTGCATGGTGGGGAAAAACAGAGGATTCATAGAGCTTCTTCACGAACATGAAAAGAGAACCATCTTAAGTTTTCACTGCATCCTACATCAGGAGGCCCTTTGTGCTCAGATGTGTGGCGAGCAACTTGGTGAGGTGATGTTGCTGGTCATTCGGGTGGTCAACTTGATTGTTGCCCAAGCTTTAAATGATCACCAGTTTAAGACACTGATGGATGAAGTTGGGAATAATTATCCTGGTCTGCTTCTGCACAACAATGTGCATTGGTTGTCAAGAGGGAAGGTGCTCAGCCATTTCGCGGCTTGTCTGAGTGAAATCCAGACTTTTCTTGAAATGAAAAACATTGAGCATCCTGAGTTAGCTAACACTGAGTGGCTCCTGAAGTTCTACTATCTCATAGACATGACTGAACATCTGAGCCAGCTCAATGTGAAAATGCAAAGCTTTGGAAATACAGTCTTATCCCTTCAACAAGCAGTATTTGCATTTGAAAACAAGCTGGAACTCTTCATCGATGACATTGAAACAAGTCATTTACTACACTTTGAAAAGCTGGGAGAGTTTAAAGATGCATGCACAGCAAGTGACCCTGCTCAACATATTGATTTCCAGCAGCTAGCAGGCTTCACATCTAATCTCCTGCAGTCATTCAAAGTGCACTTTGGAGAATTTCATGAGTGCTCTCGTCTTTTTAAGTTCATCACCCATCCACACAAGTGTGCAGTGGACAGTGCCGACCTGAGTTATATCCCCGGTGTCTCCGTCAGAGATTTTGAGCTACAAGCTGCTGACCTGAAGGCCTCAGATATGTGGGTGAATAAGTTCAAGTCACTGAATGAAGATTTGGAAAGACTTGCACGACAGCAAGCAGAGTTGGTGAGCAAACACAAGTGGGAGAAATGAAAAAACTTCAACCCGTGGACCAGCTGATTGTCAAAACTTGGAATGTGCTTCCCGTCACGTACCACACATTGCAGCGTGTGAGTATTGCTGTACTGATAATGTTTGGCTCGACGTATGCATGTGAGCAGTCTTTCTCACATCTAAAGAACGTTAAGACCAACCTACGATCACGTTTAATGAATGGAAGTCTCAACGCCTGCATGAAGCTTAACCTCACCACGTATCAACCAGACTACAAAGCCATCAGCAAAATCATGCAGCACCAGAGGTCGCATTAATGGTAAGAAGTACTTTATTCATCATTGGTTAGCAATAGCATAACAACATTATTAAAAAGAATTCAGAGACTTATTGTATTTTAAAAGTGTTGGTCTTACATAAAATGCACACATTTACTTGTATTTAGTGTTAAACATCTTGTATAGCTCTCATGGAATTACATTTTAAAATATGTGGCATTCATGGCTCTCTCAGCCCAAAAGATTCCAGACCCCTGACTTATAGTATGGGCTATAATCTGATTGTTAGTGTATCTAAATCAGGCCTTTAGCACAATGACTGGAAGCTTACTCTTCAATTCTATGGAAAAATGGTAGAAAATGAAAATAAACTTTGGGGGCCATACAATGGCATAAATGTTTGACTGGGAATGTGAAATTGTCCACTTAGAAATTCCGTAGAGTCCAGTAACACCCCTTCTTACCACCCCATCAACCTTAATAAAACCTGGATATTGAAAGAATTTTTATTATCAAGGTGTCGCTAACAGAGATTAGTTTATCCACATTTGGGCCGAAGCTCCTTCCCACTTCCGATTTGGAGATAACCTAGACCTGAGTCAAGAAGTCAGCTTCTTGTAAAGATAACTTTGCAGGGTAATATGACACTTGAGGCTTTCTTCTTCAATGGCTGATTCTTGGCTATTTAGAGGTGACAGGTTCCATTAATTATTAACAGCAGCTCCAGCTCTGCCTGTTATTTA
The DNA here is from genome assembly GCF_036850995.1 of Saccopteryx leptura. NCBI lineage: Eukaryota > Metazoa > Chordata > Mammalia > Chiroptera > Emballonuridae > Saccopteryx > Saccopteryx leptura. The sequence goes on along the minus strand of NC_089506.1, from coordinate 185,660,600 downwards.
ATCTTCGCTACTTTCCTGATGACAGCCAGCCAGGACATGAGTGGGGGAAATCGATCTAGAGTTACCATCACCCTGTCTGGGATGTAATAAAATTTTTTGTTTCTCTCCCTCCCTACTTTCCACCTAGCTCATCCTCAGTATTTCATGGGATTAAGATAATCTTTGGTAAAATAAAGTGATGGAGACTTTATTATCAAAATAACACATCAAAATTATAGAGTTTGCCTTGGAGACAGCTCACTTTTAACACACTGGAAGATTTAAAGCTTCTTCACAGAAATACACAGTAAAGACATGCTAACCTTCAGCCTTACCATGAGAGGCAATGGGTAAAAAAACTTCAGGCCTGGAATGAGGAGACCTAGCTTGTGTCAGAGAAAGGTGATTATAGGATTTGAGTAAGGGGAAAGGAAGGACCAGAGAGAAGGGATTTCTGAAGTGGATTTTGTTGGGGCTGAAGTAGATTCCACAAAAATGTTTCTATTGGGTAAGTGCTTTGAGTCACTTTCTGGGCTTGGTGTGTATTTGTGATCAGGAAGTTGTACATTGATTCCCTTTCTGATAATGGACTGCACCTGTACATACTTGCAGTTTCAGGTGAAACTCTGAGGTTATAAACAAATATGGGAAGATTCTAGACTTGTATGAAAATAGAACCTACTGGCCTAACTCATTTTTTTAAGTGACCCTCCAGAGTAAGGTGACCAACTTTTTTACAATGAAAAGGAGGACAAAAATAAATTGAAGAAAACAATATTGTAAATAAAAGAAACATTTTATTCATTACAACAATAATACACTATAATATGATAAATGCATATTAAAAAATGTGTAATATTTTATATTATAATTATGCTTACATGCCTATTAATTTTTAATAATAATTGTAAGAAAAAAGTACTCATTTAGATACAAATACGTCACATCACATGCAATGGGTCGACTCTGCATCTACGGAATATGGACATTTACAGATTAATTTTCCAATATCAAAAAGGATGACATGTAGGGAGACACTTTTCGAGGGAAGATGGAACTTACAAAAGAAGGACTGTCCTCCCTAAAGGAGGATGATTGGTCACTTTATCTAGAGTTAATATTGGAAGCTTATTTTGAGTCCAAAGCTCAATTACTTCCTTAAAAAAAGAGTCAGGTTTAGAATCTTTGTTTTGTAGATAGTCAGGATGTATAATCAGACTATAAACTAATTACAGACTATAGAATACTCCTCACCCTGGTTTTCAAGGCATGAGTTTCCTTCTGGAGATAGTTTTTTAACCTGGGAACAAAAATGTGACAGCTCTGCTTGAAGCCAGCCCTAAACCATGTGCTTTAAGATGCGATTCCTGGATTACATTCATCAGAAATGCCACACGTATTTGTGAAAATGTGTATTCCCGAGCTGTGCAGCTGAGCCCAGGAAGATGCATTCTTACTGATCAGCCATGCTTAGTAAATTTGAGAACCTCTATTATTGCAGTGCTAATCAGGTTTACCCATGTCCACCCCCACGTTCCTCCTCCGTTTCTCATCTCTCATTACAACCACCCTCACTTTTAAGGAGACATTTGTGTTTCTATGAACCCCTGAATGATAAAAGTTGTGATACTCATGCTTACTATGATATTTCTAACATCTGTTAGAGTGCCTGGTAGATAGAGGAGTTTTAATGAGTATTTGAATTAAATTTGAATGAGTGCTTGAATTAAATTGAGAAGTAACAACAAATACACTTTGACTTATGGGAAAGCTAGTCCTATTCACCTGAGTCATGCTCTATTAGGACAGGAAAATTAGGTACCAAAGTCTTCCTTAAAGTTAGTGCCTAGCTGCTCTCTTTTGGTGGAAAATAGTTCATTTAAGGAAGATACATGGGCAAGAAATATGATTCATTCCATCCCATTGCTTACAGGGTAGCTTTCCTTTGCCCATCCTCTGACATCATTTTGTGCTGTTCACAACTTTTTGGTACAATCGGAACAGAGCAGTGTGTTTTACTTTGGTCTTAATCTTGCTCCTAAGAAGGAAAAAAAAAAAAGCATCTTGTGTTTTCCCAAGAAGATGTTGTCCCAGGACAATTTTCCCAAAGGACTGTCACTCTGATTCATCCGTTATTTGTTTCTTTTGATTGCTTTGGTTTTATTTCAGTTCTATCCTCACTAAATGTTAATTAAATGCATGCTATAAACAAATACAAACTCTTGGGAACAAGGAAGGACAGACCTCATGGCGATCCAGTCTGCGGCAATGTGTCTGCTCTTCAGAACCCTCACGTCCCCCAGCTGGAAGCTGGCCCTCCACAATGGCTTTCTGTTCACCGTTCAGCTATACACTAACATGGGATTGATGCCACCCCTCCCTCGCAGTGTGACAAACCTCTGGTAAGAGGATGATGCTGAGTTCTTTGACTATCCGTCTAGTTTGGTGGTTCTCCCTCTCCCACTGATACTGGAAATCATGGTATTCTATAGCTGAGTGGATTACAGGACTACTGACTTCTACAGGGGAAACAGTGTTTGCTTCTGAATACATTTTTTGGGGATGCTTTCCTATATAAACATTCTAAGATATATTCAAACCCGTGAATTTGAACTTGAGATCACCAATGAGGAGATTACTTGGATTCTGGACTTCACCTTGCTAACAATAAACATACATTCATTCATTCATTCATTCATTTATAACTGGGAATTTTTACATATCCTCTTCAGAGCCCAGAGGAGTAATGCTAGTATTAAAGAAAACTGGGGCTTCTTGTAAACATTCTGGAGAGTCTTTGACCTCTGGGAAAGGATGACTCTCCCCCCACCCCCCCAGCTTCCAGCGATTGAATCTTTCTTTCCTTTTCCTCTAAGACTTCTTCCAGCTGTTATCTTCTCAGGCTGAAGAGAAACCTGGGTCGACAACTCCATACTCAGGCTAATTTTTTGATTGCTGTCTTCCACCGTCGGGAGACCACCAGAGGACTCTTCTGGTGAGCTGTCTTCTAAAGCTAACAGGAAAAATGAAAGTCTGAGCCGTTTTCATTGAATTTCCCAGAACTGAAAAAGAGGGAAGATGAAACACTTCATTTCTCACGTTCTTAAAAGACAACACAGATGTTGCATCATCTGGTCAGATAGACTGAGAATAGAATCTGGATCCAGTGAGGGAAAAGCTTCTGGGTGTTCTTGAAAAAAGGACTTGGAAGCCTCTGGAGAGGGGAGAGAATCAGCCTTTGCCAACTCTTTTTGACATGCATTTAACTTCCAATTAACCATGGGAATGGGCTGTCCTTGAAAATCCAATCTAAAAACAAAAACCATCCCAAGTTGCATGTTCTTCCTTTTCTAAGAATCTTTCACAAGAGCTACAGTCAAGTAGAAATATGCTCCTGTTTGAATTTTAATTCGATGGGGGAAAAAAGGTCATTGCCCCTTCTGGGAGAAGTGGTAATAAGAAAAGACTAGTTTCTTTAGAGTTGGCAGGGTATAATTTGAGGTGATCTAGAAAAAAACTCTATTAGCATGGGATCTCCCATAAAGATTCATTTCTTTTAGGTCTGAAGGCCTTTTAGCATTTCTTAATCAAAATCACAACTACTTTTGGGACATAAAAGTTTATCCTTTATCAATTTCTGTCAGTTAATCCCCAAATAAAGACAAAGTCCTGATTAAGGAGGTAGAGAAAGGTTCTAACAAATAGATGAAAGTTTAGTGGTTGGCAGCAGGAAATTCTTGAAAACAAATCTCAATAGACCATCAAAAAATTCAGCTGCTTACAGCAAACCTCATCCTATTACACTTTAGCAATACCCTCTTTCTTACCACTCTCATCTTGACATTTCCACCATTATAATTATTTTTCTGAGTTATATAAAAGACAGGTTTCAGCCATTAGAAGGGACATCAGAGCTTGGGTACAGTTATAGGAACAATTGAACCAATAGAATATAGATAAATCTGACGCATGGTCTTCACAGTTAATTGCTATAATTGGAGGTTCAACTTTTACTCAAATCCCAGTGAAAACAAACCCCATAGCTGCACTGTTAGTCCAGAATACAGAAGCCTGCTACTATTGTGTACCTGCTAACAATGGGATGGCTTTGCTGGGATAGTCCATGCAGGAAGGTAATCACCCATTTCTCAGCCAATAGGAGCACAAGGTAAAAGCCCTGTATCGAACTACACAACACACAGGGTGCTTCCGGCTTCACAAAAGTGTTGAGAGATCAGCTTATTCTCTGCTCTTAGAAATTATTATTAGCAAAATACTAGCTTTGCAGAATCCATGGAGAAATTTTTGTTCTGACTATTTGAAATTTTAACAATAATACTTAAACAGCTGGTGGTTTGAGTGCATCTTTTAAAAGCAATGAACAAGATCTTAGATCTCAAAGGAGCATTTAGTTTGTGCTTTTAGGCCCAGGACAGGAGACCATATGGCAGTAGGCCCCCCTCTGCTGCTGGTGTGCCAAGGCCTCACCTCTCCTTTTATCAGGCCAGAGCTGTGCTGTCCAATATGGCAGCCCCTAGTCACAGGTGACCAGGAGCCAACTGCATGTGGCTAGTCTGGACTGAGATGTGCTGTAATTAAGATGTGCATATTTGATTTAGAAGACTTCGTTTGAAAAAAAATGTGAAATATCTCAGTAAATTTTAAGAATTATGTCTGAAAATGATAATGTTTGGGATCTATGGTGTTAAAATACATTTTGAACTAAATGAGTGAAGATTACTTCCACTCATTTGCTTTTACTCACTTTAAAAAAATGTGGCTACTAAAGCATTTAAAATATTTGTGGCTCCTTTTATTTATTTATTTTTATTTTAAAGGTTTTTACAAAATTTTTTTCAATTACAGCTTACATTCAATATTGTTTTGTATTAATTTCAGGTGTACAGCATAGTGGTTAGACAGTCATATACTTTACAGGATGTTCTGCGGTATTTCTAGTACCCAACTGGCACTATGCATAGTAATTATGATACTATTGACTACAGTTGTCCTTCATCTATTTTGGGGGTTTGGTTCCAGAACCCCCCACCCACAATAGGCGAAAATCCGCGAAGTAGCGACCTTATATTTATTTTATTATTTATATATATTTTAAGGCTTTATTTTGATTTAATATTCTTTTAATATGTTTTAATTAATATTTTTTATATTTTTTAAGTTTTCAAATTTTAGGCTAGAAAATTTTTAATTTTACCACAAAAATAATTAAAATAATAAATATATAAAAATATCTAGCCTGACCTGTGGTGGCGCAGTGGATAAAGCATCGACCTGGAAATGCTGAGGTCGCCGGTTCGAAACCCTGGGCTTGCCTGGTCAAGGCACATATGGGAGTTGATGCTTCCTGCTCCTCCCCCCTTCTTTCTCTCTGTCTCTCCTCTTTCTCTCTGTCTCTCTGTCTCTCCCTCTCCTTTCTAAAAAAAAGAATAAATAAATAAAAAAAAATCTATATACCACAAAATCCCACGATAAAGCAACAAATCCACAATACAAAATTAGATACAGTGGTACCTTGAGATACGAATTTAATTCATTCTGTAACCGAGCTCATAAGTCAGTCAACTCGTATATCAAACTGCCGATACTAGACCCGTGCGCCAACATGCCAACTAGTGGCATGTTGGAACTAGATTCTAGCGAACTAGAATCACGACTCATATCTCGGAATTTTGCTCAGATCTCGAACAAAAATATGGACCAAGTCGCAGTTCGTATCTGAAAAAAATTTGTATGTTGGTCTGTTCGTATCTCAAGGTACCACTGTATATACAATTTAAAAATCTGTGATACGGTGAGAACGCGAAAAGTGAGCCATGATATGACGAGGGACAACTGTATATTTCCTATGCTGACCTTCACATCCCCATGACTATTCTGAAACTACCAATCTGCACTTCTCAATCCCTTCCCCCTTTTCACCCAGAGCAGGCATGGCCAACATACAGCCCGCGGGCTGGATCCGGCCAGCGTAATGAATTTACATGGCCTGTGATTAAATTTTTAATATTCTCCGCATGACACACTGTGGAAATGAAATGAAATAAATGGTACTTTTAAATCGTTATACATAAACTATGATATCTAACCATTGTACAACAATGAAAGTTAAAATCTCAACTACTCAGAAGAGGAAGCGTCTTTGATTATTGGAAATCGAGATATTTAAGAAGATAGTGATATGCAGAAAAGAATTCTGTGTGTGACTAATCTAGGGTTAACTTCCAATAATTGGTTGAATGGATTCATGATACTTCTTTTTTTTTTTTTTTTTTTTTGTATTTTTCTGAAGCTGGAAACGAGGAGAGACAGTCAGACAGACTCCCGCATGCGCCTGACCGGGATCCACCTGGCACACCCACCAGGGGCAACGCTCTGCCCACCAGGGGGCGATGCTCTGCCCCTCCGGGGCGTCGCTCTGCCGTGACCAGAGCCACTCTAGCGCCTGGGGCAGAGGCCAAGGAGCCATCCCCAGCGCCCGGGCCATCTTTGCTCCAATGGAGCCTTGGCTGTGGGAGGGGAAGAGAGAGACAGAGAGGAAGGAGGGGGTGGGGGTAGAGAAGCAAATGGGCGCTTCTCCTATGTGCTCTGGCCGGGAATCGAACCCGGGTCCCCCGCACACCAGGCCGACGCTCTGCCGCTGAGCCAACCGGCCAGGGCACGATACTTCTTTATTTAAAAAAAAAAATCCATTATAAAGATTTATAACTTTTTTACTCATCTGTGCAATTTTTATAAGCAATTGAATAATGGAAAATATGGAAATTTAAAAAAGCTTGCCAAGGAATATTTAGTAATCTTCAGCTCAACTTATATTTGGGAACAAACTTTTTCTTTAATGAATCTAAATAAAAGTACAAGATCAAGATTGAATGATTTACATTTGGAGGCTGTGTTAAGAATAGCTACTACAAGTATAGAGCCAGATATTAAAAAAATAATAGGTGATGCAAAGCGCCTCAACACGTCACATTAGTGTTTTTGTTAATTTGTTGTACTAAATTACTTACATTTATTCATAAACAAATTACATAATAAAATTTTGTTTACTTAAACGAATCGTTTTTGTATTTAACACTTTTTTTAAAGATTTCTTTTTTTAAAAATTTTTTTAAACTCATTTTAGAGAGGAGAGAGAAAAGGAGAGAGAGAGACAGAAAGGGAGAGAGAGAGGAGAGAGAGACAGAGAGAGAGAAGTGGGGGAGGAGCTGGAAGCATCAACTCCCATATGTGCCTTGACCAGGCAAGCCCAGGGTTTTGAACCAGTGACCTCAGCATTTCCAGGTCGACGCTTTATCCACTGCGCCACCACAGGTCAGGCATATTTAACATTTTTTAATTTTAATATATTTCATCCAGCCCATGAAAAAAGTTTTTTCTAATCTAGCCTGGGGTCTAAAACTGTTGGCCATGCCTGCCCCAGAGTCTCCTTTTAGATGAGCACTCCCTGAAACCCAGGTGGATGTGTTCCCGGTAGATGGCTCTAGTTAACATGCACAACTGTTATTTGGGAGGAAGGAGCACTGGCCTCCAGAAGGTGGAGGTATGGTAATCTGGGCTTGGGAGAATGGGTTCTGATGGGCTGAAGTGCATTTCAATAGGAGAGAGAGGGAAAGATAGGAGTGGCAGCAAGAGGCCCTGGGGAGGAATGGTGTGCAGGCTGGAGAAGCCTGGGCCGGCGAGGCTCGGGAACAGAGGTGCAGCAGGTGCCTCTCGCCTTGTATGTGCCTGTCTGTCACCTTCCTCTCTCTCTCTCTGGCCTCTCCTTCAGTCTTTTCTTTCCCCAGCTTTACCCTTCCTTTTAGGAAAAGTTATCTCTACCAATTTGCACAATGAAGAAAGAAGTTTAGTGCCACTCCAGAAGGCAAATTAGTCGAAAAGTTATTATTTTTTTATAACGCAATATAGCTGAATAGTTTGTCCGCCTAGTTCTAATGATAACGGGGCGAAAACGCAGCAGGGTGGCATTACACAGGCATTGCAGGTACCAGGTCTACATGTCTGTCTCTGCCCTCTCAGAAGAGAGTAGCCGTAGAAAAAGAAAGGCCGGGTATCTTGGTCAGCTCCGGCTGCTAGATGGTATCAAGCCACCATCGGGGTGGTTTAAACAATAGAAATTATTATTTTTTTTAGAGTTCTAGAGGCTGGAAGTCCAAGATCATTGTATCCTCACATGGCAGAGAGAGAGACCACAAGCTCTCTAATGTTCCTTCTTATAGGGGCACTAATCTTATTCAGAGGGCCTCATTCTCCTGATCTTATTTAAACTTAATTAACTCCAACAGGCACCGTTTCCTAATACTACTACACTGGGGCTTAGGAATACAGCACATAAATATGGGAGTGGGCACCATTCAGGCTGCTGCACAGGGCGAAGATAATTGGGAAAGGAGTAGAGAAGGAACAGATGAAATATAGAAAAAAAAGGCTGTTAGCATAAGTAACTTTATTTAGCTTCTTTTCTATCTTAAATTCTAAATAACCCCACAACTTACTTAGGTCTAAAGCTCCCTACCCCTGGCCTTGAAGTTAGTTTCGCCAAACTGCAGAGGTGTCGGGGTGGGTCATACATCCTAGAATATTTAGAAATGGTTTTGTTAAGCATGCGAAAATTTATCACTACTGTGTTATCATCTTCAAAGTTTATAGTCTTAGTGTGTAGAAATATTTTTCCTTTAAATTGATCCTATCGATAAACATTGTAGCAAGACAGTCAGATTTAATAAGCTTGTTAGCAAAATTAATGAATATGTTTTATTGCTTTTGCACCATGCCTCGCTGGGCTCCCCCTCCTTCCCATACCCCAACCACTATGTGATTCTGTCTTTTAAACACAGTTTGGGGCCTCATGATTTGAATGACTTAGGGCTCCTTGCAGTTGCCGGCTTTAAAAGAAAGACTCCTTAATTTGGCTACTTAATTGTGTGGCAAAAACATCTGTTTCTCGCTGTCCCCATACAACACATGGAGCTTAGAAAAGGAAAGAAGACATGAGGCCTCTGATTCCTACTGAATTGTTTTTATGTATTAAATGAGAACAATGATAAGGAGATAAGTTAAAGAATATCTATATCAAAAAAGAAATTTCTCATATAAGTACATTTTACTATTGAATGACCTCTTTACACATGAGACAACAATATCTCTATCCTGTTTCTAAACACATAACAAATATCAAAAAGTGCTTTAGCCCTGGCCGGTTGGCTCAGCGGTAGAGCATCGGCCTGGCGTGTGGGGGACCCGGGTTCGATTCCCGGCCAGGGCACATAGGAGAAGCGCCCATTTGCTTCTCCACCGCCCCCCCCCCCCCCCCCCCCCCCCCGTCTCTCTCTTCCCCTCCTGCAGCCAAGGCTCCATTGGAGCAAAGATGGCCCGGGCCCTGGGGATGGCTCCTTGGCCTCTGCCCCAGGTGCTAGAGTGGCTCTGGTCGCGGCAGAGCGACGCCCCCGGAGGGGCCCCCTGGTGGGCAGAGCATCGCCCCTGGTGGGCGTGCCGGGTGGATCCCGGTCGGGCACATGCGGGAGTCTGTCTGACTGTCTCTCCCCGTTTCCAGCTTCAGAAAAAAAAAATACAAAAAAAAAAAAAAAAAAAAAAAAAAGAATATCTATACCAAAAAAGAAATTTCTCATATAAGTACATTTTACTATTGAATGACCTCTTTACACATGAGACAACAATACCTCTATCCTGTTTCTAAACACATAACAAATATCAAAAAGTGCTTTAAACTCTTCAACAAAGTGGGGAATTCCAGGGGTCTCACATCCTCTTTGTATTGGAGATAACTCAAGGCCACAGTTGCCTGGAGTCTACCATTAACCTTCTCATGACCTGCTGTCTCCTAGTCCAGGCTCCCTAATCTGGAAGGGATGTGGGTAGTGAAGGTCCTGACGGTGTTACATGTCCTCAGACCTCAAACACCTGTGGTCTTTCCTAGGTTTTCCCTAGCAGCTAGATAGCCTTGCCAAGGCCATGGCTAATTTGACGTATGAGGTTTTTGTCATCTGAACAGATCATCTCAAGTGTAACTCCTCAGCTAGAGGCTCAAGGAGAACCAGAGACAAGAGAAATTCTTTTTATCTGCCAGAGAGAGGGGACAAATTTGATTAGCCACAGTCAGGATATGGACTCATTCAAATTGCTACTGTTGTGGAGGGTTTTACCAGCACACACCATTTTTTCATGATTTCTTCTCTTTTTACCTCCAGGAGTGAGAATGAGGGCTTCGGAGCACAGTGAGGAGGAGATGGGGAGGGGTGGGAGAGAGATGCAGGTTTAGAAAGGTACAGGAAGAGGACAATGGAGCCTTCTGCCCACGCTAGGCCAGGTTCTGCTCAGTTCCATGTTAGCCTCGACGGGCAGAAAGCCTGGCAGAAACTGTAGCGTTTGCCTTTGACCACGTCCAGCTTCTCCTCCTTTATACCCTCAACACCTTCGTGCTCTTGGCAAAGTGCCACACGAGCGTTATGTCAAAAATGGTTGAATAGTTAACAGCAGAGGTAACTATAGTTGAAGGAATAGCTTAGAAACTTGGAGTTGGGATGTGCATTTTGTAAGTGGCCCAGTCTCACCTATACAGGAGTTATATCTACAACATCCCTAACTGATGATTTTCCAAGTGAGCGGCTCTCCGACACTGGTGTCCCTCAATCTCTTCATAGGTCAGCTGCCAATTGTAATCAGTGAGTGAGATTTGCATTTTGCCATTGCAGAGCTACCCACGGGTGGCTGGACAGCCTGGGAGGAGAGTTTGCTAATCAGAGAAAGGAAATGTGGTGGAGATATTGGTTTAAAGACTTACAATGAAACTTGAAAACATTGCCTGGGGAATCCAGGAAGTTGGTGTTTTGTGTAAAGAGTGATATAGTACTGAACGGTGGCCCAGTGAATGGCTGGAAAGCTTTTAAAATATTTTCTAAATTTTTCTTTTCTAAAAAGGGGTGTTCCACTTTTTTTTTTTTTTTTCTGAAGCTGGAAACGGGGAGAGACAGTCAGACAGACTCCCGCATGCGCCCGACCGGGATCCACCCGGCACGCCCACCAGGGGCTACACTCTGCCCACCAGGGGGCGATGCTCTGCCCCTCCGGGGCGTCGCTCTGTTGTGACCAGAGCCACTCTAGCACCTGGGGCAGAGGCCAAGGAGCCATCCCCAGCACCCGGGCCATCCTTGCTCCAATGGAGCCTTGGCTGCAGGAGGGGAAGAGAGAGACAGAGAGGAAGGAGGGGTTGGGGGTGGAGAAGCAAATGGGCGCTTCCCCTATGTGCCCTGGCCGGGAATCGAACCCGGGTCCCCCGCACGCCAGGCCGACGCTCTACCGCTGAGCCAACCGGCCAAGGCCAGGGGTGTTCCACTTTTGATCCCTTCATTATGCCACCACTCGGAAGTGCTCACTGAGCAGAGAAATGCTGAGAACCACTGATCCAGTTTCTGCTATCTCTACCAATGGGAAGCACCCTTCTTCCCAGTTGGGTTGCAGGTTTCCTTCAAGGTCATCTTTTTCATTCATTTATTCAGTATTACACACAGGGACATACAGAGAATGAATCAGATGTGGTGCCTCCTACAGACACAGCTCTCAAGTTGTGCAGGAAGAGGCAAGAGGCCCTGAGCTAGGCCCTACAGGACATTTAGGGTTGAACCTAAACAAATACCTCTGCTGGGTACTCACTGGTGAATGCTTACTTTTTTCTCTGCCTTTCAAGCTAATGACTAAGGTTGCCAACTATTTACTCAAGAAGAAAGACTTTTACGGGTGAGGTGATTAAATACCTCATTCTGCCAGAGCCAGTCAGGATTACTGTTTGGCCTAAAAGACTATGTCAGCTTCCTGCTCTGTACAAATGCCCATCACTCTGACTCACCTACATGTTGATTTTGAAAGCTGTGTATATTTCTCAGTAACCACAAAGGGAGTCCAGTTTCAACTGTTGCCATACTTGGACTTGGAAAGGCACATCCTTGTCATTATATCCCTCTCACTACTAGCATAAAAAACATGACCACGAAATGCTTCCTAGTTTTCTATCCTTGAGAGTTTTTACAGTGAACATTTGAGAATAGTAAATCTCTGGAATTGATGATTTACTGATTTTTAAAATTCTTATTTATTTTTATTTTTTTACAGAGACAGAGAGAGTCAGAGAGGTATAGATAGGGACAGACAGACAGGAACGAAGAGAGATGAGAAGCATCAATCATCAGTTTTTCGTTGTGACACCTTAGTTGTTCATTGATTGCTTTCTCATATGTGCCTTGACTGCGGGCCTTCAGCAGACCAAGTAACCCCTTGCTCGAGCCAGTGACCTTGGGTCCAAGCTGGTGAGCTTTGCTCAAACCAGATGAGCCCACACTCAAGCTGGCAACCTCAGGGTCTCGAACCTGAGTCCTCTGCATCCCAGTCCGATGCTCTATCCACTGCGCCACCACCTGGTCAGGCTGATTTTTTTAATTCTTATAGTTCAAATATTTTACCTCTTGAAAATCAGATGAGGTTTACTTCTTGAAGGTTTCTCTATCCTCCTCCTTCAATGTTTTTATTTGTATAGAGACCAGTCTCTCTAGTGCCAAGTGACTGAATTAGAAGGGTTTTCGATTTCTTTCTACTAATGCTGTGAAGACTTAGAATACATCTGAAGTTGGCAGGTGTTCATGGATTTGGAAAAGTCAAGCAGCATTATAAGAACAGATTTAATTGGCAAATAAGTTTGGTAGTTAAAAGAATGAAAATAGAGTGAGATATTTGCTAGGAATTTTCCATATGTCCCACAAAACTTTCCACTTTATAATGATGACCTTCTTATAACAGGATTATGTTTTAGAGGAAAAATTCAAGGTGCAGTGGCAGATTAGAGCAAACATATATTTGTGCCTAGCAACAGCCCAACAGCCTCATACCTAAGAGCTTAAACATACCTGCTTTAATAAGTGCTTTGGTGGGAACTTCTGTGCAACGATAAGAAAGGCTACAGCCCTAATTACACAGGGAAGAAAGTGTCCCGGGGAGCAATGAGATCAGAGAACCTATAGAACATTCGATGCAAAAACACTTAGAAAAAACAAGAAGCATGAGAGAGACTGTGTAGGAAGCACTTGTTGCTTCAAGTTCATAGGGCCTCAAGCAGAAGCTATGTTCTCACCAGTCCCCAGACCCAGCCTGAGGGGTCAGGCTGATGTGGATGCTTTGAGGACTTGTTTGGTGCTTAGAGACCAGAGGGAATGAGAATCCCTCATCTGTAAATAGCATCACTCTGCAGGTGGTAGAATGCTCTCACCATAAGACCTGTGGGAGCTAAGCAGACGGAAGGAACTGCGGACTGTAAGCCTCATCCTCTGTCACTTCGAGGCATATGAGCATTGTGATGCTCATGCTGAACATTTACTGAAACAGTTCATTCTCTCACCCAGCACAAGTCACTGAAGTATTGCAATAGCTTCCTATCTGGTCACCCAGCTTCTGCTGCTGCCCCTCAGTCTGGTGCAAAAACACTTAGAAAACAGAGATGTCCCATTAAAATATAAGTTGGGTCTTGACACCCTTTTGTCCAAAATTCTCTCATGATTCCTCAGTGCAGGCCAGACTGAAAACCCAAGTACTTCTACTGCAAGGTCCTGTGCGATCTTCTTCCCTTTACCAGCCAGGCAAGGCTCCTATCCCTCCTTTCCTCATTCACTCAGCTACATTCCCACTATCCTCACCCCGAACTGACCAGGGCTTTTGTATCTGATGTTTTCTCTGCCTGAATAATTGTAGTCCTGATACACAGCATGGCTAGCTCTCTTGATAAATTGAGGTCTTTCCTCTCCCGAGTCACCTTCACACACACAGTGAAACCTTCTCTGGCCATCTTGCCTCCAATTTCAACCGGACTTTGATGGCTGAACCTGTCAAAACCCTGTTTCCAGTTCTGTTTTTGCTGACATACTGTATCCGAGGCCTCTACATTTTCTTTCTATCTTGTTGGTAGTCTCTCTCGCCCCACACTAGCCTGAAAGCTCCACGAGGAGAGAGCTTTTGATTGTGTCATTTTTTAAGAGAGTAAATGAAAGGAAGTTAAGTCCATATGTGACACAAATCACTGCAGCAATGGCTGGCCCAAAGGTTTGAATTAATGTATCATTAGGTTGGTTCCTAGATTTCCTTACCGGGCATATATATATATATATATATATATATATATATATATATATATATATATTTACACAATAGTTTTCAATACTGCTTTTTTTTTCCAAATAATGAATTGTTGTGATTTTACAACATTGCTCTCAACAACTCTGAGTTTAAGTTATTTTTAAATAGAAAAATGGATAAGATAGAATAGCTCTCTTCCAGATCTGGGACTTCTATTCTCTGAGCTCTATAAATGGTTCTCCAAGCTGGCGCCTATCTGAGAGCTTCACTTACACAAGAATCCTAGTCCCCACTGCTGAAATTCTGCGTGGGTGAATCTAGGAGATGTCTGCTAATCTATATTTTTACCAAGTTGTCCAGGTAATTCTGATGATCAGCTAGGTTTTTGCAATTGAATTTCTGCTGACCTATAATAAGGTAAAAGTGATCTAAGCTTCTGGCTAAATCCTACAAGGTAGGCCAGAAGTCTGCCAGGCAAGCCTCTTCCTGACGGCGCTGCAGTCCACACAGCAGGAGAGAGAGCACAACTGATACACTCCTGTGTCTCCCTTGTAACCTGATACGGATCGCATCGGCCTATCAATGTTACTTGCTGTCTGAAGGTATCAATGGTCCTTCCTGCACCCATTCCTCTAATTAGCTTAAAGCTCCTCAGCATCTTGTCAGTTCTAACTTGGTTACATGATCTTCCGAATATCCAAAGAAAATGGTGAATGCTTTCAGGTTTGTCTTTGTTTATGCCTCTGTTTCTGTTTCCCAGTGAATGGCTGGACCCGTGTCCTCACAAGTGGCCTGAAGAAGAGTCTCTTCTTTTTCCTAAAATAAAAGGGTGGGGGAAGGCAGAGGTCATGCCTTGGGGTGGAAGCAACGTGACTCCCAGCTTCCATGAGAGGTTACCAGCTGTCACTGCCGCCCAGGAGAAGGAAAATCTCTTTCTGCAGATCTGAATCAAGGCCTTTCTTCTCGAGGCCTGCTAGTGTGAGGTAATACGTCCAAGAAGACCGATAAGAACAGTGTCACAGAAGGATGTGTGAAACCCTGGCAGTAGCTCAAGAGGCGGGAACAGTTGTTTGTGTGGTAAAGCAAGTGAGGATGTTTCAAAGATGAATATAAATAAACGAACAACAGTGGCTGGTTAGCTCAGTCATTTAGAACATTGTACTGAAACACCAAGGTTGCGGGTTTGATTCCCAGTCAGGGCACACGCAGAAGCAACCTGTAAATGCACAACTAAGTGAAACAACAAGTGACTGCTTCCCTCTTTCTCTCTCCCTTCCTCTGTCTCCCTCAAATCAATTAATGAATAATAATAATAATATCTTAGAGAGAGAGGATAGAAAGAGAGAGAAAGAGGAGCGAGGAACAGGAAGCATCACCTCGTAGTAGTTGCTTCTCATATGTGCCTTGACTCGGCAAGTCAGGGGTTTCAAACTGGCAACCTCAGCATTCCAGGTCGATGCTTTATCCAGGCCCAATAAAAAATATTTCATAATAAATAAATAAATGAATACAGGGCTTGTATATAGGACTGTTTTCCACCTTCTAGCTACACCACTGGGGCAAAACAGTTCTCACCACTAGGGGAGGACAGGACAAAACAGGGTAACTTAGCCCGTAACTCCCTCTCTGGGCAGGGTTCCTTCTCGTCCACTACAGGGTCTCAGGTCACATCAGATTATTATTCTCTGGTAGTTCTTTGCCAAGGCTGAGAAATGACACAAACACTGTTAGCATAACAATTCACCTGAGTTAGGCTGAGAGAAAATCCATCGAAGCAGAAAAAACTTTCTTTTTGTTTTGTTTTGTTTTGGAAGCTCTTCTAGAAACGTCTCCCTTTTAGTGGGAACTAAAGTCCCCTTTGAAGAGAATAATGAATGAACAGAATGACTGACAGCCTGGCCAGAGGCCAAAAAGGTAAAAATAGATCCTGGTCGGAGAACAGGAAATTCAAGAGGAAAGACCAAGAGATTGTGAGAAAGGAAGAAAAAGCTAGGTAAGGGACTATTTCTATGCTTATCTGATGTGGAATCAGTATGGACTCAAGTCAGCTGGAGGAATAAAAGTAGATTTTTCACATCACTGGACTGCACGGCACAGCAGAGTGTCTAACGGTGAGACTGTCCCCTGCTTTTCTTCCTTACACAAGGGATATAAAGTGAGGAATGCTACTTCAGTTTATTTGAACTAATTTTTAAAAGATATTACAGTTTCTGATATGGTATGGCATTGAGAAATAAAATGATAACCGTAATAGTAATAGGGTTATTGGCAGGGTTAGTTATTTTTTGATAATGACGATGGAAATTTGTGTGTGTGCACGTGAGCTGGAAGATGGGATAAGAGTTCCATCATTTTTGATCAATATTTACTTATTTAACCCATGCAAGGGAATGTGGTTTGTGAAGAGGGGTTACAGGTCATTTTGATTTTGCTCACTTGACACGACTACATACTCATTTTTGTTTGCCAAATTTTGAGTGACATGGGCAACTATCCCTCAAAACACACCCTTTCTCTTTCTTAAATCTTACCCTGTTTCTTATTTTTTCCTTTTGATTAGTCCTATTGATAGTGATGGTACCACTGAATTTTTATGAGTCCCCTAGATAGAGTGCTAGGGCTACACTCAGTACTTCTTGGCCGGAATTTAGGGGTCTGTGCATAAGATGTAATGCATTGAAAACAATACTATAGTAACAAAGACTCTCCTTCATCAAAATTTAGTCAGGTTCCTCTGAGCTTTTATTTTATTATTATTATTATTATTTTTACTAATCTCTAAGAACCCAGTTTTAGCAAGAATCTTGCTAAGTCACCTTAGACCAAATCCCCCATTCTTGCTATATCATCATTCTCAATATCTGATCCAACTTCTCACCCTCCATCATCCCCTCAGATGATATCTGATCACCTTGGCTTGCCTTCTCCTCTGAGCAATCTCCTATCTAAGCATCCCACCACTCTGCTCCTTGGCTGTAAATCCTTACTTTTTCTTGTTATATTCAGAGTTGAGCCAACCTCTCTTTCCTAATGTGATCATCTTGACACCTATTGCAATGGTCCTGAATAAAGTGTTCTTACCATTTTAACAAGTGTCAGAATAATGTTTTCTTTAAAAATAGCAGTTGAAAGGATCACACAGAATTTATCTGGATTGTTCACTCATTTTGCCTTGGAACATTTAAAATGATGGAATCAACTCCTGCTAGTCCTGGCCAAGTGGGATCTTTACATCACCCAGAACAAATTCTCCAAGTGTTGAACACTCTGTCATTGGAGAATGACCTCGCTGAAATTCATTACTGAGATTTTTACTTATGTAAAACATCAAGTTGTGAAAAGTCTTAAGGCTTCATCCATATTTCTCAGCAAGCTTGTGAAAGTACTTGAAAAATCAGGAGGTATGGTAGGCAGAATCATCTTGAACGACCTCTGAATATTTACCACTGTTGATAGCCCTCCTTAAAACACCTTTCCCGGCCCTGGCCAGTTGGCTCAGTGGTAGAGCGTCAGCCTGGCGTGCAGGGGACCCGGGTTTGATTCCTGGCCAGGGCACATAGGAGAAGCGCCCATTTGCTTCTCCATCCCCCCCTCCTTCCTCTCTGTCTCTCTCTTCCCCTCCCGCAGCCAAGGCTCCATTGGAGCAAAGATGGCCCGGGCGCTGGGGATGGCTCCTTGGCCTCTGCCCCAGGTGCTAGAGTGGCTCTGGTCGCGGCAGAGCGACGCCCCGGAGGGGCAGAGCATCGCCCCCTGGTGGGCAGAGCATCGCCCCTGGTGGGCGTGCCGGGTGGATCCCGGTCGGGCACATGCGGGAGTCTGTCTGACTGTCTCTCCCCGTTTCCAGCTTCAGAAAAATACAAAAAAACAAACAAACCACCTTTCCCTTGACATCTGTAATATGACACTCTTTTCCTCCAAACTTTGTGACTACTCCTTTGGTCATATTTTGTGGCTTCTTCTCAGAGCAATTACTACATGGATATCCCTACATTCCTAGTCTTAAACTTCTTCTTTCTCTCCATAGGTAATTTCGTTAGCTCCTGTGACTTTGGTTGCAATCTATTTATGTAAATGATGCCCACATTTATCACTCTAAGATAGACCTAAACCCTGGGCCCTGGATCCCTGCAATGATATATCTCATAAACATCTCAGATACATTATGTACAAGACTGAACTCATTCTCTAACCTCCACAAGCGATCTCCTTCCAGCACCCCACACAGCTGAGTACAATGGCATCATCATGTATCTACTTGCTAAAGTCAGAAATCTGAGAGTTACTTTAGATTTCTTTGTTCTTCCATGCTCTTCCATCTATTTGATCACAAAGTCCTGTTGATTTAAACCAGTGGTAGTCAACCTGGTCCCTACCGCCCACTAGTGGACATTCCAGCTTTCATGGTGGGCGGTAGTGGAGCAACCAAAGTATAAATAAAAAGATAGATTTAACTATGGTAAGTTGTTTTATAAGGATTTATTCTACCAAACTTAGTGAAAATCCAACATAATGTACTTGGTAAGTAATTATTATTATATGCTTTAACTTGCTATAACTCTGCTTTATAAATTTTATAAAGTAAAGTTACTTCCCAACTTTATAAATCACCATTACTGTGGAACTGGTGAGCAGTTAGAAAATTTTACTACTAACAGAAATACAAAAGTGGGCAGTAGATATAAAAAGATTGACTACCCCTGATTTAAACTCTTAACTTTATCTATTAGATTTCACACCCATTAGGTTAGGCAATATGCTCCTGCAACATCCTTCACCTCTGTCCCCTGTTCAAAAAGTACATTCTTAATCCCTCTGGGCTACCGCTGTATTAAGGACTCTCTCACACTTTGTTTTTCTTCCTTGGCTTTAGTCATGTTATAAAAAGGTAATAGATGGTCGTAAGAAACTAACAGGCTTTATGTTAGTACTTGGCTCCTGAGTACTTGGACATTTATTCTTGAAACCTATGGGGTTCGATTTAGAAAAGACCAAGAGAACAGTAAGTTTTAGAAAAGGAGACGTAAAACTGGTTTAAGTGCATGAGCAGAAATAGCTGAGTTGAAGTGGGTATGAACGTGTGAAAGTGGGTAGGAAAACATCAAAGTGGGATGGCCCTGGCCCACTTGAGCAAAATTGGCCACGGACACAGATTCTGCTTATCAATCTCACCTCCCATACAAGTACTTGTATCTAACTTGGTTTTTATTAACTCTTTCACTTTTTCTTTGTGTAACTTGCTGTTAGTTTAAATTTTATAGTGATAAGACAACAGTAAAAAACTGACTCCGGGATGGATGGGGGCCAAGGATGTCTCCGCTGTGTTGTTAAATTGGCAGCATAAAAAGCTGGCCCTGAGCATAGTTTGTGGGACACAGTCCTTTTAATTCCTCCTCCCAATGGGACGCCATTCCAATTTTATCAGCTTGATTATATACTTCTTGAAATTTTAAGATGAAATTTCAGCTTGAAATTACAAAAGATAATTCAAAAGTGATGGAGAAATTCCCCAAGAAGGAACTCAAACAAGCTTTATTTAGAAAATCTTCTGATAATTGGATACAAACATTAATTTTCATAGATGTTTTCCCATTAGTTACATACATTGCCACATAAATGATATACCTTGAGAACATTATGAAAGCTAATGATAAAGAAGTTATTTTTAAGCTTGGGCTTAAATCCAGTGCACTTTAGAGAAGCACAAAAATATCATCTAGGAGACTAGTTAAATACCCAGCAAAATGCTTTCATTCTTACACTGGGAAGTTCTGTTGCATGTATTTTGGACATCTTATAAAAATATTAGAAAAATAATATTTATAATTTTTAGAGATGTCAAAAACTTCCATAACTATAGTTTTCCTTTTTTCATAGCCCCCTCCTTCATTATTTTAATCACAAGACAAGGGAAAAGACAGGAAAAAAGTGAAGTCAGAAAAGAAGTGAATGTTTACAGAACTCCAATTTTATATCATTTTCCTAAGAACTTGTTTAGCAATCACTAAACAAGTTCTTGGAGTGCCAAGGCAGAGTAAATGTTTACATCTTGCTTCTATTATTATGACCAATCATACCAGAATCCTTGCATACAAGTGGGTCTGAAATATGTAGGCCACTTTTCAACCTCATCACCACCCCTTCCTACTGTCAGGTATCAATGTGAGTCCATGTAAGTCTTGTCCTCCTGATCTGGGGTCATAGCGTATCCATGGGGGTCATAGACTGAGCATTTCTGAATTGTTTATGAAATGTTCCTGGCTTTAAAAGAATAAAACATCAGGCAGGTGCCTCATTCATTTTTGTTTTGCTTCTATCTATTATTCATTTTTTTACACTAGAAAAATGCTAAGCTAATAGGAATTTTAAGAATTGGCAGTGGATTACCATTAAGACTTGTGGGCATTTGTTCTGGCTACTTTCCAAGGTGATCCTCCCAGTGTCTTCTGGTTCTAACCACCTGGATAAACAAAGGCTTAGGGGCACATTAACTTTCAGCAGGCCACGTTCTCATTTTGTCTCTGGTTTAAGATATAGGAATTACTTACATTTAATCTGCATTATGTATTAATTGGTCAATTCCATTCTTTCAACCACTTGAACCTTCAAATTGAAAGTGTGCCTAAAATTGTAAAAGTGTTTGTTTTTTTAAGACTCCAGATTAGGTTTAATCAATCAAGTAAGGTGATTTTTGCTTGCAATTGACCTCAAAGAATCAATATTGTTTGTGAATATATCAGTCAGGGTGATTTCAACTCCAATGACAGGACATGTGACTATCAGCAACTTAGACAATAGAGAGTTTATTATTGCACATGGTGAAGTCTGGGAAATTCCAGGCTTAGCTCCTTCTGTGGCTCAAGGAAGCCAGGTTAGCTTCTGTTAGATTCTCTTGTTTATCTCTATTTGTAAGGTGGAGGTGGCTATATTCATTCTTCACAGGGCATTGTCTAAAAGAAGAAAGAGAAAGAAAAGTCTTTTTTATTATTTTTATTTTTTTAGTGAAGGAGAGAGAGAGAAAGGGATAGACAGATATGAAGGGAGAAAGATGAGAAACATCAACTCATAGTCATGGCACTTTAGTTGTTCATTCATTACTTTCTCATATGTACCTTGATGGGGGGTGGTCTCCAGTGGAGCCAGTGACCTCTTGCTTAAGCCAGTGACCTTGGGATTCAAGCCAGCAACCATGGTGTCATGTATATGATCCATGCTCAAGCTGGGAGCCTGTGCTCAAGCTGGATGAGCCGATGCTCAAGCTGGTGACCTCAGGGTTTTGAACCTGGGTCCTTAGTATCCCAGGCCAACACTCTATCCACTGCATCACTGCCTCTTAAGGCAGTCTTGTCTTTCTTAAGATTTAGAAAAACTTCCATGAGGATCACAGCAGAATTTGTATATATATATATATATATATATATATATATATATATATATATATATATATGTCATCCATGGTTATATCATATTCCTAAAGTAGCCTTTAACAATGAAATAGAATTAATCACTATGACTGGTTAAGACTTATAACCATTAACATTCTTGGGTGGGTGGAAAGGATCCCTAAAATACATTATAAGACTAAATTATGAATAAAATTTGGCTTCTTGTAAGGAAGAATAGTGTCTTTTGTGTAGGTGATTAATAGTCTGCCACTGTGAACAAAACTATTTTTATACAAAATGATAATAGTGTGTCATTCACTACCATTTTGTTGTCCAAAACCTAAAAGCCCAACTCTAATTGGGTTAAGTAATAGAGAGAATACACTGAGTTAGCTAGTTTCAGGCAAAACTTGAACCAGTAGACCCAGTAATGTAACTGAAAACTTTGTGTCTCTCTGTTCTTTCTTTATAATGCCAGCTTCTATCTAAGCTTGGTACTGTTCTGGTAGCCAGATGACTACAACTGTTTTCCAGGGATAACCTTTCTTCTTTCTATCTAGTATAAAAGAGTGTTTCTACATATCTACTACAGGCTTTTCTAACCTATAGATTCAATAAATATCCTTCACATTCCATTGGCTCTGGACAAGGAAGTAGAATCACCATTGGTTAAGACTAATACACATTAACATTCCGGGATGGGTGAGGAGGATCGTATTAGATTATAAACTCATCTTTGAACCAATGGATGATGCAATTGATGTTTAAGCCCATAACATTGTAATGCATTTAAAGCAATGTTATTTATAACTAATTTTATGAAATAAATGAAAGGAAGTCAAGAAGAGAAGTGAATAAATGAATGAATAATAAATAAAGAAAGATCTCTTCCAATTACTGTATTATAAATTTCATACTGTAGCCATTTTCCTTGCAAGAGTTTCAATAAATTAAATAATTCTTATTTGTAAGATAGCTTAAAATAAAGCAAATCATAAAAATGATTTTATAGAAAACATTTAGTAAAAGCTATACCAGTATCATAATTGTAGCAGATTGAGATGATTATTTTAGATGCCATGTATTGGTTTTAAAAAAGATTAAGAAGTTATTCATTGTGACATTTTGATATTGAGGAAATTGAATTAATTATTTTTTGGCCGAAGAACACACACAGAATTCAATTAGTTTAGGTTCAAATTGGGTTCTGATGTTTGTTTTACATTTGAAGAACCTTTTAAAATCTAAATAAATAAGAAGTATTTTGAACAGCATGTGCTTTTTAGGGTACAGTGATATTTAATGCCAGGAATGTCAACATTTCCAAAATGGCTACTATATATATTTATATCACAAACTAAAAAATATATATACATTCTAAAATATACCCTTGAACAAATTAATAATGTCTGAGCCAGGAGGCGAATTATATTATTCAGTATGAACAGATGCAAGGGGGACGTTTCGGGCCTACACATACATGGATGGTCACTACAGTAATTTCCTAAAATCTTGGACAAATCAGTCCCTCTGTGTGTCAGCCTCTTTATAAAATAAAAATATTAACATATGTAATCAATGAAAAAATTACCTAATTCTAGAGTTCTATGTTTGTACTAGGGACTTTGGACTTCTGGGCATCTATCCTAAATTATTTTGGTACTTAATATAATCATATTGTGTTGTTAGTTTACATCAGGGGTAGTCAACCTTTTTATACCTTTCGCCCACTTTTGTGTCTCTGTTAGAAGTAAAATTTTCTAACTGCCCACCGGCTCCACAGTAATGGTGATTTATAAAGTAGGGAAGTAACTTTACTTTATAAAGCAGAGTTATAGCAAGTGAAAGCATATAATAATAATTACTTACCAAATACTTTATGTTGGATTTTTGCTAAGTTTGGCAGAATAAATCTTTATAAAACAACTTACTATAGTTAAATCTGTCTTTTTTTTTTTTTTTTTTTTGTATTTTTCTGAAGCTGGAAACGGGGAGAGACAGTCAGACAGACTCCTGCATGCGCCCGACCGGGATCCACCCAGCATGCCCACCAGGGGGCGACACTCTGCCCACCAGGGGGCGATGCTCTGCCCCTCCAGGGCGTTGCTCTGTTGCGACCAGAGCCACTCCAGCGCCTGAGGCAGAGGCCAAGGAGCCATCCCCAGCGCCCGGGCCATCTTTGCTCCAATGGAGCCTCGCTGCAGGAGGGGAAGAGAGAGACAGAGAGGAAGGAGAGAGGGAGGGGTGGAGAAGCAGATGGGCGCTTCTCCTGTGTGCCCTGGCTGGGAATGGAACCCGGGACTTCCGCATGCCAGGCCGACGCTCTACCACTGAGCCAACCGGCCAGGGCTAAATCTGTCTTTTTATTTATACTTTGGTTGCTCTGCTACCACCCACCATGAAAGCTGGAACGCCCACTAGTGGGCAGTAGGGACCAGGTTGACTACCACTGGTTTACATGTTGACACTTAAGCTTCTTATACCTGGTATCATAGCCCATTATACATCTATATTGCCTAGTAATGGGTTTATGATAACTGCTAGATTCTTGTTGAGTTAAATTGGAGACAAGGATGATGATTATGACTCTTGTTTCCTTCAGCAAATGGTGGATAGGAGTGAACAGTTTATTTAGTATCCCTCTAATGTCACTATGACACCAAATCAGCCAAAAGGACCAAAAGGTGGGCAAAAATAACTTGGTTAATACTTTGTAATATTTTGGTAGTTTTTTCAGCTTTCTGGAAATTATGAGCTCTATTGATGATAAACCACAAAGTTATATGTTTGCATGAGTGTGAGTCTCCCCAATGAGGAAAATAAGAATGTTGTCAAGTAAGGATTTCAATTAAAATGAAAAAAAAAAAGATCTTATAATTGATTTAATGTTAATAACTGGTATAATAAATGTTTGAAAATGTAATAGGGAAACTTAAATTCTCAAAATAGCATCTGTCTGGAAGGCTGGTAAAGAAGTGCAGGTGTGTGGCTCTCAGCATGTGTAAACCTACCGTCCAAGAGTATCCAGAGCGGAAGTTGATAATGTGGCAGGAAGTAACAGGGCATAAGTGGCTACTATTCAATGGGAAATCCTTTATGTGGACTTATCCCATCCGAAAGTTGCACTCTGTCAAAATGGCCCATCCTACTCCTGCATTAAAGAATAGATAGAAGTAACAGAGGGACAGAGAGAAGGAGAGAGAAAGAGGAAGATTTAGTGAAGCAGCATATTTGAAAGAAAAGCTACAGGAATGAGCAGTCCTTGAGCAATTTTGTGAGAATGCTTTGAAAAATAGTGACTCTTGAGCAGGAAGTGACATCAGAGAAATGGCACCATAAGGAATGATACTGATAAATCTCCCCCAAAATTCAACAAGATCTTCAACCAGAGACAGAAAAATCTATCCTTGGAGCCTCCAGAAGTTCCACACTAAACGCGAAGGCAGAGGCAGCAGCAACCCCATAGCTGGATCATCAGGCTACTAATTCAGGAAGGAAAGACTAGGAGAGAGGCTCTGGGAACATGGACTCTCTCATTGGCAGAGCCTGCAAATGCTAATGAGCCTCGACTGCCAATGAGACTGAAGCCCAATATATGACATCGCCATAGAGACTTATCAACTGCAAATCTCTACCTAAGCGTGCCACAGGGGCAGAACCCAGGGTACAGAGTCACTGACCAGGAAGAGGGAGAGAAAAGAAAAAGCAAGAAGATAACCACTCAAAATCAAGAATAATCCACAGACTTTATAACCTATCCCATCTTATTATATTTGTTTGTTTGTTTCTCTTATCTTCTTGTCTTGATTATTTTCTTCCTCTTCCAATTTGGTCATTTAATTCTCTGCCAGTCTTACTCTCTCCTCTCCTTGAACTACACTACCCATAAGTGTTACATCTCCCATTATCTTTTCTTTCTTCTTCCTTTCTCTCTATGAGGGTTGCACTCCAAAACCCTTAACTCTCTCTCTCTCTCTCCTTTTATTCTTTTTTTTGTGTGTGTGTTTGCTTCTTTCTCTTTTTTTACTCCCTCTATATTAGGTTCTTCTTTTCTCCTTTACTTTCCCTCTCATTCAATCCCCAATCATGAACAAATTACTTTATCTGGGACTCAAATTATTCTTTGTGGCACTTTGGGGGTTTTTTTACTTCACTTTTTAAACTCACTAGCAGTGCTTTCAACCCTGGCTCTCCATTTTATCTAGTTCTTGCTCCACTAAATACAGTAGTAATTTTTAAATTTTCCCCCCTTTTTCCTGTTTCCCTTTTATTCCTCTCATCATATCTCTTAGTCAACCATCACCTAAAAGCAAATCATTTTATTCTTGACCCAAATTTTTTCCTTTTTTGCATTTTGTCCATACCCCCCTTTTTTGCCCATTTATCACTTCTCCCCAACTCAGGCCCTCCATTATAAGTAGTTTTTGTTCTATTTAGCACAATATAATTCACAGTTCACTACAAGATTTTCTCAAGAAGGAGAAGAGAGGAGAGGAGAGGGAAAAAAGGGGGGGGGATAATAATTTTTTTATTCGTTTTTATTTTTTTAACTTTTTATTTTTTATTAATTCTCATTAATACTATCAACAAAACCACCCTCAGATGCCATTAAGGAAAAGGAAATTGAATATCATGGATACAAAAGACAGAGAGGTAGCACAGATAGATGAGGAAAAATCTATGGAGAAAAAATTTAATATATTGGAAACCTTGGAGTTAAATGACAGAGAATTTAGAATAGAAATCCTAAAAATACTCAGAGATATACAAGAAAACACAGAAAGGCAATTTAGGGAGCTCAGAAAACAACTCAATGAACACAAAGAATATATTACCAAGGAAATTGAAACTATAAAAACAAATCAAACAGAGATGAAAAACTCAATTCACGAGTTGAAAAATGAGGTAACAAGCTTAGCTAATAGAACAGGCCAGGTAAAAGGTAGGATTAGTGAAATAGAAGACAAGCAACTTGAGGCACAACAGAAAGAAGAAGAAAGAGACTCAAAAAATTTTTTAAAAAATGAGAAAGCCCTACAGGAATTGTCTGACTCGATCAAAAAGAATAACATAAGAATAATAGGTATATTAGAGGGAGAAGAGAGAGAAAATGGAATGGAGAATATATTCAAACAAATAATAGATGAGAACTTCCCAAGCCTGTGGAAAGAACTAAAGCCTCAAATTCAAGAAGCAAACAGAACTCCAAGTTTTCTTAACCCCAACAAACCTACTCCAAGGCACATCATAATGAAATTGGCACAAACCAACGACAAAGAAAAAATTCTCAAGGCAGCCAGGGAAAAGAAGAATATAACATATAAAGGAAGGCCCATTAGATTATCATCAGATTTCTCAACAGAAACTCTATAAGCTAGAAGAGAGTGGACCCCAATATTTAAAGTCCTGAAAGAGAGAAACTTTCAGCCACGAATACTACACCCATCAAAGCTATCCTTCAAATATGAAGGAGAAATAAAAACATTCACAGATACAGAAAAGATGAGGGAATTTATCATCAGAAAACCCCCACTCCAGGAATTACTAAAGGGGGTTTTCCAACCAGATAAGAAGAACAAATCAAAACAAAACCACAAGTAAAAGCTCCACCAAGAACACAATAAAACCAAATTTAAACTGTGACAACAACAACAAAAAAAGGGGAGAGGACAGAGATTAATAGTAGCAAAGGACAATGGAGTGCAAAAGTACCCACAAGATAGTGCACTACAATGAACAGGGTAAGAACCCTTTTCATTACTTTATGGTAACCACCATTGAAAAAACCACCACAGAAGCACATGATTTAAAAAAGATAGCAACGAGGAAAAATGTATGGAATACAACCAAATAAAAACAAAAGATAGAAAAACGAAAGAGAAGGATCAAACAAGACACAAAACTAACAGAAAGCAAGATATAAAATGGCAATAGGGAACTCACAAGTGTCAATAATTACACTAAATGTAAACGGATTAAACTCACCAATAAAAAGGCACAGAGTAGCAGAATGGATTAAAAAAGAAAATCCAACTGTATGCTGCCTACAAGAAACTCATCTAAGCAACAAGGATAAAAACAAATTCAAAGTGAAAGGCTGGAAAACAATACTCCAAGCAAATAACATCCAAAAAAAAGCAGGCGTAGCAATACTCATATCTGATAATGCTGACTACAAGACAGCAAAAGTACTCAAAGACAAAAATGGTAATTTCATAATGATTAAGGGGACACTGAATCAAGAAGACATAACAATTCTTAATATATATGCACCAAACCAAGGAGCACCAAAATATAAAAGACAGCTACTTATTGACCTTAAAACAAAAACTGACAAAAATACAATCATACTTGGAGACCTCAATATACCGCTGATGGCTCTAGATCGGTCATCCAAACAGAGAATCAATAAAGATATATTGGCCTTAAACAAAACACTAGAGCACCTGGATATGATAGACATCTACAGGACATTTCATCCCAAAATGACAGAGTATACATTTTTCTCCAGTGTACATAGATCATTCTCAAGAATTGACCATATGTTGGGCCACAAAAACAACTTCAGCAAATTCAGAAAAATAGAAGTTGTGCCAAGCATATTTTCTGATCATAAAGCATTGAAACTAGAATTCAACTGCAAAAAAGAGGAAAAAAACCCTACAAAAATGTGGAAACTAAACAACATACTTTTAAAAAATGAATGAGTCAAAGAAGAAATAAGTGCAGAGATTAAAAGATATATACAGACAAATAAAAATAACAATACAACATATCAGAATCTATGGGATGCAGCAAAAGCAGTAATAAGAGGGAAGTTCTTATCACTTCAGGCCTATATAAACAAACAAGAGAGAGCCCAAGTAAACCACTTAACTTCACACCTTAAGGAACTAGAAAAAGAAGAACAAAGACAACCCAAAACCAGCCGAAGGAAGGAGATAATAAAAATTAGAGCAGAAATAAATGAAATAGAGAACAGAAAAACTATAGAAAAAATTAATAGAACAAGGAGCTGGTTCTTTGAAAAGATCAACAAAATTGACAAACCCTTGGCAAGACTTACCAAGGAAAAAGAGAAAGAACTCATATAAACAAAATCCAGAATGAAAGAGGAGAAAGCACCACGGAATCATAGATATACAAAGAATTATTGTAGAATACTATGAAAAAATTTATGCCACTAAATTCAACAATCTAGAAGAAATGGATAAATTTCTAGAACAATACAACCTTCCTAGACTGAGTCAAGAAGAAACAGAAAGTCTAAACAGACCAATTAATAGGGAAAAAATAGAAAAAAACTATTAAAAACCTCCCCAAAAATAAAAGTCCAGGCCCAGACGGTTATACTAGTGAATTCTATCAAACATTCAAAGAAGACTTGGTTCCTATTCTACTCAAAGTCTTCCAAAAAATTGAAGAAGAAGCAATACTTCCAAACACATTTTATGAGGCCAACATAACCCACATACCGAAACCGGGCAAGGACAGCACAAAAAAAGAAAACTACGGACCAATATCTCTAATGAATACAGATGCTAAAATACTAAACAAAATACTAGCAAATCGAATACAACAACATATTAAAAAAATAATACATTATGATCAAGTGGGATTCATCCCAGAATCTCAAGGATGGTTCAACATACATAAAACGGTTAACATATCATATCAACAAAACAAAGAACAAAAACCACATGATCTTATCAATAGATGCAGAAAAGGCATTTGATAAAATACAACACAATTTTATGTTTAAGACTCTCAACAAAATGGGTATAGAAGGAAAATATCTCAACATGATAAAGGCTATATATGATAAACCATCAGCTAACATCATATTAAATGGCACAAAATTGAAGGCTTTCCCCCTTAAATCAGAAACAAGACAGGGTTGTCCACTCTCTCCAGTCTTATTTAATGTGGTGCTAGAGGTTCTAGCCAGAGCAATCAGATAAGACAAAGAAATAAAAGGCATCCATATTGGAAAAGAAGAAGTAAAGGTATAATTTTTGTTTTTTTATTTTATTTTATTTTTTTTCTGAAGCTGGAAACGGGGAGAGACAGTCAGACAGACTCCCGCATGTGCCCGACCGGGATCCACCCGGCACGCCCACCAGGGGGGGCGCTCTGCTCACCAGGGGGCGATGCTCTGCCCCTCCGGGGCGTCGCTCTGCCGCGACCAGAGCCACTCTAGCGCTTGGGGCAGAGGCCAAGGAGCCATCCCCAGCGCCCGGGCCATTTTTGCTCCAATGGAGCCTTGGCTGCGGGAGGGGAAGAAAGAGACAGAGAGGAAGGGGGGGGGTGGAGAAGCAGATGGGCGCTTCTCCTATGTGCCCTGGCCGGGAATCGAACCCGGGTCCCCCGCACGCCAGGCTGACGCTCTACCACTGAGCCAACCGGCCAGGGCCTAAAGGTATCACTTTTTGCAGATGATATGATTCTATACATCGAAAACCCCAAAGAATCTACAAAAAGACTACCAAAAACAATAAGCCAATACAGTAAGGTTGCAGGATACAAAATTAACATACAAAAGTCCATAGCCTTTCTATATGCCAACACTGAAACATTTGAGAACAAACTCAAAAAAATAATCCCCTTCACGATTGCAACAAAAAAAATAAAATACCTAGGAATAAACATAACAAAGAATGTAAAGGACTTATATAATGAAAACTACAAACCATTGTTAAGGGAAATCGAAAAAGATACAATGAGATGGAAGAATATTTCTTGCTCTTGGATAGGAAGAATAAATATAATCAAGATGGCCATATTACCCAAAGCAATATACAAATTTAGTGCAATTCTCATCAAAATTCCAATGACATTTTTTAAAGAAATGGAACAAAAAATCATCAGATTTATATGGAACTATAAAAAACGCCAAATAGCCAAAGCAATCCTAAAGAAAAAGAATGAAGCTGGGGGCATTACAATACCTGACTTCAAACTATTCAATATATTATAGAGCCACGATAATCAAAACAGCATGGTATTGGCAGAAAAATAGACATTCAGACCAATGGAACAGAATAGAAAGTCCAGAAATAAAACCACATATATATAGTCAAATAATTTTTAATAAAGGAGCCAACAACACACAATGGAGAAAAGAAAGCCTCTTCAATAAATGGTGCTGGGAAAACTGGAAAGCCACATGCAAAAGAATGAAACTCGACTATAGTTTGTCCCCTTGTACTAAAATTAATTCAAAATGGATCAAAGACCTAAATATAAGACCTGAAACAATAAAGTACATAGAAGAAGACATAGGTTCTAAACTCATGGACCTTGGTTTTAAAGAGCATTTTATGAATTTGATTCCAAAGGCAAGGGAAGTGAAGGCAAAAATAAATGAATGGGACTACATCAGACTAAGAAGTTTTTGCTCAGCAAGAGAAACTGACAACAAAATAAACAGACAGCCAACTAAATGGGAAATGATATTTTCAAACAACAGCTCAGATAAGGGCCTAATATCCAAAATATACAAAGAACTCATAAAACTCAACAACAAACAAACAAACAAACAATCCAATAGAAAAATGGGAAGAGGACATGAACAGACACTTCTCTCAGGAAGAAATACAAATGGCCAACAGATATATGAAAAGATGCTCATCTTCATTAGTTATTAGAGAAATGCAAATCAAAACTGCAATGAGATACCACCTCACACCTGTTAGATTAGCTATTATCAACAAGACAGGTAATAGCAAATGTTGGAGAGGCTGTGGAGAAAAAGGAACCCTCATTCACTGTTGTTGGGAATGTAAAGTAGTACAACCATTATGGAAGAAAGTATGGTGGTTCCTCAAAAAACTGAAAATAGAACTAATGACCCAACAATCCCTCTACTGGGTATATACCCCCAAAACTCAGAAACATTGATACGTAAAGACACATGCAGCCCCATGTTCACTGCAGCATTGTTCACAGTGGCCAAGACATGGAAACAACCAAAAAGCCCTTCAATAGAAGACTGGATAAAGAAGATGTGGCACATATACACTATGGAATACTACTCAGCCATAAGAAATGATGATATCGGATCATTTACAACAAAATGGTGGGATCTTGATAACATTATACGAAGTGAAATAAGTAAATCAGAAAAACTACATTATTCCATACATTGGTGGGACATAAAAACAAGACTAGGAGACATTGATAAGAGTGTGGTGGTTGGGGGGGGGGAGAGGAAAAGGGAGGGGGGGGCACAAAGAAAACTAGATAGAAGGTGACAGAAGACAATCTGACTTTGGGTGTTGAGTATGCAACATAAATGATTGACAAGATAACCTGGACATGTTTTCTTTGAACATATGTACCCTGATTTATTGATGTCACCCTAGTAAAATTAATAATAAATAAATAAATAAATAAATAAAGCCTAATTAGATCTTGGGAAAAAAATAGTGAGTTTTAATGTCCTAGCACTGTCCTGTGCAGTAGCAAAGTAGGATCCTCTTTTGAATTTCAATGAGAAAAACTTTGTACCTTGAAGGAGAATTTTGAATAACTGCTGATGGCAAGACTGAGAATTCTCTGTTTCAAGAATAGAAGGCCTGATACAAAAGAGTGACTCTCCCATATACAGTCTGAAACTGGGACAGTGCAGGACATAGGTCAGAACAGTGAATCCCGCAGAACCGTGGCAATATGGCAAAATATGAACAGGACCACAAAGGAGCTGCTTTTTATCCATAAATTCCTTAATGAATAGTATCGGACATTAATACAAGAACTACATGGTTTGCTTAAGATAAATTTAGAAAACTGTATGTAATTATGCTTTATAATTTCAGGTCTTATCAGTCCTTTCATCTTTACAAAATTCTTAGTCAGAAAAACCCTTCAGATATTGTCAGAGATAGACATGGGAACCAGGTGGAAGCACCTGACCCCTGGCAATCCAGTACCCGGAGTGGTAGAACTGGATCAGCAGCAGCATTTTCCAAGTGCTGCCCGGGTGAGGCCTGATCCCATCTGATGTGTCACACAGTCTGTGTGCATGTGTAAAAACACATACTAGGACCAAGGCCAATGGAGACCAACTAAAATAGTACAGCCAACGCAATGAGGTTGTTCACCTCCCCTCCATCAATACTATATTTTTATGTAAAAACAAATCAACATAAAGGTTTGATTTCATAAAAAATTCTAATGGATTAACATCCGCTAAGGAAAATGTAAATAAGTAAAGTAATAAAAATTAGCATTTCTGATGGCACTTGGTTGTTTGGGTTTTTTTTTTTTTTTTAGAGATTTGGACTTATTTATCCCACAAAGTGTCTGTTATACCCAAGCATCTAACTTAGTCCTTGGGGATAAAGCAGTAATAATAAACCAGTTTCTACCCTCAAGGAAAAAATTTAATGCTCAATTCTTCTTGAATTATTATAATAAGCTTGTTTGTCTATTAATCAGCCCAGTTTCAAGATGAAAAATTACAGATTTTTTTTTTTTTTAGGAGAGAGGAGGGGAGATAGTAGGGCAGACTCCTGCATGCACCCCGACTGGGATCCACCCGACAACTCCATCTGGTGCCAATGCTGAAATACGGAGCTATTTTTAGCTCCTGAGGTGGACATGTTCTGCAACTGGGCCATCCTCAGTTACCTAGGGCCAGGCTGCAGGAGGTGAAAAGGGAGAGAGGCGTAGATGGAGGTGGGGGAGAAGCAGATGGTTGCTTCTTCTGTGTGCCCTGACTAGGAATCAAACTGAGACGTCCATAGGCTAGGCTGATGCTCTATCCTCTGAGCCACCAGGCAGGGCCACAGATGTTTTCTAATTCAAATGACATTCCCTGAAGAAAGCAAACATCTTGAGAAGTATCTAGTAACTTTGAATGTAAAATGTATCCCTTAGCTTCCTGTAGTTAAAAGGAATGTGAGTAGAATGATATATTAAGAACTGTTTTCTTTGTGTAGGACATAAAACTATAGTATTAATATTCAGGGCAGAAGGCAATCTGTGTACATATGTAAATTGTAAATACACATACATATAATCACTTGCTGCATGAGTTTGGCAGTTACTTAAACTTCCTCTGCTTTAGTTTCTTCATCTGTAAATAGGCATATCCATACAGCAATACAGTATTGAAAGAGACATACATGGGTTAACTCATGTTAAACTCTTAGAATAATGCCTGGCAGATAATTGCTCAAGAAATGTTAACTCTATTATTTTTATTGTCTACCTACTATATCTAAGCCTATTCCCCCAATCTCAGTTCCTTATCTTCCTGTAAATCAACTGATTGATGTTACTGATGTTTGTTTTTAGATGTATGGTCAAGTAGAAGTTTCCTTTTGTACAGTATAGTTCACAATTCTATAGCTTTATTTCCGAAATCCCAAAAGCTCTGTAAAAATGGGACTGTTTCATGGCTCATCTGGTGGCAAAATCTGACCTGACCTGGTCTGAATTTATTGGCAGTAAGATCTGATCTGAACTAATGGGAAGCTATTTATAGTATTTATATATCCCATTCAGTGTAAATATTGATATATTTGATTATGGGTATTGTCCCAGACCCTACAGGGATTACCTTTCCAACATGAAAAATTCTGCATTCTGAAACATAGTTGGCCCCCAAATTTCAGGTAAGAAAATGTAGACCTATAGTAGTCAGGGTAGACAGTAGAGAAGAAATTTCCATCTGCAGCTCTGCAGGCAAGATTTATTAATCAAAGATGTGAGTTTCTTCAATTATAAACATCCTGAACCAATCAGCTCTCCAAATCCAAAAAATGTGAAACTTGTTTCCCCTTGACATTTATTATCACTAGGTCAATCTTCCCTCCTACTTGTTCCCTTTGCTATAATTTGTACAAGCAGTTATTTTAGTTTTAGAACATTTATCAAGTTAAAATAATTCTACCTCTCCTCCAATTATTTTAACGTCTCCCCCCCCCCATTTTTATCCACATTCATACAAATATTCCGTAAAGGATGGGTCAAAACAAACTCAGCTCATTGGGAGGAGATATGTATCCCCTGAACTCTGCTCTTAATTTCTTTTTCCATTTCCCCCACCTGGGAAAAGTCGGAGGGCTCCAGAAGGATGAGTCTCGCAGAGCACAGAACTCCATTCTGCCCTCCAGCACATGTCCCTGTGATGCCTGAGCCTCTGGGTGGAAGAACTGTCTAGTGTCCAGGCAGTTCATCTGGTTTTATCTCAGGAAGTTGACAGAAGATCCCAATCTAAAATACCTATTCTTACTAAAGAGCTCAGAGATCTCCAGAGATATCTAGGAGAAAATTCGTTTAAGGCTCCTTCCTCTGTAACTGCAGGGAGTCTAAAGTCATGTGTTTAAAAATTCTCCAGATAGACTTAATCTCCACATCAGGTTTAACCACAGTAACTACAGCTGGGTTTAGAAATCTGATCTCATTCGTAATACTCATAGAAAGCAGCAGTCTAGGTAGAGCTGAACCTGAAAATCTCTTTTCCCAGTGTACTGAGGATGTTTTCTTTCTCTTTTGTGGTCAGTGAGGCCTCAAGATGTAGAACTACTTAGTTACCACGGTGGCCAACAGTGAATAGGTCGATATAGGTTTATAACAGATATTAATCTGAATAGTTGAGCATTCAAGCCCCAGCGAGGTGAAACTTCATTTTGAAGGAAATATAAGTTAGGATCTACAATGGACTTTGCCCTGGGCCTTGACTCTCTGGGCACCATGGAGCAAACCATTTCATTTCCTTAGCTTCATTTTCTCAGTCAGTACCATCGTCATCATAATACCTGCTTTCGCAGAATCACCCCTGGTCACAGCAGAAGCTTACTGAGCTGAAATCCAAATGTATATCTGTTTGATTCCATAAACAGTGATCTTGTCCTTGCATCATGCTGTCTCTCGAAAGTTAACATGTAAAATAGAATATTTCCTCTGCTGCTGAACAACCACGCTAGCTATTAAAATAGTGTGGGAGAGCTTTTGGACAATTTAACTTTTGATGATGGGACCTGGTGTCAGTCAGGGCTGTGTGCAGAGCATGGCTTCGGTGTTAAATTTAAAAGACTGCCATTGGTCCTGGCTAGGTAGCTCAGTTGGTTAAAGCTTTGTCTCAATATACCAAGGCTGTGGGTTCAATCCCCTGTCAGGGCACATACAAGAGCCAATCAAAGAATGAATAAGTAACCAGAACAGCAAGTCAGTGTTTCTCTCTCTCAAATCAATCAATCAATCAATCAATCAAAAACTTCAACTTAAGGAACAGGGTGACATGATGGACTATCTGAAATAGGCTGTGGTTCTTCTGTGGTTAGCTGTAAACCATATAGCAAGCCTTAGAAAGTTTTTTTTTTTTTTTTTTGTATTTTTTCTGAAGCTGAAAATGGGGAGGCAGTCAGACAGACTCCCGCATGCGCCCGACCGGGATCCACCCGGCACGTCCACCAGGGGGCGATGCTCTGCCCATCTGGGCGTCGTTCTGTCACGACCAGAGCCACTCTAGCGCTTGGGGCAGAGGCCAAGGAGCCATCCCCAGAGCCCGGGCCATCTTTTGCTCCAATGGAGCCTTGGCTGCGGGAGGGGAAGAGGGAGACAGAGAGGAAGGAGAGGGGGAGGGGTGGAGAAGCAGATGGGCGCCTGTCCTCTGTGCCCTGGCCGGGAATCGAACTGGGACTTCCGCACGCCAGGCCGACGCTCTACCACTGAGCCAACTGGCCAGGGCCACCTTAGAAAGTTTTAGTGGAAGCATTGTGGGGCTCACTTAGAGCTGAGCAGAAGAGGAGAAACTACTGCAGATATTTCAGTTGCTTGAAAAAATCTAAACAGAGAGTCGAGTTCCTCTTTCCGAGCAGCCTTGGGCACCTGAAACGGGGGTGCTGCAGTGCAAACCTCCTTATTACCAGAAGGAATCACAATCAAGAGGCTGCATCCCTGAAGAAGAGCCTCCCAGTGTCTAGGGCCAGGCTTCCTCTGTGATGTCTGCAAACGCAGAAGCCTTTGGCTTCCTGGAATACTTCAGATTCCAAAATCTCTTTGGCATAACCTTTGGACACCACACTAAATAAATTTTACAGTACAACTTCTTCCTTTTTTCCTAAACCCAGGAACTCACTCCCAGTGGCGCCAACAGATGAACAGCTTTACAACCGGGTGAATGCACGATTTATGCTTTAAAGGGAGGCTAGGGAAGACACTCTCAGGCCAGTGCCATTTCCTTACTTGATGCTGTTTCCAGACCAAAAAAAATTTTTTTTTTTTGGTGATGATAGGGAATAAGTGGATATAAGACTTAAAATAAATGGATAAGTGACTTAAAATAAGGCAAAAATAGAGAAGCGTGGTGTTAATTCTGTCCCTTCTTTCTCATTTATTGTACATGTTTTTCCCTCTGTGGCCCTAGAAGAAAACATTCTCTCTATAGATACTCATATCTACCAATAAATGCAATCTATTAATAAATGCATATAAATGCTCACTATGGGTGTTCCAAAAAATGTTTGTCGACATCTTAGCCAGGTTGTGGGCCTCAACATATGCCTTGTAAAACTAAAGAAAGCAATCTCTGCTCTAGGCTGTGATGATTAGACCAATTGTGAAGGAGCATCGTTGGGAGCTATTTTGTGTTCTTATTGAATGATGTGCTATATATAGCTTGAAGGTCACATTTTACTTGAAAATAAATATGTCAGTTGGCTAATATAAGTCATTCAGAGCAAGTTTGTTTATGTCTCATAAAATTACACAATGCACGAAGCTACAGGAAACTCACATTCCGTCTATCTTCATTTTCCAGCTAAATTAGGCTCTAAGGAAGGAAATAGTCATTTCTCTCACAGTCTGCCACTTTTAAACAACCTCAAAGGCCTATTCCCCATGGGTTAGAGTTTGGCAGAACACTGCTCTTAGCCTGTATATGGGGTCATGTGAAATACAGTGATCTGGACAGCCAGTGGGCCACTGTTTTGTACTGGGGACCACCTTTTTTTGTGTGACTCCTGCATGGGAAAAGAAATCCCCACATTTATGGCAGTGGAGAATCAATGGGAATGGTCAGGGGAATGTGCTACACACAACTCTTTAAACTTGTGTACTTACTCAGTCCTGAACAATTGCTACTTCAACCTGCGAGTTTATTGTCTTCTGATTCCCCTTTATACACACAACCGTTCTGTTGCACAGCTGAAGTTTCCTTTCATATTGCATCATTCTACACCAATCACTAGCTAACAAAAATGGAAACATTAACTAACAAATCTGAGCAAGGTAGAGCATTGGTTTCATTTGAACATGAATTCTTCGTAATTATTTAGGAAGCCAGTATAAAGCCCCGCCACCCATTCTTGTCTATTGAGCTTTTGCGCTTGCTATTTAAGTGAGGATGCTAAAGGTTTCTTGGGACTCACTAGATAGTGACCCAGTTGAAAGGTAAACAGAAGATTTTACAATACATCACCTTGAAAGCCATAATTGTGCAGACGTACAAACAAGACAGGAAGGGCCTAGCCCCTGGCCTCAGGCAGGAGATGCAGATCAGAGATCACTTTGAGGGTCTGGAGCCTTGGAAAGGTCACCTTTCTTTGTCACACATTCTTCTTATAGGCACACCCTCTGTTTTGTCTCAATTTGACATAACCTTTCACATGGGGACTTGTCTTGGCAGACAGGGTGGAAGTAAAAAGAAAAGTGCCAAATTAAAATGAGCATGTTTGAAAATACTGAAATTTGACCCTTGCATTGATCCCCCCCCCCTCCCCCATGGTAATAAAAACCATCTTTGAGATGAACTGAGATTCTGGTCATCTCTAAGAAGTAAAATGTGTATATATATATCATTCTATCAAGCCTTGAACTTTTCTATTTCTTTGTCTTGGCCAGAAAGAAAAAACCATTTATCATTAGTTTAGTAAACTTCAGTGCATCGTTGTCTTAGCACTTTATAACTAAAACAGACAAACAAACAAACAAAAAACTCTGTCAGAAAAAGTGCCCTGGACCAGGTGTCAGAAAATATGAGTGTTACTTCCAGTTCTTTTGGTA
The DNA here is from genome assembly GCF_036850995.1 of Saccopteryx leptura. Taxonomy (NCBI): domain Eukaryota; kingdom Metazoa; phylum Chordata; class Mammalia; order Chiroptera; family Emballonuridae; genus Saccopteryx; species Saccopteryx leptura. The sequence continues at coordinate 185,622,075 of NC_089506.1, read as the reverse complement.
ACTAGCTAGCGACAGTGGACAAATTGTTTGACTATAAAGCTGTTGAGATAGAGACCATTATATAATAATACTGCAAATTAGGCAGCAAATTTAAAAGTTGCAAACATGTTAAAAATATAAACATTTGTTTTCTAAATGTAACCTGTTTCGAAGAATGTATTTATCTAAATCTAGTATAGTATCCCTCAAAATTTAATTGATTTCTTCTTTTTTTATTGATCTAGTCTCATTTAATAGCAGAAAAAAAGAATAAGCTTGACTAGTGAAGGTAACTATGTCCTTGTTTACAACGGTCACTGCCCGGTCCTTACGAGATCTGGGTCAGTCAGTTCTGAGAACCCGTCTTCTCCTCTACTTTTTCATAATTAAGTCTTCCAGAAGTTCATGTACCACATTGCTGTGTATAACAGAAAGATGTTAGATACCTGCGTAGTCCTGCTGTGGTCAAGACTGTCCCAAGGCTCTCTTGTGTCTTTTGCTAATTGGTGTTTGTGGAGCTATGGCTGGTTTCACCTGCTTTTAAAATGTTGTGCACCAGACACCAATGGCTCTGGCTTCTGACACAACCCACCTTCTCTAGGTCTCAGTGCCATCTCCTTGTCCCGATCCTGGACCCACCTCTCCAGGTCTCAGCTCTTTGGCCTCTCCCCCCTGCCCCCTGACCCCAATCAGGGCACACGAGCACTGTATTTTCTTGGTGGTTATGTGTGATGTGGGGAACCAGAGCACTCCTACTCTGGCCAGTGAGGATGGCTGTAAGGGTAGTATCACAGCCACCGTCACAGCCACCTGGCCCATGCAGGTTAGATTCACATTAGATTCAGACAGTCAGTAATGAAACAACAGAGCCAAAAACTAGCTTTAAACCTAGCTTTCACCAAGCGGGCAAGTAAAAACACACACTGGGCTCCAAAACCCACTCATTCAGTGCTCACAAAGCTACTGACTTATCCGAGTTTCCTAGAATCAAAGGTTTCTAGCTCACCAGACTTATTCACCTCTGTTCCCATCTCCTTCCTTCTGCACAAACTGGCTTCTCACTCAGCACTCCACCATCTTGGCTACTTCTCCTGGTCTCCTCCACGTGGCCTTTCTCTGCTCTCCTTTTCTGCTCTCTCCTCTAATGCTAATCTCAGGAACCGAGAGAGCAAGCCTCACTTTATAGTGCAGAAATCAAAACCTTTAATCCAATATACAAAATAGGGAAGTCTCTGATACAAAGTCCACCCCACATCAAAAATGGTGGGAAAGGCTTAGTCCTTAAAGCAGGCCCCAGGCTACAAGGATCCTGCCTGCCCACAGCCTGCCCCCAACACACATTAATATCACCCTGAGTAGACAATCTCCTGCATTCCTTCACAAATATACTTTCTATTTATTACAACTTGATTACCCTATCTGCAGAACTGATAAACTTCCTTTTGTGTCTAGGAAACCAGAATGCTATGTGTTACCAACCAGAATGCTATGCATTACCAAATCAGATAACTGGCCTGTTACTTTATTTAAATTCAACTGATTATTGAAGGGCTAAGGATTCTTTGTTGTGCCATTTAGAGAAGAGTCACCATCACACCAAAGATTTTTGGTGATTTAATTTTTCATGTTGCGTCTATTAGTTTTAGCTGCTGGTCATGTATTTAATGGAAACTTAAAACCTTTTCAAGTAAAATTGAGATAAAAATTTTAATTACTTAAAATAGCTTAGTAAGATAAATCCAATATAAAGTGAAATTTTAAAATAGTTGTCAGACTTTAACATCTATTTATTTTTTTAATTTTTTTTTTTTTTTTAAACAAAGAGATAGAGTCAGAGAGAAGGATAGATAGGGGCAGATAGACAGGAATGGAGAGAGATGAGAAGCATCAATCATCAGTTTTTCCTTGCGACACGTTAGTTGTTCATTGATTGCTTTCTCATATGTGCCTTGACCATGGGGCTATAGCTGACTGAGTAACCCCTTCCTCGAGCCGGTGATCTTGGGCTCAAGCTGGTGAGCTTTTTTGCTCAAACCAGATGAGCCCACACTCAAACTGGTGACCTCGGGGTCTCGAACCTGGGTCCTTCACATCGACACTCTATCCACTGCACCACTGCCTAGTCAGGCTTAACATCTATTTATATCAGTCTCTCAAGAAAGAAAATAATTGAAAGATTTTTTTCATCTCTAAAACTACTGTGATACTGACACTAATTAATTATAAAAGCTAAAATATATGCAAAAATGTTCAATTATGTAATTTAATAATTTAAATTACTTGAGATAAATTTAGAAGTTAAATTTGAGATTTTAAATGAGGGAAAATACTTCAATTTATTCTAAAAAAAAATTAGCCCCACAACAAATGAATTATTTTGTCTGTTGTGTTCATTTAAAAGGATTAAACTGACTGCTAATTTGTGGGTTAGTTGGACTTTGTTTATTGGTATGATTCCTCTTATAAGTGGCAAGTCAGATGTTTTCAAATTCATAAGGAATGACACATTTAAAAAAAGAGATGTAGGGATAGGACTTTTAAGTGGTAAAAAGATGTGATTTTTTTCAAAATGACAATGAGACCAATACCTCATACCCAACAGGATGTCTATTATCAGAACAAACAAAACAAAAACAGCCTCCAAAGTTCCAGAAAATACAAAATGCTGGCACATATGTGGAGCAATGGGACCCTTGCACCTTGCTGGTGGGAATGTAAGATGGTGGTGCTGCTGTGGGAAATAGTATGGTAATTCCTCAAAAAACTGAAACAAAATTACCACGTGAACCAATAATTCCACTCCCAGTTATATACCCAAAAGAACTGAATGAGGAGACTTGAACATATATATTTGTGCACCAATAGTCATAGGAGCATTAATCACAGTAGCCAAAATGTGGAAACAACCCTAATGTCCACTGGCAGATGAATGGCTAAACAAAATGTGGTATATGCACACGATGGAATATTACTCAGCCAACAAAAAGGAGATACTGATACATGCTACAACACGAATGACCAGGCATAGAAGGACAAATACTATGTGATTCCACTTATAGGAGGTACCTAAAATAGTTAAATTATGGATACAGAAAATAGGACTGTGGTTACCAAGGGGTGGGGATGAGGACTTATTTAATGAGTACAGAGTTTCATTCTGGGATGAGGGGAAAGATCTGGAGATGGATAGTTGTGGTGATGGTTGCACAACAATGTGACTGTATGTAATGCCACCAAATTGTACATAAGAGAATGTTAAAATTTTCATGTTATATATATTTTACCATAATACAAAAAAATGTTATTTTTGATCTTGTAACTCTAGCAAAATAGTTGTTTTCTACTTGCATTTAGATTTGCCTGTAGATATTACCTCTCTCCTGGTTGGCTTCTTGGCATAAATTCCTACTTAATTTCTGTTGTCCTCAATATTTTCTCTCATCAAATGAAGAAGAGAAATTGGGTAATCTCTGGCTCTTCTTGAGTTGTTATTATCACCTTGGAATATCAAATGGAAAATACTGTAAGTTATTAGTCCATTTAAAATAGACTATACTTTTGGTTTACTTCTTTGCATTTCAGTTCTCTTAAAAAAACATTACAGACCATGAGTTTACAGTTTCTTGTCAGTTGTACCTTTCAATGGCCATAAGCATGCTCTCTGCTACATTTGATGTCTTGGCAAATGTCTTAAATGTAAAATATCGATCGGAAAAAGCAAATTTTATTATTTAAATAAAAAGTTTCATTATATAAACTTGACATGAAAGCATAGTATCTGCATTATCATTAACAGTCACTGACAGAAAAACAAAAATTATTTCATAATAAACTGTAAAACTTTTATTTTCTAAACTAAAACACAAGCAAAATAGTCACTGATCTAATAGTTAATATTTTCCTAAGTGCTATATAAAATTACATATCTCCAAATTGTATGTACATGGATAATGAGGCATAAAAGATGCAATTTAATAGATTAATAAAAGAGAGAATTGGAAAATAGTTTCCATGTTAAACTTGATAGGCTGGATCCTTTGTCTCCTGGGGTACCCTTACTCTAAGTAAGTATACTTAGGATGAACTTGGTTAGTCTACTGAAAGAAATACATCTGGAAACTTCAATGACTTCAAATGTAAAATTTTACTTTTCTCTCATACAAACTCTGTTGCAAGTCCGGCGGCTCTCCTGCAGCTCGCTGCCAGCAGTGTCTCAGGGATCCAGCATGTTTGCTTCTGTGCCACCACCTTTTCAACACGAGCCCTCCAGTTCGCACAGGCAGGGAGCATGTGCAGGGGCTTTCCTGGTCTCAGCTTAGGACAGGGTATGACCCTACCTATCTGTACAGAGACTGGGACAGGTGGGTGGTGTGTGTATTCAGTGGGCATTAAATGTCTCTGCCAATACATTTCAGCCACAGGATGTACTAAAGTGCCCAAGTATCATAACTGCTATATTAATTTTCTATAACTGGTTTAACAAATTCCTGCCAACAGCAGCTTAAGTTACACACATTTACTATCTCACAGGTGTGTAGGTCAGAGGTCCAACATAAATCTCATGGGCTAATATCAAGGTGATGGCAGGGCTGCTTCCTTCGGAAGCTATAGGAGAGAACCTGCGACTAGTGTTTTCCATTTTCCAGAGGCTGTCTGCAGTCCGTGGCTCCTGGTCCCCTTTCCCTAGCTTTAGAGCCAGTAATGTTGCGTCTCTCTGACCCATCTTCACAATCACATCTCCCTCTGACCAGAGTCAGGAAAAGTTCTTTGCTTTTAAGGGCTCATGTGATCACATATGGCCGACGTGAACAATCCAGAATAATCTATCCATCTCAAGGTCCTTAGCATTAATCACATCTGCAAAGTCCCTTTCGCCATATAAGAAAACATATTCACAGGTTCCAGGGTTTAGGATGAGGACATCTTTGGTGGTGATGGGGGTGAAGGGTCATTATTCTACCTATCATAGCTACTTTTTATCATAATGAAATCCACTTTTTAAAATATAATGTTAATAATTGGCTGCCACTTTAGAGCAAAACAGTTTCTAATAGATGCTTCTTCTTTTTGGTATTTTAATTTTATCTCTTTTAAAAACTATTTGTTTATAATTTGGTCATGTAGGGCCAGACTTGAGACAAAGTGTTTTGCATTTTTATTTGTAGCAGAGAGGTATTTTTTGCATTTCTGTCAGGTAGTCCTATTATTAGTAATACCATCCTGTTTGGGTAACCTTCATTTTCTGTTTTCAGCCTGTATGATTTGGGTGCTGCTGCCGTTAGTTACACACGGCTCCACTGGCCCATCTAAAATTTTACATCTTCCAATCACAATGATTCATTTTAAAAAATTCCCCCAAAAGAATGAATTGCAGGACTTGGGTGAGATTGGTTTACAAGAAGGGTTCTTATCCTCCTGGGGTTGATCAGCATGTACGATGCAGGAGTGGGCTGCCGGTGTGCACCTGTCTCCAGGGCAAAAGGGTGTGCCTGGGAGTGAGCCCACTGTCGAGGAGAGCAGGCTGGAAGTCGAGGCAGTCCTGGATCCCACTGACGTTATCCAAGCATCTGGATCTAGCCATGGCTGCTTCAAGGCAGTATAGTTCAATAGAGGTCATAAAGTTAAACTCACATCCTCCAGAACAGCTTTAAGGAAGAATTTTAACCGCCACACTCAAATTAATCACTGAGGCTCTAAAGTACTTCCCAAGTTCTAGCTTCCCAAAATAACTGGTGGCATCATTTCTAAAAATATCACTGCCGATTGCCCGGTACATCATTCCCTCATGATGTCACATAAACCCAGAAAATTGTCTATTACTCTGACCTGCCGGTAGGTGTTTATTTCTCACTTTATAGCCATGCAGGGTGTTGAATGCTCTGCTGAAGACCAGTTCAACAACAGGTACATCACTGGACTTAACACTGCCAAGTACAATATATGTTCCATGAGCGCATATAGACAGGAGGTATGTGAAAACCGGGGGTGATGACCAAGTAAGGAACGGTTATGAAAGTAAACTGAAGAGCATTTAAGAACATCTAATAAACTTTGAGTGAAGGCAGGAAGAATTTTTTTTTCTTTTCTTTTCTTTTTTTTTTTTTTCATTTTTCTGAAGCTGGAAACGGGGAGAGACAGTCAGACAGACTCCCGCATGCGCCCGACCGGGATCCACCCGGCACGCCCACCATGGGGCGACGCTCTGCCCACCAGGGGGCGATGCTCTGCCCATCCTGGGCGTCGCCATATTGCGACCAGAGCCACTCTAGCGCCTGGGGCAGAGGCCACAGAGCCATCCCCAGCGCCCGGGCCATCTTTGCTCCAATGGAGCCTTGGCTGCGGGAGGGGAAGAGAGAGACAGAGAGGAAAGTGCGGCGGAGGCGTGGAGAAGCAAATGGGCGCTTCTCCTATGTGCCCTGGCCGGGAATCGAACCCGGGTCCTCTGCACGCTAGGCCGATGCTCTACCGCTGAGCCAACCGGCCAGGGCTTCTTTTTTTTTTTTTAGCAAACACATTGTGAATGTCAGGAGCCAGGTCCAAGAATGGAAAAGAACCTTCTTTTTATCGCTTCCTGCTCTGATGTTCTTTCTAAATTATTTGGCTATTACTGTAGAAGATTTATATTCCTCAATAATATGAACTTATATATACAATTTAGTCATCATGTTTGGGATCCCCACAGTACTAAAATTGAAAAAAATCTTATTAAAATAGCAGAACACAAAATATAATATTTTGAGTACAAAACTATATAAGTTCAAAGACAGCTAATATTAAAAATATAATGTTTTCTTGGGGCAGTAAGATTCTTTTATCTTGCTTAAAATTTTTGGTTAATCTTATTAATAAAATATTTGTCAATTACTGTATTTTGGTAGAGATAAAACGATCAGCTTACATATAAGAATGTTTAGCTAAATATGCTCTGATTATGTGCATGTATGTGGTGGTTTCATCGTGAGTCATGTTTGGCTTTGCCTTTCTCTTACTCCTGACATTTTCCCTGACCTCTGTTCCCAAGGTTCAGAATTATCATGGTCTTGGGAAAGTGTCCTGGTTTTGCCTCTTAAATTCCCAAATGACTTCTCAGCAGCTGTGTTAAGAGGTGACGTAAAGATGTTTTGCATTGATCCCGAGTTCCAGCCATGAAACCTAGACACGGCTCTGGGCGTCCGTTCCTGGACAGCCACTGACCGCTCTCTGGTGCGCTCAGAGAGGAGGGCCATATGCTTTCCCGCTTCCCAAAAGACTGAAAGCCATCTGCCATATTCGAGTCGCTGCTTTTCTAACCTGATCTTTTTATCTGAACTGAAATAAATTAGGCAGAAGAGGTTTTCAGAAACATCTGTTGGCAAGTCTGATATTTCAGAGGCTGCTGGTCCTCCGTCATCACAAAACCCAGAAGGCTCTCAAGCAGGGGCTGAACATATAAATTGCTGGTTGGGCCGGTCAGGGAAATTATGAGGGACAAAGAGGGCTTCTGAGGACTGTAGTGAACTCCGCCATACACACCCCGTGGAGGGGAGGCTGCCACCAGCTGCGGCTGTGCATGAGACAGCCTTGTGCAGGAGACAGCCCTGTGCACAAAGAAACCGAGAACTGAGAACTGCTTGGCAGCTTGTTGAACGTGTGCATTCCGCCCCCCACCCCAGTCCCCACCCCAATCCCCACCCCCATCGTCACCCCAGGTATTCCAATGCCGCCGGTCTGCGGTAGGCCCTTGATTCTGCATTGATGTCTCTCATCATTTTAGAAAATAATAATGACCATTTGTTGTGTCAAGCACCATCTCATTTTGATGCAGACGATCCCAGAATCATTCTATCATTCTTTGAAAAACACTCTTAAAAGATACAGAATGAATGACTGGACAGAATTTTTCAGGTTTGAACTGGTAGCTAGTGAAGGGGATCAGATACGCTGCTTTGGCAAATGGATTATTCTGAGCGGAGGGAAATTGAGAAACAGCAGATGTCGGAAGGACACTGTCCTCTCCCCTTTTTTGCCTAAAAGCAGAGCATCAGTTTTCCATGAGACAGGTGCCCACCCCATACCATTATTATCACTGGATACAGTTATCTGCGGGTTCAAGTCACTAAACCTAAGAGGGCAGAGGAATAGCTTTTCCTCCCATACGCTACTACTCACCTGGTTTAGAAATATTCTATCTGCCAGCTCCCAGACCGCCTTGTCTAAACCATTTAAGACCACTGTCTATCCATGGTGCAGCGCTGGGCTTCCAACTCCCTGGGCAAGATGTGTGTGTGTCAGGGAGGGCAGGGAAGCCTGAGTTTTGTTTGGTTTTGTTGGCCTAGGACTGGGGATGGTACCTGGTTAGTATTGAGACTTTGGCCTTTTGGTACAGGCACATGCCCCCAAAACCTTTATAAAAAGAACACCTTGGAGGAAGTTCAGATTTCATCCTGCTCATTCTCATTCTATCCTATGTATCTCATTTCATTTGACATGTTTCTAGGTTGAGAAAACAAAGTTACTCATTTCTCTTCTGACTCTGTTGTTGACCACTTGCTCTGAAGGTAGACTAGTTCCTTTTGTATTTGGGAGTTGTTTTTCAAGCTTACAAATATCACAAAAGGGAAATGATATAAAATAGAACATAACCAAGGGCCAAAGTAAAAAGCACATACTCTGGGTTCATGTATGTCAGTAAGGGGCCGTGTTAAAATAAGACTGGAATGTTGTAGTACCGTCAGGGTGGTGGGGATTGAGATGAACCATCAACAATGTGTGAAATGGGGGTAGATAAAAGAAGGCTGGACCGATCCGAGGAGGGAGATTCTTGGATGCCATGCTTGTTCCCTAAGCTTTCTTTGAGACTGGTGCAAAACAGCCTTCTCTCAAACTTTCAGTAAATTTTTTGGGGGGGTTTAATTTCTATTGTGTTTGCTTTTCGTATCTACACCAATGGCTCTCCAATTTTCTCTATTAATTTTCAGACTATATATGTTCATTTTCTAACCAGTCAAATTCAGTAGGGACCTGAGTATAGTTTCATAATATGCACATCGCCACACACACACACACACACACACACACACACACACACACTCACACACACACACACACACACACACATTTTATAAGTAAAACTCGTACTAATCATTAGTAAAAATATAAATGATACCCTCCTAAGAATTCTTCTTTGGCCTAGGTCTATCCAAAATAATTGCAAATCACTGATAATTATTCATGTCATTCTGATTTTTGGAATTATTGATTTTTGCCTTTCAGAATAGAATGATTTTTCATGCCTTTACCTAGCAATGTTATGATTTAATTAACCAGTTTAGTTTTCTTGAGTAATATTTCAGTGAAACAATGTGGAATGAGTTTCATTGCATAAATTTCATGAAAGCAAGAAATACATCTTTTTTGTTTACTGCAAGTATCAATAGATGCTCAAATTTATTGTGTGAAATAATAATAATTTAATCATGTCTCATTTATTTTGATTTATCAGGCTATTAATTTTTTTTCAATTACAGTTTACATTCAATTTTATATTAGTTTCCGGTAAACAGCACAGTGGTTAGACATTTATACGACTTAGGAAGTGATCCCCTGATAAGTCCAGTTCCCATCTGTCATCATACATAGTTATTACAGTACTATCGGCTATGCTGTCATAGGGAGTACAGTCAATGATATTGTAGGTTTATAACTGCTAATTTGTACCTCTTAATTCCTTCACCTTTTTCACCAACCTTCCTTCCCATCTGTCAACCATCAGTTTGTTCTTTGTGTCTATGACTTTGTCTCTGTTTTGTTTATTTGTTTTTCGATTCCACATATAAGTGAAATCATATGGTATTTGTCTTTTTCTGTCTGACTTGTGTTACTTAGCATAATAGCCTCTAGCTCCATCCTCACAAATGTTAAAGTTTCATTTTATATGGCTGAATAACATTCCATTGTATATATGGACCACCTCTTCTTTATCTGATTATCTATTGATAGAGATTTGCATTGCTTCCATATTTTGACTATTATAAATAATGCTGCTGCAATGAACATAGGGAAGCATATGTCTTTTCAAATTAGTGATTTGGATTTCTTTAGATAAATATCCACGAGTGAGATTACTGGGTTATATGGTAATTCTATTTTTGTTTGTTTGGTTTTTTTTTTTTTTTTGTATTTTTCCGAAGCTGCAAACGGGGAGGCAGTCAGACAGACAGACTCCCGCATGCGTCCAACCGGGATCCACCCAGCATGCCCACCAGGGAGCGATGCTCTGCCCATCTGGGGCGTCGCTCTGTTGCAACCAGGGCCATTCTAGCGCCTGAGGCAGAGGCCACAGAGCCATCCTCAGCGCCCAGGCCAACTCTGCTCCAATGGAGCCTTGGCTGCGGGAGGGGCAAGAGAGAGAGAGAGGAAGGAGAGGGGGAGGGGTGGAGAAGCAGATAGGTGCTTCTCCTGTGTGCCCTGGCCAGGAATCGAACCTGGGACTTCTGCACGCCAGGCCGACGCTCTACCACTGAGCCAACTGGCCAGGGCTGGTAATTCCTTTTTTAATTATAGTGGCCATACCAGTCTGCTTTCCCACCAACAGTGCACAAGGATTCCCTTTTCTTCATATCTTTGCCAACACTTGTTGTTTGTTGATTTATTGATGAGGGCCATTCTGACAGGTGATAGGTGACATCTTATTATGGTTTTAATTTGCATTTCTCTGAAGATTAGTGATGTTGAACATTTTTTCATAATGTCTATTGGCCATTGTATATCCTCTTTGGAGAAGTGTCTCTTTAAGTCCTCTACCCATTTTTTAATCAGATTGTTTGCTCTTTTGGTGTTAAGTTGTATGAGTTCCTTATATATGTTGGCTATCAACCCCTTATCAGTGTATGATTGGCAAATATCTTCAGACAAGTAAGTGTCTTTTCATTTTGTTGATGGTTTCCTTCATTGCACAAAGTCATGTCTCATTTGCTTTCCTCTTTTGTTTTCCTGAATCTCCAAATCCTTTGTACTAGTAATTCCACTGTAAGCAATTGTCTGCCTGAGGAGAAATTGAAATTTGTTATAAAGAAAATACCAACAGGCTGTACTCAGTGTTTGACCTTCAAAACTGGGTTATGCAGCAAGCCATGTGTGGCCAACCATATTTTCCAAAGATGTCCACAGCGATATGTCTCATCCCTCATGTTGTTCTGAAATGGAACTGGTCACACTGCTTTAATAGGTAAAATCAAGTTCCTCATCCCAGCAGTTCCCATATATATTTTTTTAAATTGTCCACACCGATCCAGCTTCAGAGCAATGAACACACTGAGGCACAGCCACATGTTAGGATGACCAGAGCTGGGATGGAGACTTCTGCTTTTCTGTTTCTCCTCACTCTTTCTCCTAAGAACTAGATATTCAAGGTAAATGTTAAAATGTCCCTGACAAGTAACAGATAAACCTGCCTGTTATACTAAGCACCTGTGAGTGCAGGTGCTTTTTGGAATTATTTTCTCTAGGGATCTGAAGCCATTACTTAAGTGTCAGTGGAAACACAGACTTGAGAGTAAGCACTGAGGAGACCTGTGGTCCCATTCAGAATTCAGGCCCACTGCCCCCTTCTTATTCTTGCTGTTCCTACAGGACCTGCACACATCCAGGGTAAGCTCCCCCAAGCCCACAAAGGAGTTCCAAGTCACCAGATTCTCTTCTGGGTGATGGGTTGTAATGGCCTACAGTTTAAAGTGTCTATCTATCATCTCTCTATCTATCTATCTATCTATCTATCTATCTATCTATCTATCTATCTATCTATCTATCATCTTTCTCTCTCTCTTTTGGTGTGGAAGATGACATTTTGCATTTATGGCTGGCAGTTGAGAGGCTGTGTTTATCTCCTTTAAGTTCAGGAGCAGGTCCTCGGCTTATTGACAGTAGTTTTATGACTAAGCCAGCCCCCTGTTGTCCCAGAAACTCTCTCCAAACGTTCCCTTTCCTGCAAACACAGTGTGATCGATGGGGCTCAGCCTTGGAGCTGTTTCTACTTCCAAAGGTGCCTTCCCCTTCCCACTGCTAGTCTTGTACATCTTCCTCGCCTCAGGCAAGTGTCTATTTAGAAATGGTGCTCTTTCGATCTTCTTTTCATCCCTGCATTGAAACATTTATTTTATTTTATTGGAAAGAATCGGCCCCCCCTTCTTTCAAAGTGTAGAACTAAAGACAATTCTAACTTTTACTCTGTAATTTAAAATGATCAGAGTTCTATAATATTTGGGACTAAACTTCAAAACATGTCTGTGACTCATTCCTTATTCATAAAGCTTTTTACTTTCTTCCTAAAAAGCTAGTTGATTCTAAGAAATCCACTCTGGCTGTTATCTCCGCCCTGGAATCCACCCCAGGCACCACAGAAAAAGGAAAACTGAGGTCAGGAACCTTTGCTCACAGTGAAAATCTGTCCTCATTAAGATATAACCCCTATTTCCCAGGCCCACAGGGGTTATTTTAGAAGATCGTAATTCCGTCCTAAGCATTACATTGCTACAGCTTGACCCTGGAACCATCTCCATGAGGACAAGGCTGAGGAAGGCGTACTTTGCAGAGCTGGGAGTCGGAAGGCTGGACCTTCCATGCCCTGGGCATCCCATGGGGTCAGACAACCTTCTTTGCTTCCATGCCGTCTTCAGGCCACCCTCTCCCTCTCTACCTTCCCCCATCTCCTCATTCCTGCCAATCAAGACTGTTCCTGCCAGAAGGAGGGCATGATTTCACGTTCTTTTCTCTTTTTAAAAATTATTGCACATATAATCCATCACACTACTATATGGGGAACTCTGAATCCAATAACCAACCCAGCTCTCCTCCTCTATTAACTAATATTTGTACCATGTTAGGACTCCTTTTGGGTCATTAAAATATTCTCTAGTATGTTTTTAAGCTATCTGGTTCCTATATTCCTATGTGAGTGATAAAGCTGAAGTTAACTCCTTTAAGATGTTTCTGTTATACCATCAGTACAGTAACCTTCTCATGCGATTTCAAAGAGGGTTTTAATTACTAGATAGAATCATGTCAGTGAATTACTTCTGCAGCACATTAACCTATGTTCTGGTGCGATAAAAGTTACTTTTGAAATAAAACATATTAGAAGCTGAAAGAGTCTTAAATATTTTCACATTAGAAGCTGAAAGAGTCTTAAATATTTTCACATTCTCAAATGATTTTTTAAAAGGTGCTTTCATACAGTAGAACACCCATGCTAATGCAAAATTTTGACCGATAATAAAGGAATGAGAAAATTCTCTAAAGGCTAATTCCTAGGAGGACAGCTGAAAAAAAGCAACCATTATATAGGCAACTTCCCAGCTTCTAAAATTGTATCATTCCATACATACACAAGTTGGGTTTCCAGAAATAATGTTAAAAATTCTCCAAGGCCTTACCTCTTCTTGAAAGCACGGCCTGGCTAAGTTGCCTGCTCTCACATTCAGAATGACTACTGTAAGTGCTCGCAACCTGAGAACCAGCACTTGCACGTTCAGAGCCGGCCCACTGGGAACTCAATGCGATGCTTTGATGAAGTTTTTCTTCTTTTTTATCTTCTGTATGTGGTGCTACTTCTGCAGTTTCAATATGGATTAAGAGGGGATTGAGATCATATCCCTTTCTATCCTTTTCTGGCAAGCTTGTCCCTCTAAGAAACTCTTTTTTTCCCCCTACTTTTCTTGGACTGAATATAGGTGTTTTCTCTTTAAAATTGCTTTAAGTAAGATAAACTTAAAAGGACTCTGATATAATATAGCCTATGGGATATAGTTCAATTTGGTGGAATCAAATAGTGGTAGCATGTGAGAGACTTGCTGTGTAACAGCATTTGTTTTGCTTGTTTGGTTATATCCTATTCAAAGCCTATTTAAAAGTATAGAAGATAAAGTATAAAACCTTTAGAGAAAAAAAAATGTTTTCAGGAAGAAACACAAACCAAGTTGACCTGACAGTTCCAACTAAAGTTTTATGAAACTTACGGTCCACTTGGTTCTTTACAAATAAAGGAAAATTTTTTTTTCCATTTGAATTGAATTATTTTTTGAGTTCAAAGGAAACAGTCAGTAGAGTGGGTAGGAGACATTGTATATTAGTAACCTAGTCACACGGTTAAGAACAGTCAGACCGAGCACTTGCATTTAGGTAATTACATTTAGATCCTTCATACTGTACTCATCATGATATCTTTTTGGGTTTTTTCTTTCATAAACCACCAAAGCAGAGAATACATATAAAGAAAAGAGTCAGGGACCACAGGCACTCTGTACTCTGAATGAAGCGGAACAGAGTACCACGATTAAAGTCTGGAACTTAAGATCAGAACTAAAGTGGAAGTGACTTACTGTTTTGAGTAAATGTAATAAATCACCCATGAAACTCATCAAAAATGCAAATTTCTGCATCTCGTCACGGACATACTAAATCAGAACTCCTTTTAAAAGGGCTTAGGAACTTACATTTCACTAATTCCCTGAGACTCTTTTGTATGTTAACATTTGAAGTCCAAATAAAGCCTATTTAGAGATTTTTAAAAAATTATAAAAAGCCTATTAGGCCCCCTTCTAAGAATATTTGTAACCTAAGGTGAAGCTTAGTAGCAGCTAGTAATCAATAATATTTTGTATTAGGCAGAATAGTATTTCACTCCTTACAACTCTTGCTCCAGATCTCTTAGGAAGTGGCCAAGGAATATTCATTGAAGACTTTTTAATATGGGAGAAGGTCCGGGTTCTGGGTTTGCGCTCTCTGGGCTTTAGTTTTTTTTTTTTTTCTTCTCTCAAATATGGGTTTGGATTAGATCAGGATGCGTGAAGGAGAGTGGCACTGGCCTGGGCAAACCCCTCAGGGGTGATGGGGGATGGGCTACTGCACTCACAGCACATAAGGTGCGGCCACTGTTCCGCTCGAACCAAATGTTGACAGGTAAGAATTCAGATGTGTGAGTGCCAGTGTCCAGCTTTTCAAGGGAAGCTGGAGATCCTGCTTGTAACGTGAAATACGATTGTTAAATATTTGCAACTAACAATGCTATGTATCTCCCACCTTTCTCAGCCATCTATTATTATATTGGCAACTCTAGGCACCCGGAGACAATCAAAATAGTAACCAGGAGTTACAGAGTATTTCCTTATAGACTTAATCCTGCTTCAGTGCAAAACATTCATATTAGTTTCAAAGTGATGATCCTAAGAAGGTCTTCAGTAGAGCAGATGCCTAGTTGTAGAAACTTAAATTGTCCATCCTCATTTAACATGTCATGGCTAATGACCATGTCATATAAGTGAGTTAGAATTAGATAGGACTAAAAGGTCTGAGCAATCAGAATGCCTGTGATTCATTGAGTTCATCGTGTAGATGGCAGGGTCTATTTTTCCATGTCATGTCCACTTACACTGGAAATAACTAATTAGGACAAGCAAACATTTTAGCTGTGCCTCACTGTTTTATAAATCATCAAGGCTTCAGAAATCTTCCTTCTCTGTATAACTCAGTCAATCTTTGAAGGTTTTTTTGTTTTGTTTTTTGCCATGTCTTAAATGTTAGCTAAAGCTAATGCAATTTTGCTGAATAAAAACAATAGCAAAAACAACAAACAAACAAAAAAAAACCCCAGGCCATTATATAATTTAAAAAACCCTACTTTGGCATACATATATGCAACTTGGACACCCCATCCCCACATGTATGTCTGAAAGATCCAGTTTAGAGAGAGTCCTTCAGTTGTATTTAGAAGTGTTTTCCCGGAGTTATTAGATTTGGGCCACTTGTGTTGAGCTAACTATTCTTTGCTATGTGGAAGTCCTGGAAAAATTTGTAAGTTCCATCTGGCATTTTATACAATACTGACTCATTTGATATTTCCAGATTATTAAAGGTTCAAAGTATTTATAGAAGAGTGTACCACCCTCTCTGCTCACCCTTTTGTTGGGAAGAGATCTGCTGACTGGGTTTTTTTTTTTTAAAGGTATACTGAGGACACACTTGGGCTGAGACAGGCACCCTTGTTCTGACACAAACCCCAGCGTTTTGAGTAATAAGACTTAGAATTTGTTGACTCTCTATGTGCCAGATGCTTTATGTACATAAATCCTCATCTCACAACCACCCTGTAAAGAAGCTATTCCCATATTACCCTTGAGTAAATCAAGGCTCAGAGACAGTAAAGGACTTAGTGACTGAGCTGGGATCTACACCTATTTCTGTTTGGTGCCAAAGTCTATATTCTGTCTATTACTTCCTGGTGCCTCCCACAGCTGCAGCATGGGAAGAAGGTTTGCTGGGCCCCCATTTTTTCATCTGTAAAACATGGGAGTTGGATAAGATGGTCGGTCACTAAGTTCTGTTTGACTTCTAACCTCCTATACTTATATTTTAGGACTTTCTGCTACAGAGAATGTGACTCATTCTTAGGCGAAACCCCCTTTGGATGTTTTTAGGTGCCTCTGATCCTGGCTCAGATTTTCAAACAGGATGTTGACAGATATACTTAATATTAATCTTGTCTCCTGTGGTATTTGGATTCCTGCCAATTCTTTGTTACACTAAACAATGGAGAGCATTATTTTCTCTGTTATTTTATTCTTACATAAAACTACTCTATGTTGTTTCTTTTTCTAACCCTGAACCATGGGTTTATAATATAACCAGGTTGATAGGTTGTTTTTTTTTTTGCACATTTGACCAACTATAGTATAGATTTCTAAATCCTTTTTTAAACTCCATAATTATGTAGGTTCTCTTTAGAGTATCATATAAAACAATGCTACATTATAAAACTTGACAACAATGGTAAGGTGATGTCAGAGGACCACACTGCTAGTTGTCACGTGAACTACAGTATTAGCATTGTGTGTGTGTTACATGCTGTTAAGTCACTTAGACTCCTGACGACCCACGAATGAGAGATGTCCACAATATCTTGTCCTCTATAGCCCTGTCCAGCTCCTATAGAATCATGCCTGTGGCTTCTTTATGGAGTCAACCCACTTCATATTGGTCCTCCTTTTTCCCTATTGTCTTCTATTTTTCTTAGAATTACTGTCTTTTTCAAAGAACCCTGACTTTCCCTCATGTGCCACAGGTAGGACAACTTCAGTTTTGTCATTTTTGCCTCCAGTGATATTTTAGGCTTAATTTGCTCTAGGATCTACTTACTTGTTCATCTTTCTAGTGGTCCAAGGTATCCACAGAGCTCTCTTCCAAGACCATATTTTAAATGAATTAATTTTGTTCCAGTTAGCCTTCTTCACTGTCCAACTTTTGCATCCATGCATACTAACTGGGAACAGGACAGTACGGATGATTCTACACTTACTTTCTAATGACACATCTTTGTTCTTAGTAATCTTTCCTAATTCTCCCATTGCTGCCCTTTCGAGTCTTAGTCTTTTCTTAATGTCTTGGCTGAATTCTCCATTTGAATTGATGACTGAAACAAGGTAAGTAAAATTTTTAACAATTTTGATGTCTTCATCGTGTTAAACTTGTATATTTCTTCTGTAGTCATGATTTTTGTCTTCTTGACGTTCAAATGCAATCCTGATTTGGCACTTTTTTTCTTTTCATTTAATCAGAATTTGTTTCAAATCATTGCTAGTTTCTGCAAGTAACATGGTATCATCTATATATCTTAAGTTACTAGTATTTCTTTCACCAGTTTTTACTCCTCCTTTCCCTGAGTCTAGCCCAGTTTTTCCTATGATATATGCTCTGTGTACAAATGTGACAAATAAGGAAATAAAATGCACCCTGGTCTGATACCTTTGCCTACAAGAAACCATTCTGCCTCTCCATATTCTGTCCTAACAGGGGCTACCTGCCCATAATACAGGTTGTACATCAGGACAATCAAGTACCGCGGTACACCTATTTCTTTCAGAGCAACCCATACCTTTCATAATTCACGCAGTCAAAGTCTTTACTATAGTCTGTAAAACAGACTATTCTTCTCAAATTCTTTGGAGCACTTTAGTATCCAACGAATGTTCACAATTAGATCTCAAATACCTCCACCTTTTCTGAATCCAGCTTAACATCCAGCATTTCTTGCTCCATATAAGACAGAAGATCTTGTTGCTTCACCTCGAGCATCCTTCACTTGCGTGGGAAATTAGAGCAACGGCCCTATAGTTACTGCACTTGTTGGCATCTCCTTTCTTTCTTTTTTTTTTTTTTTTTGTATTTTTCTGAAGCTGGAAACGGAGAGAGACAGTCAGACAGACTCCCGCACGCGTCCGACTGGGATCCACCCGGCACGCCCACCAGGGGCGACGCTCTGCCCACCAGGGGGCGATGCTCTGCCCCTCTGGGGCGTCACTCTGCCGCGACCAGAGCCACTCTAGCGCCTGGGGCAGAGGCCAAGGAGCCATCCCCAGCGCTCCTGGCCATCTTTGCTCCAATGGAGCCTTGGCTGTGGGAGGGGAAGAGAGAGACAGAGAGGAAGGAGGGGGGGGTGGAGAAGCAAATGGGCGCTTCTCCTATGTGCCCTGGCCGGGAATCGAACCGGGGTCCCCAGCACACCAGGCCGACGCTCTACCGCTGAGCCAACCGGCCAGGGCCTGGCATCTCCTTTCTTGAAAATTGGGATATATATGGAATGTGTCTAGCCTGTCGGCCATTGTTTTGTTCTCTATATTTGTTGATAGTTTCTCTTCAGGATTTTGAACAGATTGAGTCTCTGTGGCTTGAAGAAACTCTATTTATATTTCATCTATTTCTTATTGAAGATAAAATTTAAATCCTTTCCATCATACCTATGTATCATATTTGAAATCTAAATACACACTTGCAAATACTTTTAATTATAATAGGAATATATTTTGAGTTCACATAGATTATTTTAAGGCATTTGAAAATCTAAGCCACATCTCAATAAGATCAGCATCTTAGATACTAAACCAATTTTTATGTAAGGTTGAAATGCCTATATCTGTACTTTTTTGTACTGTTAGTTCCCTCTAAGAATTAATATTTCTAGTTATTATATTTACATGATAACAAAATATAATAATGACTACAGCAAAAACAGCCCCTTAATTAATCTCAGCATTGTCTTTTTAGATAGGGACATAAGGGATTAGGGGAGGGTATCCCAGGCATAATAAACAAAACAAATATTTATATCACTTTTATCACTTGGTCAGTTCTTTTTGAATTTTCTTCTGTATCTAACTTTTTCCCATGCATATCTCTTAAAAAGGTTAACTCATATTTATCACTTAAGGCTCAATGGGAGCCTCACTTTTTAGGAATCCTCCTCTATTCAAAAGGTTGTAACTTCTAACTTAGTTTGACTGGGATTAAGAAATATCCTTTTCAAATCTTCCCCATTTTATTAAGTTAACTTCCTGCCACTTATTTTTACAAGTTAGAATCCTAGGAATCATTCTTGTTACCTTCATTTCCTTCATCCTCACATGTAACTCATCACCATGTCTCACTAATTCTACTTCCAAAATAAAGATTAAATCAATTTAAGACTTTTAAAGGCACTGGCCGGTTGGCTCAGTGGTAGAGCATCGGCTTGGCATGTGGATTTCTCAAGTTCAATTCCCGGTCAGGGCACACAAAAGAAGAGCCCAACTGCTTCTCCACCCCTCCTCCTCTCGCTTCTCTCTTTCTCTTTTCTCCTCCTCTCTGGCAGCCATGGCTCAATTGGAGCGAGTTGGTCCCAGGATGCTGAGGATGGTTCCATGGCCTCCATCTCAGGTGCTAAAAAATAGCTCTGGTTCCAACCAGGCAAGGCCCGATATGGGCTGAGCATTGCCCCATGGTGGGCCTGCTGGGTGGATCCTGGTCAGAGTGCATGCGGGAGTCTGTCTCTCTGCCTCTCCTCCTCTCACTAAGTTAAAAAAATAAAAGAGATTTAAGAAAATGTGGCATAAACAATGTGGTACCTTGAGATAGATACGAGCAGACCAACATATGATTTTTTTTTTAAGATATGAGCTGCAACTTGGTTCATATTTTTGTTTGAGATCCAAGTGAAATTCTGAGATATGAGTTGTGATTCAGGAAGCTGCCGCTAGTTGGTGCGTTGGCGCACGGGTCCAGTATTGGCAGCACAACACCAGCATTTCGTTCTTTCTCATGTGTTACCCGCAAAATCAAGTTGAATCTTGTGTGCTATACTCATTCTTGCATCATTTTTGCATTTTTTACTAACTTTTTTTGTGTGCTATCATGGGGCCGAAGAAAGTGAGTATAAAAGACAGTGGTGAGAAGAAGAAGAGAATGATGTCGATAGAAGTAAAGCAAGAAATAATAGAAAAACATGAGCGTGGTGTATGAGTGATTGAACTGGCAAGGCTGTACGAATGCAATACATCTACAATTTGTACCATCCTTAAACAAAAGGATGCCATCAAAAGCACAAATTCAGTGAAAGGGACTGTAATTCTGTCTCAATTAAGGACAAATATCCATGAAGAAATGGAGAAGCTTCTGCTGGTGTGGGTGAAAGAGAGCTGGCAGGAGATACAGTGACGGAGACTGTAATATGCGAAAAGGCATGTATTATTTACGGTGACTTGAAGAAGAAAGAACCATCAACCTTAAAAGAGGCAGCAGAAGATACATTTAAGGCAAGTCATGGCTGGTTTGAAAATTTCAAGAAGAGATCTGGCATCCACTCAGTGGTGAGGATGGTGAAGCTGTGAGTGCTGACATTAAGGCAGCTGAGGAGTACATCGCACTTTTTGCTGCGCTTATTGCAAAGGAAGGCTACATCCCCAACAAGTGTTCAACTGTGATGAAACAGGATTGTTTTGGAAAAAAATGCCCCAGAGAACTTTCATCACTGCAGAGGAGAAGAAGCTGCCAGACCATAAACCCATGAAGGACCATCTGACCCTTGCATTGTGTGAAAATGCTAGTGGTGACTGTAAAGTAAAGCCACTGCTAGTGTATCATTCTGAAAATCCTCGAACCTTTAAGACTCACAATATTCTTAAAGAAAAACTGCAGGTTATGTGGCACGCCAATGCTAGGGCATGGGTTATGCGGCAGTTTTTTACTGAATGGGTAAATCTCGTCTTTGGTCTTGCAGTGAAGAAATATCTTCAAGAAAATAAACTCCCGATGAAAGCATTACTAATCCTTGATAATGCTCCAGCCCACCACCTGGTCTTGAAGATGGCATTCTCAATGAGTTCAAATTTGTGAAAGTCCTCTACCTCCCACCCAACACGACTTCAATCTTGCAACCTATGGATCAGCAGGTCATTTCCAACTTTAAAAAGCTTTACACAAAGTACTTGTTCCGCCGCTGCTTTGAGGTGACTGAGAATACAATTCTAACCCTTTGAGAGTTTTGGAAAGATCACTACAACATCGTGATATGTTTACGCATTATCGACTTGGCATGGCAAGAGGTTACAAGAAGAACCTTGAACTCAGCATGGAAAAAGTTATGGCCTGATGTTGTTGCAGACAGGGACTTCAAAGGATTTGAACCAGAGACCAAGACAGAGGTAGAAGCTTTGGAGGAGATTGAGTCCCTCGGAAAGTCGATGAGTCTGGAGGTAGATGATGGTGATGTAAACAAGTTTGTTGAGGAACATGAGGAGAAACTCTCAACTGAGGAGTTGAAGGAGCTACAGATGATGCAACATACGGAGCTTCTGCAAGAGATTAGTAGTGAGGAGGAGGTAGAGTCGGAGGAAGTGATTTCTACAAGTGAAATTAAAGACATGCTGGCAATGTGGAAGAAGCTTTCAAGTTTTATTGAAAAGAAACACCCAGAAAAAATTCCAACTGGTCATGCTTCAGCACTTTTTAATGACACTTGTTTGTCACATTTCCATAACATTTTAAAAGGCAGGCAAAAGCAAACCTCTTTGGATAGATTTTTATTCAAAAGTCCTGCAAGTGAAGGTGCTGAAAGTGCAGCCAAAAAGGCAAAAACAGGTGGTGATTAAATAAAAAATACGTAATATTAAGTTTAGGTTAAGTTTAAAGTTAAGAAAGTGTATTTTTTTACAATTAAGTTTTTGTGGTTTCATTTTAAGTAAAGAAAGTGCAGTTTTAGTTTTGTTTAAAGTAAAGAAAATGCAGTTTTAGTTTAAATTTAGTGTTAAGAAGGTGCAGTTTTAGTTTATGTGTCTGCAGTGCCTGCATCCCCTCCTCCCTCCCTCCTCCTCTGCCCATTAACCTCTGTTAGCTGCACCCATCTGTCTCCAAGGTAAGAATACAGTACTAAATAACTTTTTTCTTTTATTTCATATATTTTGTTATGCATTGGTAAAGTATACATGTGTGTTTCTTAATTAAAAACATGTCTTTTTTCATAATTTAGGATGGTTTGGGGATGTTTCACAGGGCTGGAACAGATTAAATCTATTTCAGTTATTTTAAATGAGAGAAATTTGTTTGATATACAAGTTGACTGATTTACGAGCTTGGTTACAGAATGAATTAAACTCGTATCTCAAGGTACCACTGTACATACAATGAAATATAATTAAGTCATAAAGAGGAATAAAATTTTAATAATATATGTTGTGACACAGATGGACCTTGAAAACTATGCTTAGCTTAATGAAATAAGCCAGACACAGAGGGGTAAATATGATATGATTTGACTTATATAAAGTCATATGGGAAGAATTCATAGGAACAGAACATAGAATAGAGATTACAGGGTCTGGAAGGAAGGCGGAGTTATGGGTACAGAATTTCTGTTGGAGATGAAAAAGTTTTGGATATCAACAGTGGTGATGGTTACATAATACTGTGAATGTATTTAGTGTCACTGAATTGTACACCTACAAATGGCTAAAGTGATAAACACTTTGTTATGTGTTTTCTGCCACAATAAAAATTTTAAATAATTAAAAAAATTTTAATTTAAATCTGTCTCTCCATTTCTGCTACTCTGGTTCAAGCCACCACCACCTTCCACCTGGACTATTGATATACTCACCTTTGATCTATTTCCTCTTATTACACACTCATTCCCTGCTACCTACCCTATATTCACTTCATGCCAGAGATATTAGATTTGTAACTACTACAAATATACATCAAGCTGTTCCCCTGAAACAGTTTTATACTTGCTGTTTCCTTCGGGAGGGTGCTCTTTCTCTGCCTCTATTGGCATCAGTCCTTCCCATAATTCATGTTTCAGTTGAAACATCATGTCCTTATTAAAAAGATTTTTGCTGACCTACATCATCAGTGTGTTTTCCGCTTATACTTCAACCTTTATTTTTATAGCACAGAACTTTATTTTCTCTACTGCACTGAACCCAATTTGTAACTTTGGTGTTTTTTTTTGTTTTTTTTTTACCAATATGTTTAGCTTGAGTAACAGGGTAGGTGGGAGAAGATAGGGGAGGGAAGACCATGTTGGAAGCAGGGTTAGGTTGGAAGTTTAGCTAAACAAGAAGTATAAAGTTTACCTGCAAACATATGAATTTGGAGTTAAAGGAAGAGAGTTGGACTGCAGATAAAAATTTAGGAATTATTAGACTATCAGTGATATTTAAGGCCATGGGACTGAATGAGATAATCAGGGACAGATGGAAGATTCATAAAAAGAGGGTATCTAGAATTAGCTCTTGAAGATATTTAGAGGTTTTATAAAGTGGAATTCAACAAATTAGAGAAGTAGCTAATAAGGAAAAAGAAAAACTGGGCCCATGTGGTTTGACACAGGCCTAGATTGGAAATGGGCAGAACGGATGGTCTTCTGTGTTGTGTGATGCTCATGCTCTGAATTCAAGTGAGACAGACACAGAAAAGTTTTTATTAGGTCTGACATCATGCAGCTTGCTGGGGACCTTGATCAGAGAGCACTGTCAGTCAAATACCCTCATCTGAATGCAGTGGAGAGAACAAGACTGAGGTGGATTAAACAGCAAATGTGAGGAAGGTGAGGAAATGAAGACATTGTGGGGGGGTTGTTTATCTTAGACTAAGAGTGGGAAAAAGGAACTGAGTGATGAGAAGTCAAAGGAAGTTTTTGCAGAGATGTGAAATACAATACTAACATGTAGCTATGCAGATAGGAATGAGTGAGAGAAGAGGAGTACATGATGCAAGTGTGAAACAGGATAAATAAGTGACATACCCAGGAAGTGAGTCCCACGGGATCTGGAGCATGAGTAGGAGGATAGAACCTTGAAAGGGAGGAGGAACACTTTCTCTACTGGCAACAAAAGGCCATCAGGAGAACACAGGTGACAACAAGAAGCAAGAATTTAGATGTGGTAGTGGAAAGATGAAAGAGTTCCCATCTGGCAACCTGTGTATTCTCAATGAATTATAGGTGAGATCATCAGCTGGGTATAAGTGTGGAGGAGGAAAAAGAAGTGTGAGAAGAGAGATAAAGGTACAGAATACTTGTCTTGGAGAGTGAGAAAGCAACTTGGAAAAAGCCCAGTAACTCTTGCTGGGCAAAGCTGAGTGCTCATCTAAGTTCTGTAATCATGCTAACAAAGTGAAGCCAAGTAGGTGGGTTTGGTTTTGTTAGCAGAGTGGAGAAAGAGAGAGGGCTTCTACCAACTGTTTTGTCAAGCAAGTGATGGAGAGAGGGAATATGGATGTGTAAAAGGAAGATTGCGGTGTGTTCTTTCTTTAGCTTATATTTATTTTTAAAATTGGATTTATTGGGGTGACGTTGGTTAATAAAATTATAAAGGTGAAAGGATTAAGTAAAAGGAAGTTTTAGGAAATCAATGCAGAAAGTTATGCTGAGACCAGTTCATGGAGAGCACTGAGTAAATTCTCATTGACTTCACAGGCAACAGGAAGCCATTGAAGTGTTGCTGACTATGAAAGTAACTTAAGCAAAACTGTACTCCTGAATAAAGTTAATGTAAAGCACTGAGATGGTTAAGAAATAACAAGACCATTTGCAAAGGGACAGAAATTAGATAATAAAGATCTAAATAAAAATGAGCAATAATTGACTTTAGCCAGACCATTGAAGGTTAAATTCCTAAGAGTTCTTGGTATCTATGGGAACCAGACCAACTTGAAGGGAACACCAGGCCACAGGAAAGAAAATCCTAAGAGCTGGACTAGGATTAGTCAGGGTATTACCTAAAAGCTGAAAGTAAAAATATATCAAGGGACATATCAATTAATCACAGAATGGGTAAGAATCCAAGAAGTCACCTTGAGTATTGGAACAAACAAACAAAAAAAATCATAAAATTGTCAATGAGTGATAGTGCCAGAAGAGATTAGGAAGAGTTCAGCAGTGGTATGCCTGATGGGCAGTGTCAGAGTGGCCCAAGGCCTAGACCAGTGGTCGGCAAACCGCGGCTCGCCAGCCACATGCAGCTCTTTGGCCCCTTGAGTGTGGCACTTCCACAACATACCACGTGCAGGCACTACCTCAATAAGGAATGTACCTACCTATATAGTTTAAGTTTAAAAAAATTGGCCCTCAAAAGAAATTTCAATCGTTGTACTGTGGATATTTGGCTCTGTTGACTAATGAGTTTGCTGACCACTGGGCCCTAGACCACGGCCAACACAAAGATGCTGGGTGCTGCTCCAAGCTGCTCCACAGGGCAGGGAGTCCAGCCAATTCAAGGGGTAGGTTAGAAAGGGCTTTGGAAATAGCATTCAGTTTAGTTTTATAGGATTGGCTAATTTAAAGACAAAGCTCTGATTTAAACCCTGAGTGCTAGATTTTGTCATCTAAATATATGTACATGACATCGGTATGAGTTGAAATGGTAAAGTGAAAATTCATAAGATAACACAGGTAGCAATAACTCAAGATCAGCTTTATTACAGTGCAGTGCAGAACCAGTCATACGTCAAATCAATCCTAGGATTTGAAAATCTCCTTCAACCTGGGAGCCAGTAGGCTCTGCTAGTGATCCCATGGAGGTCACTGGCAATCTGAAAGTACACTCTGTTCCCTGGTAAATCTGCAACTTGAGTGACTTAAAATTTTTAATTTAATAAGCAAACACTCTCCATCACACAGTAATTTACTAGAACACCAGGACAGAATCCCATTAAGCTTTATTTATTTATTTTTTTAATATTTTATTTTTAACTTTATTCAGTTTTTTTTTTTTTTTTTTGAGAGACACAGAGAGAGAGAGAGAAGGGAGAGGAGCAAAAAGCATCAACTCTCATATGTGCCTTGGCCAGGCAAGCCCAGGGTGACCTCAGCATTCCCAGGTCGACACTTTATCCACTGCGCCACCACAGGTCAGGCCCATTAAGCTTTATTCAATATTTGTCCTTTCAACAGTTCATGAGCATCAAGCATCAGGCATTGTGCTAGGCTGTGGATACAAAGAAAACACCATCTCTGTTTCTCTTTGAGAAGCCTAGAGTCAGTTAGTAAAGAAAGCTAAGCAAAGAGATATTGACAATAGATGTTATGACTGTAGTTAGTATAAGGTTTATGAATGCATAACTCATGGAATGCAGGGGAAAGGGTGGAGAGATGACAGTGGTAATGGAGGGAGTTATACAAAGGACACTCTGAAAAAGAATCAGAAGAAAAATGGGCGCAGAGGTTCAGATAGGGGAAAAGGGTTAAGGCAGCTTAGAAAGAGGAAATAACTGATACAAAGTCTTCAGTTACTAAGTGGCACTTTGGGGGAAGTTCCCAGAAGTGGCATATCACTATAACATTTCAATAAGGTTTGGATTTCACTCATTTCATGTGGAATTTATTTCTTTAGTGTAATGTTTCTTTTTTTTCCCATCCTTGATTAACAGTTCAATAAAGAATTTTTTTTTTCATTTTTGCTTAGCTTTCATAAGGCCAAATACACTGGGTACATGTAATACATCTAGGAATAATAAAAATAAAAACTTACCAGAATAGAAATATACATGTAAAATCAGTCATTAAAAAAGAGTTCTAATGTTTGTTTATTGCCTTTGATTGAATTATCCAAAAAGAAAGCTGATATATTTGAGGCAGTAAAAGACTGGTAGATCGATCAGTTTTTTCAGGAATGTTTTGAAAAAGGACCAGAACCATTTTCTATACTAGAAATAAGAGTGTTTATCAGCATATTCTTATGGGGAAGAAAAAAAGAAAACCTCAAGCCAGTTTCCATTTCCTTAAGAATTTATCCAGAAGTGAATTCTTAGTATCTTGGTATTGCTTTATTGACAAATAAATTAAGGTATATTTAATTTTGTTTGCCAATATCACCACATATGCACTGTTTAGTACCCACAGCTTCTGCTAAATAAATTACTTCCCTTTGGCTCCACCTCAAAAGCAACCTCAAAAGAAGGACATCTTTTCTCAAGTTTAATTGCTGACTCTTGGGACTCATACAGAAAAGTTGTGGCTATGAAAAAGGGAAGATCAGCCACTTGCATCTGAATATGTTATTTATAACGTTAAGATGAGTGGATTATATGAAATCTGATTCTAATATTTTCTCTTCTGATACAATGAATGTAGATGAGCACCAATTCTCACTTTAAGAGTACAGTAGTTAGCTTTCTCTTTTCCTCAAAGACTCCGGAGAGTCTGTTAGCTTTGTGGCATTAATTACATTCTACTAACCTTTACATCTAAGACCCCAAGACTCTGCTAAGATTCACAAGTAAAATCAACTAGATAAATGTGGCAACTCTACTCTCTCACATACCCTGTATGAACTATACATATAGTGATAATATATCTAGGATTCTGCACATTCCTGATTTCAAATATTTTGAGTATGAATGCAATTTTATATGTTAGAACAATGTCAGGCAATGTCTTGATTTTTATTCCTAGTAATATGATTACTACAGGTATAAGAGTGTATTTTAAAACTTAGAAACATAAAGTGTATTTTAAAAAGAGTTCTCATTTTAAAACTCCAAGTAATTTTTTAAATAGTAAACAAAAATTATATATGAATTAATTGACATTATATCTAACTATTATATGAGTTAGGGTAATAGAACTGAGTAAGTTTTATCCTTTTGACCTAAGTCTGCAAATGCTTGTTCTGCCTTTGAGGATGCATAAGAATTCATATTTTTTTCTATTCACGAAGATTATATATCTCTCTTGCATCGTTTTATTTCCTTGGCCTCAAAAATTCATCTTTTGGAGTTATATAACTGATCAACTCCTAAGAATACAAATTTAGTTTGTGGCTGAAGGCTCCTCCCTCCTTTGTTTGCCAAATTCTATTCACAATTCCCTGGACTAGGGACAGAGCTCCTTCCTTATTCGCTAGGAACAGCCCAGGAAAAGTGGCCCTTGGACCATGTCTAGACCGTCTTTGGGGAACAGATGTTTGAACAGTAAGCTCTGGGTGAGATGGCAGCTTGGTGTGGCAGGACTTCCGGGTCTTACTGGAAAATCAAAGCAATGTTCTCAGCCATCATTTCTGGGATGAAGGAAAGCGTGTGCAGAAGAGCAATCATGTTTTCAGATCTCGCGGGCACCAGTTATTATGCCAGAACGAGATTATTACACTTCTGCAGGACCCATCTGCATATTAAGCAAATCGGGAATAATGCTCTTCCTCTTATATTTTCTCTTTATTGATTCTTAGTTATATGCTCTTTGTCAAATATCAAACTGTGGTTTTATTTGAGTGAGGAATTTAGAGACATAATAGGATAATCTGTTCAAAGGAAGTGTGTCTTTAAAAACAAATATTCTTTTGGGCTACTCCAGTGCACATAGTGGGATTTAATGTGTATGTAAGAGTATGTATGTAAATCTATCCCACTGGCCAGAAATAAATCCTGTGCCTTCAAACAGAAGGTACCCACTTGTGCAGTAGAATCTTGCTCTATGTATCTTTTCTAAATTTGACTTGATGAACTCAAACCCCCCCTCCCCCGGCCAAACTATACATATGACCACTGTAGCTAACCTCTAATTCTTTTCATATGACCGATGTAATTATTCTCTAACTTCAACATCCTGTCAGGAAACATTGAGTCCTTAAAAAAAATAATATTGAAGTTCTGGGGAACACAGGTGAGAATATCATTGGCCTTTTCTACTTTGTCATGAAGAGGATTGTATCAGAAACAGCTACACGTGTATTGACAGCTGGCTGACAATTGTTTGCAACCCCAGATTCTTCATTTTATGTTGACAAATAAATGTGCATCTGCTATCTATTGTTTGACAAAGGAGCACTCACTACTTCCCTGCGAATTTCCTGAAAGGAAGCACCTTCCTCCTCTGCCCTAGTCCAGCTCTAGTCCCCGTTATTTAATAGCATTCTCAAACAGCACGTGCTCTGCTGGTAACCAAAGCAGTCTCCAGCTCAAGGGGGAGACCTTTGAAATTGATCAAGCTCCATTTCCCAGTGCCTTGTCTGACATTTAGCTGGGGCTTGCCCTTTCATCCAACCTCTCTGGATACAGAAGCCACCAGGCTTTTTAAAGAAACCATTCCTTAGGGATGGACAGAAGGAAGAGGACACCATTTCCTGATAATCGCATAATTCCAAAATTAGCTTTACAAACAAAGGAGGGAGGGGACCTTGACATTACTGAATTCCCTCAGCTGGTGTAGCTAGCGAGTACTGGACCCCAACCAAACATTTCAGAATGGATCTTCCTACCCTTTGTTAATAATAAAATAAATAGATTTCCAGACAGTTTGGAAGGGCCTAAATATACAGTTTGAAAAGGATAGGGAGAGAAAGAAGAGAAATTTTTTAATTTTCCTAACAAGATAAGACTGATCTTCAGCTCATGGCTGTCTTCTCCAAGTTTATAAGGTTTAACAAAAATAGATTATAGAGGACAGTAAGAGGTATGTTTTTGTCTTCTGTTCAGAAAGATTTCCCTTTTTCTTTTCTCTGATAACTTTCCCTAGCCCTTGGCCTCTGGCATATGACCCAGCTGTGGATCATGATAGTATCCCATTCCCTTGGCCATAGTGATTGATCCATGGGTCAAGAATATGATCAGCCTGACCAGGTGGTGGCGCGGTGGATAGAGCGTTGGACTGGGATGCGGAAGGATCCAGGTTCGAGACCCCGGGGTCGCCAGCTTGAGCGCGGGCTCATCTGGTTTGAGCAAAAAGCTCACCAGCTTGGACCCAAGATTGCTGGCTCCAGCAAGGGGTTAATCAGTCTGCTGAAGGCCCGCGGTCAAGGCACATGTGAGAAAGCAATCAATGAACAACTAAGAAGTCGCAACGCGCAACGCAAAACTAATGATTGATGCTTCTCATCTCTCTCCGTTCCTGTCTGTCTGTCCCTGTCTATCTCTGCCTCTGTAAAAAAAAAAAAAAAAAAAAAAAAAAAAGAATAGGGTCAAATTCCTTTCCTGAGATTTCTATATAGGTTTTTTGGGAAAGAAGTTTTATTCCTTGGAACTGGAATAAATTAAGTTTCTTTGGTTGCAAGTATTATAAGCTAATGCTGACTACTTTAAGCGAAAAAAAAAAAAAAAAAAAAAAGCTTCTTGGAAGCATAGCTCTTGGTATAGAAGGAAAGATTAACTCATGTGTGCCTCATGTTCCAAGATTGAAATGGTAGTGACGTGGGAGTTATTTATATCCTACTGCTCCAGGTCGTTGCCGAGGTCTGATTTTTCACACTTGTCTGCCTCCTGAGGGTACATGTTACCACGTGGTGCACGGAGTTAGTCACTGCTGCAGATACTGGTGTGCTGGGAGCTTGTCAAAAAGTGATGTGAATTTTTGGAAAATTTTTGAAGAACTGAATTTCAAAAATTTTAACCTCCAGCATAAATGGGTGAACAACGAGGCCTCATGAAGGCAGCCTTAGGGATATGATATCAAAAACGAATTGACAATTTCTTCAAGGATCAAGGCCCAACTTCCAGGATGAATCAGCTCTAGTCCTTTTCGGCTTTGCTTCATTCCACTCAGCTCAAGATTCAAGGTCCTGAAGAAGAGCAAGTACAATCGGCTCCTATTGGCTTCACTTGTTGCAGACTTCCCCTGGGTCAAGTGGGAAAGAGACACTGTGATTGACAGTCTCATAGAACTGCAGAGAATGACAGAGGAACCCTTCCCCAAAGGAAAATCATGCTTCTGTTACCAAAAAAAGGGGGGATGTTGTGAGCAGGCAAAGCAGATGTTTACTCTAGACTGGTAAGCCAGGCAGCCCAGGGATCCTGATCTGGACCCACAGTATCGCTCAGATGGGCCAATAATGAAAAACCAGGCAAAGGAACAATCCAGAATCTCTGTGCTCTGCCTTCCTGCCAGCCTCAGGAGCTAGTCAATCTCTTTTCTGCGTGAACTAGTTTCATTTTGGTTTCTGTTGCCGGCAACTAACAAATTCCTGAATAACTGCTCTTTTTTTGTGAGTTTTTAGTCCTAGAGGGTTCTAGAATGTCCTTTTGAAAATTAGAAGCACCCTCACTTTGTACATATTGAATAAGTAACATTTCTTGGGATCTTTGTGCAACAAACTCCTAAGTTTGGCAGGGCCTCCTGGGTCAACTGCTTATCATTGTGGGGAACTCCTGAAATCCGTGAGAAGACTTCGGCTTTGGGGTTCTATCTCCGAAAGCAGCTCTGTTTCAGGGTGACATGGAAGGCGAAGGAAAAGACAACCCAATAGGCAATCTCTAGTGAAACCTAGCGATTATAAAAACAAACATAAGCTATTTCTATGAGGTAAATATTAAAATTCCTTAGGGACTTAGGAAAACACAACTCGAAGTTATCACTCCGATCTTCTCTCATTTTCCCTATTGTTCATTGCTGCTGTTTATTGTTTTAATTGTAAAATATCCCACCTTGGAATAGTTTCTATCTCTGGGGATTTAATAAATGCTTAAAGCCCTGGCCGGTTGGCTCAGCGGTAGAGCGTCGGCCTGGCATGCAGGAGTCCAGGGTTCGATTCCCGGCCAGGGCAAACAGGGAAGGCGCCCATTTGCTTCTCCACCCCTCCCCCTCTCCTTCTTCTCTGTCTCTCTCTTCCCCTCCCGCAGCCAAGTTCCATTGGAGCAAAGTTGGCCCGGGCACTGGGGATGGCTCTGTGGCCTCTGCCTCAGGTGCTAGAATGGCTCTGGACGCCCCAGAGGGGCAGGGCATCGCCCCCTGGTAGGCATGCCAGGTGGATCCCAGTTGGGTGCATGCGGGAGTCTGTCTGACTGCCTCCCCGTTTCCAGCTTCGGAAAAATGAAGAAAAATAAATAAATAAATAAATAAATAAATAAATGCTTAAAAGAAAATCCTCTTCTGCAAATGTTGGGATGGTAATATGTGTAGATGGGCAATCTTTTGTTTTCCTGAAGTCCTTGTCACTTTCTGTCAAGACAATGACACTCTTGGCAGCAGGAGGAAGTGCCGGCTGCTTGCTTGCACTCTGACCACATAACAGACTGAGCCCCATGCAGTCTGATGACATGGGTGGTGAGTGGTGCTTTTTGGAAAAGTCCCAGTAGTTCAAACAGTGAGATCCCAGGATCTTCCTTCTTACTTTCTTAGGAAACTCTAGGTAGACTGGTAAAATAAATATTTGCATTCAGTGGTGAAAGAAGGTTGTGTGGAGAACTATTGATCGAGAAATTGGTTCCTACTTTGGAGACAGCGGCCTTTCAAAGAGCCAGATTGAGAAAATGTAGAAGAGAAAAGGATGGAACTGTTCAAAAAACCTACACCCAAATGGACAGCTATTCGAGACTGGCCTTCCTCCAACTGATATGACCTCTCTCTAAGTGCTTGCAATTCGACAAAGTCAAGATTTCATTTAGGCCCAGAGTACTCTTATTAAAATACACTTACACTTGACATGGTGTTGTTATTACATTTTAGTGAGGATTGTTTTAATAAAATTTTTCTTTCTAATTAAAATAAAATGTACAAAACACAAAGTTCACCATGTTAACCATTTTAAAGGGTACAGTTCAATAGTTTTACAGTATTCACAATCTTATGCAACCAATGTCGCTAATTCCAAAACATTTTCATTACCCTTAAATCCCTGTTTTTCTTAACACCTAGAAGCAGTGTAGAGCTTTAATCTTGAGGAAGTTTGCAGGAGGAGAGATAAAAAGAGGAATAGAAAGTTTGGGCTGAGTGCCTGGGAACATCATAATAAAAGATACAGCACTCTTTAAAATGTTGATTAAAAGTTGGCTCTAGAGTGTTGGCAAAGAGATATCTCTTCCGCCGTTCTTAAGAATCTTAAACAGCAATAGTCTGATTCTTAAAATTAATGGGATTGTGTTTAGAAATAATTTTGTGCCACTGAAAGATCATCGATGTCAATCCCATTATACAAGCCTTCCCTCAAAATGTGGCTGGTTGTATTCTATACATTGAGTCCCGGATAAGCCTATCCCAGGATGTACCTGCCCTACCTGGGAGCGTCTTCTCAAAACAAAGAGATGACTTAAAAGCTTATAAGGCTTTCACTGGGACAATAGGAACATATAAATAGGGGCTAGATACTCTATTGTGCATATTAAGAGAAACAAATTAAAAGAAAAAAATCCAGAAGAGAGCATTCCCTTCAGTATGCTAGTTTGAAATCTCTAAACATGGTCCCTGATGTTCTTCTGGGAACTTTCATCATAGCAAATGACTTTATGCTCCTACGCCAGCAAAAGGACTTAGTCAGTAAGGTCTTTTGCAAAGTTATATTGTCCTCCTCAGCCAAAGGAAGCAAAGATTGTTTTGATATTTAGCCTTTGGTTCCTCCATATTAAGGTTTAACAAAAGGTGGACTCAAGCTTTGAATGGGTACAATAGGCATTTCACTGAATTTTGCTAGTGAATAAAGCTGTAAGGACCTCAGAGGCAGGAGTTTGCCTTGGGCTGTGATTATTTGAAACAAGTAAAATCAACAAACAGCAATGAGGCTGTAAGTAAGTTTCCTGCTGTGCCAGTTTTGTAATAAAGGTGTTTTTCTTTTCAGTTGAACTTTCCATTGACTTAAATTATTTTTTTTCTCTAAAGGTAATTTAAATACATAGCCAATAAAATAGTTTACTGTGTTTATGTATTTAAAAATAAAGTTTGGTAGCTCACGATTTCATCAACTTGAATATGCTTAAAAGTATTCTAGTATTCTGGAACATCCCTGTGATCAGAGGAGCTGACTGACAACCTATAGCTATAACAGAGGAGTAGCTGCATGTTCATCCAGGTAACTTGTCACTTAGCATCAATATTATTTTTCCCCTCTTGCATTCCAACTGTTAAGGTAAGGCCGGCCTTCGGAGTAGGTGACTATAATGCCACTGGATGGAGGCTAGAAGGGGAATCCTTTTCCAGAGTGGCTCACTCTCGATCTATTATGGGGTCTGAATTTATACCATCGCACATTTATTTCTTGGATCATGGAGGTCTTTTGTTCATCAAAGCATCTGCTTAAGCCAGACCAGGCGGTGGCTCAATGGATAGAGTGTCGGACTGGGATGCGGAGGACCCAGGTTCAAGACCCCGAGGTCGCCAGCTTGAGCGCGGGCTCATCTGGTTTGAGCAAAGCTCACCAGCTTGGACCCAAGGTCGCAAGGCATTACTCAATCTGCTGAAGGCCCATGGTCAAGGCACATATGAGAAAGTAATCAATGAACAACTAAGGTGTCACAATGAAAAACTGATTGATGCTTCTCATCTCTCTCAGTTCCTGTCTGTCTATCCCTCTCTCTGACTCTCTCTCTGTCTCTGTAAAAAAAGAAAAAAAAAGCATCTCCTTAAGAAGTACAAATACTCTTAAGAAGTATAAATACTCATGGATCGGTGACTCATTAAGCATTACATTATATTTTAATTTGACCACTGAGAGTATAATATGCTGGACATGTTGGTTTTGTCCTTCATGCTTTCTGTGCAGTAGTGCACACAATAATGGACTACCCTTTCCTCTAAGGAAGTGCTTTTCTCCCAATCCAGCCCTGTGGTAACTATCAGGCAGAACATTCACCTTCCCCACCCTTATTCCCCTCTATACCACCGCCCAGCAGCGGTGCATTGTCCACCTGAAGCTTGTCCAACCGTAGTTTCCTACCCCAGCCACAGAAATTATTCATATACTCTCATGAATACTCAACCCATGCCAGGGAAGAATTCTTTGTTATACTTTTTCTAACTGGAGCTGCTGGAAAAATACTTTCTTTCCTCTCTGGAGGATAGGTAAGA
This sequence comes from Saccopteryx leptura, assembly GCF_036850995.1. Lineage (NCBI taxonomy): Eukaryota > Metazoa > Chordata > Mammalia > Chiroptera > Emballonuridae > Saccopteryx > Saccopteryx leptura. The sequence goes on along the minus strand of NC_089506.1, from coordinate 185,587,055 downwards.
AGGGCAGCCCAGAGCTGCTTTTGGCCATGTTTCCAGTCTTTTCTGACACCCTGCTTGAGTGAATGAAGTCTTAATGCAGAGATGAGAGGCACGGTGATATCTGAGACCCTGAATCCATCAGACTCCAAGACTAATGGCATGCTCTCTTGTAGTATGTTTATACTTGTGCCAGTAAATCACTCTTTCCCCTTAAGCTTTTATGTATGACAGGGCATCTGTCACTTGCAAACAAAGATCTGAGAACTGAAGACAAATAGTCTATTAAAGGACAGAAGACAACTAGAGGAGGGGTGGTGTTCTGGGTGAGGAATGTGTGTGGGAGGTGGGTCAGCCCTAATTGTTTTGTGGCTAAATGGGGGTCATTGTATGTTAGCGTTACCCACATCTTTTCAGACTTTATTTCAAGTGAATTGACAGGTAGGGCAAGGTGACCGAAAATCTTTGAGAATAAGAGCTAATATTACTCTGGGGCCACAATGGCCTTGACAATCTCCTGGGCTATCAAATTCAGGGTGAGGCTGCTTGGGAGCCACGGGAGAATAAGAATGTGCAAATATCATATTTAAGATTTAGTTCTATATGTCAGTCCACTGACTCAGTTTCTCCACTAGATAAGAGAAGCGACATGTAGTTCCAAAAGGACGTTGCAGTTTTCAGCCATAATTAGCCTTGGAAAACCTGGCTTTATTGAAATTTATATCTGTTCATAATATAGTAGATTTTTTCTTTTCCTGTACTATGTTTGTTTATTTTTAAAAACAGAAGTACAGAAAAAGAAATGGGCAAAAAAGGAAAGGTGGGATTTAATGTTCTCTATTCTCTCCCATACCGTTAGAGTCCTAGTACTTCAGTATTATTTTAATTTTGACCTATCAAAATATCAAAGGGACAAAGTTATCATTAGATAGCAAACGATAATATTTTTGTCAAAAATAAGTAATGAGAGTTAGCTCCCTTGCAATAATATCCTTTCTTTCCACTAGATTAAAAATACAGTGAATTTGTCTGACCAGGAAGTGACACAGTGGATAGAGCTTAGACCTGGAATGTAGAGGATCCGGGTTTGAGACCCCGAGGTCACTGGCTTGAGCACGGATTCATCCAGCTTGAATGTGGAGTCCCCGGCTTGAGTGTGGGATCATAGACATGACACCATGGTCACTGACTTGAAGCCCAAGGTCGCTGGCTTGAGCAATGGGTCACTGGCTTGGCTGCAGCCCCCAGGTCAAGGCACATATGAGAAAGCAGTCAATGAACAACTAAGGTGCCACAACGAAGAATTGATGTTTCTCATCTCTCTCCCTTCCTGTCTGTCTGACCCTCTCTATCCCTCTGTCTCTTGCTTAAAAAAAAAAAAATACAGTGAATTTGAAAGCTGCTCTCAACTAAGCTGGATGCAACCAAGTTGAAACCTGGCTAGAATGCTGTAGAATAAAGACCTTTAAATGGACGCTATTCTCTAACAGGTCTTATTCTTTTAGGTTTCATTCAGTAGAAAGAGCAAAACAAATTGACCTTCAGCCTATGTTTCAAGGTAATGGTTACTTGCCGTTTTCAACCCTGGGAAAGTGTTATTCAAAACTGAAAATTAAAACCAAACTCCTATTAAAAGCTTTCCCATGTGGTCAGGATGCCAGGAGTGTCTCACTTTCTGAAGCCACCGCGTTGCCTACTTTCTCCTCCTCCACTTGTTTCCACAGTCGTCCTCTTTTTCCAGAATGACTTATGAGTAATAGAGGAAGACAGAGTAAGAACAATGGCATGTTCCGGGCTTTACAAGAGCGCCACACATCAAAGGAAGACATTTAGCTCAGGGAGTCCCAGCTTTGCGGGGGATGCGGTGGGCAGAAGGAAGCTTGCTGTCACTGTGGCACGGCTGGCCGCAACGAAGGAGCCTCAGTGTGAGAGCTGCTCAGGCACCTGGGCTGGGGCCGTTTCCCGCTGGGTGCTGACGGTCCGGCCTTGCTCCCACACGGCTAACCTGGGGCAAGGTAATCAGCATCTGTAAGCCTCTGCTTAGTCTCACAGAACCCATAAATCTACTTACTTATGAGAATTAACTACACATTTGAAATACTTAGCACAATGCCTCACACATAGTACTAAAGTTTAGCTTGTATTATTGCTAATGACCGTCTGAGGTTTTGGGGTTTTTTTTGCCCCCAATGTGTTGTTGTTCTCAATCCAAACTAAACTGGTTGTTAGAATTTTTCTGAACCATTCAGATTTTATCCCCAATCAGCCTGTCCTACTTATTTCTGGCTCATTTGCTTATTGTTAAGCAAATGATTTCTTTCCTTCTCTGTGCTTTAGTCTATAAACCTGTCCGCACTTTGAGATAGGCTCCTCTCCATCCCACTCCAGAGCGCCCTCTCGGGGGCCTTGGCTCCTCCTGCTGAGGCCTTGCCCTCCCCTCACTGCCACCCAGCTTGCGCAAGGATACTTATCAGATCTAGTTCAGTCCAGCTCTTCAACTTCAGAGCCTTTCCGATCGATAACCGCTTATTCATTCATTCTCTGCTTCTCTTATGGTGAAAGCGAACCCAGTCTGGAGGTAGTAGTTATGCGCTATCTCCATTCATGCAGTCTGGAGGTCAGGCCAGGTCAGCACGGGGCCTGGCACCATGACCTTGTTTTTGTTTTTTGTTGCCAATAAAACTATATATATATATATATACATGGCCCAGGACCATAGGCCAGTGCAACTGTCACGTGGTAATACTGACCTCTAGGGGCTGGCTTTCCTTGATACAGAGTCTTCATCTTCTCACTGAGTTCCAGGACTCTGATGGCAGCCTCTTGTTTAGCTGTTGCCAAATCAGTTTGTAGCTTTTCCAGTTTCCTTTTGTGCTTTAGTTTCTTAAAAAAAAAAAAAAATAAGAGTTTCCGTCACTAGAGACAGACACATCAAAGGAATAAAAAGAACTAATGATGTCTGAACAAACACAGCCTTTGAAGCCTGGCTTAGATGAAATGGTCCCTGTTCATCCAGACGGAGTCCTGTTTGAGGTCTGCGCTCCTGTCACAGCATTTGAATCCCCAGCAATCAAAGCCTAGTCTCTGTATCAGAGTATCTTTTACCTTCTTGCAGGGCTTTTATCTGGATCTGAACCTTGTGCTTTGGTTGCTTATAATAGAGGCAATTAGAGACGAACTCTAGTTGGCAGTTGGCATTTTACCACTGAAGTGCTGATGCCTAAAAGTGCCTGATTCCTCCTCCCCCCCCCCCCCCCCACACACACACTCTGTAAGTAAACTCCTATGAAACAGTCAAAGCCTTGATTCTGCGTCATTTTTCACCCTAACACCATAATGGCTTGCGTGATGCTACCGCGAAATGCTGATGTTTCCAGATATTTACTATGGTATCTACATAGGGAAGGTGATCAGGGGTAGAAATGGTTTTTGAAGCAACAGAGGACAGGAATTCCTTGCTATAAAATAATATGATTTATGACACTTAAACCTTTGAAAGAACTACGTTAGGAGATTGTTATGTAACTAAAGGATTTACCTTGAGTCTTGATGGCTAGAAAGATTTTTATGGATTTAAAAATAAATTTAACTCGTTAAAATTGGATTTATCTGCAACTATGGGGAAGCTGTTTATTGTGAAAGTGCTACATTTGCACTAGTGTGTTCCTGCCTTTCTACTGAACTTCCTTTGCCAAGTCTTTGGGGGCTGGTAATTAGGGAGCCCAGAAAATAAATCACAAAGATTTCTTATAAGACATGAATCTCAAGATAGAAAAAGGAATGGCTTTCACTCAATAGGGAAGATGGTGTCCCTTGGTCTTTGAAAGACCTACTGCTCAGGCAGTAGGAGGTCATTCCCTTTTTGTGAGAGTAAACCCAGTAAAATCAGTTTATTAGAGATGGGATGAAAAAAACACAGACCTCCCATTTTAAAGACAGGTTGTCCTCCAGGCCAAAGTAGAAAGATTAGGACTTGATGAAAGCTTAATTAATGGCATACACATGGATAACAGAGAATGCATTATTCAAAGGAGTGTGGTAGTCACCGGAAGTTCTTTAAAGGGAATTGGAGGGGTGGAATTTGACATGTTTCACCAGAGGCGGATTAAGGTCAGTTGAGGCCCCGGATGCAGAAGGAAAGATTGGACCCCTTAAAGAGAGAGAAAGGGAAAATAAAAACACATGTTAACTATATTTTTAAAATAAAATATAGTATGTACTATTAATGTTAAAATTGCACATATGAAACCAAACTTGATGTCATTAGAAAAATGTCTAAAGTTGGGGTTTTGCAAGGCCCTTCAGAAATTGGGGCCCAGGGCACGCACCCAATGCGCCCACCACTAAATCCACCTCTGGGTTTCACCCAGCACAGTCGGGGTGAGAGGTGCCGTGAACCACAGTGTGAGTGCCTGGTCTGTGTGACACTTCTGCTACAGTGGTAGTTAGTATTCCCATACTCATGTACTCATTGTACTAATTTCTGAAGCAGCCCTTTGGTGCCAGGTACTGTGCAGGCCAGCTGTTGAAACATCAGCTCTGCTCCATGTCTCTAAGACCTTCCAATTCCCTTCCTCTGAGTCTCTATTCACCAAAACCCTCCACAATTTGGCCTATCATGGAGATTAGTTCAGGGAGAACCTGGCTATTTGATAGCTGTGCTGCTCACAGTAAATTCTTAAGCGGGCATACTAGTCTACACCTCCCTCTTTTGTAAATTGGGTTGTGTCAGCTTGTTCACGATGACCTTGTCCATCCCAGGCCCGTGAGGACAACAGCTATGAGGCCCTGCATGGTCATCAGTGACCTTCCCTCATTCTACTTCAAGACTACTCCATGCTCAGATTTTTCACTTTCCTTTTACAACTTAGAACTGTGGAGATAGAAAGTTGCCTGACCAGGCAGTGGAGCAGTGGATAGAGCATTGGACTGGGATGCGGAAGACCCAGGTTTGAAACCCTGAAGTCACCGGCTTGAGTGCGGTCTCAACTGGTTTGAGCAAGGTTCACCAGCTTGAGCCCAAGGTTGCTGGCTTGAGCGAGGAGTCACTCGGTCTGCTGTGACCCCTCAGTCAAGGCACATATGAGAAAGCAATCAATGAACAACTAAGGTGCCGCAACGAAGAATTGATGCTTCTCATCTCTCCCCCTTACTGTCTGTCCCTAACTGTTCCTCTCTCTGTCATAAAAAAAAAAGTAAGTAAGAAAGTGGAAGGAAGTGTGCAGAAATAAAAATTGAGACAGTGGAGGGAATGAGGAAAAGAATAGCAGGACGGATTCAGAAGAGAGTGCTAGTTAAATGTTTCAAAAATGAACTATAACGGTATGCACACTGACAGGTTAGAGATCAGGTGTACTGAGGACAATAGCCTAGGCTTATCTAGGAATAAATGTAAGACTGGTTGATGGGTAGAGAGATAAACTGATAAATGTGCAATAAATTGAAGATAGCAACATGTTAATTGTAGTGTCCAGTTTTTAAATAGAGCAGTATTCACTATAAAATTATTTCAACTTTTCTGTATATTTAGATTTTTTTCAAAATATTGGGAAGAAAAAGAACTAAACATTCAGTATTCTTTCATTGCCCCTCTCTTAGTTCTTAATTAGATGTCACAACTATTTTTATGCAGATAAGTATTTTCCTAGGACCTTTTCTGAAGGTAGGCATTAATAAATAGATCAATGCACTTGGTGAGAAGTGATAAATGACCATTAGTTGCTGGTGTGGTGTCACTAAGGAAAAGTCTCATCAAGCTCCATTTCCATTTTGAGAAGGATGACTTGCAGATAGCATGGAGGCATTCAGTGGAGGACAGTGCTTTTCCATATCAGTTAAAATTTTCGGCTTTTCAGTTGAAAAACTTAAGTCACTTTTGAAAAAAAATTCTAATTTCAGGTCACCTTTTTGTCTTTCTCTTATGGTGTTTGTATGGTCTGCCTCTTAATATTGTTATCAAAGTTGTATATTTGACTTGTGATCTGAGAAAGGAACTGAGGATATGTAGTTTGGAGAAGGCTGTCCAAGGATGTCATGTCCGTTGACTTCGCTGATCTAAGGGACTGGTTCAGAGGAGAGGAAGTTGAGTCAAAGAGTATTGTTCTAGAGATACCATGAGGAACAATGGGTAGAAAATACAAAAAAGCAGACTGGGGCACAGCTTGAGAAAGCACCCTCCAACAAGCAGAGCTGCATCCACAACATAACAAGACAGGATGAGTCCTGGCCAAGGTCTCCTGCTCTGGGATTGATCAAGCAAAGACTGGGTGAACATCTTCAGACAGGCCCATAGTAACCCCTGGGACCTGGGTTAAAAAGTAATTAAAGGTCTGGCTTATCCCCAAATTTTTTCCATGTCTGGTTTACTCCAGCCCACAAGGAACACAGCACATGCCTGAATAGATGTCTGAGTCCTCATGGTCTCCAAGTTGGGTATAGTTGTCAGGGATTCTTTAAGGATAATTCCGGTATTTGTGAAATGTTAGGTAAGAAGGCCAAGAAAGCCTGTGGGTCCCTTGGAATTCAAGGATAATGTGACTCAAAATGTACAAACTTTATTATTTACCTGTAAGAAAAAAGAGAGGGAAAATTAAATTTTTAAAAATTGCATAAAGGACCTAGATTGGTTGCTTAAGGTTTCTGTTGGACTCTTTTGATTATTCAGATAAATGTTTAAATAACTCTGTCTTTTTTTTTTCTTCTTTTCTTCAGACAGAACTACTGTATGCTATTAATTCACAGTTCTAACCACGCCCTTTGGGCACTTCTAAAAATTCAGTTGGCCAACGTGTTTTTTATTAGTCATAAACATCAAATGATTTCAGCAGTGATAATATTTTCCTTTGCTTTTTTGGCATTCTCTAGCCAGGCAACCCAAGTGTTGTACTTGAATCTAATAGAGTCTGTTATGGTCTCCTTAGTAACTAGGAGTTCCCTTCGGTGATTAGTAAAAGGATAGGAAGGTTTTATAGCTTGGAGGTAAATTCCTATTACCTTGCTCTTTTCCTATGTTTCCTACAAAGTGTAAAGAGAGAGGAAATCATGCATTTGTGTAATATTTTTAAAAGGAAATATCTATCTGTATCACATTGCTGAATAGCTTGCATTATACCAAGTCAATGGGAATTAGAAGTAATCAAGGAACTATTTATAGAAGAGTTTCAACATAGAGTTGCCAGCACTACTTAAAATTTCTTGGTCCTGCCCAGGCTGGGTAGCTTAGCTGGTTAGAACATCATTCAGATATGCCAAGATTGAGGGTTCGATCTGCAGTCAGGGCACATACAAGAATCAGCCAATGAAAGCATAAAGCAGTGGAATAACAAATCAATGTTTCTCTCTCTCTTAAAACAAATACATAAATAAATAAATTAAAAATAGTTAAAATTTTTTTCTTGGTCTTTCCATATGCCTTGAATCATAGCCTAAAATTCTAAGGCTGAGAAATTGGGCTAGAGACACATGACATCTCTAGGCTCCAGATCCCATTTCTTAGAGCTGGTGGGGATGAAATGTCATAGCATACAAATGGCAGTGCCCCGTACAGTACTATGTTTGCAATGTAGTGGACATAGGTTTCTGTTTTTGTCATTATTTCTTATTTATTTATTTATTTATTTATTTATTTATTTATTTATAGTAAGAGAGAGAGAGATAGACAGACAGGGACAGACAGACAGGAATTGAGAGAAATGATAAGCATCAACTCATAGTTGTGACACCTTAGTTGTTCATTGATTGCTTTCTCATATGTGCCTTGACTGGGTGGCTCCAACTGAGCCAATGACCCCTTGCTCAAACCAGTGACCTTGGGTTCGAGCCAGCAGCTTGGGCTTCAAGCCAGCGACCTTTGGGCTCAAACCAGCAACTATAGGATTATGTCTATGATCCCATGCTCAAGCCGATGACCTCAGGGTTTCAAACCTGGGTCTTCAGTCTCTGAGGCTGACGCTCTATCCCCTGTACCACTGTTCAATCAGACTGTCATTATTTCTTGAAACATATCAGGGAAACACTCAACCCTCCACCAAAACACTAAAGTATCTTTTCTACAGATATCTTTTTTACACCTAACAGAAAAACAAATGTGTTCTTCACTGAAAGCAAACAATTTGCATTCTTCCATCTCCTCTTAAATTAAATTCTCTGCATGATCACTTTGATTTCCTCCTCATTTTTTATGAGTAGACAAAACTTAATGTCCTGAAAACAGACATGCAAATAGTCTTGATCCAATCTCCTGCCAGAGCTAGCCCAATGCCTAGGCAAAGTAGGCGCTGCCTATGTGGAAGGATGTTAGGAGCACTCCGAGGCCCTACTTCTCGCTTCCTGTGGTATCCCGGTCCCAGGCCTGCCAGTGCACAGCCTTTTTCCACTTCGTCTGAAATTGATGCCACTCACCCACCACCTTAAAGATGAGAGCATATAGAACAAAGGTTTTATCTCCGGAGGGCCACTGATAATGGTATCACCCAAAGGAATTTTGTTTGAATACAGAAGGTATAGGCAGATTTCTCCTTTCATTTCTCTTCTAATAGTCCATCATGAATAATGAAACTAGTAAAACTGATAGTAGCATTTGGATACAACTTGGCTTAAAAGATCAATTTCATATCTTTTGTTTTATTTTTATACAATCCTCAGGTGAATATTTTAGAAGTCCGGGGGTGGCGGATATGTGCTGTGAGTGCTCCTTCCTTCTCTATAGCAGACCTTTGATTTGAGGGTTCTTTCATTCTTGGTTGCACACCTGGCTTCACAATCCTTAACCTACACCCCCAGCAGCCACTGCTAATGATGAAACCTAATTGTCATCTATGTTAGTGTCTCTATTTTATAGGTGAGAGAGTAGAGGCCCCAGAAAGCTTGAGTAGATTTAACCTTTTGAGTAGTGAGTGTTTTGTTAACCCTTTGAGTAAGGAGGTACATGAATGTTTGTGCTACTCAAAGGGTTAATCGTGGACTCTTAGGAAAAGCTAAATTGATTTGAACAAAGGTCTTTTAATTCCAGATGCTATTTTTTCTTTTCAATAGTAACATGAGGCTTCACTGATAAATAGCACCCTTAATTTGTTAAGTTACTTAAAGTTAATCTTTGATGTTAGAATGTGAGAGGCTCTAATTAGTAGAAGTAGAAAGGCAATATAACAGACTTGATTTTTTATGGGTTGCCATGATATATTTAGAGAACCTAGCAAATAAAGGAGAGATGTGATGAACCCAGCTGACAGCTATCCGTGCCGGGTGTTGTTCTGAGCACTCCTAGTGTCATTCATCAGAGGATCCTGAATTGATCTGATCCTGATGACTGTGACCATTCTAGTCAGCTGAGTCTCCTCAAGACTCAAAGAATGGATCAGATGACTCTTTCTTATAAAATGTCTTGAATGGAAGACAAATCACAAATAGAAAATGTAGCTTAGTTTTATTTCACTTAAGTCATAGAAAAACTGTTGATACACAAACCCTTAGGCCTCATCACAACTTCGACCAAGAGTTAGATCCTACATGACCACTGTTGCTATTTAATGGCTAGGAGTCAGACTTCACAAATCACAGCTAACACTGCAGTACTCCTTTCTTCCTGAGTGGCTTATTTTATGTTATAACATGCTATAGAAATACTATTTAATTCTGTTCTCCACACCCAGAGGGTTTGGAATTCCTAATAAAAATAAAACAAAATTTCTATAATTAGATAATTATTTTGACTTGCTACAAAAGAAGAGTTTACCAGTATTTGGAGCCAAATCTCTGTTCTTTCTCTCTATGGAATAAATAATTATTTGAAACAGAGGTGGAGTTCGCCAATATATGTCATAGTTTACAGAAATGCCTGTGCAGTGTTTATGTAAGAGACGTTACAAATTAATACAAGATTGGGAGATACTTTTATCTAGGAATAAATTCCAATGATAAGGCAGAACTTTCTAACAATAGAATTGTCCAAAGTTTGAATTTGTTGCCCTAAAAGACAAAAAGTAACCTTTCCTTGTATATGGTATACAGACTATTATTGAGAAAAATCCAGAGAGAAGCTAATACTTACCACCTATAATATGAGAAGTGAAGTTCTAAAAATTTTATAGGTATTATTAGCTCGTTTCATTTTTGTAGCAACCCAATGAAAAAGGATTATCATTAATCCCAATTTAAGATGCAAATACTGGAGCACAGAGAGGTTTAAGTAACTTTCCCAAAATCAAATAATGATTCAAATCTGAGCAGTCTGGCTCCAGACCGTGCCTTCCATCACTGTGCTACGCAAACCTCGCCCTGCCCAGTGTCCTACGTTGCGGGGAATCTGAATACGATGACATTTCCTGTTCTATAAATCCAATTCTTAAAGCAAGAAGTTCTGACTTCTGATCATGGAGTTTGGAACCATGGGCTGACTCCCTCAGTACAATTAGGAAATCAATGACACAGAATTGGGTGCAATCTTTTTTTCCCTAACCCTCTATGCCCCCACCCCCTTTTTGATACAATCTTTGAAACAAAATTGTCCAGCCCTAGCATTTTAGAGAGGCAATTGTGGAAGCAGAGAAAAATGCCGTAATTTGTCCAAAGCCACAGTTAATAAAACTGCAAGAAGCGAGACTCAAAGCCAGATTTTCTGACTTGCCAGCTCGATGTTTTTTTCCACTATATCATGTTGCTCGTTGGCCGTCAGAGCTGAAGGGCAGTGGAAGGAAACCTGGAGCAGGAGCTAAGATCCCTGAGGTCTAAGGTCCCAGGGACCTGAGCAGCTGTTTAGGCAGGCAGCCTTCTCTTAATGCCCTCCCTCACCCAGAGAACTAAGAAAGACCGGCCTAGGGTCATTCAATAGAGTACATATTGGGATTACAGGTAAAATAATAAAGACTCTTTAGGTTTCTGAGATCCTGCTATGCTGGACCAATGTATATGGGCCAATCTGCCTTCATGCCGCATTAGAATACCTGTACTGAGTTGAACAAACACATTTCTGATGTTAAGGGACACTGCTGGATATGCTCTTTCTGTGTGTGAGCGTAACCCTGCCTCATCATTCTTACTGAGTAATCATCCATCAGTCTGACAACCAAAATTTTTAAGAAAGAAAGGACCTGCAGTGCAATAAGTGAGTTTTCATATTTCTGGCTGAGCTCAGCACAGAACAAAACCCAGTGTTCACTAAGTCTTCTGCAAAGAAAGTATAGTCAATGCCTGCAAGAGCCAAATCTACTCTGGTTTTATAATCTCAAATCACACCCTGAGAACAGAGAGAGAAGTGCACTGTCACACCTCACAGGGCCTGGTAGGAAGCTGTTTTCCAGTCCAATTCTCCCTGGGGCACAGAGAAAGCCCAAAGGGCCCAAGCTGTATATGAAGCAATTTCAGTTTCTCAGCCCCACCTCAACAAGCGTTGATATCATTGGCAAACAGCCATAAGAAGATGTGGGTGGAAGAAAACAGAAACCAGAGAGGACTAAATATACAGGTGGTAGAAAGAATTCCTGTATCTGCCTTGTGAAAGGGCTGCTAAGTCCCCCCCCCCCCCCCCCCCCCCCCGTGATTATAAAAATGATGAAGAGCTTTTTCTTTGCAGGAACTTTATAATCGGGCAGGTATTTGTTACTGTTGTTGTTTCATTTCTCCTGTGCCCATCACTCCCTTTGAACTTGACTGAGGCTGCTTTCTGGGAGGAAGTTGTCCACCTGTGACTTACCTAGAATCATAAAGTGAAGGCATGTGTTTAAGAACTGAAAAATTGAGATTCTGAAGCACCACGGTGCTTAAATCACCTTGAAGCATTTCCTAGAGGGAAAGGAAACCTAATGAAGTTAACCTTCTCTGTAAATATCACTCTCCTTCCCACACTCCCCTCTGCCCTGAAAGCAGGGAAATCAAAGGGACACAGGCTCAGTGAGTACAGCAGTGGCCGTAAAACAACTTCACCAATGATAAAGAAATCTAAGTAGAGGAAAGGGAACCTACCATAAATGGGGACATGATTCTCATAGAGCATGAAATAGCTTTGGATAGAGAACGCAGCACAATGGAAAGTTTTCTATGATAATGTATTATTTCCCCGTGAAATAATGTTTACAAAGTTGCTGCTTTCTTAATGCAAACTTGAAATAGTTTTACAGCAGAAAATTCTCTGTTTAAAGCAAAATGGACCTGATCTCATATTTAAAAGGGATTTACGGTATTAAAAGTAAGAGAGTGGGTGTATAGGTAAATGTTTTGTAAATTGCTGAGTGGCATGATGTTTGTTAATATTGTTATTGCTATTATCATTTTAGGATCTTTATAAGTAGAACTTCTGAGATAGTGGTTCTTGGCAATGAACTATCAACCATGGGGCTTTATAATAATATCTGTTAGTTGGATGTTATAAGCTGCAATTAAATGAGAAATTTGTCAATTCTTTAATTTTTCTGTTGCTTTAATTTGGTATATATATATGCCTGGACACAAAGGTAGTTTGATAAGGGGCAAAAATCTCAAGTCAAGTTCCCCCTAAGAAGTTTAAAATTTCTGATCAGGTTCACTGCAAGCAATGTTTGACAGTTCATTTGACTAAGGACCGTGAAATGCATATGGAGAGGCCATCAGAAATGCAAGCATCAAACTTGGCTCCCAGTTCAAGAAGTGCTTTGCTTTTTCAACTCTTACTTGAAAGGGAGAATTCACATGAATATTGAACTAAGTGGGCAATATAAATGAAAGTGGATAAAATAAATTAATGAAGCAGATCGTGGGAAGTCACAACTATCTAGTAGGTACTGAGCCATAGGACCAGTGACATATAGTCTGCAAATGCTGAGACCAAGAACTTTTATCTAGAACCTCAAATGGCGTTGAACAGTACAGTAGGCGTGGCTACCCTAAAGATTCTCTTTTCTTGATTTTTCTTTTCTCAGTTCCTTATCAGCTATCCACGGCACTAAAGAGGAAGCTGTATTGTAAAAAAGACTCAGAGGGGACAGCAATACACACTAACATTGTATATTGGCTTTCAGTTAATAAAGTCCAGTTTCTTAAGATGATATAAAGCAAACAGTTGATATTCAAGTAAATTACAAACAGTCTTAATGATGATAGATATAACCCAATGATAAAAACTGAACTGTCTTAAAGTTCATTTGCCCAAGAGCTACAAGGCCAGGACACTGTGGGGGTCTCATTGCAAGGACATTTTGTAATCCCCTCCCAGTTTTATTCACTTTCTTATGAATGTGTACTGAGGATGTGTGGGAGATAGATGACATTTTATCCAGTATTAGTGACATTGTAATCTGTGTCCACTTGCTGACAAGAAAACCATGTTTCCAATACTGTAACAAAATCACCCCTTGCTTTTCTTAGCTAAAATCTTTCAATCTGACAATCATTAGCTTAGTCCAGAGATTTTTCAACAAGATAGCAAGAGTCACACTGGCATGCTGCAAGATTTCTTAAAATATGCAATATCTGACTACTTAGGGGCACCAATCTTTTTTCCTTTAAATTGACCAATTAAAAAATGACAACAGCTAACACAACAATAATCATCTGCTGTGAATGAATCAAAATCATACCTATCTTTTTTTTGTTAGATCGGCAAAAAAATAATATATTTTTGGATGTACCACAGAATTTTAGTGTATGTGTGCCCTGAGATAAAAAAGGTTGAAAATCTCTGGCTTAGTCTCTTGCTCCTAGCTTTCTTGCAGTTCATCTGTGTCCACTGGGGCAATCTACACCCTGTCTCTTTATAGACGATAGTAAAATAACAGTGATTTGACTCACCTGAAAACTTCCTTGCTACACAGTATCAGTTCTGCTCTATGAAGATAGCTTAGCGCTGAGGAGATGGTGAGAACATTAAGCAGTGTTTGCAGCCTAAATCTAGTTTCATTCCTCATACTCAACATTCCAGCTGTAACTTAAAAATGTTTTTTTCTCCTGTCCTTCGCCGTTTAGAGAAGCTGTCTTGTTCATGCCTTGAAGACACATTTCATAGGTGGAGACGAAAGGCTGTTTAGGTTTATACATAGTTATTTTCAATGCCCTTAGAACCAAAGTTTAATTTCAGAATCTGATATTGTATGTGAATTGGTTCTGTGCATGCAGGATGGGGTTGCAAAGGCATAACCTGATAAAAGAAGCATTTGTCGCTTGTGAATGGCACACAGAGAGGCCGAGAGGAGGGATGGTGTGGTGCTGAGGTGAACTTTTGCTATGTAGATATTTGCAAGTTTCAGATTGCATATTTTAACAGGTTTAGACAAACGTCCTTGCCACAAAACAAGTCCTCAACTACGGGTTGTTACTTGGTTTCGTTGGACTCAAGAATCTGTCTTATTTCATTCTCTAGCAAGGTTCTTTCTCTAATTCCATTAAGAAAGCTAGCAGTGAAAAGAGAACGCAGAAATCTGAAATCCCAAACAGGAGCCTTTAAGTAGATCTCAAAGTAAACCTTTAAACCTGTTCCCATCAACAAGCCCTCAGCTCTAAGATATGCAAGGATAACAGGTAGGAAGGGGACCACGTGGCCTGGGCTTAAAGCCACTTGCCTCATCTCTTGTTAGTGACTTGTGTCACAGCTTCCCAGAATCTGAGACTGTAAGATTTAGGGATAATCAGATGAGTTAGTCAACAGGAATAAGTTGAAGATATCCCATATTTGACAAATAGTGAATTGCCTCTTCTGGTCTTAACCCAGGAAAACGATACGTGTCATACTTGATAAGTTCTGTTTTAGATTCAAACTTGTAGGGCATCCTTAATGATAGTGGGAACAACATTGGCCTAATAGGAGACCATTCAGATCTAGAAATGTAAGGCCCCCAGAAATATATCCTTGAGACACCCTGGCCTGAATCTGATTCCTCCTAGATGAAAAGGAGGCTGACCCAGAGCCATTCAAGCTTCTATAATAAGGTGCAGGAGATGCTCAATAACTAAGTTCATTTTGACAGTCTAAAGAATGAATAGATGAATAATAAGCTCCCTAATTTTGCTCAAATGTCATGTGTCAAAGTCAAAACTGACCTCTACCTGCTCTAATTTCAATTCTATACTGGTCTATCTCAACTGACAATATCAGTTACTGAATCACAAATGCACTACACTTGGCTTTTCAACTGGAAGACACTTTTTTCCCTTTAAGTTGTGATAAAGAAAACCCCAAAAATATGGCATGAAATTTACCATCATAACCATTTCGAAGTGTACAGTTCAGTACTGTTAAGTAAATATATATTTTTGCGCAACCAGTCTCTAGAACTTTTTTACCTTGAAAACTGAGACTCCATACCCGTTAAATAACAACTCACCATTTCTTCCTCCTTTCAGCCTTTGGCAACCACGATTCTATTTTCTGTTTCTGTGAACGTGATTACTCTAGTACCTCATATAAGTGGAATCATACAGCATTTGTCTTATTTGATTGGCTTTTGCACTTAGCATTAATGTCCTCAGGGTTTTTCCAAAGATTAACATATGTCAGAATCCCTCTCCCTTTTTGAGGCTCAAACAAATGTATATATCACATTTAATTGTACATTCATCCATTCATGAACAAGCTTGATTCCCCCACTTGGCTATTGTGCAGAAGACATTTCTTGAAATAATTATCAGAAGGTACAACAATTTAGTATAAAATACTTGCCTTCCCTAGATAAACTAAAACTTTCTATCTTTTAATTAAAAATTAAATTTCTATTTCCTGAATATATTTACTTTTTGTTTTTGTTGTCAACCAAGCACATTGATTTTAAAATGGTAAGACATTTAGAAGCCATCTCAGGTCTTACAAAATGGTTTTGGTAAGGATTTCTGCAGCCGATTTCTAAATCAGGCATTCCTCTCATGTCTTACATAGGGCCTTTGTCATATATCTATATATATAGAAAAGGTCTATACTGCTGTCAATAGGAAATTCAAAAATCTCAATGGCAAACAGGCCTGACTGCTGATGCAGACAGAAATCAGGAATACAATAGCCTAAAAACTAGGTAAATTTTGATAGATATCCAGTGGTTGTTAGAAGAGAAACATGTAGGTTATTATTAGCATATAAGTTTATTCGCTGCTGCAACTCTTTCTCTCTTTCATCTACCCATTCAGAATGGGTCTGTACAGGGGTCTCAAACTCAACTCAGCATGTGGGCCGCAGAGCAAGATCACAGCCATTTGGCGGGCCACACTAGGTCTACAAAAGGCAACTGTTACGCAACACTTTTCTCACTGCAGTTGAAAACAAAAAAAAATCAGTACAACAAGCACAATCGTACATGCAGTTTACTCAGTGTCACAAAACAACCAGAAACTGTAGTTTGCATCACAACTGCTGTTAACTAAGCTAATATCTAGCTAGGATGCTAGAGAAATGAAAAATACAAGTAGACCCCTAGGCTTACTTAATTTTATCCAAAATATTTTGAACTTCGTGGATTAGTCTGCGGACCGCACAAAATTGTTCGGCGGGCTGCGAGTTTGAGACCCCTGTGTTAAGACTTTCCTCCTGTTCTGTAACCTGTCATCTGAACACTAGATCCATCAGAGGAGCTTTGTAAAAATACATCAGCTCAAGTTTCTCTCTAGTCTTAATCAGAATTTGGGAGAGTTTGGATGCAAGACTGTAACCTGGTTTTAAAGACTTCAGATTGGTTCTCATATGCATATCTGTAAAGGTAGATTGGAGGAGTATCTATAGACAAGAGCCTGGTGCTGGTCACAAAGGCAGTATGAGTGTCCGGTGGACGTGTGTGTGTGTACGTGAGGGCACGTAGGCAGGCATGAGTGTGAGGTGGGGAAGTGTGGGCATAGCAACTCTAGAAATGGGGGAGATTTCAGTGGGGGTTGGTTCACGTAACATCTCTGCATTTTTTTGATGTAAATGGCCAGTTTCAGCTGTAGAAAGAAAGGAGTTAGTTGGAACAAAGGAATCTTAAGTTTTGGAAATCATACTATGGTATGGAAGTACAGGTAAGGAATTTGTGGAGTAGTGCATCAGCTTTCTTTCCCAGGGGAAATATGGAGAGATAGTAATTAAAGTACCGAACTGCACCAAGCCATTCAAATCTCCTGCACCCCTCCACCCCGACTCTCACTTAGAGAAAAGCATCCCCAGTCCCAACTCTTACTTTCCACCCACAACTCCCTCGGAACTTCTTGCAGGTTACAACAGCTAAGAAAAATTCCCGTACCTGCTTTCACACTCATTGCATTGTTCTATGTTATTTCAGAGCTTCAAAGAAATCTAGCAGGAAAATTCTAAGTCCTGTCCCCAACTTTGTCAACAACACAGTAATCTGAGGCAAGTGCCTTGATGTTCACTTTCTCTAATGACAAATGGAATTTTTTAAAACCACCTCGGGGTTTACATGTGGATGAATGAACTCATCCTGATTAAATGCTTTGAGCCTCGCATGTTCAAAGTGAGGTAGAGAACATGGACAATGAAAAGAATACTTCAAGAAAATCCTTTTTTTAGTCTTAAGATTATATTTGATTTTTGTTTAAAAGTAACTTAAAAAAACTAAAAAGTAGTTTTTTAAAGCAACTCATGCTTTTTAAATGCTTTAAGTCCTTTGATAAGCCCTGTGTGCACTTAACACACACGCACACACGCACACACACACACACACACCAGAAAAGAAACGTCATTTTTGTGGCATAAAATATTTTAAAGATAGCTAGCCTAATTTTTGCCCACCGTAGTGGGGAAAGTATGTGGGACCTCACAGTACTCCAAGGTAGGCCAGTATATGAAAAGAAGGACACTTACGTCATCTGAAAAGGTTTAATGTGGCATATGTGTAGTTACTAGCCAGACTTCGATCGTTTGTATTCCTTTTGTTTATTTTTTCTATCCGAAGCTGGAGTCACACTGTGCATATATTTTTTTAATAACATGTAGTATGTATTTCTGCATCAATTGTCAGTGAACAGAAAAGAAGCCATAATGGGTCAAGACAGGATTTAAAATGAAAAACAAAACACATTCTATCCCAGCAGAAATAGTAACCTGATCAAAACCAGTAAAATATTTTGCAAACATCCACTGTGTATTGCGTATCTTTTTTCTCCTTTAGTTTTTCTAATTAGAAATGCAAATATTATTTGACAGTCTCCCCCTCAAGAATTTCCTCATTGGCCTTTTCCTACTAGTTTTGGTGTCCTCATGATATTCAGAGAAAACAGCTGTGGAAAAGGAATACATGTATGCCAGCCAGCAACCCATAAGTGCGTAGATCAGCCCAGGCCTACGTCAATATCAGGCTTACAACAATATCAGGAAAGGTACACAGAATAAAAGTGGGCTCCAGAATCCATGAAAATTGGTCTTCATAATGTTTGGGTTCCATGAAAACGAGTCTTAATAATGTCCCTGACTCTGGCTCTACTGAAATTCCTTCCTCCACAGCTCTTACACTGCTGTTCATCCCTGGTTGTTGCTATATGTAAGGACAGTCACTGGTAAACATGTCTTCCAAATTCTCCCTCCTGCCACAAGTCCAGAGTTTGTAGCAGTGCACACAGTGAGTATTCATTTTTTAAAATGCACGAAACAAGCCTGACCTGTGGTGATGCAGTGGATAGAGTGTCAACCTGGAACGCTGAGGTCGCCAGTTCAAAACCCTAGGCTTGCCTGGTCAAGGCACATATGGGAGTGTTGATGCTTCCTGCTCCTCCCCCCTTCTCTCTCTCTCTCTCTCTCTAAAATGAATAAATAAAATTAAAAAAAATTATATTGAATTTATTGGGGTGACATTGGCTAATAAAGTTATATAGGTTTTGAGTATACACTTCTACAATACACCATCTGTATATTATATATTATATATGTATTTAATACCCCAAGTCAAGTCTGCTTCTATTACCATTTATCCCTCTTTTTCCCTTTTGTAATCATCACACAGTTGTTTGTGTCTATGAGTTGATATCATATCTAATTGCTTCTCTATTGCTTTTTTCATCTATTTTTTTCTTCTTTTTTTTAGAGAGAAAGTGAGACAAATAGGCAGACAGGGACAGATAGACAGGAAGGGAGAGACATGAGAAGCATCAATTCTTTGTTGTGGCACCTTAGTTGTTTATTGATTGTTTTCTTATATGTGTCTTGACTGGCAGGAGGGAATCCAGCAGAGTGAGTGACCCCTTGCTCAAGCCATTGACCTTAGACTCAAGCCAGTGACCTTGGGCTTCAAGCCAGTGACCTTTGGGCTAAATCCAGCAACCATGGGGTCATGTCTATGATCTCTTGCTTAAGCCAGCAACCCCATGCTCAAGTTTGTGAGCCTGCACTCAAGCTGGATGAGCCCGCACTCAAGCTGGTGACCTCAGGGTTTCAACTCTGGGTGCTCAGCATCTCAAGATGTTTGACACTTTGTCCACTGCGCCACTGCCTGGTCAGATCAATCTATTTTTCAATGGGACTGTTATTACTATCTTCTATGAGAGGGAAAATCTGTAAATTAGTTCAAGAATTATACTAGAAGTGGTATTTCTATCAGCCTGAGTGAGCCAAGAAAGCACATCAGAAAGGATTGAACGTTTCTACTGGACTGATGCCAATTTTCCAAGCACATAATCTACTAAAAACATTTTAGACTTTTGAGGATATGTTTTTATGACCAGGTTAAACATTCCAAAGCAGATTTTAAAAAGAGAGAATCAAGCTCATTAGAGAGAGCTGGTTTTCTGAGATTCTCAATAATTTAGTTCAGTTCAAAAATGTTATCTCCTCTGTTCCAGCCTCTGAAAGAGATGTTTGGAATACAAAGATAAAGCATAATTTCTTCCTTTGGAAGCTCTTGTCTTGTGAGACAGACAGATAAATTTTCATTATAATACTTTACGATACAGTATATAGAGGGTCCTCTGTGCTCCCAGAGGAAGGGCCCTTAGCATGGTCTAGAAGGTCAAATAAGGTTTCTTCTCTTAAAATATATATATATTTCAATTAGAATTGACATTCAATATTATTTTATAATTGTTTCCAGTGTATGCCTAATGGTTAGACATTCGTGTAATATACAAAGTGATTCCCCCCAATAGTCTAGTACCCACCTGACACCATGCATAGTTATGCCAATATTATTGACTTATTTCCTTTACATTTCCATGACTATTTTGTAATTACCAATTTGTACTTCTTATTGTATACTATATTATTCTTTTATTTATTTATTTATTTTTATTGAATTTATTAGGGTCTTACTGGTTAATAAAATTATATAGGTTTCGGGGATAAAATTCAATAATGCATCATCTGTATATCGTATTGTGTGTTCACCACCCCAAGTCAAGTCTCCTTCTCTCACTATTTATCCTCCCTTTACCCTCTTCTACCTGCCCCGCCCCCTTTCCCTTTGGTAATCACTGTACCGTTGTCTGTCTATGAGGCTTTTTTCCTTAATCCCTTCACCTTTTTCACCCAGGCCCCTGACCCTCTTCCCCTCTGGCAACCATTAGTTTGCTCTCTGCATCCATGAGTCTGTTTTTGTTTTGTTTGTTCACTTATTTTGTTCTTTGGGTTTCACATGTATATGAAATCATATGGTATTTGTCTTCTTTTCTATGACTTATTTCACCTAGAATAGTATTCTAGTTCCCTCCATGTTGCCACAAATAGTAAGATTTCATTTTTTTATGGCCAAGTAATAGTCCATTGTACATGTATACTATATCTTCTTTATCCAGTTGTCTATTGATGGGCATTTAGGTTGCTTCCATAATCTTCAGAGAAGGTTTCCTAGAGGAGATATTGCCTGAGTTGAATCTTGAAATAAAAATTAGACAGTGTAGGAGAAAAGGGATACAGGGATATACACAAGACTGAACGTTCATAAACATTGTCTATATAGTAAACCTTATGAGGCCAAATTCAAGACATTAAAATAAAAAGCAGGAAGAATGAAGGTTGGATCATGGATGACTTTGTTTTTCAAACTATAAGAGAAAGTTTATTTAGAAAGTTGCAGAGGTAGTCAAAGTGAGCCACCCGAGCTTGGGGTCAGGAGACAAGTTACAAAGGCAAAAGAAGGGTCCTTGAAACTTAGGAGAGAGAAGGGTAAAGGTTACACACCTCAGGGGAAGATTTGGGGGAAGAGAAAGGCACAGGTATACTCCCGAGAGGAGGAGAGCCACGGATAGCCTTTTATATAGTTCTAGGAAGTTTGGGCTATATTTTGTAGGGAATGGAAGGAATTTTAGCCTTAAACAAATGCATGCTAGAGCTAGATCATCCTAATAGTATAGAGTGGGTTAATTTTAAGGGATAAAGTCTAGATGTAGGGATTTCAGTTATGAAAGGATTTCAGTGATCCAAGTGAATTGAGGAGTAATGGGAAGACAAGAATATTTGTGAAGTAAAATTAAATTGGGGTGATTTTCTGTGTGTTTGTGGGGTGGTGGGCAGTGGTGGAATAAAAAGTATTGAATTTCGAAAGGCAGTGATTTTCAAACTCTTATATATGATTTCTCAACTTTAGTGTCTATAAGGATTACTTAGTAGGTTTGTTAAAAATGTCAGTCTAGACTGTTGATTAAGATAACAGATTGGATTGGTTTGGAGAAACACTCTTTCCACTTAAGTCATATGGTAACACAGAAAAATGCATTACAGATTTATAAACATAAAAGGCTCCAGAGCAGGAAAGTAAAATATCTGGATATTAAAAAAATGCAGTGGAAACTCAAAGCAAGTGTTTAATTTTGGACCAGAATGGAAGTGAAGCAGCCAGCAGGGGCATTGTGAACAGACATCATTCGAGTGGGAATTGTAATGATCAGTTAGGAATGGATGCCTTGTGCATAGTAAGAGGCTAGGCTGGTGATATTCTTTCCCTGTATGTAAACTTGAGCTAGGAAGAAGCTTTCCAGTTGGAAAAAAATGACTAAAAATACACCACCCACCAGCTCAAATATATCGTAAGCATGGGAAACGAGTGGCAAAGAAGACATCCTGGAGAAATTTGAATCCCAACTTCATGGTTTGTGGTTCTGGTTCATACATATCTTGCCATACAAAAACTGTGAGTCAAAAAGTGTAAAAAATCATTCAAAAATAATAAAACGTGAAGGGTTCTCGGAGAGGTGAACTGAGAACTGAGTGTTAGGAGCTCCTGTGGAAATAATCCTTGTTGAAGAGAAGCTCACAAGCTAGAATGAAAACAGCACAACAGCTGACACTGCACAGGGAGAGGGAGTATCAGCTGCATAATAAACAGAAGAACTCATACCCAGGAACTACGAATAATAGAGGAATCCCAAAGCATTTTCAATGTTCAAAATGATTTTGAAAGTGATATGACAAGAATAAGGCATTATGGAGAAAAAGAAACAAGTATGAAAAAGATCAGTAACCATTTGAAAATAAAGACTATAATCATTGAAAAATATCCATGCTCAATTGTAGAGTAGATATAGCAGACAAGAGACTTAGGACATTGGTAGACAGTTAGGAGAAAATCATTCAAACCAACAGAAATAAAGAGATGGAAAAAATATAAGAACATTAAAGATACAGAGCAGAGAGAGGAATCTCCTTTGTAAGCCAAACATGCTTGTCAGAAAGAAAGAAGAGGGAATGAGGGAGAGGCAATATTTGAGGCCACACTGCTGGAGAAATCTCCAGAAATGAAGGAAATATAATTCCTCAGACTTTAAAATTACATTGTATTTGGTGTCGGGGGGGGGGGGAGGGGAGTCAAGAGAAACAAATATACGGTGATAGAAAACGATTTGACTTTGGGTGATGGGCACACAACACAATCAACAGCTCAAATGTTATAGAAATGTTTACCTTAAACCTATGTACTTTTATTGATCAATGTCATCCCATTAAATTTACTTTTCTAAATTAAAAAAAAAAATCACATTGAGTTCTAGCTGGGTACCTTGGGTCTTACTCCTGGAGATTCCAATTCACCAAACATTTGTTACCATAAATATTTACAACCTTCAATATCTCATGGCACACTATAATCCATCCTTGGAACATACAGTACTCTTGGCACTTCAGTGGGTAAACTGTGAGATAGAGCAATTGTTAGATAGTCATATAGGCTCAAGGCAAGTCATTTTACCTAGCTAGGAGCTATGTGGTCATTTTCAAATGTTGACAAGAAGGATCTAGTTGAGAGGAAGGGTTTAAAAATACAAAAAAGAAATGAAGAGTTGCTGTTCTAAGATTCCTGAGTTGGTGGGAGAGCACTGGATCCAGAGCCAAGAGAGTGTTGTCCCAGAAGTAGCACACCTGTATGTGTGGTAGGAAGGTAAGGAGTTCTGTCTGATACCATTTCCAGGATAATTTTTAGCTCTAAATGATAGAAGAATCAGCATCAAAACACTCAGGGTTTCTATTTGTAAAGTACTGAGACCAATTTAAATACAAAATTAAGAGAAAATGAAGAGAATCAGACTGTGAAAGTGGACACGGGAATACGACGCAGCAGGCAGGACAACCAAACCCTCTGACGGAACTAGCTTGCAGAGTCACAAGGAGCCCAGCTTAGAAAGCCTTCACTGCGGCCCTGGCAGGGGGGTGCTTCCTACTGCCCTTGCCCTTGTTGCTTTGGAAGCTGGATTTGCTGTGGTCCCAAGGGATTCTTCATGCTTCTTTTGAGCAGCTCCAATTCCCAATTCCTAGTTCAGGGAATGTGCATCTGATTTGTCATTATCTTTCATCATTGAAGCAAAGGGAGGCTGAAAAGTGATAGTCTGTTTGGTTTACATGATGGGCTCTGCTTCTCCTTGAAGACCTTTATAATGGAGAACTCCCTCATCATAGTTTGAGCTGATACATTATCCACCAAGATTCAGCCCATAGAGCACTTTCATTTGAATTAGTAAAAGATGCCCCATAGAGATTGATGCATCTTTGTGCATTAGCAATTGGCTCCCTACAGGGGGAGCCTTTCCTGAGTCAAGGCACACAGCTAGAATGCAGCTGGACATTAATTAGTCCCCCTCACCCCTCAGCTGGGCGTCCTTGTTTATGGTATAACCTACTCAACTATAGACAATGTTCCTGATAGCACTGCACCTGCCAAAGATGAGGGGATTAAACACGATCATAAAACCACATGCACGGAAGTGGCAGATTTAGGTGGCAACGCTGATCCTGAACTCTATAATCCAGAAGGCCTTTATTTTACAACTAGCCTTAAAGCCATAAAATATTGCTTCACAGTCAAACGGCAGATGTTATCAGAAAAGGCAAATAAACTCCCTTTGTTGCTTTTATTGTTGCTGTTATCTAGGTCCTCATCTATGTAAGTGCAGAAGTCTGGCCAAGTGTGATAAATTCAAGTGATTTTATTTTGACTCAAGATTTGAAGGATCTTACTGGGATTTTCCGAGTCCTGTCATGAGAGATTCTTCTTCACAAGGAATTTTTCTTAGACTAGTAAAACGAAGCTGTCAGTCTTCGGTCAGTCTAGGAAACAGGACTGGCTTTAGGAAAATATATTACTGAGAAGTTGAATGTTTCCTTTCTCTCTACTTTATACCTCTCCCCACATCTCATGGGTCTATGTGTCTCCAACCCAAGCCAGGCATAAATAAATCATTTGGTGAAATTTTGACTTTTACAAATTGTAGGCCAAGAAGATTAATCTCTGATGCAATTTAGGTACTAGTAGGAAACAGAGAAAAATTCTCTCAGGGCCAGTGAAATCACCACCCCATACCAGGAAAGCCTGCTCTTTCTGCATCTTGGATAGCTGAGGTTATCTACCAGAAATTCTCTAGCACAGAGATGAGCCAGGGCTGACCAGACCCGTGACTGCCCTAGATCAGCATGTGACACTGGCGATGAGCCACAAGCAACCAGCATCCTACCCTGTGGGTTGAGGGCTGTGGCTGGGCTGCGAGTACCATGAAGGAGAATTGTAGGTGGGAATTCTGACTACAGTATTAGGGCACAATCAAGCAATCTGTACATAATAATTTCAACTAAATTCAAGGTAAGAGGTTAGCAAAGACAGCTAAAGTTTATATAAAAGCCTTAATGTCAGTGTAGGTTGTGAATTGCTCCTGTTGTATATTCTATCTTCCAAGTGAAGATTCAATTTAAACAGTAGATACTGCCTTTCTTCACAGAACTGTTATTGGAGTAATGAAAGTTGACACTTACTCTGTGTTTTCTCTATGTCAGGTACTGTTTGTTCTAAGCACTGTACATATAAAATGTCATGAGAAACTCTAAAGAATTCTACATGGCAGAAACTTTTATTAGCATCCTAATTTTGCAGTTGAGGAAATTGAGGCACCGAAGATTGGCCAAGATGAGTTGCAGAGTTTAGGTAAGTGATCACACCTGCTAAGTGGTAGAGATGGATTTTCAACCCTAGAATGCTTGCTCCGGGTCCGGGCTGTTAGTTGCTGTGACAGGCTGACTCCAGGAAGAAAAGCAAGGCAGACTTTCCAGGAGGAAAGAAGGGAGGCTAGTGGACGCAAGGTCAGGTATTGGGAAGCCAAAGGACAAGAGGCAAACACGGGCCCCCAAAAGGAAAGTATGGAAATAGAAACAGATCCAGGGAACTGAGGGTCCAGAGTTCACTCTCAGGATGGCCAATGGCTAAACTCTATCGTCCATCTGTGATGGAATTGTTTATGACCTTCAGAATAAAAGGACTGAGAAAGTGTGACCATGTTGAGGGTTTATTGTAGGACAATTCTAGGAAGACACAGAAATGCTTCCTAGACTGGAACCATAAGAAAGAACCAACAAAGACAAGAAAACAGCAGTCACTCAACAGTTTGGCCATCAAATATGTAGAAAAAGAAAATCAACTTAAATAGAAAAGAATACAAGAAAATTTTATTTTACAGTGGACTTACTAAAGGAAGATGAATTAGAGTGGATGTATGTTTTCTTCCTAAGTTTAAATTCCTGTGTTTCATTTATGTCCGGTTAAAACAAAGACACAGAGAAAAAGGCCAGACCTCCCTCTGTCATGTCTTGTTGAATCCTGTGATTCGATCTGCCAGTGATGTTGTCAGAGATGTTCAGGTCTTTAGGGGCCCCAGTAGTGGCTCCGGAATTTCTAGATGAGAGGCTTTGGGGCTACTCATCCAGATGGAAGAGTGTGGCCAGGCATGGCTGTGGGCCTGTGTTTGTGTAGAAAGCACAGTTCTAGGTTAGCTCGTCTTTTTATCATGGGTGGTTTGAGGGAGGAGGTATCTTTACTCTCCCAGCTACCCTTTGCTGCTATCACTGATACACACACTGCAAAAGAAATGTCTTCAGTATCCCAATCACCTTCTTCAAATCTTCTCAGCTATGGTCAGCACACACATATTAATGTGTGTTGCCTGAAGACAAATCCTGTTCCCCATTTCCTGACCAGACATTTTGAAACTTCTGGCTGTGGATAGCTTGAACCCTTCATGGGCCTTTTTATCTTTTTTTTTTTTTTCAAACACAAACCACATCGTCTCAAAAAAAAAATTCCTGGCACATAATCCAGGTGACCAATATTTATTCACTGAAGCACCTACCCATTCCCATTAGGATCTTGCTCCCGTCTGAATCCCCATTATTAACAAGAAAAAAAAATAGAGGCAATGGAGGAGTTAGAAAGAAACAGGTCTACAAAGGAGATATTCTCTTAAATACCAATTGGTACCTGAATTTAAAAATTTGAAGGATATTAAATTTTCCTTCAGAAAAGTTATACCAATTTACAATCTCACAATATATTTAAGAGTGCCTATCTCCTTGCTGTTTTTTAAATCTAACTTTTTTATATTTTGCCAACCAGAGAGATGCAAAATGACATCTTATTTATAGTTATTTGACTTGTTTTAATCTAATTATGCAGAAAGTAAAAAGTCTTATCTGTTTATATTTATGTTCATTGTTATATTGGGTTTAAATATTAGTTTTAAATTACATTTTTCTCTTAATATCATATCACTAATATGGTTTTACATCTTTTAAAAATAGTGGGGTTATTTTTTTTTAAAGAAATATCAGTAGCAAAAATGTAACTTAGTAGTCACTACATAAATTTCAAGTGAAGTAGCTCATTGAAACATGAGTTAAAAATAGAGGGGAAAATGTGAAGAATCATTATGATTTTTATCAGATGGGCTAGAAGGCAAAAATATCCTGAACCGAGGAAGCCAGCATGAGAAAAAGCAGAGAATTGTGAATGTATAGACCAATTTTGAATGGCAAAAGTGCAAAGTGGACAAAACCCAAAGCATAACAAGGAATTTGATTATGCAAATCCTTAGAGGCCACACTAAGGAAATTTAATCTGTAGAAAATAATGAGTCATATTTTTATCCAGTGGATGGGCATTTGGAAATAACATTGGACCAATGGAGGAAAAATTTAGGTCAGGGAACCTAAATGTAGGACCAATTTAATTATCAAATTGAGAAATGATAAAGGCATGCATAGAGCAGGACTGTGGGAATGGTCTGAGGGGAAGGTATTGATCAAACTTTTTCCAAGATAGAATTAATAGAAGATGGAAACCAACTAGTCCTAGGAATGGGAGTAAGGGAAGAATCACTGATGTTTCCCCATGTTGTTGTTGTTGTCTAGGTGGATGGAAATACCTTTAACCTAAATAGATAACACGGAGAAAGATGAGGTGCTTTTGTGGGGGTAAGGGTATGTGGGGTGAGAATGGGTACAAAAGAAGTCCAATTTTGACTCTAAGTTTCCTATAGGAGGTCAAAGGGAGGAGTCATTCTTGTTAAATGTATTTATTCATTCAACAAATACTGAATTCCTACTCGTCCAGGTTCTGTTTTAGGTTCTGGGGATACTGTTGCAGGAAATACAAAAGTTCTGGTTTTTATAGGAGTGATAGCCTAAGTAAAGTAGCTAGGATATTAATTTCAGACTCATAGGAAGTCTATTTCACTCCTTAGGAATGTTAAGGTACATGGAAACCTTTTGTACAGTTAATGTATATAGCATGCATATGTTCCTCTTGACTTGGCATAATTTTTGTATACTAAAAAGGTCTGAAAATTTGTAGATTTATTTTCTTTTATTACATACTGTTTTCTCTGTTTATCCACTTGAAGCCAAGGTTTTTCTCAACAATGACATCCTCATTTATTATATAGTCATATGGGAAGCTGGGAAATACATTAAAACGATTTGTTTTATGACAAGATCTTCAGAAAAATCTGTGGTTAAACATACCTCACCAAGCTTCAGTTTCCTTATTTGTTAACTAAAAGGGTTGTGCAAGTGATCTCAAATGCCACCTCCTGCCTGACCTGTGGTGGCGCAGTGGGATAAAGAGTTGACTTGGAACACCAACGTCCCCGGTTCGAAACCCTGGGCTTGCCTGGTCAAGGCACATATGGGAGTTGATACTTACTGTTCCTCCCCCTTCCCTCTCTCTCTCTCTCCTTCTCTTTCTCTCTCTCTCTCTCTTCTCTCTGAAAATTGAATAAAATCTTTAAAAATAAATAAATAAAAATCAAGTGCCGCCTCCTTGAGCTAAGTCAAGTCTGCCCAGTGTGGTTTTTGTGGTTTGTCACTTCAGCCTTTCTCGATATCATCCTCAATTTTCCTTCATCATCCTGCTGTGCCCACAACAGCCCCCAGACTCCCTGGATCCTTGTCACATCATTGCTGCTGAGTTCCGTGGGAGAAAACCTCACAATCTTGCATTTCAGTGACACTAGGTAGTGTTGGTTTCTAATCTCAACTGAGTTCTCAAAATGGCCCAGCAATTCTTCTGAGCCTCTCTCGCAGCTTGCTCTTCTTTTCAACGGTGGCCAGGTCAGGCCAGCAATATAATTCATAAATCTCCTAAACTAACTAGTCTCTCTTATTCTCTACGGATGAACTTGCTCGCCTACACAGAGGGGCGAAAACTCAAACAAGTCAGACAAGAGCTTCCTCCAATTCAGGCCCCAAAGTCCATAGAGTTACTTGCCTTGGCTTCTGACCTGCAGTCACAATGGAAGAGGTACCCTCCATCTGCATGTGGCTCCTGCCTCCCCACTGCCCTTGGGAGCTCTGGGTCCCATCTCCTCTTGCTTTCAAAGGGACTTTTCCCTTTTCTTCTTCTTTTTTTTTTTTTTTAAATTTTTTATTGAATTAATTGGGGTGACATTAGTTAGTAAAACTGTATAGGTTCCAGGTGCACAATCCTATAATATATCATCTGTATATTGTATTGTCTGGTCACCACCCGATTTTTCCCTTTTGATTATCCCTTCTCTCATCTCTTTAAACCACCACACTCTAGGTTTATTCTTAACAGTTATAAACATGCATAAGACTTTCCTGTCTTAAAAACAAATTAACCAATGAACCACCTCCCTCTAGGTAGCCTTTTAAACCAGACCTCCAGAAGGAGTTGTCTACTCTCACTATTTCCCGTGTCCGCTCCCATTCACCCCTCCACCCTCCCCAGAATGACTCCAGTCTCCACGACTGGTCCAACAGTGTTGAGTGCATAAAAATGTTTGACTGATTGTATGAAATTAAATATTCCAGGTCATTTTCAGGTTTTAACTAATTTGTAAGATTATAAATTAATAAGATTTTTCCATATAAAGTATAAAGAACATTATTCTTCCTTGGGGACAATTCACACTGGGTAATTCATCCTAAATACTTGATTATGTTCTTTTTATATATATATAGAGAGAGAGAGAGACAGAGAGAGAGTCAGAGAGAGGGATAGATAGGGACAGAAAGACAGGAACGGAGAGAGATGAGAAGCATCAATCATCAGTTTTTCGTTGAGACACTTTAGTTGTTCATTGATTACTCTAACCAACCAAGCTATCAGGTCAGGGTAAGAGACCAGATTTTGACAGAAAGATGACTCCATCCCATAGATTCAATATTTTGAAGTAAATATGGATATGGGATTGAACTATGGATAGTTGATATTGCTTTCATTCTCAAGTCATCAACTCCCAGAAGCCACTGCCTGTCCCAGATATGCTTGAGGGGTATTCTTATTGGACTACAGTACTTTTCACTAAGAAAACAAGTCTAAAACATGTAGGTAAATAGTAATAGTTCACTGATCATGTACATAATGGCTTAGGTCTGCTTATTATGGCCGGATCCTGAATACAGTCTTTCTTATGGTCTGCATGTGAACATCATACATCCTTGAAGAATAACACACTGAACTCAACCAGGAATGACAATCAGAACATACTGTCTTTAGATGAGAGCAGCTATTTCTTTCTTTTATTTCTTTTTTTTAAGCTAGAGAGAGAGAGAGAGACAGACAGACAGACAGGAAGGGAGAGAGATGAGAAACATCAACTCATAGTTTTGCCACTTTAGTTGTTCATTGATTGCTTTTCCTACATGCCTTGCATGGTGGGGGGGGGCACTCAAACTGAGCCAGTGACCCCTTGCTCAAGCCAATGACCTTTGGGTTCAAGCCATTGACCATAGGATCATATCTATGATCCTACACTCAAGCCAGCAACCCCGTGCTCAAGCTGGCAATCTGCAGGTTTTGAATCTGAGAACTCAGCATCCCAGGTCAATGCTCTATCCACTGTGCCACCACTGGTCAGGTGATAGTAGCTATTTGTGTGTGTGTGTGTGTGTGTGTGTGTGTGTGTGTGTATTTTTCCAAAGTAAGAAGCTGGGAGGCAGAGTGACAGACTCCCATATGTGCCCACTGGAATCAATCTGGTATCCCATCAAGGTGTGATGCTCTACCCATCTGGGGCATTGCTCCATTGCAACCAGAGCCTGAGGTGGAGGCTATGGAGCCATCCTCAGTGCCCGGGCCAACTTTGCTCCAATGGAGCCTTGGTTGTGGGAGGGAAAGAGAAAGAGATAGAGGAAGGAGAGGGGGAAGGGGGAAGAAGCAGAGGGGTGCTTCTCCTGTGTGCCCTGGCTGGGAATCGAACCTGGGACTTCCACATGCTGGGCCGATGCTCTACCACTGAGCCAGCCAGCCAGGGCGATAGTAGCTATTTTTTAAAATGAAAACTTTATCTTTCCTGCTTTGCTTGGAATGTGGTATTCGCTTGTTTTATTCCAAATGTGGCCTTTTCAAGTCAGTCCAGCTCCCTCTTATTATCTTGGGGTTATTTATCTTGCACACATGACACTTCTTAAGAACAGAGAAAAGCAGTGAAGTTTTGCTGCCATCAAAGAACCAGAAAGAGAAGGGTGGCACCTTTTGGCTTAAAAATAATAAACAAATAACAAAAGACAAGGCCCTGTGAAATGGTGGCACAAGGCCCTGTGTGGCCACAAACATTATTTCCTCCTGTCTTCCCAGGGTTACTTGGTATTTTAGGAGCACCTGCTGATGGTGTCAGCTGCCAGGATATTGCCGGCACCACATGGTACGAAACAACAAAGGAACAAACACAGGGCAGTGCTGGCCAAGTGGCCCGGCAGGCTGCCACCCTGAATGCACAAAGAGCAGCCACACCATCCACATCCTGCTGCGTCCCCAGAACAGCTCACTTGTCGGCCACGCAGCCTGTCCTCCCCAGCCTTTGTCTCTGCGACAGGGAAATCGAGTGTAGCACTGGGTGTCAGAGACCCACTGGGTCACCCGTCGTGAGCTGAGGCTGCACCGATACCCTCACAGGGCAGGGTGAGCATTCCAAAGAAAAACTGCCTACATTGAATCACACCCTTAATCTGGCAGGGACTGGGGCTCTGTTATATTCAAGGCACAGGTGATTTGTTCGTGACATTTTACTGTGAGGTCTGTCAAATCCATTCCTGAAGACTTTTCTGTCTGATCCATCACAATGTCTTTTAATTAAGTTTTCTCTAAATTCTACTACTCCATCAAAAAGTTTAATCTATTTTGAAAACGAGATTTTTGAGGCACACAATGCTGAAATGATTATACTGGTGGCTTCGGGTATAAGATTTCACTGTTAGAAATATAATCATTGCTCATTCCAGGGTCTGTCAAAGCACACATTCAATTACTAATAGCCCACCAAGGTTTTCTTAGAAATAGGATGCCATAGAGCCGTGCTGGGTGAAAGATACAGAACGGGGGGCATAAAGGGAAAGAAGTATAATCTGGGGAACTCTTGAAAAGACAAAACTAAAATTCGTCATATAGTATCTGATAATCCAGGAATGAACACATTCCCAGGGTGCCAATAATAAGGGAAATTTAACAGTCACGCCAGAATATGATTACACATTTGTGCGTGCTATTTTCCCCTTCTTCCATCACACAGAGTGTTACCAAAGCCAGCGGCATAAAGAGAGGAGGAAAGAAAACAGTTGCTCACATAAAAGCTGACAGCTCTCAGGTCAGATGGGTAGTGTACTTCCGGTAATAGGCTGGGTCCTAGCAATGCCCAGATCCCTGGCTAAGTCAAGAGATGTTAATTATTTGGGTAATTATTGGGTAAATATTAATAAAACCACTGAGAAAAATATATAAGCCTCCAAAAGATGTAAGAATCTTTTTTGGTAGAATGACCATCTGATAATTGAGGTGACAAAGCAGAGAGCACACTGTTCCAGATGCCATAGAACTCATATGCCTTGTGTCCGGCAATAGCTGCTCCCAACAGGGTGTTAGATATGACAGACAGCCTGTTTCTGTTTTCGTCCCTTGTGACTGTTCCCTCATCTGGAGGATGAGGGGATTGGCCAGATTGCATCGAAGAGCTCACAACTCTAAGTTCCAAAACTCTAGAATATGCCCGCTCCTAGACCACTTGGCTTGCATATGTGTAGCATTCACTACATTTTAAAGTCTAAAATAATTGCCAATATTTAAAAATTGGAATATGTTACAGAAAACTATGGATGCACGCATCTCTTGAAAATAGAACCGGTTACATCTTTACGGGGTCCAGTACCAAATAAAAATGCATATATCCTTGTTCAAAAGTTATTAAGAATTTTATAATAGTGGAGCATTAAAGCAAGTATGAGCCCTTCTAAAGTGCATGCCTGGAGAGACTGCGTAGGCCGCACGCTCCTGAAGCCAGCGTCAGCTGAAAATTCAGAGGAACTACGGTTGGGCCCCCATTTCTCAGACAGTGATCAGTGGGAGCAGAGTGGTGGCTGCCCCTTTAAAACATTCCCTCTATCGTCTACGTTGAGGCCAAGTGTCAGTCAACATTCATCACTGCACTTGCTCAAATGAGTTTTTCACCCCGCATCCCTCAGTTTGTTTATGTGACATGC
Source organism: Saccopteryx leptura (assembly GCF_036850995.1). Classification (NCBI taxonomy): domain Eukaryota; kingdom Metazoa; phylum Chordata; class Mammalia; order Chiroptera; family Emballonuridae; genus Saccopteryx; species Saccopteryx leptura. The sequence goes on along the minus strand of NC_089506.1, from coordinate 185,553,970 downwards.
CTGGCCTCTGTAAAATACGAGTTTGTGCCCTTTGGTCTAAAGGTTAAAACTGCCCATACAAAGACATGCTTATTGATCCCCCATTGGGGGCAGTCACCCACTATAAGGCTTTTATTGCTAATTGAAAGTGAGAGTCACCCCCCACACACAGGTTGGACAATTGTTTTTGTTCTCAGTGAAACCAAGGGAGGAGGGTGAGCGTATGTTACAGCAGCTCTGCAGGACTCCCGGAGGCCGCCTTTCTCCCTGACCTCAGCAGCCCTTTCTCCCCCAGGGGCATTACATGGAATAATGCAGGACAGGAAGATCGATGAAGCCCTTCACTCTAGGATTCAAAAAAAAGTCTATCATTTTATGAAAACCTGAAAGATTCTGTCCTAAAAACTAAACTAAAACAAAGCACAAAATTGGCAAGCACCAATGCTAATTTTAAAATCTCTCTTTTCAGATCAACACCTGTGAAAAGTGTTGAGCATCAGTCATTCTCTTTAACTCCACCTGATGGACTCTGATGAAGCTTTCTCCTGAAAAGAAGGCATTATGATCTCTGGGAGGTGGAGGAATATTCTGAAGGACTTAGCTCTTCCTAAATGGCCATATATTCCAAAATCATGTGCTTCGTTCTCTTGAGCCACAAAATTCACCATCAGCTTGGAGCTCATTACAGATCCCACTATGGCTGCTATTCTGTGCTCTAAAACAGATTTGCCTGCTAGGAGCACATGAAAATAGCTTTCAACAGTTCCTTTTTCCCTTTGACCTCATGATTCCTGGCACCATAGAGTATTTCAGTTTTCTGGACCACTTCCAGGACAGGTCTTGTTTCTATACAAGATTTGTTCTATACAAAACTTGAAAAGGGTCAATGGTCAGCGTTCTGTCTGACTGCTGAATTTCTCCTGCTTGGTCGACATTCTTTGCCTCATTTCCTTGTCTGTGGCTTTTGCCAGCACTTTGATACTCATCTGACTTAAGCATCCACATGGTAAATATTTGGTAGGTGCTTTATACGTGAGTAAATAAAAATATAACAGGTTTATCTTTTAAGTGACCAATATGATGAAACATATTGCTTTTTAAATGCTTTTAATAACTCTTTTATTATTATTATTGCTCTTAAATCAAAATAATCATGAATACTTTATCTTCAGCCACAATAGGTTCTTTTTATTTAAAAAAGTGCTTGAAGAAAAGAGACTTGTAGCTCAAGAAATGTGAAATGACTTAATAAAATATATTTTTAGCATGTCTACACTTTTGCAGTTATCTTTATTCAGTTCTGCTACAATTTATGCTTCCTGTCATAGGCAGGTAAATTGCAAGTACTCCTACATGTATGTCTTTATTTTGTTCAGTTGTTAGGAAAGTCCTTAAGGAAAGAGACTGTGAACATGCTTTTTCCTTGAGTTTCTTCTCTCTACACCTGTGCAACTGCAGGGCGCTCTGTGTCTTGTGGTTACTCAACAGGTAGGTACAGGGGATACATAAGATAATCTGATGATTGCAATACTTTAGCCACTCCACCTCAAATTTTCCTCTTCTTTTTCTTTCTTTAAACCTCAGCATCTAACTTCTTACACAGTTATTTGAGAGTTTCAAGTTTTGGGACTCTGCAATATTGCTTTCTAAAACAATGGCTCTATTTTCTCCATGTGGTTGTCATACCTCATCGAGCAAGGGTAGGGCACTCTGGCTTCAGGTCTTTATGACGAGGGCTACTCTTCTTATGTGCTCAGCCACATTCACACTTTTTCCCTGTCAATCTACCTGCCATCCTCAGACCTCTCAAACCGAAATCTGTGCCTTCACCCACAGGGTCTGTCTTAGCCATCCCAGGTGAGTCTGCCATATGGCTCACAGCTGTTAAGCATTGCTTGCCATAATTTTTCCAAGAACTTCACATACATTATTTTATTCAGTCTTTATAAAATCTTATTAAGTAGGTATAAATATGATCATATTTCATTGATTTTTTGCAATATATTTATTTCACATTCTGAACTAGGAATGTGGCTTAAAATGGAGTATTGGCAGCATTTATAAAAATCTTTCAGCATATAAAATGATGGTGCATGCATGTTACAATCCAGGGACAGAGAGAGAGAGAGAGAAGGATAGATAGGGACAGACAGACAGAAATGGAGAGAGATGAGAAGCACCAATCATCAGTTTTTCATTGAGACACCTTAGTTGTTCATTGATTGCTTTCTCATATGTGCCTTGACCGTGGGCCTTCAGCAGATTGAGTAACCCTTTGCTCGAGCCAGTGACCTTGGGTCCAAGCTGGTGAGCTTTTTGCTCAAGCCAGATGAGCCTGCACTCAAGCTGGCGACCTCAAAGTCTTGAACCTGGGTCTTTCGCATCCCAGTCCGACGCTCTATCCACTGCACCACCGCCTGGTCAGGCCAATCCACGGAATCTTAAAGTTGATAAAATGTCATATCCCCACTCAACTGACAAAGAAGCACAAGCTCAGCTCAGAGAAGTTAATCTAAGGCCATGAAGCCATCCAGTCTGATTCTGGAGCCCAAACTCTTGACTACGACTTGGGGCAGTGATCCTTGTTATTTTTCTTTATGATTCTTTTCTTTTCTTTTCTTTTTTTCTTTTTTTAAGTGAGAGGAAGGGAGATAGTGAGACAGTCTTCCACATGTGCCCCAATCAGTATCCACCCAGCAACCCCTACTTGTGGCTGATGCTTGAGTACTGAGCTATTTTTAGTGCCTGAGGCTGATGTGCTCGGACCAACTGAGCCAATGGGTGTTGGAGGGAAAGTGGAAAAGAAGGGGGAGAGGGAGGGGAGGAGAAGCATATGGTCACTTCTCTTGTGTGCCCTGATAGGGAATTGAACCTGGGACATCATATTGGCAGGCCGACGCTCTGTCCACTGAGCCACCGGCCAGGGCTGCTATCCTTCTTTTTCACCATAATTTTCTCTTTATGGTTATAGTTAAATGTATCATTTTAAAAACCAATGATTATTTTCATCTTGTGATTTAAAAGTTAATATATAGTCACTATAGAAGCAGAAAATTTGGGGAAGAAATGTAAATCAACTTGAATCCTACTGAGCTATTATTACTCTTGCCAACATTTTGGTTTATTTTTTTTCTTCCCTGTGCACATTCATATATATTTATAGTATTGGTTACATACCAGTGATGCAGTTTTGCATCTCTTTTCATTTAGCATTATATGGTGAGCATTTTCCCACGTTATTACATGTTCTGAGACCAGGACTTTAATAGCCGTCTCATTTACTATTGCAAAGGTGTCTATAATTGAACACCTAGATTGTTGCCAGGTTTCACCATAAGCACATGCAATAAACTGCCTTATAAAATCTTAGGGTTCCAAGAACTATTTATACTTTCTTTTAAGTTATCGTGTTCTCCTCGGCTTATCAGTAGAATGAGAAGAGCAATGCCCCGCATATAGAAGAGCGGTGAGTAGGAAGCGTCCGTGCAATCCTGAGCTCAGCTGGGAAACATTTCCCCAAAGCGAACACCCGTGGCCTCCTGTGGAGCTTCTCCTTGCAATTTTCCACCTCTTTGGAAGGGGATTTCATCCTCACTAGAAAAGGCCCAGGCAGTTGGTGTGTTTGAGGTTGAGTTGCCATAGGAACAGGGCCTTTGCTCCATACAAGTCCGGTCACAACATGGAGGTGGAGGCTATCCACGGGACACAACGCTGCTTTCCAGTGATGGGGTCTAACCTGCGGGCACACAGAAACAGCGGATGTGGAAATTGTAGACTAGGAAATGTGACCTAATCACTTTCAGGGTTGTTCTCTCTCTCCATTGCATTTTCTTTTTACCTCTTCTCAGTACTGACGGGAGAGGAAAAATCAGCAAGCCATCAGCCTAGCAAAGCTTAGTCTTAGAAAAGGTCACAGCAAACCGAAGAAAGGGGGAGGATTTCAGAGAGCCCGCGGGACCACTGCACATTCCTGACGTTTGGTACGTGTTCCCACCTTCAGAAAATAACCTCTGTCAATTGTGGCTTTCAGTTCCTGGGTACGTTCATGGTTTAATACTGTGATTAAAATGTATCTTGAAAACTAAGAGATGTTTCCCCAGAATCCTTCATTAATAAATGTTTTTAGTAGCATCTTTTTCATTTTCAGTTGAACAATCTAGAATTCTCTCAGTAACCATAACTCTCTAAGTGAAACTGAAGCACCCCATTATCTGTAACTGTTCTGTCCTCGTCAATACTTACTACATGTCAGCTATAGAGATACTGGTTCCAAAAATCCTGTCAGCTCCATGTATGATACTGTGCTAGATGCTCTAGGGACCACCAAGTGCAAATATTATTTTCCCAGAGGCCATGAACTGAGTTAAGTTTGAAAGGCTATTAGGGATCAGGAGACGAAACAAGAGTGAACTGGGTTGCTTATGTATGCAGGGATGAAAGTCAGATAATAAATATTTATATTTATAATGCTTTTTGAGTTCACATTTTAGAAACTTTATATGGATTCTGCCCTAAAACTAATTTTTATTATTCAGTATCAAATAATGAATGTTTGGAGACTTTTCAGGGTGGCTCCTACACATAGCTAAAGCACAGTTGCTGTCCACGAAGCACATTCCAATAAGGGGAGAGAAATTTCTCCAGATTCCCCGCAACGCAAGGTGTTATCTGAGGAAGGCAATGGGAGGGATCCAGCAGTCAAAGGCGGAAAATAACTGTTCGGTGTAGGTAGGGCTCAATGGGAACTTGACTGTGAACGTTGATTAAGAATTTATCCCTAGGTCTGACCGGTGGCGTAGTGGGATAAAGCGACGACCTGGAACGCTGAGGTCGCCTGTTCGATACCCTGGGCTTGCCTGGTCAAGGCACATATGGGAGTTGATGCTTCCTGCTCCTCCCCTTTCTCTCTCTCTCTCTCTCTCTCTCTCTCTCTCTCTCTCTCTCTCTCTCTCCTCTCTGAAAATTGAATAAATAAAAAAATCTTAAAAAAAAAAAAAGAATTTATCCCTAGAAACTTGGCAAAAGGAACATGATGAGAAAAGGCTCCAAAAGAGAAAATGTCAGCGTGAACGTAGCAACTTTGCACATTCTGGGTTGAGTGCTTGAATAATATGCGATATTTCCTGATGTGTAAGTGAGACCAATTTTCTCTTCAACATTTTACTTTCAGTGAATGTACTACCTATTTAAGAATCCCTCTGAATTTCTTGTGAAATATGATGGGGTGTATACATACCTAATATGTACTATAGGGCCAAATAGATATAACTAAGCTTAACTTAAAAAAAAATCACGTTAGTTTAAAGAGGATTTAAAGGCATGATCCTTATTTTTATCTCCTTTCTCAAGTTGCAGATGCTGAGACAGCTGATAGACTTTGGCTGAAGAGAAGGAAAAAAATTGGAACTATGTCATTTTGTTTTTTTTATATCGACTTTAGCAGTAATTAAATATCTGCCTTTCCCAGCTGTATGAAAGTAAAATACGCCCTGGCTCCTTTAGGTGACTGGAGCACTGAGCAGCACATTAACTCCCACTTTATTTTAGTGCAATCACATTGTCTTCATTGATTAGATGATGTTATTATTACAGATTCAAGACACGCACCGTTGTTTTACCTTTACAGGAGACTTAAGCAATTGGCAGACTACCCTCAGGAATGGGCTTGTTTGACTACTCAGGAGAACCAGTTGTTTGCACAAAACATAAAATGAGACTCAGGGACATGGACAAGAGTGTGGTGGTCCATTCTGAGTTTATTTTTGTGAATGGTGGTCTAGTTTCATTTTTTTGCAGGTAGCTGTCCAATTTTCCCAACACCATTTGTTAAAGAGGCTGTCTTGACTCCATTGTATTTCCTTACCTGCTTTGTCAAATATCAGTTGTCCATAGAGCTGTGGGTTTATTTCTGGGTTCTCTGTTCTGTTCCATTGATCTATATGCCTGTTCTTATGCCAGTACCAGGCTGTTTTGAGTACAATAGCCTTGTAATATAACTTGATATCAGGAAGTGTGATACTTCCCACTTTATTCTTCTTTTTTAAGATTGCTGAGGCTATTCGTGTTCTTTTTTGGTTCCATATAAATTTTTGGAATATGTGATCTATATCTTTGGAGTATGTCATTGGTATTTTAATTGATATTGCATTGAATTTATAGATTGCTTTGGGTAATATAGACATTTTAATGATGTTTATTTTTCCTAACCATGAGCACAATATATGCTTTTACTTGTTGTATCTTCCTTGACTTCTTTTATCAATGCTTTGTAATTTTCCGAGTACAAGTCTTTAGTCTCCTTGGTTAAGTTTACTCCTAGGTACTTTATTTTTTTGGTTGTAATAGTGAAGGAGATTGTTTCCTTAATTTCTCTTTCTGACTGTTCATTGTTGGCATATAAAAATGCCTCTGATTTCTGAGTATTGATTTTATATCCTGCCACTTTGCTGAATTCATTTATCAGGTCCAGTAGTTTTTTGACTGAGACTTTAGGGTTTTCCATATACAATATCATAACATCTGCAAATAATGATAACTTTACTTCTTCTTTTCCAACTTGAATGCCTTTTATTTCTTTTTCTTGTCTGATTGCTGTAGCTAGGACTTCCAGGACTATGTTTAATAAGAGTGGTGAAAGGGGGCACCCCTGCCTTGTTCCTGATCTTAAGGGGATTGCTTTTAATTTTTGCCCATTGAATATGATGTTGGCTGTGGGTTTGTCATAGATAGCTTTTATCATGTTGAGGTATGTCCCCTGTATTCCCACTTTGCTGAGAGTTTTGATTATGAACGGGTGCTGGATTTTATCAAATGCTTTTTCTGCATCTATTGAAATTATCATGTGGTTTTTCTCCTTCTTTTTGTTTATGTGATGAATCACATTGATTGATTTGTTAATATTGTACCGCCTTGCCTCCCCAGAATAATTCCCACTTGATCATGGTGTATGATTTTTTTCCATATATTGTTGGATCTGGTTTGCTAATGTTTTGTTGAGGATTTTAGCATCTATATTCATCAGAGATATTGGCCTATAATTTTCTTTCTTTGTGTTGTCTTTGCCTGGATGTGGAGAAAAGGGAACCCTCCTGCACTGCTGGTGGGAATGCAGACTGATGCAGCCACAGTGGAAAACAATATGGAGATTCCTCAAAAAATTGAAAATCCGCTTTTTGACCCAGCCATCCCACTTTTAGGAATATACCCCAAGAACACTATAGAACTGCTCCAAAAGGAGAAATGCACCCCCATGTTTGTGGCAGCATTGTTCATAATAGCGAAGATCTTGAAACAGCTCAAGTGTCCGTCAGAGGATGAGTGGATTAAAAAGCTTTTGTATATATATACTATGGAATACTACTCAGCCATAAGAAATGATGACATTGGATCATTTACAATAACATGGATGGACCTTGATAACATTATACGGAGTGAAATAAGTAAATCAGAAAAACTAAGAACTATATGAATCTATACATAGATGGGACATAAAAATGAGACTCAGAGACATAAACAAGAATGTGATGGTAAGGGGGGGGGAGGATGGGGCAAGGAAGGAAAGAGGAGGTGGGGGAGGGGAGGGGCACAAAGAAAACCAGATAGAAGGTGATGGAAGACAATTTGACTTTGGGTGAGGAGTATACAGCATAATCAAATGTCAAAATAATCTGAGATGTTTTCTCTGAACATATGTACCCTGATTTATCAATGTCACCGCATTAAAATTAATAAAAAAAAAAGATTAAAAAAAAGTGTGGTGGTTATGGGGGGGAGGGAATGGAAGGGGGTGGGGGGCACAAAGAAAACCAGATAGAAGGTGACAGAAGACTTTGGGTGATGGGTATGCAACATAATCAAATGTCAAAATAACCTGGAGATGTTTTTTCTGAACCTATGTACCCCGATTGATTAACGTCACCCCATTAAAATTAATTTAAAAAAAGAAAAAAATTCTCTGGGTGGTGATTTTATATTTTTCAGTTTGAAATCATTATAACATGATTACAGCATGTTATAGTGTAGAACAAATTTTATGATTTATAACATTTTATGATTTTAACAATTTTATGACAAGTGACATTTAAGTTTCACTTTTTGTTATTGTGATTTTCATTTTTTTGACTTCACCTCTAATTAATTTTCTCTTAAATTTGGATGCATATTAAATATGAATAAGTTTTCTGGAGTGTGATGGAAAAGTTCATGGTCTCTGTCTTGGTTAGAAATTAAGAAATTTCCTGAGAGAGAATGAATGCAACTTAATTGTTTTTATATAGCTTATTATAACATCATTATGGCTAAATGAAAGTATTTGATGTTGCATAGCTAAAATTGTGACTTTTTTATTATAAGTTTACTGATTCTAAAAGCATAAACACCATGTTATCTGAAAAAACAAGTACTGGTTTCAAGCACTAGGACTCTCTGAGGGTCCATAGGTATAGAGCTTTACTTTGGTAAATAAAAAATTAGCCTGACCTGTGGTGGTGCAGTGAAGCATTGACACCTGGAATGCTGAGGTTGTCGGTTCAAAACCTTGGACTTGCCAGGTCAAGGCACATATGAAAAGAAAAAATTAAGAATATTCTTCTACCTAAACAATCAAACAAGCAATTGTTTTATGTAAGAATCAGTAAAGTATGTAAGCAAAGTACACAGAAGATAATGTCCCTGCCCTCAAGAAGTTCACTATTTTATATTTATAAGATAGTATAAACAGAGACCAGAAGAAATCAATCAAGAAAGTTCAAATCATTATATATTTAGTGAGCAACTAGTATACCCAATATTGATACTAGGACAGTAAAATCAAAGCTTATATAATTTTTTAAGTAATGACCACTTAAAATAATTTTAAAAAAATACTAATTTTAATAAAGTAACTCAAATAAGAATACAAGGGGTCCTCAGATTATGACACAGTTCTGTTCCTGTGACAGTGACGTACGTAACCCGAATTTTGGTGTAAATTGAAACACACTCTAGCCTAAAGTCACTTACCTATCCTAACACAGTTGTAAAATCATTTTCTAGAACATAAAAACACAGCTAATCCACAGGAAAAGGAAAAGGATATAAATATACTGTACTGTACACTGTACTGTAGTAACAGAAAAAAGACAAAAAATGAGTGTAAGAAAAAGTACGACACTAATGGCATAAGCCGAAACACTCATGTCTCAATTTTCTTTTAGTCTTTATGGGAGTGAGCATCATAAATTTAAAACATTGTATGTCAAGACTGTTGTAACCCGAGGACCCCTTGTACTAAATTAGACGTATAAATTATATGCTATGAGAGAATTAATTAGCTGATTACCTGCAATCAACCCATCAGTGAAAGAGAGCAAGGCAGAATTGTGAAATGGGAGAAAGGAGGGCTAAATAAAAACATTAATGCTTGAGTTTGGTTCTAAGCCATATTTTTCTGAGTAAAACCTACATAGGGAGCAACAAACGAATAAAATAATCTCTTAAGAAGAACGCCAAGCCTCTTTAATGTGTCCATAGTTTAAAATTTCCGTCAAATTCTATCAGCCTGCCGAATAACCCCTTTCTTTGGCGAGGCTGAGAATAATTGCATTAAAAGTCTAGCTATTCTGGCTTCCATTTCAACCATCAGGAAGTTCATGCCCCAAGAGGGTCCACAGTAGCTTGGGGCTTGGAAGGACCTGCTGGCACATTTAGATGACATACATGCTTTCCAAGATAAATTCAAAGATGCCCAGGCTCAGAGACAATTATTCTCACTTTGAATTATTTTATTTATTTATTTATTTATTTATTTATTTATTTATTTATTTTTACAGTGACAGAGAGAGAGTCAGAGAGAGGGATAGATAGGGACAGACAGGCAGGAATGGAGAGATGAGAAGCATCAATCATTAGTTTTTCATTGCGCATTGCAAACACCTTAGTTGTTCATTGATTGCTTTCTCATATGTGCCTTGACCGCGGGCCTTCAGCAGACCGAGTAACCCCTTGCTGGAGCCAGCGACCCTGGGTCCAAGCTGGTCAGCTTTTGCTCAAACCAGATGAGCCCGTGCTCAAGCTGGCGACCTCAGGGTCTCAAACCTGGGTCCTCGGCATCCCAGTCCGACACTCTATTCACTGTGCCACTGCCTGGTCAGACTCACTTTGAATTCTTTAGTGATTCTTTCAAATTTAAGAATTTGTTATTATCCTATTTTGTTCTATTGGTTCTTTTACACATAGTTTTACTAGAGACGTGTTGCCATACTTTTGTTTTTTTATGTAGTTCTTTAAAGTTTCACATTAATGCTATCGTGCTATCTATAATATTATATATATGTATTTAGTGATTTTCCTGGTGTAGAATTTCTTCCAGGGTTCTACCCAGAAATGACATTGTAGAAATACAGGACACATGTGCATTTTCACCTGAAATAGGTTTTGCCTGATGGATCTAGAGTGAATGGACCAATATTAACTCTTGCCTGCATTTTGCTAGACTTCCTATTTCTTACATTCTTTCCAATATTTGAGGCTTTTTCTATTTTATCTAATCAAATGAGTATGAAATTGTTTCTTATTATATTAATTTCTGTTTTCCTGATTACTACAGTGAGATTAAAGATATTGTCATATATTTATTGGTCACCCAGTTTTACTTATTAGTTTTACTTTTTTATGCCTTTGCTGATTTTATTGTCCTTTTAAAAAAATAACTTGTAGGAATTCCATATTTTTCTTCTCTATTTTATTTCTTTTATTTACTTGATTTCACTGTTTAAATCTTTAGAATTTGAAAACTATCAGTTAAATAAGTTTATTGTCTAAAGATTCTAGTTGCTCTTTATCCTTACCAACACTTGATAATATTAGTCTCCTTATTTTAGTCATTCTGGGTTGTGTGTAGTAGAATGCTACCATGCTTTTAAAGCTATTATATATAGCTTTTTAAAGGTATTACATGTAGCCTTTTAAAGCTATCTAAATTAATCTATTTAAAAGCATTACAGTCAAAATTAAATTATATTTGCTCAAATCTATTATCTATTTCTTTGCTTAGCTACTGCTTTCTTGGTTTAATTTCTTTTTTTTTAATTTTTTTTTATTTTATTTATTTTATTTTTTTTGAGACAGAGACAGATAGGGACAGACAGACAGGAAGGGAGAGAGATGAGAAGCATCAATTCTTCGCTGTGGCTCCTTAGTTGTTCATTGATTTCTTTCTCATACGTGCCTTGACCTGGGGGCTACAGCAGACCGAGTGACCCCTTGTTCAAGCCAGTGACCTTGGGTTCAAGCTAGCGATCTGTGCTCAAACCAGATGATCTGGCAAACAAGCTGGCAACCTCGGGGTTTTCAACCTGGGTCCTCTGCGTCCCAGTCCAACGCTCTATCCACTGTGCCACCACCTGGTCAGGCTAATTTCCTTCTTGCTGAAGAACATTAGAGGTCTTTTCAGTGGGAAGACAGTATAATCTTTCTCCATTTATCTAATTATTTCACTTTCATTTGAGGAATAATTTAGTTACATGTGGCATTTGGGGATGATGATTCTTTTCTTTCAGTCCTACAAGGATTTTCCCCATTGTTTTCTACTAATGTCATTGTTGATGAGAGAGTCTGCTACCAGTTTGTTTGTTTTTTCAGGCAATATATCTTTTCTCTCTGGTGGCTTCTAAGATGTTCTTGTTTTTTGACACATGGATTTGTCAAAAGATCACATTATTATCTTACTTTTATTTTATTCCACTGAAAACTTGATGAAATCCTTCAACATAGAGATGTTTATGTTTCTTGTATACTAGAATACTCACGCATTATTGCTTTGAATATTTATTCTGTATTCTCTCTAGAAACTTTACCCTTTTTCTTTTTTTTTTTCCATGTCTTAAATTTTCTTTCATACTTTCTCATTTATTTATCCCTCTGTGCAGGATTTTGCATGACTGTGTTGGTTATCACTTCTAATTCACTTGGTCTCTCCAATTATATATATTAGTCTACCATTAAATTTGGCCTTTTTGAGTTTTTAAGTGTATTCATTTATTTTATTTATTTATTTTTTACAGAGACAGTGAGTCAGAGAGAGGGATAAGCAGGGACAGACAGACAGGAACGGAGAGAGATGAGAAGCATCAATTATTAGTTTTTCGTTGCACGTTGCAACACCTTAGTTGTTCATTGATTGCTTTCTCATATATGCCTTGACCGCGGGCCTTCAGCAGACCAATTAACCCCTTGCTGGGGCCAGTGACCTTGGGTCCAAGCTGGTGGGCTTTTTGCTCAAACCAGATGAGCCCGCGCTCAAGCTAGGGATCTCGGGGTCTCGAACCTGGGTCTTCCGCATCCCAGTCCGATGCTCTATCCACTGCGCCACCACCTGGTCAGGCGGCCTTTTTGAGTTTTTAAAATTGTAATTACTGTATTTTTTATTTCTAGCACTTGTATTGAATATCTTTTCAGATCTTCCTGTTCTTTTTTGTACAACATTGTTTCTGCCTTATGATTTTCTTTCTTTCCCTTTTGAATAGTATAAATAATTGGAAGCCTATTAAAATTGTTCCATTATCTCCATTCCCAGTATGTGGTATAAATCCATTTGTTTGCCAACTCACTCTTATGGTGGTTCCTTTATTCAGAGAGCTGGTAATTTTTTTATTTTTATCATAAACTCTTCTTTTATAAGGTTTATCCTTCTGGCAGTCCTATATGCATGGTATTTGGTAAATTTTGTGTCAGCTCCTTACCTTGTATATCACATGAATTCAGACCTCTATCTTTGAACAAAACAGGCTTAAGTTTTAAATTTTTAGTGGCCAATTATATTTGAAACAGCCACCTATGGGGAGATAACAAGCTTCCTTCTCATTATTTCAGGCATTTCTTGTTCTATTTCATGTATGGAACAGTCTTCCGTGACCCCTAGCTTTACTCATGAAGCTCTCTGCTTTTGGGATTCCAGGATCTTGTTTCTCTTCCCAGGTCATCCACGTCCCAGTCACTGACTGATAACTTGTTCCTGATTTCTGCTGAGTGTCTTGGCATTAACTCCAACTCGGCATTCTCCTTTCAAGTTACTTTGCATTTTTGGTATCTGAGAATTTCCCTTTTTTTTGAAAAATACGGACTATGTATTAAAAGAATTTTTTTTATGGAGTAAGGGTTGTTACACTTGTCCAAATATTTCAGTGTTTATACTGCAGCTTAGGAGATTCTGTGTGTCTGATGTGTCTTCTCTAGAGGTTCAAAGTCCTAGGTCATTGCTATTGGCTGGCTACTTCTTTGCCTTGAAGTCTGCTATGGGGGTTACTTCTAAGATATGTAGAATAAGTTTATACTTACTAGATACTGCCCATTTTTACTAATCCAGGATCCTTTTATAATGAAGACAAATCTCTAGAAATATAGAAAACTTAAAGTTGGACAAGTGTCACTGACAGAGGAAGGTTATCAAAGATATAATTTTCACCACCTGCCATAATATTTTACATAATTTCTATCATTAAGAATTACCCTTGACCTGACCAGGCAGTGGTACAGTGGATAGAGCATTGACCTGGGATGCTGAGGACCCAGGTTTGAAACCTTGAGGTCGCTGGATTGAGCACAGGCTCACCAATTTGAGCGTGGGGTCACCACCTTACACATGGGATCATAGACATGACCCCATGGTCACTGGCTTGAGCTCAATGGTCACGGGCTTAAAGCCCAAGGTCGCTAGCTTGAGCAAGGGGTCACAGGCTCTGCTGGAGCCACCTGGTCAAGGCACTATGAGAAAGCAATCAATGAACAACTAAAGTATGAGTGGATGCTTTCTATTTCTCTTCCTTTCTGTCTTGTCTATCCCTGTCTGTTCCCCTCCCGCCCCTCCATCTCTCTTGCTAAAAAAAAAAAAAAATACCCTTGTGTAGTTATTTTTGTATTTCCAAAACTCTTAAAAATAAGTATATCATGATCAGTAATTAATACTTCAATAAATTATTCCCTTATTGGCATTATCTGATTTTCTGGTTTTCTCAGTGGATAGAGCGTCAGCCCAGTATATGGACGTCCTGGGTTTGATTCCCAGTCAGGGCACACAGGATAAGTGAGCATCTGCTTCTCTACCTTTCCCTCACCCTTCTCTCTCTCTTCTCCTCCCGCAGCAAGTGGGCTCAAATGGTTTGAGTACCTGCCCCAGAAGGGGGTTGCTGGTGGATCTCAGTTGGGGCACATGTAGGAGTCTGTCTGACTATCTCCCCTCCTCTCACTTAAAAAAATAAAATAAAATGACAAAATGAAATGGCTCACATGCAACATGGTTTGCTAATTCTATGATTGGAAATATGTATGTATACATGTGTACACATATATATGTATGTATTATACATGTACACAATATTCGAAATATTTTAAGGCACATGTTATTCTTGTATAATTACAGATTTGATTTTAATTTATTTTTACTATAATAGTGCCAAAATCTTCTGAACTTTAAAAAATATAGCATTTCTTAATTTTTGGACAGCATAAGAAATACAGTAACTTTGGGATGGAAGAAATAGCTAAAGTTTTAAGATAAAAACATCAATTTTGTTGGTAAGTTTGTCTTCTGTCAATTAGATTTAGAAAGCCTCAGTGCTTTTACAAAAAGAAAGAAAGAAAGAAAGAAAGAAAGAAAGAAAGAAAGAAAGAAAGAAAGAAAGAAAGAAAGAAAACAGAGCATGAACTACAGCTTGTACAAATTTAAAAGTAGCATCCTTCAGAATTAACTGTAAACGACAAGCCAGTGGGGAGGTTTTACCTCTTTGCCAAGCTTGTTAGGTGAGTTTCAAAAACAGTACATTAACAGATACTCAATTATGATTTCCATGAGTTGCCAAACTATGTCCTTAACTATCATTTAACATTCTGTATTTAAATAAGTGTAAATGTTAACTTTTCCATAAAGAAAAAAGATTTCGAGTCACAGCAATAAGTAGAAACACTGCTCATTTCCATTTGCCTCTAAAACCTTTAGAGTTGTCCTTACTCCTGCCCGAGAATTGGAGATATTAAGGCATTACTGGCTGACTTGTGACTCTTCCCCTAAAATTCATAAGTTGAAGTTCTAACACCCAGTATCTCAGAATGTGACCTCATTGTATTTGGAGATAAGGTTGTTAAAGAGGTAATTTAGATAAGATGATATCTTTAGGGTGGTCCCTAACCTAATCTGACTGGTGTCCTTATAAAAGGAAGGTACTCATATACAAAGAAAAGACTGTGTGGAGACACAAGAAAGTGCCACCTGCAAGCCAAGGAGAAAAATCTCAGGAGAGACCAACCCACCCAACACCTTAATCTTGGACTTTTGGTCTTCAGAACCATAAGAAATTTCTGTTGCCTAAGCCACCCAATCTGCAGCATTTGTTATGGCAATATTAGCAACATAATACACAGGAATCACTCCTCCTCTGTCTCCACAGAAAGAAATGTTAACTCCTGCCAGAATGCACTCTCTTTACTGGCCTGAGAAGCGTGGTCAAGACAAGAATGTATCCACCAAACTCTCCCCCCAAAATCAACAGGACAGAATACATAAGCACTCGAGAGGAATCCTTTAGGTTGTTGAGAATGTCAAAGGCTTCTGTGTATCTTTTGCCTGTGAGCATTTTGCGAATTTTTGTTTCTTTGCTATATAGACCATGTTATGAGCTGGCAACATAGAGTGCTTTAAAAGCCGTTTGAGTCTTAGAAATTAATTTGGAATGAATAAAAGATAGATAAGAAATATGAGTTCACATTTTATTTTTCATTCTATGCCACAATACAAATTTTCAATTTTTCAGAAAAGTGAGTAATTTACTAAAAAAAAGCACTTTTTTTTTTCATGAGTCGATTCAAGCCACCAGTATGTTGTTCTTACCTGTCAAAGATCCTTGTCTGTGTCTATTTTGTCATTAGTAAACAGTTGTAGGGGCCACAGTCGGGAGAGGATACAACTGTATTTGTATATATATTATTATTATTTTTAAGTGAGAGGAGGGGAGATAGTGACACAGACTCCTGCATGTACTCCATCCTGGATCCACCTGGCAACCAATATCTGGGGCTGATGATCCAAGCAACCAAGCTATCCTTAGCACCTGAGGCTGACACTCAGACCAACAGAGGTATACTCAGCACCAGGAGCCCATGCTCACTTGAACTAATAGAGCTATTGGCTGAGGGAGGGGAAGGGGGAGAGAAGTGGGAATGGGAAGGAGAGAAGCAGGTGGTGGCCTCTCCTGTGTGCCCTGACTGGGACTTGAACCCAGGACATCTATATGCACGGCCAATGCTCTATCCACTGAGCCAACCAGCCAGGGCCTGACTTGTATTTAAAACTCCTGATTGTGTCCAATGTTCATGTTAAGCCTAATCTGGAGGGACCCGAAACATTGAAGACACGAACAAAGTCCGTCGATTACACATCAAAGCTTTATTGTTTAGCTTAGCCAAGCGGTGGCAACTCCAACAGAAGTCTGAGGGAGAGCGCGCGCCGGCCCTTTGTCCTACTTAGTTTTTATAGTTTTGTAAGTGGGAAGTACAGAAGCAAAAATTGTAATTAGGAGCCCCTTACCACTATTGGTTATAGTCATATGTCCTTTAACATGATAGGACCATGTTCAATTTGCAAGCCATACATCATTTTGGAGAAAACAAAATTTACAAGTCAACACAATGGTAGAAAGATGTCTTTTTACATATTAAAAGGCATTTCTACATTATCTAGTGTTTATCTGCCATCTCTTTGTAGAGTCACACGTGTTAACCACACGCATTTACATAGGAGAGGTAGTTTCGGTGAGGACAAATGCCCGCAAATGGCTCATTGCTATAAGAAAAGGTTTATTTTGGCTTTTCTCTCCCTGCACCTGGCTAGCCATTCACCCCTTTCCCCACAGGTGTGGTGGAATGTCTGGGAATCCATGTTTTCCTCCCCTTGCATTTACAATACAATGCCAAGGGCCTTCCTGGTCATGCCAATCACACAGTACAGGGACTATTTCTCACAATTTCTCTGCACACCTTAACCCAAAATAATAAAATGTTCTTCAAGCCTCCCAAAATATTAATATTAATTCTGTAGCTTTTGGTACTTTACAACACCTGCGGGTGAAGTGGCACAGTGGCTCCTCATTCACGTCTCATCAGTGAATCAATGGCAGTGTCTAATTAATTCTGTTGCCCCTCCCACCTGTTCCTCAACAGCCTCCCTTCCTCAGTGAGCAGCGCTACCTTCTCCCCTCTTGCCCACGCCCCCACGTTGGACCGGGTTCTCCCTGGCTCCCTCTGCACATCTCCAGTCTCTCATGGTCCCACCAGCACTGCTCCCTATTTCCATCTGCATCGCCTCTGCCTCGGGGAGGCATGACCTCGCACCCAGGTCAGTAGATGTCCTTGGCCTATCTTCTCCAGATCACTTTCCAGGTTGCCCTCAGTTTGATGTTTCTAAAATACCTGCTTTCTATCTAAAACTGTTCAGTGGTTACTGCTGCTGTTGGGACTGCCTACCTCTTTAGCCTTATCTTTGGATACTTTCCTGTTCCAGAAGGTGCCCATACTAGTCTTTAAAGAAATGAACCTGCTAGCCCTCTGCTTGATATTGTCTCTCACCTGTACTTCTCTGCATGCCTCCACTTATACAGTGTGTTCGTAAAGTCATGGTGCACTTTTGACCGGTCACAGGAAAGCAACAAAAGATGATAGAAATGTGAAATCTGCACCAAATAAAAGGAAAACCCTCCCAGTTTCTGTAGGATGATGTGGCAGCATGTGCGCATGTGCAGATGATGATGTAACACCGTGTATACAGTGGAGCAGCCCACAGCCATGCCAGTAGAAATGTGGACAGTACAGAGGAAAGTTCAGTGTGTCCTGTGGCTTGCTAAATTTGAATCCGTGACCAAAGTGCAACGTGAATGTTGTCACGTTTATAATGAAGGGCCACCACATAGGAGTAACATTACTCGGTGGGATAAGCAGTTGAAGGAAACCGGCAGTTTGGTGGAGAAACCCCATTCTGGTAGGCCATCAGTCAGTGATGAGTCTGTAGAGGCTATACGGGATAGCTACCTAAGGAGCCCTAAAAAATCTGTGCTTGAGCCCACATCGAACTGCACTGAATAGGTATGAAACTGGGAGAGTTTTCCTTTTATTTGGTGCAGATTTTACATTTCTATCGTCTTTTGTTGCTTTCCTGTGACTGGTCAAAAGTGCACCATGACTTTATGGACACACTGTATATACTTTTTTTCCGGGAAACCTCACCACCTGCTCTCAGCCTCAATTAAGGGCTGTTCCCAGGTGTTGTCATGGAGATGTGTATTTGTCCTGTCTGAATACTTCAACTACATTGCAAATGTCTTCTGCACCAATTGTGTCTTCCACCAGTCTGAAAGTGCCAGGAGACAGAGGCAATCTTTATGTTGTTCAATGTATGTGCACAGAGCGTGGCACATAATTAAATGAACTGATAAAAAGTAATTAGTAAACAAAGATTACACTCTTTCTAATGGACCCCATATTTTGTCTTTTTGTTTGAACATGTTAGTAGTACAACAGATCATACATATGTGCTTGAAGAAATTCATAAGTTACCTTAAGTGAACCTTTATCTTTTATTTTATTTTATTTTATTTTATTATTATTTTTTTAATGGGGTGACATCAATAAATCAGGATACATATATTCAAAGATAACATGTCCAGGTTATCTTGTCGTTCAATTATGTTGCATACCCATCACCCAAAGTCAGATTGTCCTCTGTCACCTTCTATCTTGTTTTCTTTGTGCCCCTCCCCCTCCCCCTTTCCCTCTCCCTCTCTCCACCTCCCCCCTGTAACCACCACACTCTTATCAATGTCTCTTAGTCTCACTTTTATGTCCCACCTACGTATGGAATAATGCAGTTCCTGGTTTTTTCTGATTTACTTATTTCACTTCGTATAATGTTATCAAGATCCCACTATTTTGCTGTAAATGATCCAATGTCATCATTTCTTATGGCTGAGTAGTATTCCATAGTGTATATGTGTCACATCTTCTTTATCCAGTCATCTATTGATGGGCTTTTTGGTTGTTTCCATGTCCTGGCCACTGTGAACAATGCTGCAATGAACATGGGGCTGCATGTGTCTTTACGTATCAATGTTTCTGAGTTTTTGGGGTATATACCCAGTAGAGGGATTGCTGGGTCATAAGGTAGTTCTATTTTCAGGTTTTTGAGGAACCACCATACTTTCTTCCATAATGGTTGTACTAATTTACATTCCCACCAACAGTGTATGAGGGTTCCTTTTTCTCCACAGCCTCTCCAACATTTGCTATTACCTGTCTTGTTAATAATAGCTAATCTAACAGGTGTGAGGTGGTATCTCATTGCAGTTTTGATTTGCATTTCTCTAATAACTAAAGAAGATGAGCATCTTTTCATATATCTGTTGGCCATTTGTATTTCTTCCTGGGAGAAGTGTCTGTTCATGTCCTCTTCCCATTTTTTTATTGGATTGTTTGTTTGTTTGTTGTTGAGTTTTATGAGTTCTTTGTATATTTTGGATATTAGGCCCTTATCTGAGCTGTTGTTTGAAAATATCATTTCCCATTTAGTTGGCTGAGTGAACCTTTATCTTAACCCTCAAATAACTCTCAAGGACAGCGTGAATGCAGGGAAGGAAAGTAAGTGGTACTGATTCCAAATGGATCAAATGTTGACTCATTAGGCCATTTTTGTTACTTAATAATAAAGCAAATAAGTAAGTGCCATGACTCACTGCTCTTCTCAGTTGTAATGTATTTCCCCTAATAGTTCCTAATTACTCAGAGATATCTAGCCTTTTTTTTCCAGAATACATGTATAAAAGTGAAGGATTCTTTAAAAATTGTTTTAAAAAATGGGTTAGAGATTTAAAAATGAGTAGATAAGTCAAGCCTGCAAATTCTTAGCAAATAAATATATGGGAAATTTCCAACCTTGGTCAAGAATTTTACACAGGGATCCTGACCAGGTGGTAGTGCAGTGAATAGAGCATCAGACTGGGATGCAGAGGACCCAAGTTTGAAACCCCAAGGTTGTTGGCTTGAGCGTGGGCTTACCAGCTTGAGCGCAGTGTCACAGGCTTGAGCATGGATCATAGACATGACCCCAGGGTTGCTGGCTTGAGCCCAAGGTCACTGGCTTGAGCAAGGGGTCACTTACTCAGCTATAGTCCCCCCCACCCCTGTCAAGCCACATATGAGAAATCAATGAATAACTACGGAGCTGCAATGAAGAATTGATGCTTCTCATCTCTCTCCCTTCCTGTCTGTCTGTCCCCCTCTCTCTCTCTGTCTCTGTCACACACACACACATACACACACACACACACACACACACAATTTACATAGGGAGAGTCTAGGTATATGTACACCTCTTGTTTTTCTGCCCGGGAACATTGGGAATAAGCCAAAAGAGCAGGAAGTTATTATTGGACAGAAAGATAAGTTGGAGGCAACAGTTTCTTTATTGTTTTGACATTTATATGTTGGTTCAGTATTTCAGGACAGTCCTTGTACGTTGCACAGCTGTATCTGGTGCAGGGGACACTTGCCAGCATTAATGACAATTGGCAGCAAAGGAGTTCCTTTGCTGACCACGCCTAATTCTTTTACAGTGATTAAATATTTAGGAACAGAGAAGCTCTGTACAGTATTTAAAGACCCAATAAACCATGCTAGTCTAAATAAAAGATTTTTAATGTTAAACATTTTTAACACTTTAGGATCATTCACCATTATAAAAATAAAAATACAAGCCTTGTCTGGATAACTCAGTTGGTTAAAGCATTGTCCTAAATACACCAAAGTTGCAGGTTCAATCCCCAGTCAGGGCACATGTGCAAGACTCAACCAAGGAATGTGTAAATAAGTGAAACAACAAATTGATCTCTCTTTCTCTCTCTCTCTCACTCTCTCTCTTCCTCCCACTCTTCCTTTCCCCTTCCTTTCTCTCTAAAATCATTTTTTTTAAACTAAAAACTAAATAAAATAAAATGACTAAATAAAAATAAACTAATTTTTAAAATTGATACGGAGTGTTTTGGTGCTGCCAGCAAGAACATCCAGAGTGACCGAGACAGCCATCACAATCCAGTTCCTTGTATATTTGCAGGCATGTTCTAGGTGCATATACAACTATATTTTCATGTTCTAATACACATGGGAGCCCTGTTTGTGCTTTTCCACTGAACATTATACCTTGAAAAACAGTCGATATTTGCACTCATCTACCTTATTTGGATTTTTCCCTTTAATATTATTCTTTTTTTTATATCTGCATATTTTTCTTGTTATGGATGTAGCACTAATTATTTAATCAGATCCTTTCTGACAGAAATTTAAGTTTTTCAATCTTTTGCTATTAAAAACAGTGTGTAATAAAAATATGTGCATAAAAATAAATAAATAAGGAGCCTCTGAAGTGGAAAGAACTCCAGGGTATTATTCTTCATGAAGGCTTTGTTCCCAAAGGGTGCAGTAGATGTTCTGTGGGGCCCCAAAAGAGCAAATCATAGAAAAACAATAGAAAATGTGCTTTGAAGTTTACTACCAGGATCGGGTGCCTTGAGAGACCAAAGTGGTGTTGGTGCCCACAGAGAAACCTGGGCTCCTTTGACATTTCCTAGGGGAGCTCAGGGACACAGGGGCTCTTCTGGGAAGGCTCTGAACTTTGTGGATTCTCCTGGCTGGATGTGTGGAGCCTGCCTAGCCATACACAGATCTTGTTTCTGCCACTGCCAGTATCTTGAACACAGGCCAGGGAGAGACTATGAGAGACTACATAGGTGACTACTTATCCACTGCACAGATAATGATTTAGTCCACATTTCCATTTTATCTTGATTTATCATGCTTTAAAAATAAGTTTGAATGTTTTAATATTTGATTTAATATTTGACAGAACAATGCACTGATCGAAACACGGTTCTTTACAAATCTTACTTGATTCAAGGTCTCACCAAGTTGTCATCAAGACGTTGGAGGTAGAAAAACTGGAGAAGAAGCCTCTATTCTTATTCTCCAGTAAAAGGCACTTATTTCTAAAGGCTTATTTCAGTTTAAGATCATTGTGGGCCAAAAGTCAGCAAGGAAAAGAGTAACAAAGTTTAAGTCTCAGAGGAAATAGAGCTGTCTGTAGAAGACATAACTTCTTGATGTACTTGAAGCCAAATCCTAGTTACTAAAGTCTTGAAATACTCTAGAAAGATAAATGGACAGCTCATTTTATCTATGGTTCAGAAAACAGACAGGTTGGACATGGGACAGCCAAAAAAGATAAGACTTTTATCACTCATTTCATTTCACCTATGCTAAACTGATTTCTTTGGCAAGCCAACTATGTCCACTAGTAAAAACAAAACAAACAAGCAAACCCCCCCTCCCCAAAACACTCATGTTCACATCTCTCCGATTTTTCAACATTTCTGAGTATGTTGTGGTTTAAAGCAGTGGTTCTTACACTTAATAATTATTATTATTATTTTTTTTAAAGCTTAGTCTTTTTTTTTTAAAGACTTTATTTATTCATTTTAGACAGGGGAGAGAGAGAGAAAAAGAGAGAGAGAGAGAGAGAGAGAGAAGGGAGGAGCAGGAGGCATCAACTCCCATATGTGCCTTGGCCAGGCAAGCCCGGGGTTTTGAACCTGCGACCTCAGCATTCCAGGTCGACGCTTTATACACTGTGCCACCACAGGTCAGGCCTTAATTATTTTTTATATCTTGGCCCACTTCCTTCTATTCCCTATCACTGAAGTTCATTTTATGTCAAACACAGTACCCTTTCTGTTCTAGAGCAGGGGTTCCCAAACATTTTACACAGGGGGCCAGTTCACTGTCCCTCAGACCGTTGGAGGGCCGGACTATAAAAAAACTATGAACAAATCCCTATGCACGCTGCACATATCTTATTTTAAAGTAAAAAAACAAAACGGGAACAAATACAATATTTAAAATAAAGAACAAGTAAATTTAAATCAACAAACTGACCAGTATTTCAATGGGAACTATGCTCCTCTCACTGACCACCAATGAAAGAGGTGCCCCTTCCGGAAGTGCGGCGGGGGCCAGATAAATGGCTGCAGGGGGCTGCATGCAGCCTGCGGGCCATAGTTTGGGGACCCCTGTTCTAGAGAAAGAGACCACTAATATGACTTGCTGGCTTCTGGTCTTTGTCAGTGGACTGTTCTCCAATGGCATTGTGGATAACTTGTTTTTATATTCATTCCAAACTGGAAATTAGTTTTAACAGATGAAACAGAAGTGCTATTAGCCATCCTTTTCCAAGTGATTGTCTCTTCTTAGTCAATCCTCCATTAGCCTCTTTGAGCAAACACTTAATGAAGCTACCTTCATTTCTAGTTTTATAAGAGTATTAAAATCTGGTCAAAGAGCTGGACAGCTCTGTGGTGGTAATCTGTCAAGATATCTAGACTATCTTAGAGATCAGCTCCTGTGTTTGAACAACTACCAAACTTGTCCTTTCCCATATTAAAACTTAGTAATAAAAACTTTCATTGTTTCTCTTGAAATATCTATAAGTATGTTTGGGTTCAAAGATTTAGTATTAACACACCCCTCATTAATCCTCACACAGGTGGTGAAAAAGGAGGCTACTTCATAAGGAGCTCTGTTACTTCCTGAATACTCTCTTTTTCAAGAGGGAGTGACCCTGACTAGAGGACAACATCACCTGTGGGCAGGAGAGAAGGTAGGTGGGCCATGCGGTGACCCCACGTTCTACGTAACACACAGGCGTTCATCTCCATGGACCACAATTGATTTTTTAGCTCAGAATCTGATTCATCCTGATCTATCTAAGAGAGCACTGAAACAAAATGTTATCTAAACTCTAGGCAATGTATCTTTGTCCTTGGGGCTGTGAAATTCCACCAGAAAAGTACTCAGAAGGAGCTCCATTAAATAAAAGATGTGGGGAATTTTGGAAACTAACAAACCCCGTTTAACTTATATGAACTCCCAATGAGGAAAGCATCAAAAACAAGAGTTTGGGGGAAAATTTTCCACATTATTTCACGGTTCTGCTTCCTCACTGAATGTTGCTTGTTTGCTTTGATAAATAATATTTCCTCCAGCTGGCACTTTCAGACAGGATCCATTCAAATGAATTTCATGGGACATTGAGCAATTCTGGTACCTTTCTCAATAAAAACTAAGGATTATATTATTCTTTATCCTTTCCTTTCAAGGAGTTAGGAAAGACGTTGTTGATATTATTGTTAATGTTTCAAAGAAAACCGCAGCTGCTAATTTTTTCTGAAGTGAAGCACAGCCTTCAACCTTGGTCACGTCCTTGAAGATTGGCTCTTCTAGGTGTTGGTACTATTTCTCAGAGGGCAAGCAGTGGTATTAGGAGTCTTAGTCTTCCATTAGTTTGCTCTCACTGCTTTACTGAATGATCCTGGCTAGGAGTCTTGCTGTGGGGTGAGGTTGCTCTGTCAACCTGGTTGGACTGGTGTACTGGGGGCATGAAAACCGGGAGTTTTGGAAATGCCCATAATTTCCATCAGCAAAAGGAGAGATCAGCTAGCTGGCAACTAAGGTCAAATCAATAATGATCCTTTTGTGTGGGCACGGTTGGAACAGAAAGCCTTTCACCAATTTTAATGAAACCTCTCAAACATGATTATTAGGAGGCATTGAGGATATCCTATGACCTCTTTGGAATGTATAAGAAGGACTTCAGGGTGACCCTAGAAGTCAGAGAGAGAATGGAGCTTTGGGGATGGCTTTTTCCAATGAGAGCAGTTCTACAGTTTCTCACTGACTGTTTTAGAAATAAAGCAAAGACCTCAATAAGGCTTGAGAATAGAATTTATTGGCTAACATGGGGGGAAGTTTGTCCAGTATGGCTAGTTTATTAGTAAAAAAAAAAAATCTTCAATGTGAGGAATTCAATTGGGAAAATCAGTAGAGAAATAAGTTAAGGAATGTTAGTCAAATAAGTTTGTAAATATGATATATATGTTTGATCGCTTATAGTTTGCATTGGGTGTGGGAGACAGGCTGTAAGCTGGCAAGGTCCTTATAGCCTAAGGCTTAGTTTTAAGACTAAGCCTTTCCCACCCTTTTAATACTAACATCTTTTCAACATCCTTCTAATACTAAGATCTTCTCAAAACTAAGCTTTTCCCAACACCCTTGACTGTTGCATGATGTGGGGTGGTACACTCTTATGAGGAATCCCATTTATGCCTCAAATATGTAGTTTTGTATCAAAGACTTCCTTACTTGTATATTGGCTTAAAGGCTTTAATTTTCTGTACTCTAAAATGAAACAGACTGGGAGCTTTCGCTCACTCAGATCCTGCCATCAGCATTGCAGAGGAGAGACCAGTTTATGCAGAGTTTGTGCAGAGAGAAGGAGATGGGGAACAGAGGTGAATAAGGCTGGTGAGGTAGAAACCTTTGATTCTAGGAAACTCGGATAAGTCAGTGGCTTTGGGAGCCCTGAATGGAAAGGGAAGTGTTTTCCCACTGTATTTTCTTGCCCACCAGGTGTGAACTAGGATTAAAGGTAATGGCCAATCAGTTCTTAGCTCCGTTGTTTCTGTCTGAATCAAATGCGAACCTACATGGACCAGATGGCTCTGATAGTGGTCACGGCTATTGGCCTTACAGGGATATATTAAAATGTGAATTCCAATAATGTGGCATAATAGAGACTTCTGGACTATCTCAAGGCCATATATATACAATATCAACCTGGCAAAGGGGACTCTCTGTGATCAAAGACCTGGGCAGATGGTAGGGGAAAGAGGCGTGGTTGCAAACAGCTTTGTCAACATCAACTGTACCCACAGACTTGAAAGGACGGACTTTACAAAGTTTGGGAGAGACAAGTGATCAGATTATCATCTGTGCTGTTGTTGTCAGTAACTACTTACAGGACGAGCACAAATCAACCAAACACCACAGTAGGCACCTTTAAAGGAAGTGCAGTTATGATCAAATTTCCCTCTTGCAATGAAGAGCTGAGAGGCAGGTATTTGCTGGATTTGAAGGACTTCTTGCAGAGTGTTGAGGGATACTCCTTCTCTTCCTAGAAATCTTGCCTTCAGGCTAGGCCCCAAGGACCTATTCAGACTGCAACCCAGTCTAACCCTGAAGCTAGGTGCCCTTCTTCCTGAATTCTTCATCTGCAGAGATCTGTGTTCTGAACAAAGAAGGGGGGGGAGCTTGGCCTTTCCTGGAACCCCGGATTGACTTTTTTTTTTTTCCCCGTATTTTTCTGAAGCTGGAAACGGGGAGAGACAGACTCCCGCATGGGCCCGACCAAACGGGATTCACCCGGCACGCCCACCAGGGGCGAAGCTCTGCCCACCAGGGGTCGATGCTCTGCCCCTCCGGGGCGTCGCTCTGCCGCGACCAGAGCCACTCTAGTGGCTGCGGGGAGGGGAAGAGAGAGACGGAGAGGAAGGAGGGGGGGGGGTGGAGAAGCAAATGGGCGCTTCTCCTGTGTGCCCTGGCCGGGAATTGAACCCGGGTCCCCCTCACGCCAGGCTGACGCTCTACCGCTGAGCCAACAGGCCAGGGCCTGGTTGACTTCTTTCCCCAGACATTCCCAGAGCTCACACTCTCACTCTGCCATCTCTGACACTCCATTGCTCTGTGTAAAACAGCTCCCTCCCCCCCCCCCCGGGGATCCTCACCCCCTTTTTATGTTTCTTTTTCCTCTTTAGCACTTTTACTATCTGATACTTTATATCTTCCTTTACTGTCTCCTGATTTAAGTTTCTGAAACCAAGGTAGCTAACAGAGCTCAGGAAAAACTTACAGTTATCTTAGAATTAAGTTTTACAGAAAGATTCACAATGAACTGGATTTTATGTAGCCCTTCTGTCTCTCATGGTTTCTGGGGCTCATTTTGTGTCTGAAGGCTTTTATGGCAGTTATAGTCATGAAAGAAATAGTCACCCATTGGGAAAGTTCTTCAAACATCATTGGGTTGAAGAACCACCTGAGGAAGTACTTGCTCTCTGGAGTCCCCCTCTTCTCTATAACTCTGCATTCCACATGCTGAGGACAGTAGTTCCGAGCTGGGCTTTATGGCTTTTTGCGTGTTGCCTGGATAAGCCCTTAGCTTCAGAATTGGTAAAATAGAGCTAAATCTGTAAAGTCCATGAAAACCTGGGTGGCCAGCCCCGGGTTAAAGATCCCTGGGGAATATAGAAGAAACATGTGGGATCCTTTGAAAGATGACTTTTTCAATTTCCTGTCAACTTTGAATCAAGAAAAGGGGCTGAAATGACTTTCTGGATTTCGTGACGAAGCGGCTGGTCCTTAGATGGGTCTCTCCGCCAGCCCCAGGATGCCCTCTGCAGGTCACAGCACCTTCTGTTGTTGGCACGAGACACACTCAGTAGTGGCACTCTGGAGCCTGCACCTCCGGGCTTGGGAGAGCAAGTTTGTAAAATGTCAGGAAAGTTGGGGAGTAGTTGATATAAAATTGGCAGCTTAAAAAGGATTTTGGTGGGAGGGAGTATTTAAACCACTTAATTAGGCAAACGTTGTAAACCAGGGCTCCTCTACCACCCCCAAGAGCTGGTTGTTAAACATTGGCCAACACACCACTAGCCCTCAGGCATGACTCAGTGTTATTGTGTTTTGCTAACCTGGGTGTGCTGTGTGTGTGTGTGTGTGTGTGTGTGTGTCTACAATACATATTATAAAGCTGGGAGAATAAAAGAATGTTTGAAAAAGTAGCCGGATGGTGTACAGAGAACATGGGAAATGTGGTCTAAAAGATAATGAGACTATTTTGTTATAATAAAAATACAGGGCAGGGCACAAATAGGTTTACAGTTGTTTGAATGAAAAATAATACAATAATTAATAAATAATAATGCAAGAATAAACTGTGTTTTGCATACTCACAACTGCAAACACCCAGTATATTTAGATTAAAATAATTATAAATTTCACTAGTTTACTTACGGGCATATCATTTAAAATAATGTTATAAAGATACTTAGGACTTATTGATAAGGGGAAAAGTTATACACTTAGCGGAAAGGTGATACATATGGAAGATTATTTTTATTTATAAAAACAAGAAAAAATACTAACTTAAAACAAATATGTGTGTGTTTCTGTATTATAGAGCATTGAAATTACAAGCTATTGCCAAAAGGGGTGAGAAAGAAGGAGGGAGAAGAGGAAATTTAAAAAATCATAAACCTTTATAATATTGCCATTTTGATTAAATACTTATTGGTTACAGTTTGGAGTTACAGAGCAAAGTCTGAGCAAAATGACTTGTAAAGAATGATTACTTAGAAATGTAATAAGAATGAAATGTTGTTAGATGTACATGAAAAGTTTCGAAAGAAAGCATCTTCTCTGAGTTCCACAAAATTCACAGCATTAGCTGCTCAAAAAACCAAAAAATTTAAAACAACACAAATCAATAAGATTATGCAGATGATTGTACATAGAATGCTAAGGTTAAGTTAAAAATACTAGACGGCAAGTGTGTACACACACTTTAAAATACTTCATAAAAACAATAAAGGATAAAAGAGTCCCATAAAATGGAGACTAAAGCTGCCTGACCAAGTTCAAGCACCTTATAGACAGGGGACTGTTCCTTTATTCTGAGGAGCTGGAGCCTCATTGTCCACCTGCCTTTCTAAGTATGACACCAATGCCTCTTCGCCTTGGACCAGCTGTTGACTTTCCCTATGAATTGAGAGGAACCAAGCAGAGAGGAAACTTCTTTGTGAGAGAATATCAGAAGCCATGATGCCAGATATACAATATATACGTTTTAGAAAGATACATAAAAAGCAACAATCATCAGTGAGGCCTGGCTCCTATGCTCACTTTCGCTGTCATGTTAAAGGTTTGCCAAAATATAAGCTTCTTTTATTTCAGATCTTTCAAGTCACATTATAGAAGTGACCACCTAGACTTAATAAGAGAGAACACATATCAGAGACTTCACCACGTCAGATAAAGACAATCTCCCTACAGCCGCAAATATTCCTCTGGAAATAACACACATTGTTTACCCTCCCTGAGAACCACCTGTGTTTGTACGGCAATCAGACTTAAAAGATAGTAAGATACAAGCCTGGGAACCCGAAGCAGGGTCTGTTGACGTCATTAGCTGGTGACAATCCAACCCCCAATGTTCTTGTAGGGATAAAAAAGAAATAGGCACCTCTTCTTCTACAAGGAAATGCTTTTTCAGTTTGTTTCCTAGTATTTGCCTAGTTTGTGCCCTCCCTGCTGTTCAATAGTTACTTAATTTAGGGATAATAGAGGATCTTTACTTAGGACAATGGGCTCAAGCACTTCTGGAAAAGTGACTCTGTAATTGATATGAGTCCACATGTATTAAACACCTGTCAAAACAAATAATTCCAAGATCCATGTCAACAACTAATAACTTCACTGGAAAAGCCCAGCACTGCTAGATTTTCCTCTTCCTCTCAGAGTCCATGACACAGATCCCAGGATATTTCTGCCTGTCCTCAAGTGTAAGCAAGTAAGACGATGCTAAGACCTTAATGTCTCAGTGTTGCCAGCTCAAGTGGGTTTCTGAAGAAACTTCCAACGGCTATAGTCACCTACACACTATATGGCATGTCTATTGGGCTTTTTCTTAGTCCTTGCCTCAAGATAACGTTCAGGCCCCTTGCTTCACCTCTTTCTGCCTTTCATAGGCTGCTGCTTCTGCCTAGATCTCTCTCACATTCACTCCATCTTCAGTTGGCCAGTTCATTGATGTAATTTAATACTCAGCTCAAGTATCACCCTGAGCAATCCTCATGTCCAGCCTGGGTGAAGGATGGTTCCTCTTCATTCCCATAGTAATTTTGGATTATTGCCAACATACCACTTGGTATAATGTGCGATTCAACCTATTCGTAGTTAATCTCTTTTTTTTTTTTTGTATTTTTCTGAAGCTGGAAACGGGGAGAGACAGTCAGACAGACTCCCGCATGCGCCCGACCGGGATCCACCCGGCACACCCACCAGGGGGCGATGCTCTGCCCCTTCGGGGCATCGCTCTGTCGCAACCAGAGCCACTCTAGCGCCTGGGGTAGAGGCCAAGGAGCCATCCCCAGCGCCCGGGACATCTTTGCTCCAATGGAGCCTCGCTGCGGGAGGGGAAGAGAGAGACAGAGAGGAAGGAGAGGGGGAGGGGTGGAGAAGCAGATGGGCGCTTCTCCTGTGTGCCCTGGCTGGGAATCGAACCCGGGACTTCTGCACACCAGGCCGACACTCTACCACTGAGCCAACCAGCCAGGGCTTAATCTTTTTTTTTTTTTTATAGCAGTGGTTCTAAAGTTTGGTTGCACATTAGAGTGACCTAAGGCGATTTTTAAAGTCCAGGTGCACTGTCAACACTCTTAACAATAAAATCAGGGTCTCTGGGCAGTGGGACCCAGGATTCAGTATCTTTTAAACTCCCAATTGATTACAATTTGCCATACTGGAAGATAATTTTTGAATACACTTGCTTAATACAATGAAGATACATAAGACATGAATGAAAGAGCAGTGAGAACCAAGTAGCATATAATCTCATCAGAATGAATTTCCAGAGGGGTTAGACTTGAAACTGACCAGCAAAAGATTGATTTGTAGGAAGTCATCCTGAAGGTCTCATCTCTTATCCTGAGACCTGTGGCCAAAAAGTAAACACCCCAGGCAACACACTTTTGGAGAAGTCATAGAATTATCCTCAATATATTACTGGGTCTCTCTCCAACTATATTTTGAACTATTTAAAAGTCCTAAAAACTTCACATTTATGAGCATTTAACATGCTAGCTGTTCAAGTTGAAATCCACCTTAATCCTAGATTTCTGTGTAGTGTAACTTTTGTTTGTAATGAAATTGCCTGAACCCTGCAGCCTTTTAAGGGTTACTCTAATAGAGCTCTTAAGTTACTTTGGTTACCTCACAAGCCCTATTTCTGGGGAAGGGTGTGTTTCAGGTCTGGAAGAGTGTTGAGGGGGAAACATTTTCACGAGCTCAAACTGGACATAACTTGTTTTAATGCTTAATGTAAACATCTAGCTGTATTCTCATGAGCAATTCCACCAAGCAGAATAATGCCTCCCATTCTCATTTCCGCCTATTCCCTCCTCTGAACTTCCAGTCTGACTGGTTGCATTGTTCCTGCTCCCACTCTCACCCTGGTGCACTCTGCATTCTCCCCTCGGCTGGCAGGGCCTCCTGTGCGATCGCCAAGCCTCCTCCTCCCACTTCTCCCCTAATCCTTCCTCTCCACTGATTCTTCCATGAGGACAGACAATAACAACTCACAACCAAGGCTCCCTGCACCCATTAAGCCTGCAGGATAAGAGACTGGCTTGTTAGGATCAGCAAAAATAGTTGAAGAAAGAACAGTTAATAGCTATTTCTTTTAGCCTCTTCCTGGAATCTTGTGACTTACTTGTATCCCTATGAGAGAAGCTCAGGTCCTTAGCTCTCGCATTGCATTATCGGCACAAGATTTTCATGAAGAAAAGTTTAAGAGGTGTGAGGTTATTCTTTTTAGGTTTTCTTTATTTTTAAGGTAACTCATACCTAAACCATGTGTTGACTCTCTGACCTGGTTATCCTCTGAGAAATCACACCTGTTTAAACAAGTCTGTCTAAATCTTTTATTTGTATGGTTGCTGATTATTGTTATGGGTTCCAAGGCTATGACAATACCGTCTCAGTTATAACAGCTCAAAAGAACTCTCCTGGACCCCTTCTTTTTCCCTGCTGTCTGCCAGTGGGGTTCATGTCAGGTCTCAGTAAATGATACTTCAAACAGAAGGAGGAGATTGGACAAAAATAGAATTATTTCTATTTGAAACACTGTAAGTGATGAACATCTGCACATAAGCAGTTATTTAAATGACGTTTAAAATGAGAAACAACTTCCCTTTTTTGTTTTTCAAAACAGAAGACAGACATTCTCAATGATTTCTAGGAAACGAGGTTAAAATTTACTTGTTTAAAAGTTAATTCTCCACAATTCTGAGGTTCCTCATTCAATTCAATTGAGGAAGTTTCTACACTAGAGGAATTCCTGACAGAGTATTTGAGAACGGGAAGGCTAAACAAAAGAAGGAGAGAAGAATAAAATAGGGACAATTTAAGTGCTATCTTGGGCACTGACATCAGGAATGTGAAGAACAGCATCAAAAGGTCCCTGGAAAGTATGTGCCAGACAAACCCCCCTCCCTCTCCTGACTCCCCAACTGAAGAACCACAAATGTTTCCAGAAACGTGCACCCAAAAATGAATGTCAAAGAAACTTTGGTGAAGTCAGCTGCACTGTTTTTCATTCAGGGGGCAAAATGCCTCATCACAATTCCCGGTTGGGATGTTTGTTGATGGGGCCATGCAAGAACTGGAGAGAATTGGGTAGGATGACATCTCTGGGGGCCTGAGATACTAAACGTGTGGAAGGCAAAGGTAGAGGGACGGGAGTGTGGTCAGAATTGCCTCTAAACAGCAAAGATGCTTTTTTTCCAGCAGAAAACTCCTCAGCGGTAGTTTTCCATTGACAGCTGCCGAAAACAATCACTGTGCTCTTCACTCAGGTGCAGGTAAGCCAAAACCCCGCTCTAGTTCCTCCGGGCCGCCTTTGGCACTGCGGACAGTCTCCTACACACTCTCCTTGTGGACAGAAAGAATAAGTACATATAAAAATTGGTACATCTTTGAGTTCAACAGGGACCTGTATTTACTGTGGATACAGGGAAGTACTTAAGAGTTAAGTTCAACAAAATGGGGTCTAGTGCTAAAAATATTTGCTTTTAAACTGTTAGATAAATGTCTTATCATATATTACAAGTGATAATCAGGATAAAGCAGCAGCAACAATTAATGTCAACATTAATAGGGGTGGATATGCCCCAGGCACTGTTTTAAGCCCTTACCTGGATTATCTCATTTAATTCTCACAATAACCCTTCTGAGACAGGTTCTACGATTATCCCATTTTACAGATAATCATGATTCTAAATTTTCAGAGCATTTTCTCACCACAGGAATTTTTGCTGGCTTCTTGTTGTTTGTTATTTTTTTTATCTTGTTTTATTAGTTAGCAGCTGCTTATATAAGTTTTACTGTGTGGCAGGTACTGTTATAAGAATGTTATGTTAACTCGGTTCATCCTTATGACAACCCTGTGAGCTAGATACATTTATTATCATTTTGAAGATGTGGAAGTTGAGCCTCAAGAAGATAGAGCAACCCACCTGAGGTCACATAACTAGTAAGCCAGTAGAGTGGGACTCTAGCCCCAGGCACTCTGTCTTGAATGTTCAGAGGGGAAAATGTCTTATACAAACAGTTGATGCTCAAGCATTTCTTAAGTGTAGTCAACTAACCCAATTAATCGGGGTGGGTTGGGGTAGGGTGGAGTGGGTGAGTGGAGTGTGTGGGTATTGAGAAGGAGAAGTTAAGGAGGGGAAGGACAAATGTTTATCCTGTCTTTCTTCTCTCTCTTTCTTCTTCTCGGAACTTGTCAGTGACTCTGTTATACCTCATAATTAATTATTGGTGTAAGAGCTCACATTTCCTCTTCAGGGTGTAACCACCGAGTAAACCTAGTAAGGATGATCAACTGATCATTGAGGATTAGCAGCTATCTGATCTGTGAATAAAACATCACAATGTCAATGCTAATAGCTAAGTTAACAGCTTAGATTTTATTTTACTTAATCATTTCAGTACTTCACATTTATCAACAAAGTGAAGTATGAAATGTACTATATTGGGTAGGGTAAAAGTAGTTTCACAGTAGTTCATATGGCAAATAATATAATAATTAATAAATAATACAAGAATAAACTGTTCCACGTACTCACAACTGTAAGCCAGCTTCTGCCCCACCCTGTATCTTGACTCAACAATCCAAGCAACATTTCTATGTAACTCTTTAGACAATTCCTTAAGTTTCATTAAGAGAAATTGCCCCTACTTCACCATTGACACCACCTCTGACTCCCGTGCAAGGAGAAGAAATGAACATTTGTTGATGGAATTGTGAGTACCTGGAAAGCCTATGGTTGAGAGGCCTGATCTCATTAATAAAACATCCTAAAAATAACTCAAGTAGGGAGGAAATAAAGTCTGGTACTTTGAGAAGGGAAAGAAAGTAAACAAACCTAAGGGGAGGAAGTTGATTTATCCAAACCAAAGAAAATGAAGTAATGGGGGTTCTTCAGATGGTACTCCACTTCTACGCATGTCCTTTGGGTAACAAGACCTCAAATAGGCAGGTGTTCAGAGGGAGACTGGACCCTGAGAGTTATATATATAGACCAGTAACTCCTGCAAATCAGTTAAGGCATAGCGCTGAACAAAAAGAGGCACAGGTCTTTGAAAGGGCCCACAGGCGTGGGCATGGATGGAGCAGAGGGGAGGGCAGCGACAAATGGCTAGAAAATAATGCCTCCCAACTTTTGGATAGCAAACCCCAGGGAGTGGCGAAGACCGTTCTTTCTATCACATAACTGAGACCAAGTTTCCTATTAATATTAATTGATTTATTTTAAAAAATAATGTAAAATTTTTGTCCATTGAATATCAAGCAAAATATGAAGGGATATTATATATTCTCTCTTACCATTTCATTGGCATTTATTGCATACATTTTAACCTTAAATTTCACAGGAATAATAATAAATCATTTTCTAATGTCTTTCACTCTGGGAATAAATTGTCAATATAGACATATATATATAGACCCAAGAGAAGATTAATGGCAATCAAAATCCATGTTCCTCTCTTCTTCCTGGGTGCACAGCTGGACTATCTTTCCCAGCATTCCTTGCAATTAATGTGGCCTCATGACTGAGTTCTAGCCAGCGGAATGTGAGCAGAAGTGAGGTACCACTTCTAGATATAGCCCATTGTAAACTTCCCAGGCACATGCCTCCATGATCTCTTCTCTGCCCAACTAAATCTGTATGTCAAAGATGGCAGAGCCTCCTTCAGTCTTTATCACTGAATGACTCTGAATAGCATGAATGAGCAGAGCTTGCCCACCAACAAGAATATTCACAATAAACTGTTATTTGAATGAGCAAGAAATAAATTTCTATTGTGTTAAGCCACTGAAATTCTAGGCTCTATTTGTTATAACTGTTAGCATTACCTTAACTAATAAAATCAGAGTGGCTGATAAAACAACCACAAAAACAAACTAACACCTCTCCTCTGTAATTGACACATATTTGTTTGTGTCTTTTGTAAAGAACATCTTTCAAATTGTAAAACTGATGTAAGAAAATAGCAGTTTAAGCCTAAAATCCAGTACATATAAGGTTCATAGCTATAAATGTGTTTTGTTTGCCACACAGAGCATTCTATTTTACTTTAATTAGCTGCCAACATTTATAAATGAGAAGTTTTACACAAAAATTTGGCTTTTCATCTTCTGAAAAGTTGTATAATCTGGCCAATTTGGGCTTTATTCTCTGTTTTGTGTAAGTCAGCACTCTGCAGACTCATATGACTTGTCTGACCATCTTCCCTCTCCCACATTCCTTACATAGCCTTTGAGCACAGTGGACTTTGCCAGCTAGATTACCATAAATAGCTGGGGATTAAAAAAATGTGCAATATCAACTAGACTCTAATTATAATAAGGAAAGATTATTTTATCTATTTACAAGTTATGCCCTTGGCTGCTTTTGATGGAAATTACAGAAATAGCATATAAAACCCACTACTGCATTTGTTGATCTGATATTTT
Organism: Saccopteryx leptura; assembly: GCF_036850995.1. Taxonomy (NCBI): domain Eukaryota; kingdom Metazoa; phylum Chordata; class Mammalia; order Chiroptera; family Emballonuridae; genus Saccopteryx; species Saccopteryx leptura. The sequence goes on along the minus strand of NC_089506.1, from coordinate 185,518,242 downwards.
TGATGGGCCCCCTCACTGTATCTTTTAATATTTCCTATTAAAAAATTCAACATAAGATCTCATTTCAAAATGAACTCATTAGAAAATAATTTGTCATCTCTCCTCCCACTAATATGATAAAAATATTTATCTGATTATTTTCCCCATTTTGCCTTTGGCTGTTAGGATGGCCAACTCTGTATTTCTGTTTCAACTATGCTGAATAGGAAGTTATGACTTAAACATGTATATATATATTTCTTTTTTTATTGCTATTTCATTTCAACATGTGTGCTCTCAATTATGATTATATACTTTAAAGAATTCAACTTAAGGCCCTGGCCGGTTGGCTCAGCGGTAGAGCGTCGGCCTGGCGTGCGGGGGACACGGGTTTGATTCACGGCCAGGGCACATAGGAGAAGCGCCCATTTGCTTCTCTACCCCCCCCCCCCCCTTCCTCTCTCTCTCTTCCCCTCTCGCAGCCAGGGCTCCATTGGAGCAAAGATGGCCCGGGCGCTGGGAGCTGGGAATGGCTCCTTGGCCGCTGCCCCAGGCGCTGGAGTGGCTCTGGTCGCGGCAGAGCCTCGCCCCGGAGGGGCAGAGCATCGCCCCCTGCTGGGCAGAGCATCGCCCCTGGTGGGCGTGCCGGGTGGATCCCGGTCGGGCACATGCGGGAGTCTGTCTGACTGTCTCTCCCCATTGCCAGCTTCAGAAAAATACAAAAAAAAAAAAAAAAAAAAAAAGAATTCAACTCAACCCTTTCATACTTGCATTTCTTATAGGCTGCCTCAAATTCTTTGTGAAATTAGAGTATAAATAAATAAGTATGGTTAAATTAAACATTATAGTTAATGTTTAATGACAATAAAAATTATAGCAAGAAAACAAAGCTTAATATTCATAAATTAACAGGCTATATCCAGTTAAGATACAAATTTTTATTTGATTTTGTTTCTTCCCTTTCAAAAGTACGATAAAATTATAAATAAATTTCTTAGTACCTTTTCTGGATCATTTACTACAAACTAGAGCAGCAATTTTCAACCTTTTTCTTCTTATGGTACACAAACTAATTACTAAAATTCTGTAGCATACCAAAAACTATATTTTTTGCCAATCTGCCAAAAAAGTAGGTATAATTTTGATTGATTTACAAAAACATAATAGAAATTGCCCACCCTTTTTGCTCCAAAGTGACTTTTTAACAACTCAGGTGACTATATTTGTATATAAGGATTTCTGGTACCAAGAATTTACAAATCAGAAGTAACCTTATTATGCGACATGACCAGTAAGATACATCTCTGTTATATGACCTACGTATTTATGCTTCAAGACAGGACATTTCATATCAGACAGCTACTGTTGTTGGCTATTGTCACTTCTTTTTTTATTGATTGATTTTTATAGAGACAGAGAAAGAAAAGGAGAGAGAGAGAGAGAAGTATTCATTTGTTGTTCCACTTAGTTGTGCATTCACTGGTTGATTCCTGTATATGTCCTCACCAGAGATCAAACCCACCACCTTGTCATCTTGGCATTTCAAGTCAACAGTCCAACCAACTGAGCTAACTGGCCAGGGCCCTGTTGTTATTTTTTTAATTTGACAATCTAGGGGAAAAGAGTTCAGTGACTCCATCTAAATAGGCAGGTATTACATATTTTAAAAATTCTTGTGTCACACTGGTTGAAAATCACTGAGCTAGAGGAACATGCTTGATTTGCTTTTATTTTATTTTGAAAAAAATTAATATTAACATTAAATAGTGCTAACATATATAGATATATACATTTCCTCATTTACTTGTCCATTCAGTCAGTAAGGCATCTATTGGACACCTGCTTTGTGTCAAGAACTCTGTGTGAATAAGACAGACCCCAGGGCTTGGAAACAACTAATTTAGTAGAATAGGGTAAAAGTAGAATAGTGTAAAATATGCACCAGAGGGAAGAAGAGTTTCTGTCTGAAGAGTCGGGAGAGGTTGGTCACCTGGGAAACAAGTGCACTAGGTATTAAATGTGAGCAGATGTTGAAGCAGGGGGAAGAACCCAATTTGCTAAGGGATGGAGGCATGAACCTGGCGGAATCCCTAGTGAATCTCAAATCCTCAAATCAGCATCACTGGTGCGTGTCCACTGGCAGTAGGGGGTTGGAGAGAAGGTTAGGAAATGAAGCTGTCCACGGGAAAGTAGTAGGGACCTGGTCAAAGTCCTTACTTGCCCTGATAGTTATTCATTGTCTTGTAGCCAATGAGCAACTCCTGAGAGATTTAATTAAGAGCCTTTTATAACTAAATCTGTTGTCCATGGAACTATTTCTGGAAGATCTGTGCAGGGCCTTGAGAAAGTCAGTCTGATTACTCCCCTTGATCGATGTGGTGGCGTCGTGCTCTCCCGGGCCGGGCCTAAGCCGTGCCGGAAGAGGGACGGGCATTCCTGGTGAATGGGACCGCTCTTCTCGCTCCGCTCTGCGGGCCCCTCTCCTCTCCTTGCCCTCCCTCCCTGCCTGCCTGATTACTCCCCTTATGATGTGTTGATTTAATTTGGTATTGACATATTTCAGAAAGAATTGAGAGTAGCTTAAAAAGGTACAGATATAAAATTAGAAGCCACTAACATAAAAACTTGAAAGAGATGGTGATGAGAATTTAAGGGGAGCAAGCAGGAAGGTTGGTTCACATAACTGATGCCCTGACATCCTATATATCACTTGTTAGAGGTACGGCCCAGGGAACTTGACTCCAGCTTTTCTGGTCATTAAACATATATAGTCAAAATAACCATAGAGTACAGAGAGTCCATAGAGTAAAAGCAAGCCCAGCGCACAGTGGAAGCAACAATATTGCTGGTACAGAAAGGCATACTCTCTGATATAATAATAAATTTCCTTAATAGCAATCTAATAGCAAATACAGTAACAAACTCCAGCAAACAGTTTCTTATAAAATCTCCCCAAACTAAGTCATTAGTGTCATGCCAAACCACTTCCCCCATTCAGTAAAAGCAATTCTGGGTCAAGTTGATGGAAGCTAGAAATGTAGCTTTCTGCTGACCTCACTTAATTCAGGAATGATTTTGAGGTATCTATTTGAAAAAAAAAAGAGAAAGGACTGTATTTCAGTTACTTTTCTGTGATATGCTTTTTTTCTCATCCAAGCTTTAGAACGCTAAGTATTGAGCCCAGGATAGTACTCCTCATTAGCCCCCCAGTGCAGTTAAACACAAAGCTCTCTGAGAAAAATGGTCAACCAGTGAGGGCCAGAAATGACATCCTCTTTTAGAAATTGTGGGGCCTAAAATGATACTTCTTGAATTAAGAGGGTACTCATCTTCATTCACCCACAGACTCATTGATTGACTAATTCATTAATTTATTCAATAAGTACTTATTGAGCATCTACTACATGGAAGACACCATGAATTAGACCCAGGCTCTACTCTCAAGAAACTTAGATAATGGGGGATAAAGACAAATAAACAGGCAGACTATAAGAGGGGAGTCCTACCAAAGGCTTATAAAGACCTCGTGAAGGAGAAGAGAAGAGCTGAGGAAGTACTGACAGGGCATGGCAAGATTCCCCTCAGAAAGTAATTTTGAGTCTTTGATTGATCAATTTCCTAGTACCCTCTATAAAATAAACTGGCAGCTGAAATGAGGTCCGTTATGCTAACAGATTATTAACCACAATCCCATCAAAACTGTGAAATAGTTACTAAACCCGTTCATTTTGGAATAGCTGTTAATACATTTTTTGAACCTTAGGATGTGCCAGGCACTCTAACTACGTTTTATATTTACCTCACTTCACAAGTTTTTGTACTCTCCAAATCACCATAGGAGGCTAAGTAATGTTATTAATTAGCTTCTTTCCACCAATTAAGAGGAATAGAATGTCAGCAACCATCATAAGGTCGGAAGGTTGAAGCCCAGTGCCTACCTCTCCATTTCTGTTCTCCTCCCTGGCAGGAATTAAGTGTTAGGACCACTGTTGTTGTTTTTTTAAAGCCCCTCATGGTTGATTCATATAAATAATTTATCTTTCTATTCTCCACAATGGAAAGGTATGATCCTCAGTCATCTTAAAGTGATCTGATTTATTAAGAAAGCAAATAATAAAAACATGATTTATAATAGATGCTGTAGTAATAGTATAGAGTGAGTTCTCTATGAGCATTAATGGCTATAAGTTTATATAAATCAATGTAGCTCAGGATCAAAGAGAAAAATTCTATGAATAATTTTACATTATTTCCCTCTGATATTTAGACAAGTAGATAGAGATTACACCAAAAATCTGTATTGGAATGTTTGGACCAATAACTTTATATATCCTTTTGATAGGATGTTGCTGTGAGAAGTCCAAGTTTATCAAATAAAAAACTAAAATATATATTTGAAGAAATGCATAATTAGCTAATATGTATTTATTTAGAAAGCAAATAATAAAAATATGACTTATAATTAATTATAAATATGATTAATATAATTGATATTATTTATGAAATTAATATAATTAATTTTAGATACAGGCAGTGGTTCTAAAGTAGCTGGGGCAGCAGAAATTTTCCTTGGGGACTTGTTAAGCTTAAACTTATTTGTCATCTATAGAAAGTGAAGAAACTAGGCTCACATCTGGCGAGAGAAGGGAAAACGAGCCAGAAGCCAGCGTTAGGTGCTGTGCTCACCAGACTCATGGCTTGGGTTTCTGCTGCTCAATTTGCCTTCACTAGTTGATCCTACAGCTAAAATTTCATGGTCCCCACAATAACAACAACAAATCAACTAAGATCCTGGTGAAGCTTCAACATTTTATTTCATTTATTCCTTTATTTATTTCAAATTTTAATTTATTGTGTTGACATGGTTTCAAGTGTCCCACTCAATAAACTGTACCCCCCCTGCACCCAAAGTTCTATTTTTAATATTGCCTTATGAATGTACTAGAAATGAGCTATCTAGCCACTCCCTTCTAGGCAGGATTCATTTAATGGCTGGCGGTTCAGAGCGCTGACTCTGGTTATGAGCAGCCTGTGGGTGTGGCGTGAGAGCTCAGACCCCCTTCCTTTCTAAGTTCACAGAGAAGTTTGGCAGCAATACTCACCGATGGGATTTGAAAGCCTGCTGCTATTTTAGGATTTTTAGCCTCCCCAGATCAAGCCTGTGGGAGATAAGCCATGGATTAAGCACAGAAAGGGTTAAAGTAAAGAGGCAAATCGTCATTTAGTTCAGATAATCCAACCAAAGAGGGTGGGAAGCAGAGAGGAGGTCAGTATAAATATCATCAATTAATGCAATGAAAATATTTCTGAGATTTATTCTACAAACTGCCATTCAGTACCAATGGGTTCTGTTCATAAATAATCATTGAGGAATTTTCCGTTTAGATGAACATGTTTGGCTCTGAAAGAACAGCCCACTGGAAAGGAATTATCCCATTCTCATTGGCTTCAGGTAGGGCGCTATTAGATCCTACTACCAAAGTCTCTCCTGATATTTCCACCTGATATTTAGACAAGCAGGTCGAGATTATATAAAAAATCTGTATTGAAATGTTTGGGCCACTAAACTTTGTATGTCCTTTTGATAGGATGTTGGTGTGAGAAGTCCAAGTTTATTAACTCTGCCATGAGTCTGTAGATTACAATAAAGTTAAAAGATAAAAATTGAAAAAAAAGAAGAACATCAGCAGAATGAGTGTTGGCATATATATTCAGCAAAAAGTCTGAATTAAGAATAAAATCAAGGCCCTGGACAGTTGGCTCAGTGTTAGAGCATCGGCCCAGCATGTGGAAGTCCTGGGTTCGATTCCCAGCCAGGGCACACAGGAGAAGCGCCCATCTGCTTCTCCACCCTTCCCCCTTACCCTTCTCTCTATCTCTCTCTTCCTCTCCCACAGCCAAGGCTTCACTGGAGCAAAGTTGGCCCGGGCACTAAGGATGGCTCCATGGCCTCCACCTCAGGCGCTAGAATGGCTCTGATTGCAACAGAACAATGCCCCAGATGGATAGAGCATCGCCCCCTGGTGGGCTTGCTGGGTGGATACGGTCAGGTGCATGTGGGAGTCTGTCTCTCTGCCTCCTGGCTTCTCACTTCAGAAAAATACAAAAAAGAAAAAAAGAATAAAATCAAGATTATAAAACAGGCACTCTAGGGTCAGACTCTCTACATTCAAGTCTTTTCTTTGCTACCTACTAGTTGTTTGCAGTGAGCAGACTTCTTAGTATCTCTCTTGACTCTCACTTTTCTGTATCTGATAGAGCAGGAGTGATACCTGCCTCACAGGATTGTGAAAAAGTAAATGATGCAATGTGGGTGGAATCATTTAGGAAGCTGTAAATTGTTATATGACTCTAAGGTGTTATTAATTACTGTCACTATACCTTAGAATTAGTCATGACAAGCTTCAGGAATGAAGTGATACTTCTAGAGTACACAGAGTGTAGGATTTAAAGAGGCAGAAGCAGGAAGGTCATTCCTGTTTGGCTCATTAGTTGAACGAGCCCACCCTGTGTGCTCCCAGCTAACTGTACTAAGAGTCAGGCCTGGAGCTGTTTCCCACAGCCAGGAGCATGAGCACAGCAAGGCTGGCCCCCACCAGAGCGATGCTGGGCGGGGACATTGATTCTGGTGCGAACAAAGGATCTCGGCTGAAACTGGTGGGGACTTAATGGGACAGTGCAGTGCTTCTCAGACATTAGCCATGATCAGAATAACCTGGAGGACTTTCAAAACACATACTGCTGGATCCCCCTTACAGAGTTTCTGCTTCAGGAGGTATAAGCTGAGGCCTCAACATTTGCATTTTGAACAAGTTCCAGGTGACTCCAGGGCCTCTGGTCAGGGGCCACACTTAGAGAACTATTTAAATAGATAGTATTAGACTTATAGCCCTGAGTGGTACACAACTGAATCTGATTCTGCAGGCTTAAAGAGAAAAGGCAATTTTGTTCAAGCTAACTAGGGTTATTGGATGGTTCCTAAACGGGACAGGAAACTGATTTAGAAATAGACAGGAACTAGAGCAGTTCTGGTCCCAGCAGCACAAACTCCTTTGTCATGATGCCTGGGTATCACTGATAGGCTATATCACCGTTTTCCTCTCTTGCTTCACCTAAATCAGCAGTTCTCAACTTGTGGGTCGTGACCCCGGCGGGGTCGCCTAAAGCCATCGGAAAATACATAATGCATATCAGGTATTTACATTCCGAATCATAACTGTAGCAAAATTACAGTTATGAAGTAGCCACCAAAATTATTTTTTGGTTTGGGGTCACCGCAACATGAAGAACTGTATTGCGGGGTCACGGCATTAGAAAGGTTGAGAACCACTGACCTAAATTAATATTCGGAGTCCAACTGGCTTAGGACATGTGCCCACTCCGCACCTAGTAGCTGAGAAGATACTCTGAATTATAGGTCCTTTAAGACTGTGTAGGATGGGAGAGATGCAACTGAAAGGATATCAGGATGCCAAGCATGGTTAATGGACACTTAAGTAGCCAAAAAGTTCAGCAACAGCAAAAGAGCGCATGTCCTCTATCATAGTAGGAAAAAACCAGTCAGCCAAGGGCTGGGTATTCTAGGGGAGAGGAGCCTGTACTTGATCTAAATTGGGGATCTCTTATAGAGTCTTAACTTTGAAAGCAAAATGGCAATTGATAGCTTCTTTAAGAAACAAAAGAAGTGCCCACAGTTCTTCCTCCATGCCCTACATTTTTTCCCCTCAGCCGTTGCGATCTAGCCACGACAAGTCTGTTACGGGGTCCTTGAACAGGAAAAGGTATGGAATTAAATAAATGATAGACAGAGAATTAAAGATATATACATAAAGATGGGTTCAGGAGGACCGCATGGCAAACAGTCTCTACTGCTCCTAAGCCGATGCAATGGCGGCCCCCAGAAGCTCATCTGTTTTTATACAGGGAAAAAAACGTGGTCCATTAGCAATTTAATTGTTTCCAAGACAACTCAAAGACAACCCTCACCATACCATTTAGACCTAACTTTACACCAATAAGAAACTAGCTTCCAGCCTGACCAGGCGGTAGCGCAGTGGATAGAGCATCGGACTGGGATGCGGAGGACCCAGGTTCAAGAACCCAAGGTCGCCAGCTTGAGCGCAGGCTCACCTGGTTTGAGCAAGGCTCACCAGCTTAGACCCAAGGTTGCTGGCTTGAGCAAGGGGTTACTTGGTCTGCTGTAGCCCCACGGTCAAGGCACATATGAGAAAGCAATCAATGAACAACTAAGGTGTCGCAATGAAAAACTAATGATTGATGCTTCTCATCTCTCTCCGTTCCTGTCTGTCCTTATCTATCCCTCTCTCTGACTCTCTCTCTGTCTCTGTAAAAAAAAAGAAGAAGAAGAAGAAGCTAGCTTCCAGCCTCTTCCGGACAACATGGGTGGGACAAGTGAGAAGAATCAGGTATAGCTCTTTGTTAACTGGGCAGGTGAGATGGGTGGTTAGGCCCAGCACCTGTCCCCTGGATATAAAAACACCCTGCTTATATTTCGGTCCCCAACACTCAGCTTCAAGGTCATTGCTTCCAAGTCTAAGTATATCCTCAGAAACTGTAGGTCAGGAGCTGCTCACTTCAAAGACATACTCATCACGCCTATAGCTTGAAGCATGCTGTATAAATTCGTTGGAAGGGTTTCTTCTTCTGGCTATTTTTAACTTTTTAGTTTATTATAAAATATTTCATGCATACAGAACGGTATAGAGAATAACATAACACTCAAACTTCTAGCACCCCGTTACCTAGATTTCTCTCTCTTTTTTTTTTTTTTTTTGTATTTTTCTGAAGCTGGAAATGGGGAGAGACAGTCAGACAGACTCCCGCATGTGCCCGACCGGGATCCACCCGGCACGCCCACCAGGGGCGAAGCTCTGCCCCTCCGGGGCGTCGCTCTGCCGCAACCAGAGCCACTCTAGCGCCTGGGGCAGAGGCCAAGGAGCCATCCCCAGCACCCGGGCCATCTTTGCTCCAATGGAGCCTTGGCTGCGGGAGGGGAAGAGAGAGACAGAGAGGAAGGAGGGGGAGGGGTGGAGAAGCAAATGGGCGCTTCTCCTGTGTGCCCTGGCCAGGAATCGAACCTGGGTCCCCCGCACGCCAGGCCGACGCTCTACCGCTGAGCCAACCGGCCAGGGCTAGATTTCTCTTTTTGAAATAATCCCATCAAATATTATAGAAATGCTGGCACTGGTCCGGTCTTGGGGGTAGCTGGCCATTGGGATGGAGGTGAGGGTGGAAGGCAGACTTCTGGGCTACTGCAGAGAACCAGGCCATCAATGATGGAGCAGAGGGACAGGGCTGAGTATTTAGACCCCCAAATACTAAAAATAGGCAAGCAGTGGATTCAACAATTTGGAAGATATTAATTTTAAAAGGACTTTTTTCCCCTTAAAGATTTTTAGTCCTCATTCAAATTACCCTAACATAAACAATGATCTTTATAGACATTTACTCCAAATATTGTTTAATCCCCGTAGGTCTCTAAGCAGGTAAGTAATCATGTGGGACAGGGTGGCGCAGAGTAAGTACCCGTGTATGCCTTGGCAGGGACAAGCCTTTGTAATCTTTTAAAAATATAAGCAAAGTGATTAGGCAAAGTAAAGATAATGGAATGAAATTTTAGTCATCAAAATATTTGCAGTGACAACTTGCCCTTAAATGTTTAGGCTTGCATTTCCTCCCCTTTGCATAGCTATCAACTTAATTATACAATCAATTATTGGATTCTAGAAAGGTGAGCTCTTAATAAAAGGCAGCCAAGACCCCTATGTTGTAAATATTCATGTTAAAATCATACTCTCCTTTAGATGTTTTACTTCTTCTGAAATAAGGGTTTCCCACAACTGTATTTCCTTTGTGCTATTCTTCTATTTCCATTTAAGAGATCATTACTATTTTTCCCTTTCCTGTTATACCTTGAAAGTATTGATTTCAAATTAGAGCAATGCATTATGTAACTGGCATTTCTAAGGACTAAAATATTATAAAGTAATTTTCCCAGAGATTTAAATATCATAATAACTTTATTTTTAATTTGGCCATTTTAACAGTTCATTTCAGTGAGCTCTGTGCAAGGCCTTGAGCCAGACGCTGCGAGAGCGTCAAGATGCTCAGACTCGCTCTTATGCTCCGGGAGTTCACGGTCCAGGAAGGAGCTAGGACACATTGAATAATCTACAGGGGGTCATAATGTGACAACTGACAGAAGAGAGATGTGAAGAAGATCTATATAAGTACCAAAGAAGGAGAGATTACTTCCAGTTTGGTGGTCAGGGAAAAGTTCCTGGGAGGAACAATGTTGGTGAAGAATGAGAGAAACCCGGCAAACATGAGGGTGGGAACAGATATTCTAGGACAAGAAACCAGGAGTATAGTCAGGTTATATTTAGCAAGCATAGTGCTTTAATTCGATTTAATATACCGGTGGTCTCCAAAACTGTGTGCTTACAGTGCCATTCATGGTTAAACATCATAGAAAAATGACATACTCTGGTTCGTTCTTGGGGACTGACTACACTAAGTCCTGTAGGAAAATACCCATTTAACTTAATTTCCAATGCCTTTTCCATTTTTTCCCCCCCAAAAGTCTAGTAACATCTTTTGGAATGTTTTTTCCAGGGGCAATGTTTTAAGAAATGCTCATTATAGCACTTAGGAGCTGTAACTGGGGGATGATTAGGATAGGAAGAACTTGGCGGGGGTGAGGGGGTTATTTCCACAGAAGTGAGAGTTGAAGCATTATGAACTGATAAATCACCCAGAGTGACCAGAGAGAAAAAGGAGATTGGAGATAGAATCTTTACAAACACTGTCTGATACCTCAAGTGGCATGTAGAGAATATCACTTGGAGAGGCAGCAGATTGTAAGAGGAAAAGCATGGGTTTCAGAATTGACATGTGTGACAAGTGACCTAATCTCTAACCCTCACTTCTCTTATCTGAAAAATAATGCCCATCTTGTTGGGTTGTACTGAGATTAAAAATAGATATACAAAGCACTTCCCCTTAGTATACATAGAACTCGCTCTCAATAATCAATATTTTTAATATATTTTTATTTAAGTATTTTAATGAATTGCAGCGCAACTTTGAGGATTTCATGGCTGTATTAAGCCTGAATGTTGGAACAATTATGTAGGAGAAATCTCAGTACTGGTACAGGGAAGCAATCCCAGTTCCGACAGAGCCCAGGACAGGAACAGTGTGGTACAGGAATAGAATCCACAGAAGCCAGGCGAGGGAAGAAGACACCACAGGAATTTCCCTAAGGCCCCTGTGACTATGTTTTCTTTTATCAGTTTTCCATGAAGAGCTGCTGGAAGCTAATATCAGAATCTTAGTGAATTACTTGCTCTCTCTAAAAACCTCTGAGCTGATTCTGCCCTGGGCATATGGCTGTAGGTATCAATCTGGCATGAGGAGACATCCTTTGACAATAGTCATTAGCTGGCCTCCTCAGGGGCAGGCCAGGGGAGAGGCATCTGAGACAGAAGACTGAGCTAATGAGATATACTTCTGTCCGATGATGTCACAGTGTCTCAAACGCAAGGCCTCAGTCATTTTCAGTATGGGTCAATTGAGCATGCAAGGTCAAAAAAGATTTTGAATTTAGAGTTAAAAGCTCTGCTAACTGCCACAGTCGATTAGCTTTTCTCTATCTCATTACAAAATCGGGACAATTACTGTGATTTTATCTGGATCAGCTCATTTCAAACTCCTAAGGGATGGTGACTAGAATTTATTATTTTGCAGGGTATTTTTCTGCGGGACTTCTAGAGTGCAGCTTCTCAGGCCTCAGATCAGTTTAAGGAGTGTGTTGTTGTTCAGATCGGCCATTAATATGACTGGCCGATGTTCTGAATCAAGAAATCATCCCATAGTACCCAAGATGTTGATGGAGGAGGTCACTGAGGATGGTGCACAAGCCTTTGAGGCAGTGCTTAGGGCATCGGGTTGTTCAGAGCATTCGGAAGGGGCAGTGTCCGGGCGACGACTGATTTATGTGGGTGACTGCACAAGGGGGTTGTGGCAGGAGATGCTCATTAGTTGTTCTTTGAGCAAATATAAATGAAATTTATCCTAGAAATTCATAGGGTTTCTCTCAGGGAAGTACCTGCTGTTGAAAATGGACAATTCTGTATCTGATTTGTGTATATGGTCACTTGCCCAACAATCACAAGACTGGAGGAGAATGAATATATATAAAGCAGTAAACAGAGCTTCTTGAAATATTGTCCAAAGACTGACAGTGATCACCATCACCTGAATCTAGAATTACCTAGAAGTGCAAATTCTCAGGTTCGACTGGGCATATAGGAAACAAAAACCTCTAGGCAACATATTTCTAAAAGTTTTCCAGATTAAAAATAATTAATGTTTTCCAGAAAATTCTTGCTAAACTGAACTTTAAGAACTGCTGCAGGCCCATACTCAATGTAATCTATAATTTCCACTTTCATGAACTCACTGAACTAGCCTAGCTTCCAGTCTTTCTACTGTGTTTCTGGTTCTTTTATCCTGGTGCTACCTGGTGATTAGACCACCTGGTTATATACTGCTCACAAAAATTAGGAGATATTTGAAAGTAAATATGAAACTATAAAATATCCCTAATTTTTGTGAGCAGTGTATATATATATATATATATATATATGCTGAATTTTGTAATTTTCTCACCAACATAAATCAGAATTCTTTTAAATCAACTTTGTATAAAAATACCGATTCTTAGTCTTATGATTTGGTTTGCAGCAGAAAGACCACATTTTCTGAACAAATTCTGTTCATTTCCAGGATAACAATGGAATAAATTAAGGGATAATAAAGGAGAAAAGTAGTTACTTACATGGACTCTGAGCTGCTCCTGGGAAACTCACTTCAGATTGTAATTTCTCAATGTACTGAAATGAAGAAAAATTTAGAAACAAAGTGTATAACTCTTTCTTTTACATATTCAAGATATTCCAGATTGAATATGTACCAGTTCTCAAATCTCTGGATGGCCTTATTTCAGCTAGAGGTTTGAAAATCATCATTAAGCAAGCATTGCATCCATCCCTATCTCTTCCATTCGATGGAAGAGCCCAACTATGAAGTACCTGAATGTTAGGGATTACAAATTATTGGGAAAAATCATTGTTTTCATGTGTACTACAGATAATGTTAATCTACCTGATATCATATATATATATATATATATATATATATATATATATAATCAAAAGGGTTTGTATCTGCCTTTGTAATAGATGAACATGTTTTTCTAAGAAAATATATATTCTGTGAAATATATATATTTTCTGAGAATATATATGTTTTTCTAAGAATAAATACCCAAATATTATATATTATTTATATTATATTATTATATAATATATAATATAATATGTTATTTGGATATATAATAAACATATATATCTCCAAATAAATATATATCCAAAGACAAATACAATCCATTTGGGTGTAACAAGAGATAAATTTACATATAACACATTTATAAATGTCCAGAGATTCAGAGATTAATTACTTCTTTTACAGAAATTGATTAAAAGCATATGCCAAATTTTCTGATCTATTCTTTTACTACACAGTAAGAAACTATTTTTTGATTAAGTTTATCCTTAAAACCTAAGACACATTTGTACAGTCAATATTACTTACTAAATGAGTATTCAGCTAATATGGTTCAAAGGGATACAAGTCAAATAAACTTTAAAAATACTAACAAAATTAATTTTTGTATATAATTATTTATCAGGGAATACAATTATGTCTAACAAATATAAATATCATTTACCATCTTGAACTTAAATCTGAACTTACAACCTGGTTAGTAAGAACTGCAGAATTGTCAGTTCATATCACTTTAGGCAACTTTTAAAATAAAGATGATTTGTCTTTTACTACATACCTAGTCCTTTGCAAGAACCATTTTTTTCGTGTGATTTCCCATTCTGTTCCATGTGGTCCAGAGCCTCTAGTTGTTCTTCCAGCCAAGAACTTGCTCAAGCAGTTTTGACTCTGTTCTTTCAGCTACTAAAAGCTAAAGATATCTGCTTGTAAAGGCATGTAAGTATAGTAACTTTTTTTAAAGTTTCTTCTAAAAGTACAATTTATAAACAGCTTACCTCCACCAAAATCCATTAAATATTAAAATGGCCTCTGGAATATTCCTCATAGATGACAAATGATTAGTCTAGATTGATAAGAAAATAATGTTGATTTTATTTATTTTTTTCATAATAAAGATCATCTGGGCAAGGAAAGAGACCACATAGTTACAATAAGCGGAAAGATTTCTAGTCCAAGGATCTCAACAGTCATCATTCTTATGTTTCAAAGTCACTTTATTTGTACAGCTGTATCTGAAATCTGTGTTGTGGTTTACATATGGTTCTTGAAGCTTAACTCTTGGTGGATTACAGCTCTGTAGAAAGAAGAGTTCTGACCCCCTGTGTTCACCATATAAGCAGCTGGACAGATGGAGCTGAAGGGAAAGATGGGAATTTCAAGTTGAAGTTTGATCAAAAGCAAGTCTATGCTGAACTGTAACAACAACAGCAATGACAAAAAATGTCTAGAAGTGACTGTCTTTGTTTTACTGTTTGTGGATTCCTATTGAGGAAAGTGGTAGTTTGATAGTCTCTAGTCCCTTAATTCCCTGGGCGAGCCCCTGCACTAGCTTTTCCTTCCATTCAGGCAGTTTTATTGTGCCTTTTCTCCATAGGTCAGCAGCAATTCTGAGAGTCCTGGAAAGGGACACACTGCCTTGCATTCATTCCGGCTCCCAGTGTACCCTCTGAGACACGTCTCCCAGAAGATACACACCCCTTTTGTATTACTCCAAGTGTTATTGTAAATGCATTGTATACTCTTGAAATACACCAAGTTTTTCATGACAATTTACCAGATAGGGAAACGTAAAGAGGTTGATCTGCTGTGGAAAGCAGGTGGGCACATCCTATATACTGGCATCCATCCATCCACACAAATCATCCACTTAACAAATATTTGTTTAGCTGGTACTCCCCATAGCCATTATGTTATATGCTAGGGATTACAAAAGTGCAATGTAAGGACCAGAGGGAATGCATATGTTGTGAACTGTTGGCTATACCTTTTTACTCTCAGTGACTAGGAAGCCCATGGTCCTCCTCATGGGCACCAGCACGTTTAACTCTTGGGTGCACAATGGTTTGGAAATATAGTCTAGTGTCTCTGAGCACCCTGTTTTATTACACAATTTACAGTAACAGATAATCACTCAGACTCTTGAGTCAGACCCTTTGGATAAAAATCTCAGTTTGCCACTTACTAACTATGTGATTTGCGCAAGTTGCTCCATATCCCTGGGCTTGATTTTCCTATCTGTAAATGGGAATGAAGATGAAAAGAATAGTACTTACTTAGCTCATGGATTTGCTCTGAGGATTATCTGAGTTTATACAAAGGAAACATTCAAAATAATACCTGGAACATATCAAGTACTCAGTAGATATTATAGTTCCTTCTACATCTTCTAGATTGCAGTAAGCAATCGTGTGGGTTTTATGCAAATATTGATTAGTTATCAAATTGTAAAACAAAATATCTGAAAACTTCACAGCCTCTATGAGCTGTTTACCCTAACCTCAAATTGTATTTGCTTTGTTCACTTCCTGCCACCACTCTAGACTTCAGGGAAAAAGGCCCCTCTAGGTCTAGTATTTTTTCCTTTCAAATATATTCTTTCTCAGTTGGGCCTATTTGGTTTCCATATTTCTCCTGATCTATAATTCTTCCAGCTATCATTTGATTGTGTCTCTTCTAAATATACCTTCAATTGTTTTCAGGATTTTATTTGTTTACTCAACAGTTATTCATGTATTTACTCATTTATTAAAGAAATATTTTGAGCATTTATTATATGTAAGACTTAAGAGGTAAAAAAAAATGAAACTGCTATTGTTCATATTCTCAAAAACCTCACACTGTGCCAGATATTTTTAAAACTATTACATAATATGAAAGTGTATAGGTAAATAATTATAATGAACACTTACTGGGTACGTCCCAGGCATTTTGCCGAATCTTTAGTTTTTATGTTTATTTATCTCAGTTCAACTTTCTACCTATTTTGCAGATGAGGAAATTCAATAAGTTCAACATGTTTGTATAACTTGTGCAAGGACATATCAAGTAAATGTTGGAATCCAAGTTTTTGGTAGTGGACATTGAGTCTGATACCCCAATCCCAAATTTAACCTAGCTCAAGAAGTGGGGCCTGATAATCACAACAATCTTGTTCTCTTTGCTGCTGATTCATTCAGAAGTCAAGGCCTAAACCAATCAGAGTTTAGCTCTTCTTTGGCAACAGTTATTTTATGAGAATATATGACCTAATTTGGACCACTCACCACACAGGAGAAATTTTAATTATTTGGAGAAGCACTCCCTTATCTGCCAGCTATAAATGCTACTGTAGCCATCTTGTCAGGGGTTTGTGTTTTCATATCACTTTGACTCAGCTATGTTTATTTCAGGTTCAGTTTAACTCTAAAAAACCTTGACTTGGAGCCAAGAGATCGATGTTTTAGTCTTAACCCCACCACCCACTGATACTATGACCTTGGAACCCATAATAGGATTTTACTATGCTACCTTTCTATAATTTTGCATGGTACTTCTCTAGTCATATGTGTTTAAACTAGATTATACATTTTCCAGAAGGATGAATGGAGAGTTCTGTCAAAATTTATAAGACATAATCAAATTCACCAGGAACAATTTTTGCTAAGATCATTCTGTTTACTACCTTTTAAACTATGAGTTTTAATTCTCATATGTATCATCACCTCACAAAAGCAGGATAAGGGATATTATTTCCTCTGCATGTAGACAAGTTGGGGCAAAAACCAATAAGTTACTGTTGGATTATATTATATAATGATGAAACTGTTTATCAGTGTAGAAAAATTGGTATTTCCTCGTCCCTTTGAAATGGCCCATTACATAACCCTGATAATCCAAATTAAAAGAAGACAGCAGAGGCAAGAGGAAAATAAAATTAAAAATATACATTTATTATGTTTTTAAATTTAAGCACTGCATTACTGCTGAGCCACAGTGTTAACTGCCATTTTGAATTCACTCCATTGTTTTGATAGGGGCTTTAGAACTTTTCAGAGTCTAATTTTTAATTCAGGAAACCTTTAGGATTGCTGCCTAAATTCTAATTCAAATTACAGAACAGAAAACAAGGCATTAAATGAAGTAAGAGGAAATCCAAGTTAACAGCTGCAAAATATCACAATTGAATTTAAAAACTCAATGGACCTTGGACATTGCTTTCTTTTTTTTTCTTTTCTTTTTTACTTTTTTCATAAGAACCAGTTTGTTTTACAGAGTAACTGTTCTAAAAGTATTGCCTTTTTACAAAAAGAAAGAAAGAGAGAGAAAGAGAGAGAGAGAGAGAGAGAAAGAAAGAAAGAAAGAAAGAGAAAGAAAGAAAAAGAAAGAAAGAAAGAAAGAAAGAAAGAAAGAAAGAAAGAAAGAAAAAGAAAGGAAGAAGGAGAGGGTTGGATGGATGGAGGAAGGGAAGGAGGAGGGAGGGAGAAAGAAAGGAAGAAAGGAAGGGAGGAAGAAAGGAGAATAGAAATGCATGTAGTCTTTTTTTATTGATTTTAATTTATTGTGTTTCTATACATTCTAGTGTTTCCCTGAATGTATCCCCCCTCCCACATATTCCCCTCAACATCTCCCTTACCCTCCTCCCCATAGCGCCCTCCCCCCTTCCCTTCAGGTTTATCCCATCCTATCATCCCCTTTTCCTCTGTCCTCTTTTCCTCTGGTCCCTTTGATCCCTCCTCTGTCTCAATTCCATTCCTCAGTTCACATTGTTCATTGGATTCCTCAAATGAGTGAGGTCATATAATATTTTTCTTTCTCTGCCTGGCTTATTTCACTTAACATAATAGTTTCCATGTCCATCCATATTGTTGCAAAAGGTAAGATTTCCTTCTTTTTCATGGCCCCATAGTATTCCATTGTATATATGTACCACTGCTTTTCAATCCACTCGTCCACTGACGGACACTTGGGCTGTTTCTATATCTTCGCTATTGTGATTTCTGCTTTTGAAACAGTGCTATGGTGTTGTTCTTGGGGTATATTCCTAAAAGTGAGATAGCTAGGTCAAAAGGCAGTTCTATTTTTAATTCTTTGAGGAATCTCCATACTGTTTTCCACAGTGACTGCACCAGTCTGCATTCCCACCAGCAGTGCAGGAGGGTTCCCTTTTCTCCACATCCTTGCCAGCTTTTATTCTGTATTGTTTTGTTGATGAGCGCCATTCTGACTGGTATGAGGTGATACCTCATTGTGGTTTTAGTTTGCATTTCTCTAATGAATAGTGATGTTGAGCATTTTTTCATCTGCCTATTGGCCATCTGTATGTCCTCTTTGGAGAAGTGTCTATTCATTTCTTTTGCCCATTTTTTGACTGTATAGTTTATCTTCTTGGGGTTGAGTTTTACAAGTTCTTTATAAATTTTGGTTATTAACCCCTTATCAGACATATTGTCAAATATGTTCTCCCATTGTGTAGTTTGTCTTTTTATTCTGTTCTTATTGTCTTTAGCTGTGCAGAAGCTTTTTAGTTTGATATAGTCTCATTTGTTTATCTTGTCTTTTATTTCACTTGCCCGTGGAGATAAACCAGCAAATATATTGCTGCGAGAGATGTCGGAGAGCTTACTGCTTATGTTTTCTTCTAAGATGCTTATGGTTTCATGGCTTACATTTAAGTCTTTTATTCATTTTGAGTTTATTTTTGTGAATGGTATACGTTGGTGGTCTAGTTTCATTTTTTTGCAGGTAGCTATCCAATTTTCCCATCTCCATTTGTTGAAGAGGCTGTCTTTACTCCATTATATGTTCTTACCTCCTTTGCCAAATATTAGTTGTCCATAAAGGTGTAGATTTATTTCTGAGTTCTCAGTTCTGTTCCATTGATCTATATGCCTATTCTTATGCCAGTACCAAGCTGTTTTGAGTACAATGGCCTTGTAGCATAACTTGATATTAGGAAGTGTGATACCACCCACTTTATTCTTCCTTTTCAAGATTACTGAGGCTATTTGTGTTCTCTTTTGGTTCCATATAAATTTTTGGAATATGTGTTCTATATCTTTGAAGTATGTCATTGGTATTTTAATAGGAATTGCATTGAATTTATAAAATGCTTTGGGTAATATAGACATTTTAATGATGTTTATTCTTCCTAACCATGAGCACTGTATATGCTTCCACTTGTTTGTATCTTCCTTGATTTCTTTTTTTTTTAAATTTTTTTATTTATTCATTTTAGAGAGGAGAGGGAGAAAGAGAGAGAGAGAGAAGGGGGGGAGGAGCTAGAAGCATCAACTCCCATATGTGCCTTGACCAGGCAAGCCCAGGGTTTTGAGCCGGCGACCTCAGCATTTCCAGGTCTTCTTTGATTTCTTTTATCAATGTTTTATAATTTTCCAAGTAGAAGTCTTTAATCTCCTTGGTTAAATTTACTCCTTGGTACTTTATTTTTTTGGTTGCAATAGTGAAGGGGATTGTTTCCTTAATTTCTCTTTCTGACTGTTCATTGTTGGTGTATAAAAATGCCTCTGATTTCTGAGTATTAATTTTATATCCTGCCACCTTACTAAATTCATTTATCAGGTCCAGTAGTTTTTTGACTGAGACTTTAGAGTTTCCTATATATAATATCATCTGAAAATAATGATAGTTTATCTTCTTCTTTTCCAATTTGGATGCCTTTTATTTCTTCTTGTTGTCTGATTACTGTGGCTTGGACTTCCAGGACTATGTTGACTAAGAGTAGTGAAAGGGGGCACCCCTGCCTTGTTACTGATCTTAAGAAGATTGCTTTTAATTTTTGCCCATTGAGTATGATGTTGGCTGTGCGTTTATCATAGATGGCCTTTATCATGTTGAGGTACGTTCCTTGTATTCCCACTTTGCTGACAGTTTTGATCATGAATGGGTGCAAATGCATGTAGTCTTTAAATAATCAATTTTCATGTATTTTAATTAGCCAACTTTGCTGGAATGTATAGTTCACATGATGCTGGAAGGCTAATATTTTGCCTTTGATTTCTGTCAAAGACTCAGCCCTCTTCCCCTTTGCTTATGGTCCTAACAACTTTGGAGTGAAGAGGTGATTTAAAAAGTATTAAAAACATTTGTCTTAAGAATTGTGAGAAATAAAGAGATAATTTCATTTTATAAACTTGAAGATGTATAAATGCACTCAAAAATCTCAACTTTTAATGTATATCTCAATGTTTAATAAAGATCATTATAAAGATATTGCAATAAAACTAATAATCCAAAAAGATAACAATTCTATCCATTGCATAGTTTATTGATACAATCAAGAAGGCATACTGATATATTTCAAAGTATACTAAAAAGAAGTTAAAACAAAATGATTTGACCTTCACATAAGATGGCAGAGGAGAAAGCTCCAGAAATTGGTCCCTCCACTTAAGTAACAATTGAGCTGACAAGAACGGTCAGGACCAACCATTTCAGAACTCTAGAATTTAGCAAAACATTATAGTATCCAAGGAAGTATTTGATGAGGAAGGAGACTGGCAAGCAAATAAATCTCTGTCAGGTCACTTGCTCACTACAGAGATAATGAAACAGGAGACTTTATGACCACACATGACAAGAAATACAGTCTTTGAAAAATTAGGAAAAAATAAACAAATATAACTAAAACCCTCAACAAGTAAGAACAGCTATTCTTAGGGAAAAGGGGGGTGAATCTGATTTCCAGAGTTGCTGTATTACAATATTCAAAATGTCTAGTTTTCAACAAAATTTTATAATGCTTACAAAGTAAAGTATTTCCCATTTACAAAAAGAAAGAAAGAGAGAGAGAGAGAGAGAGAGAAAGAAAGAAAGAAAGAAAGAAAGAAAGAAAGAAAAAAGAAAGAAAAGAAAGAAGATAAAGATATAAATTGATACAAAATTATTTTTGAGGAAACCCAAACATTGAACTTTTGGACCTATGGGACACTACCAACCATGCTAACATTCACTTTATAGAAGCAAGTAACTAAAAAAAATACAGAAAAGTATATGCTAATCAAAATGGTACACTTGAAAAAAAATCAAACACAAAAGTTGGTAGAATTAGAGGAGTTAAGGAACAAAATTATTTAAGATAGAGAAAACAAATAGTGAAGTGGTAGAAATATGTGCTTCAGTATCAGTAGTACTTTAAAAGTAAATGGAGGCCCTGGCCGGTTGGCTCAGCGGTAGAGCGTCGGCCTGGCGTGTGGGGGACCCGGGTTCGATTCCCGGCCAGGGCACATAGGAGAAGCGCCCATTTGCTTTTCCATCCCCCCTCCTTCCTCTCTGTCTCTCTCTTCCCCTCCCGCAGCCGAGGCTCCATTGGAGCAAAGATGGCCCGGGCGCTGGGGATGGCTCCTTGGCCTCTGCCCCAGGCGCTAGAGTGGCTCTGGTCGCGGCAGAGCGACGCCCCCTGGTGGGCAGAGCTTCGCCCCTGGTGGGCGTGCCGGGTGGATCCTGGTCGGGCGCATGCGGGAGTCTGTCTCTCCCCATTTCCAGCTTCAGAAAAAAATAAAAATAAAAAAAAATAAAAATAAATAAAAAAAAAAAAAAGTAAATGGATTAGACTCACCAGTAACAAGACAGACTAGCAAAATGAATTTAAAAATGTGATTCAACTATATGCTGCTTATAAGAGACTATGTTGAAACTTAAAGAAACAAATAGTTTGAAAGTAAAAGGTTGAAAAAAGATATTCCATGCAAATAGTAGCCAAAGAGAGCTGAGATGACTGTGCTAATATTAGACAAAATAGATACTAAGAAAAAATTATTACAAAATACAATTGACAAAATGGTCAAGTTACCAAAATTATTAACATATATGCACCAAACAACAGATCTCCAAGTATATGAAACAATTATTGACAAAAATTTAAGGGAGAAATAGACAGGAATAATGAGTAATAGAGTAGTTAAAGACTTCAAAACCAACTTTTAATTATAGAACATCTAGACAGATTAATAAGGAAATATATGTGAACAACACTACAAACCAATTATATCTAATAGATATATGAAAGACACCCAAACATCAGAATACACATTCTTCTCCAGTGTACATGGAACATTCTCCAGGATAGACTATATGTTAGGCCATAAAATAATTCTCAAGAAATTTAAAAGGATTGAAATTATAAAAAGTACTTTCACTGACTACAGTGGAATAAAGCTAGAAATCAGTAAGAGAAAGAAACTAAAAAAACGTGAAAATAAATGGAAATAAACAGCACATTCTTAAAGAATTGATGGGTCAAAGGAGAAATCATAGGGGAAATTAAAAAATACTTAGACAAACATATATACACATACACACAGATGCAGGCACCCATGAAGCACAACATACCCAAACTTAGGGGATTCAGTGCAGGCAGTGCCAGAGGGAAATTTATCACTGAAAACATGTGAAAAAACATGAAAACATATGTCAAATCAACAAGCTAACTTCACAGCTTGAAGAACTAGAGAAAGAATAACCAACACCAGTAGAGGGAGGAAATAATAAAGACTAAAGCAAAGATAAACAAAAAATAGAGAATTAAAAGACATTAGAGAGAATCAATAAAACCAAAGTTGATTTTTGAAAATTATCAAAAAAGTTGACATATCTTTAGATGTATTGATTTTTTTGAAAAAGAGAGAGAAAAGACAAAAATAATTTTTCAAAAAGTGAAAGTAGGGACCTTGCTACCAACATTACAGAAATTAAAAGGAGTATGAGAATACTATGAACAATTGGATGCCAACAATGAGATTATCTAGATGAGATGGAAAATTCCTAGAAACACACAAATTACCAAAACTAATTCAAGAAAAAATAGAAAAGCCTCATAGACCTACAACAATAAGGAGATTGAATCAATAATCAAAAACTTTCACCAACAAAGTTCAGGATCAGATGACTTCACTTATCAGACATTCAAGGGCAATTAACAGTACTTCTACTCAAACTCATCCAAAGAATAGAAGAAGAGGGAACACTTGCTAATATATTATCCTAATACCAAAGTCAGGCAAAGATACCACAAGCACAGAAAACTTCAGACCAATGTCTCTTATAAATATAGATATAAAAATCCTCAACAAAATACTAGCAAACTTGACCATTAAAAAGCACATTAAAAAGATGTACACCATGACCAAGTTGAATTTATCCCAGGTGGTTTAACATTTTTTTAAATCAATTACTATCATGCACCACATTAATAGAATAAAGAAAATACAACAGGATCATCTTAATAGGTGCAGGAAAATTTTTTGACAAAATTTAACATGATAAAACACTTAGCAAACTAAGAAAAGAAGAAAACTTTCTTAACATGATAAAGGGAATTTATAAAAACCCCGTAGTTAATCTCATACTCAGTGGTGAAAGTGGATAGCTTTCTGCTTAAGATAAGTAACAAGACAAGGATGGATGCCTGCTTTCTCCGCAGCTGTTCAACCTTGTATTAGAAGTCCTACCCAGAGACTTTAGGAAAGGGAAACAAGCATATAAATTGGAAATGAAGAAGTAAAACTCTGTTTGAAGATCTGATTCTATGTGCAGAACATCTCAAACAACTCACAAAAAACTACTAAGATATTTAAAGAAGAACTAACACTTATCCTTCTCGAACATTTCTACCACCTTTTTCACCAAACACAAGAATAAACTCAAAATGGATTAAAGACTTAAATGTTAGATTTGAAACTATAAAAGTTCTAGAAGAAAACATAGGCAACAAAATCTTGGACATGTCTTGTAGCAGTATTTTTTTCCGATATATCACCTCAGGCAAGGGAAGTAAAAGAATAAATAAACAAACACCTAGGAATAAATGTAACCAAGGGCACACTATATCAAACTAAAAAGGTTTTGCATAGCAAAAAATAAAAAAAAAAATAAAAATCAACAAAATGAAAAGATAACTCACTGAATGGAAGAACATATTTGCTGATAAATCCAAAATTTAGAAGGAACTTATAAAACTCAACACCAAAAATATAAACAATCCAATTAAGAAATGGGTAAAGAACCTGAATAGACACTTTTCCAAGGAAAACATACAGATGATCAACACACATGTGAAAAGATGCTTAATGTCGCCCTGGCCGGTTGGCTCAGTGGTAGAGCGTTGGCCTGGCGTGCAGAAGTCCCGGGTTCGATTCCCAACCAGGGCACACAGGAGAAGCACCCATCTGCTTCTCCACCCCTCCCCCTCTCCTTCCTCTCTGTCTCTCTCTTCCCCGCCCGCAGCCGAGGCTCCATTGGAGCAAAGATGGCCCCGGCGCTGGGGATGGCTTCTTGGCCTCTGCCCCAGGTGCTAGAGTGGCTCTGGTCGCAACAGAGCGATGCCCCAGAGGGGCAGAGCATCGCCCCCTGGTGGGCAGAGCATCGCCCCTGGTGGGCGTGCTAGGTGGATCCCAGTCGAGCGCATGCGGGAGTCTGTCTGACTGTCTCTCCCTGTTTCCAGCTTCAGAAAAAATACAAAAAAAAGAAAAAAAAAGATGCTTAATGTCACTAATCATCAGAGAAATACAAAATAAAACCATAATGAGATATCACCTCACACCTGTCAGAATAACTATTATCAATAAACAACAAGTGTTGGCTAGTATGTAGAGAAAAGGGAACCCTTATGCACTGTCGATGGGAATGCAGATTAGTGTGGCCACTATGGAAAAACAGTATGGAGTTACCTCAAAAAAAATTAAAAATGGGATGGCCTTATGACGCAGCAATTCCACTTTGGAGAATATATCCAAAGAAACCTGAAACACTAATTTGAAAAGATGTATGTATGCACCCCGATGTTCATTGCAGCATTATTTATAATAGCCAAGATTTGGAAGCAGCCCAAGTACCCATTAGTAGATGAGTGGGTAAAAAAAATTGTGGTACATTCATACAGTAGAATACTACTCAGCAGTAAAAAAGAAGGAAATCTTACCTTTTGTGACAGCATGGATGGACCTGGAGAGCTATGTGCTAAGTGATATAAACCAGTCAGAGAAAGACAAGTACCATATGATTTTGCTCATATATAATATCTAATGAATAAAATAAACTAACAAAATAGACTCATAGAGAACAGACTGACAGCTGTTGGGGGGGGCAGATTGAGGGCAGGATGAAAAAGGTGAAGGAGAGAAAAAACTTATAGACACAAACGACAGTGTAGGATTGCAGGAGGGAAAGGGGGTGAGGAAGGTGGAGGAGAATGGGGGGATAGATGGTGATGGAGAGAAACTTGACTTGGGGTGGTGAAGACAGTGCAATATACAGATGTATTGTAGAACTGTGCACTTGAAATCTGTATAATTTTATTAACCAATGTCACTTGAATAAATTTAATAAAATTTTTTTAAAAACATTGCTAGAGCTAATAAATACTTTTAGTGAAGTTTCAAAGTACAAGATAAAAACACACAAAAATCTGTGTTGCTGTATACCAGTGTTTTAAAATATAGGTTTTATTATTGTTCGGGTATAGTGAGGTCAGCAGATCAGGAGATGATTCCTATTGAAGAAAATAGTTTGTTACAGTTGCCAGGAGGAGGGGTCATGCCACACCATGGTTAGGGGCTACTATGGAGGGACCATGTGGGCAATTACCAGGACCAGTCAGAAAATAAAGGAAGAAGAAAGTGTGGGCAAGAGCATTTATTGTAGATTCTGTGGCAAGGAAGGAATAAGTCGGGGTAAACAAGGTTAGGACTGGCTGGTTTGAATAACTTCAGTGCGCTTTGGGGCATGGAGGAGTTGACCCTAGTTGTCTGGTACTGGGCGGTGGGATGAATAGGGCAAGGAAATAGTATCCCTGAGTATGGAGCCTGATAGAGGCTGTGGTGAGGGTATGGATTTTGGATTGATTAGTTTGCATATGAAAAGCAGGCTCCCAGGCTGGTAATTTACTTTCCCTAGGAACTGGCTAACACTGCAGAGAGATACTCTCTCCAAGTTCAGTGAAGCCCCAGATGTCTAATCATCTGAACTACAGAAAATAAAAGGCATAATTAATATAACCAGAAATGAGCAATTCCAAAAAATGAAATGCAGGCATACTTTGGAGATATTGCAGGCTTAGTTCCAGACCACTGCAATAAAGTACATCACAATGAAACAAGCCACACAATTTTTTTGGCTTCCCAGTGCATATAAAATTTATGTTTACATTATACTGTAGTCCATTAAGCGTGCAATAGCATTATGTCTAAAAAACGTACATACCTTAATTTCAAAGGACTGCTAAATAATGCTAACCATTGTCTGAGCCTTCAGTGAATTGTAATCGTTTTGCCTTGATGTTGATGGCTGCTTGCTGATCAGGGTGCTGGTTGCTGAAGGATGGAGCTGCTGTGGCAATTTCTTTAAATAAAAAAGCAATGAAATTTGCCGTGTTGATTGACCCTTCTTTTCATGAAGATTTCTCTGTGGCATGTGATGATGTCTGATAGCATTTTACCCACAGTAAAACTTCTTTCAAAATTTGAGCTAATTACTATGCTTTATCAACTAAGTTTATGTTATATTCCAAACCCTTTGTTGTAGTTTCAACCGTCTTCATAGCATCTTCATCAGGACTAGATGTGTAATTCTTCTTTTCACTCGAATGCTTGGAGGCTACTGTAGTGTTATTAATTGTCCTAATTTCAATATTGATGTATCTCAGAGAATCGGGAGGCCCCTGGAGAAAGAGAAAGATGGAAGAACAATTAGTTGGTGGAGCATTCAGAACACACAGAACATTTATTGATTAAGTTTGCCATCTTATATTGGTCTGGTTCATTGCAAGTCCAAAAATTACAATAGTAACACCAAAAGATCACTGATCACAGTTCACCATAATAACAAATATAATAATAATTAAAGAGTTACAAATATTGTAAGAATAACCAAAATGTGACACATTGACACATAGTGAACAAATACTGTTGGAAAAATGGTGTCAAGAGACTTGTTTGATGTAGGGATGCCACAACCCTTCAATTCAAAAAAAAAAATATTATCTGTGAAATGCAATAAAGCAAAGCACAATAAAATGAGCTATGCCTATAAAGGAAACAATTCTGTTCATAATAGCAACAAAAGAATACATTACCAAGTAATAAGTTTAACCAAGGAGGTGAAAGAGTGATACAATGAAAACTATAAAGCATTGCTGAAGAAATGAATGAAGATCTAAATAAATGGAAAGGTATTCATGAATTGCAAAACTTAATATTGTTAAGATGGCACTACTCCCTATAGCAAACTACAGATCCAATACAGTTCCTTTTAAAATTACAATGGCTTTCTTGGCAGAAAAGGAAAAGCCAGTCCTCAAGTTCATACGGAATCTCAAAGACCCAGAATTGCCAAAACAACATTGTAAAAGAAGAATAAACTTGGAGGACTCATACTCCCCAATTTCAAAATATACTACAAAGCTACAGTAATCGAAACAGTTTCTTATTGGTGTAATGACAGACACCTGACCCAGTGAAATAAAATTGAGAGTCCAGAAAGAAACCCAAACATCTATGCCCAATTGATTTTCAAAAATAGTGCCAAGAACATTTAATAGGTGGAGTCTCTTCAACAAATGGTACTGAAACAACTGGATGGGCACATATCAAAATATTAAAGTAGTACCCTACCTCAGTTCATAAACAAAAATTAACTCAACATGAATCTAATTATAAGAGCAAAACTAAAAAGTTTAAAAGAAAGCAGAGAAAGGTCTTCAAAATCTTAAATTTTGGCAGTGTATTCTTTAACACTAAAAACGCAAGCAACAGAATTTTAAAAATAATTAAATTGAACTTCATCAAAATTTAAAAATTTTGTGAAGCAAAGGATATAGTGAAAGACAACCTATAGCGTGAGAGAAAATATTTGCAAATTATATATCTGTTAAGGATTTAGTATACAGAACATATAAAGAACACTTACAATCCAAAAACAAAAAAAACAATCCAATTAAAAAATAAGTAGAGGAGGGTTGAATAAACATTTCTCCAAAGAAGTTATGTAAATGACCAAAAAGCACATGAAAAGATGTTCAAGAACCTTCCTGTGCTAGGTAGATATCACCATGAAGTTCAGTTTTTCGATGTATCTCTGGAACATTTCATTTACTTCCCATTTTGTTATTGATATGTAGCTCTATAAATTAACTTACCAGTTTTGATTAGTAACAGTTTGGTGGTTTATCAAAAAGTTAAAAAATAGAATTACCATATAGTTCAACAATTCCATTCCTAAGTATGTACCCAAGAGAAATAAAATAAAAATATATATTCACACAGAAACATGAATACAAATGTATATAGCAGTATTATTTATAATACCTAAAAGTGGAAACCCAATGTCCATCAACAAAAGAATGGATAAACAAACTGTGCTGTATATACCTAATAGAATATTATTCAGACACTAAAAGGAATGAAGTATTGATACCTGCTACAACTTGGATGAACCTCAAATACATTATGCTAAGTGAAAAAAGCCAGACACAAAAGGTCACATATTGTATAATTCCTTTCATGTGAAATATCCAGAATAGGTAACTCATGGAGACAGAAAGCATATTAGTGGTTGTCAGGGAAAAGGAGGGGTAAAGGGGAATAATTATTTAATGTTTGCATAACATTGTGAATACACTAAATGCCACTAAGTTGCTTCCTTTAAAATGGTTCATTGTATGTTATGTGGATTTAACCTCCTTAAAAAAATAAAATGACATTCTAGTTAGCACTTCTGTGGTCAAGAAAAATTATTAGCATTACATCCCTTTATTGAATATTATTAGAAAAAAATAACAAAATTGGATTGACTGGTTTTGTTTTAAATTAATGAACACAAATCTCAAACAGGTATTCAGCAATGCTCTGAAATCAAAATATTATATTTTTCTTCTAGGAAATTGACTTTCCTCTTCTCTGAGATAACTATTTATTACTCTCTATTCTTTCCTTAAATGTCATTAAATACCTTCTCTCTCTTCAAAATCCCACCCCACCCTTCATCCTAAATGACCACCTCATCAATAACTCCCTGAAAAAATAGAAGCTGCCATATGGCTACTCCCTTACCTTCCCACCAGCCAGTGTATCAACCCTGCTGCAGCAGACACTGCCAAAGTTTCCCAACAGTTGTTTCTCATTTATCCCTTGCTACCAGACAGCAGATTTGGATTAGCTAGCAGCCCTGTGTTTAGGGAAGGTTGGCCTTGTCCAGCCCCAGAGAATGAATCACAATTGAACTAAACCAGCCATACTGGTCTCATTCCCAGGTGGAAAAGAATATTTTAGGCATGAGTTTGTAATCCAGTAGAGTTCCTGGGAGCCTGAGGAGAAGGATTTTACCAGATTTCTGAAAAAGACACAGAGGAGGAAGCACATCCCTTTTTCACAGGATATTTTGACTGATGATAACAATTGCTGCAGATGTCTTACAAGTGTGACAGTCCACGTGGAGGATACCAGAGCAAAGGATGGCTAACACCTGTGCTCTTGGTGACATGCTTGAGCCACTGAATTAACCAACTCTGGACCTGCCCCACCTCTAGGCTTACTCTTATGTGAGATGATCACTGGCCTTATTACATTAATTGGGACTCTGTTACCTAAAGGGCAAAGCAGCCTTATTGAACAAATGGAGAAGATATTCTTCCATCAAAGGCAAGCCCTTTCATTTGGCTTTGAATCCCATCTTGTCTGTCACAACACCTTTGCTTCTGGAATTTCTGCCCCCACCCATCCATTTCTGCATATTTATCTCACCCTTACTGGATGATTCTATTCAGCATATAAACATGTTATAGTAATTTCCATGGAGAGCTGTTCATTGAACTCTCCACATTACCTACCATCTCCAATCATTCCATTTCTGTTCTTCTTTTCCCACTCAAACTTCTTAAAATGATTGCCTACCCACACTGTTATCAGTTTCTTACATATTCTTTTTATTTTAAAGAAAATATATTGGCTTATATATATAACTGGGAAGTGAGTAGTAGATTTTTGTTTCACTCACAAGTAGATTTCACAAACTCAAAAAGTATCGCATCTTTTAAAATTTATGTCTTGGTTCTGCTCCTAGGTGTTGGCCTCATTATTTCCCAGTGCAGACATGCTTTCTTTACACAGTGGAAATGTTACCTATGGCCTTCCGGGTTCATGACCTCAATCATCAGACAATTTTCCCTCCAGTAACACATTGAAAAAGAACTCTATTTGGCCCATCCCTGTTCATATGCCTCTCCTACATTAATATTTATGGTCAGGAAAATGGAATGTCAAATTGACCAGACCTATGTCATATGCTCAGAGATCATTCCCTCTAGCCAGGAATGCTGTGGTTGACAGCCACAGAATTATTACAGGATTGAAGCCAGAAGGAGCAATTCTCCAGAAAAAGGTAGATGTAAACACAGAGGCCAATTAAATATCACCCTCTGGGTGTTCAGCACAATTACACCCCTATGTTCTTAAGTACAGTGGTACCTTGAGATATGAACGGACCAACATACAAAAAATTTTTTTTTTTTTTAAGATACGAGCTGTGACTCAGTCTGTATTTTTGTTCGAGATCCGAGTGAAATTCCAAGATACAAGTTGTGATTCGGGAAGCTGCTGCTAGTTGGCGCATTGGCGCACAGGTCCAGTATCGACAGTTTGATATACGAGTTGCCTGACTCACGAGTTTGGCTACAGAACAAATTAAATTCGTATCTCAAGGCATTACTGTATATTCAGTTCCCAAAATGCTCCTACATAAGATGGTGATCTATTCTGCATTAATGCAAAAATCCACTCACCCCCTCCCAAATGGAGACAATCCAAAGTCATACGAAGTTGCTGCATCTAGCTTCACATTCAGATCTCCAAATTCTGTGCAATCCCTCCTGACTCAAGTCCAGATAAGTGTCATCATGATATGGCACCTAAAAACTAAATAAAAAGTGTGTCTCCTAATATGTCTAAAATATAGAAAACATAGGACACTCACAATATAATTCCCCTTTAAGAAAAGGGACAAGGGGAAACAGATCACATTTGTCACGAGCTACTGCAAACAGCACATTCTATTAGAGACAATAAAGTGGGTCCAGGCAGTACAGTGACCGGAGGTTCTGACCTGTTTGATTCTGTTTCTGACCTCTGGGAGTCTTCTTTTCCTTTTCCACTATGACCATGATCAAGAAACAGGCCAGGGGGCATTTCTTTGGAGGAGGTTGTACTAAATTTGAGTTTTAGTTATATCATTAAGTCCTCTACTTGTCAGGATCATTTCAGTATGTTACAGAAACATGATGTACATGGGCTTAGATTAAAGAGAGAAGTAATTGGGCCATTTAACCAGGGAGTAGAGGCCCAGATGATTCTGAGTCTCAAATTAGATTCTCAGAATTCTCTCACTCGACCATCATTGGCCCTTCTCTCTCTCTCTCCCATATCAAAAGAAAATTTTCTAGTAGCTGGGAAGAGAACTGTCCTGAATTTTTTTTTTTTTTTTTTTGTATTTTTCTGAAGTTGGAAACAGGGAGGCAGACTCCCGCATGCGCCTAACCGGGATCCACCCGGCATGCCCACCAGGGGGCGATGCTCTGCCCCTCCGGGGCATTGCTCTGTCGCCACCAGAGCCACTCTAGCGCCTGGGGCAGAGGCCAAGGAGCCATCCCCAGCGCCCGGGCCATCTTTGCTCTAATGGAGCCTCGGCTGCGGGAAGGGAAGAGAGAGACAGAGAGGAAGGAGAGGGGGAAGGGTGGATAAGCAGATGGGCGCTTCTCCTGTGTGCCCTGGCCGGGAATCGAACCTGGACTCCCAAACGCCAGGCCGATGCTCTACCACTGAGCCAACAGGCCAGGGCCAAGAACTGTCCTGAATTATATTTTTCTCCTAACCTCTCTTCAGCTGGCTTCTGTCCTCTACTACTCTATTGCAACTGATCTCGTCAAGTTTACCCATAATCCTCATTTTACCAAATGCAATAGACAATGTTGGTCATCTTATTTAACTTCCTGGTAAAATATTACACATTTGAGCATCCATGCTTCTTGAAACACTCATATTTCTGTTTCCAGGACACAATTTTCTGGATTTCTTTCTGATTCTCAGTTTCCTTAGCTGGATTTTCCTTTCCTTCCAATCCTTTAAGTATAGAAATCTAAGAATTTGGTCCTGGGTGTAATTCTCTCCCTAATCTATACTTATTCTCTAGCTGATTTCATTAGGTGCTATAGTTTAAACACTAGTTACATGTTTATGACTCCAAATTTTTTATACAGTGTCAGTCTACCTACATCTGTATATATATGTATATATATACACATGCACATGTATCGATCAACTTAATATTGTCACTTGAATGTATACAAGGCATCTAAAAATGAATGTATTCAAAATAAACTCCTCATATTACCTATCTTCACCAGACTTCCCTCTCCCAATAAATAAAATTACTCACCCATATGTTTAAACCACAACTATATTTAAAACTTCTCTTTTCCTCACCATTCATCCAATCTATCACAGAGTACAATTTTTTAAACCTTTTCATTAAGTAATGTACATTTTATGTTCATCTCTTTCCATTGTCTGTACTCCTAGATCTCCTCCAAATCCACACACATATACACAGGAGTTAGTACTGCAGACTAGGTTTCTGGCATCCCTCAGAAACAAACTGTGTTGGCAAACCTTGTGGAGCTCATCCTACAGAGAGAGGAGTGACTTCATTTAAAAACAAAGGCTTCCCTTGTGCTACATGCTTCACAGGCTGACTTTGACTAGGAGTACTACAAACTATGAAATTCCCTGGCAATAAAAAACAAAGACAAGCCCTTTAAAAATCACCTGTCTCATCTGTGGAATGGGCAGGAACTTCTGGCTCTGAAAAAACACTTAGTTCCCAAAACTGGCATGGTCTCATTTTAATTTTACAGTTAAAAACAAATGACAAATTCCTCATCCTACCCAAATCCTAGACAGAACAAACCTTTATGTTTATTAATATTTCTGCCTTTAACAAGTTATTCCCAGCCATTTCTAGGCTCATGCCCATCTTAAAATAGGCCCCCAAAGGCCTATAATTTAGAACCATAGTTACCCTCTGTATTATTTTGCTAAGGCTGTGTAAAATAGCACCACAAATTAGGTGACTTAAATAACATACTTTATTGTTTCATAGTTCTGGAGACCAGAAGCAAAGATCAAGAAGTCAATAACGTTGGTTTCTTCTGAGGGCTGTGAAAAGTAATCTCTTATGCATCTCTCCTCTAGCTGTTGCTGACTCTGGGAATCTGGTCTTCCTTGGCTTGTAGGACCATGGCCTTGGTCTCCACTTCTTCCTCACATGGCTTTCTTCCTGTATTTCTGTGTCCAAATTTCCAGCTTTATAAGGATACTAGCCCTATTGGGTTAGGGGCCCGTCTTACTCTCATATGTCCTCATCTAAGTGAATTACATCTGCAACACCCCTATTTCCAGATAAAGTCATGTTCCAAGGTCCTGGGAGTTAGAAATTCAACATTTGAATTTGGAGGGGACACAATTCAACCCATAACCCCAAATTTGGAAGGGGAGGACACTGAGTAATGAAGGAACATTTAAGCCCTGAGTGAAAACAGAGAGAAATATTTACCAAAAGGTCAACAAAATCAGGCAGACCTCAGAAATATGGCAACTTGGGTTTCATTCTACCACAATAAAGTGAATATCACAATAAAGTGAGTCACACAAGTTTTTTTTTATTTTCCAGCATAAATAAAGGTTATATTTATACTATGTTGTAGTCTATTAAGTATGCAATAGCATTATGTCTAAAAAAATTGCATATACCTTAATTAAAAATATTTTATTAATAAAAAATGCCAACCATCTTCTGAGCCTTCTGGGAGTTGTAATCTTCTCCCTGGTGAAGGTCTTGTCTTGATGGTGCCATACTGTTGATGACTGCTGAAGACTCAGGGAGCTCTGCCAATTGCTTAAAATTAGGCAGCATTGAAGTTCGCCATTTTGATAGACTCTCGTGAACGATTTCTGTGTGATATTATTGTGAAGCTTTTTTTTTTAATTTTTATTTTATTTATTCATTTTAGAGAGGAGAGAGGGAGACAGAGAGAGAGAGAGAGAGAGAGAGAGAGAGAGAAGAGAGAGAGACAGGGGGGAGGAGCTGGAAGCATCAACTTCCATATGTGCCTTGACCAGGCAAGCCCAGGGTTTTGAACCGGCGGCCTCAGCATTTCCAGGTCGACGCTTTATCCACTGCGCCACCACAGGTCAGGCCTATTGTGAAGCTTTTAAATAGCATTTTACCCATAGTAGAACTTCTTTCAAAATTGGAGTCGATCCTTATAATACCCTACCACTACTTTATTAACTAAGTTTATGTGATTTTCTAAATTCTGTGTTGTCATTTCAACAATCTTCACAGCATCTTCATTCATCTCAAGAAACCAGTTTCTTTGCTCATCATAAGAATCAACTCCTCACCCACTAAAGTTTTTTTCATGAGATCGCAGCAATTCAGTCACATCTCCAGGCTCCACTTTTAATTCTGGTTTCTTGCTATTTCCACCACAGCTGCAGTTATTCCTCCACTGAAGTGTTGATCCCCTCAAAGCCATCCACGAGGGCTCGACTCAACTTCTTCCACACTCCTGTTAATGTTGGGGTTTAGACTTCTTCCCCTGAATCGCGGATGTTCTTAATGGCATCTAGAATGGTGACTCCTTTCCAGAAGGTGTTCAATGTACTGTGCCCAGCTCCATCAGAGGAGTCACTATCCATGGCAGCTGTATCCTTATGAAATGTATTTCTTTTTTTTTTTTTTTTCATTTTTCTGAAGCTGGAAACGGGAAGAGACAGTCAGACAGACTCCCGCATGCGCCCGACCGGGATCCACCCGGCACGCCCACCAGGGGCGACGCTCTGCCCACCAGGGGGCGATGCTCTTCACCCATCCTGGGCGTCGCCATGTTGCGACCAGAGCCACTCTAGCGCCTGAGGCAGAGGCCACAGAGCCATCCCCAGCGCCCGGGCCATCTTTGCTCCAATGGAGCCTTGGCTACGGGAGGGGAAGAGAGAGATAGAGAGGAAGGAGGTGGGGGGGGGGAGTGGAGAAGCAAATGGGCGCTTCTCCTGTGTGCCCTGGCCGGGAATCGAACCCGGGTCCTCCGCACGCTAGGCCTGAAATGTATTTCTTAAATAATAAGACTTGAAAGTCAAAACTACTCTGGACCCACGGGCTGCAGAATAGACATTGTGTTAGCAGGCATGAAAATAACACTAGTCTCGTTGTACATCTCCATCAGAGGTCTTGGGTGACCAGGTGCATTGTCAATGAGTAGTAATATTTTGAAAGAATTTTTTTCTGAGCTATAGATCTTGACACTGGGCTTAAAATGTTCAGTAAACCATGCTGTAAGCAGATGTGCTGTCATCCAGGCTTTGTTGTCCACTTACAGAGCACAGGCAGAATAGATTTAGCATAATTTTTAAGGGCCCTAAGATTTCTGAAATGATAATTGAGCATTTGCTTCAACATGAAGTCCCCAGCTGTACTATCCTTTAAGAAGAGAGTCAGCCTATTCTTTGAAACTTTGAAGCCAGGCATTAACTTCTCCTCTCTAGCTAAGAAAGTCATAGATGTCATCTTCTTCCCATAGAACACTGTCTCATTTATATTGAAAGTCTGTTTTTAGTGCAGCCACCTTCTTTAATTATCTTAGCTAGGTCTTCTAGATAACTTGCTGTAGCTTCTATCTCAGCCCTTTCCTTCCATTTTTATGCTGTGGAGGAAGCTTCTTTCCTTAAACCATATGAACCAACCTCTGCTAGCTTCAAACTTGTCTTTCAAAGCTGCCTCACCGGCCCTGGCCCATTGGCTCAGCGGTAGAGCGTCGGCCTGGCGTGCGGGGGACCCGGGTTTGATTCCTGGCCAGGGCACATAGGAGAAGCACCCATTTGCTTCTCCACCCCCACCCCTCCTTCCTCTCTGTCTCTCTCTTTCCCTCTGGTCTCGGCAGAGCGACGCCCCGGAGGGGCAGAGCGTCGCCCCTGGTGGGTGTGCCGGGTGGATCCCGGTCGGGCGCATGCGGGAGTCTGTCTGTCTCTCCCCGTTTCCAGCTTCAGAAAAATACAAAAAAAAAAAAAAAATACAAAGCTTCCTCACCTCTCACACTTTCATAAAATTAAAGAACATTGCCTTGCTCTGGATTAGGCATTGGCTTACGGGAATGGGTAGCTGGTTTAATCTTTATCCAGACCACTAACGTTTTTGCCCCCTTCTAATAAAGTTGTTACACTTTCTTATCATTTGTGTGTTCACTGGAGTAGCACTCTTAATTTCCTTTAAGAAATTTTCCTTTGTGTTCACAAGTGGGCTAACTATTCACTCGCTCTAAGAGGCCTAGCTTTGGGCCTGTCTTGGCTTTTGACATGCGTTCCTCACTGAGTTAATCATTTCTGGCTTTTGACTTGAAGTGAGAGACGTGCAACTCTCCCTTTCACTTGAATACTTAGAGACCATTGTAAGGTTATTAACTGGCCTAATTTTAATTTTGTCTCAGGGAATAGGAAAGCCCAAGGAGAGGAGAGAGACAGGGGTAAGGTCAGTTGGTGGAGCAGTCAGAACACATGCAACATTTATCAATTATGTTTGCTGTCTTATATGGGCAGGATTCATGGCACCCCACCCCAAACAAATGCAAAAGTAACATCAAAGATCCCTGGGCACAGATCACCAAAACTAACATAATGAAATTTTGACATATTGCTAGAATTACCAAAATGACACAAAAACTCAGTTTGAACAAATGTTGTTAGAAAAATGATGCCAATAAACTTAAATGTTGTAGGGTTGTCACAAACCTTCAGTTTGTAAAAAAATGTTGTATCTATAAATTCAATAAAGCAAAGCACAATAAAACAAGGCATGCCTGTAACTGAAATGTAATGTTACAGCCCATGCATAAAGAGTCCTAAGATTTCTTTAGTTTCCAAAAAATTCTTTGGGCTTATGAATAGATAAGAATACTGGAGAGAAGTGAGACATGGGAGGGGGTAAGGTGATAAATCATTGGCTTTGATGTAAAGGTCAAGTGCTTGGCTATAAAAGTAAAAAACCAATAATATCAGATTCTAAGAAATTGAAACCAACAATTGCAAGAGACTAGGGCCCATTCAAATGATACAGTTAGTTGCTCTAATTCCAGCACATTCTCAGAGCATTTTCTTAGAAGAGGGCACAGACTTCATCTACTGGAGGACTCAGAGTTGACTGTCCATGCTTTGACAAGGGGGGATATGCATTTCTATACTTGAGTTCCTCACAGGGGTCTCCCTTTCTACTCAAACCTCCTTAATGTCTGGCATAGTAGAGGGTAGTTGGAGTCTTATACCTGCTATGTGGTCCATCTTTCATGTGGCATGGGGAAAACTTCTTCTGTCAACTTGTAAAAGATAATAGTGAAAAAGGCCAATAACCTGTTAATATTATTATGCAAATATTTTCAACTTTGCATATACCCTGAGGGTGTCAGGGACTGCCTGTCACAATGTATCTATTCAATAACTGTGAGAGACTTGCATTTATACAACCCCAAATGTCAACATTAAACTTTTCTGAGGCTAATAAATGAGATCTTCATACACAAAGCACATGGTCATCCAAAATTTTCTATTTGAAACCACAAGGACTGAAAAATGGGAAGAAGAAAAATTTATTTCTAGCCCCTTTCCAACACTGTCATGGCTTCTCATTAGGTCATCTCCAGTTGGTAAAATGGAAAAAACATGAGCTTTGACATCAGAGATAAGTGGATAAATCCTAACCTGATTTGAGACCTCAGGGAAGTCACTGTCTGCATTTCTTCTTTGGGGCATATAGTGTAGAGCAGGGGTCCCCAAACTACGGCCCGCAGGCCACATGTGGCCCCCTGAGGCCATTTATCCAGCCCCCACCACACTTCTGGAAGGGCACCTCTTTCATTGGTGGTCAGTGAGAGGAGCATAGTTCCCATTGAAATATTGGTCAGTTTGTTGATTTAAATTTACTTGTTCTTTATTTTAAATATTGTATTTGTTCCCGTTTTGTTTTTTTACTTTAAAATAAGATATGTGCAGTGTGCATAGGAATTTGTTCATAGTTTTTTTTATAGTCCGGCCCTCCAACGGTCTGAGGGACAGTGAACTGGCCCCCTGTGTAAAAAGTTTGGGGACCCCTGGTGTAGAGGAAGATACAAATAAATAGACAATTATAGTTGATAGGGATGGTGAAGTGGGAGAGAAATTATGAGAGCACTAGGGAGGACAGCTAACTCAAATTTGAAGGAAGAAGAAAAGCATTTTGGAGGATATGGCATGTACCGTATTTCCCCATGTAAAAGATGCTCCCATGGATAAGACACACCTTAATTTGGGGGCCTGAAATCTTGAAAAAATTATATTACATAAAGTTATTGAACTCAAGTTTTATTCATCATAAAATTCATACAACTCCTCAAACAGAACATGAAAGTAAAATAAAATCTACAGCCACTGTATAAGATGCACCCAGGTTTTAGATCCCAAATTTTTTGAAAAAGAGTGCATCTTATACATGGGAAATATGGTATTCAAAGGAGAAATCAGTTGGAATTTGCTTGCTAATGGGAAGGGGGTGAGAGGAAGTGGGGGGAGCAGAGCACTTCTAGTCAGAAGCAAAGGGAAAAGAACTTAGTAATTAAAACTTGACTCTACGGAAAAAAAGCCTTTGTTTTTTTCAGAGATGAGAAATGTTGAAGAGAATATAACATCAAAAAATTGAACGTGGTATAATTGTGACATGTAAGGAGTGATGTAAGATAAAACTATAAAACAGGTAGAGGGTCGGACCTCCACTGATTGTAAGGTTAGCTAAGGAGGACAGATTTGACGTGCAGTAAAATGGAGCTAACTTAGGATTTAGGCCAGGGAGAAACATGAGGTGTGCACTGTAGAATCTTCACTCAGGTCACAGTGTTGAGGAGCCATTAAACAAGAACCATAATGATAGTAAAATCAGGAGAGACTTTTGTAGTCAGGGGCCTGGACAAGGGCAGTAATGGTGAAGATAGAAAAAAAAAAGAAGAAGGATACAAGAACTATTTGAGAGGCATCATCATTCATAGTATTTAGCAATTGATTGGATGCATGGGGTGAGGAAGAGAAAAGAATCAAAACAGCACAGATTTCTAATATGAGCCCCAGGGTAGCTGGTGGCACCTACCCCTGGGCTAGAGGATATGAGAGAAGGAACAGATCTGGGGCAGGACGCTAATGTGCAGGCAGAATGTGAACTGACTATGAGAATGTTGGTGGAGATGTCCAGTAGGCTGTTGGATATTGAAGTATGGGGTCAGAAAGAAGATCACACCAATGGTGAAGACTTGGTTCTTCTCAACAGATTGTGTGCCCTGAAGGCAGATCACCAAGGGAGCATGTATAGAAAGAGCAGGCAAGAGGGCTGCAATCCCACAAAAAACTTGCAAAATAGGGATATAATTTCCCAAGGCCTTTATGAAAAATCTATGAGCTAGCATACAGCAGAATGCTTGACTCACAGTACCAGCTCAATAAATATTTATTTATTAAATAAAATATTGAATCATTGAACCAAAACATATACCCAATTGACTAATTTCTTTGTAGAGATTAAGCAAAGTGAAATTAAAAGTTTACCATCTTTGAGGAAATTTTATGAAGAAAATGCAGGATATGCCCCTATAAAAAGATACCTGCCTTAATCAAAAGAGCCATGACTCATAAGGAACAAGGCCTCTTGCTTTTTCTTAGACAAGAAATGATAATGGAAGGAGATTTGACTAGGGGTGGTGAACACAGAATACAATATACAGATTGTGTATTATAGACTTATACACCTTATATACTTTTAATAATCAATGGCATCCCAATAAATTCAATTAAAAATGAGAAGGAAAAAACCAAGTAAAAATAAAATTCAAGATAACTATTTATAAAAAAAGGTCACATTTGTTAGCA
This sequence comes from Saccopteryx leptura, assembly GCF_036850995.1. Taxonomy (NCBI): domain Eukaryota; kingdom Metazoa; phylum Chordata; class Mammalia; order Chiroptera; family Emballonuridae; genus Saccopteryx; species Saccopteryx leptura. The sequence goes on along the minus strand of NC_089506.1, from coordinate 185,478,142 downwards.
CCCAGTCAGCTATTTAAAACTGACCTCTGATCTTGACATTTACAAGCAAAAGGAAGTCTTTAGTTATGTAACAGGCCCGCAGTTCAAGCATCCCGCCTGTAACAACAATAACAGAAGCCCATTTGTCATTGTGCCTGACTATTCAAAACGACATCTCTTCACCAGCTTGTATTTTTTTCCTTACATTCTGTGAGGCTCCAAATTGATGCCTAATAATCTGGTAAGGAAGTAAAGGCTGACATCTGTTTAGATAGGAGAATGTGTGTGTTTTAAAAGGAAACTCTTCTGCTGTAAAATTGACCAGAATAAAATTGTTTAGCAAAATTCCCATAACTACCTTTTATGTGATAAAAAAAATCCATGCCAGGTCAAACAAATGGCTTGTGATTTTTATGGCATTAAAGTAGACTTCCAAATAGATTGGAAAACAAAAACTCATTCACAAAAACTCATGATTCCAGATTGGCATATCAAGCATAATTTCTGAGCATTGGCAGAAATGAATACTCCTACCCAGGGCACATTACTTATTTCAAATAAACTTGACATCAACAGATCCACTGTTGCATTTAAACAATGAAAAAACAAAACAAAACAAAAAAAAACACACGTTTTCGGGAGGCAATCTTATCAAATGCATCAAATCACATTTTGCCAATTATACACGTATTCAGAAGTCTAAACGTTGCTGGATATCTATATTCTTTCAATTTCTAAATGTAAAGAAAATATAGATTGAACACCGAGGGCAAATAATAGGAGTTTATTTCAGAGCCTTAGGTATAAAATGATGAATAACTTTTGGGTATTAAGTCAAACATACTAGTCTTTTGTCTTTGTGTTTCTTTGCTTATTATACTGAGAGTTAAAGGTAGAGTGTCAGTTAGAAGGTTTAAACCCCAGCTACTCCCTATGCAGGAGGCTCACTGTGATTCTCCCACTAAGAAAAGGGGTTAGTAAAGGATCCAGGAGACTGAATCTAAGTTCCAGCTCAAAATTTTACCTGGAGTTTCCAAGAAACAGCACCTCATAAAAGTCACACAGTTATATAGCAATGGAATAGAATTGAGAGTCTATAAAGTTATACATCTATCAACAATGATTTTTTGTGAGTCTGTTTAACAAATGGTGCTGGCAAAACTGGATATCCACAAGCAAAAGAACATTCAAGTTATCAGGGCAATGTATTCAATACTATGTGCAACAGTATGGTCAAAGGGTTGAATGAGCCAGGCAGAGATTGTCATTTGTACCCAGGCAAAATATCCACCTTTTTTAGTCCTCATGCAAATATGAGTGGTCAGAAATAAATAAAAATTTGTTAAGTGAGTTTTTGTCATAGAGGGTGGCTCAACTGGTGGCTGTCCACCCCTATTTTGTACTCTCCTTTTCCTCCTTCATGCTGCCTGACGTGTCATTAGACTGGCTGCAGCCTCAGCTACATCTTGGACCTTGAGGATGAAAGCCATGTCTGTGAATGCATGAAGAGACAAGGCGCAGGCCTCGGAGGGTTTAAGGGCTGACACCTTGTTCTGGGCTACCTGTGTCTAGACTGACTTTATATTAGTAAAAAATAAACATCTACTCATAGGTCATTCTTATTTCAGTTGTTCGTATTATGTACCCAAGAATAATTCTAACTAATGCAATCCATTCCTGTGCATGCAAGGGCACAGAGCAATGGTGAATAGAACCTAGGTCTGTAGGCTTGGGTTAGTAGCTTCAACGTAGAGTGGGCACTTGTTAGAAATAAAAATTCTTGACCTCCCCCTGCTCCAACCAATCTCAGAACTACTGAATCAGAAACTCTGGGAATGAAGCCCCGTCTAACAAGCCCTCCAGGTTCCAGTTTGGGAACCAAGGTAATTTCTTCTTGTTCACTGCTGCTTGAGTAGGAAGTTCTTTTAAATGGCTTTGGCCTATGAACACATGTTCTTAAGAATAGGGACATTAGATTTTAAAAATGTTGAGGTACTAACATCAGCTTCACCGTTCATTAACGGAATGTTCTTGGGCGAATGACTTAATGTTTTTGAGTCTCATTTTTTAATAATAGCACACCTCATTAGTGTTCTTGTTTGGATCAAATGAAATACCTATAAATCTAAGCACAGTACCTGAAACACTGTAGCTTCTTAATAAATGTTAATCCCTTCATTCACTGTCTACCATTTGCAATATAGAGCAGGCGTCTGGAACGAGGCAGGTATTCCTGTAAGATCCAAGCTTATACACCCCCTCACTTCACCCCCTTTTCACTCTTTGTCTCCTTTATTGCTTCTGTTATTCTTTAAAATGGAGGAGAACCTTAGGCAGGGAGATCCCTGTGGGGGAATAAAAGAGAAAGCATCTTAACATAGCTGGTCAAGTTCACTACAGAGTGAGAGTAGAGGAAAGGCCTGTTACAAGTTCATTTGTGGCCTTTGGCAATATTCCTCTCACCAGGTAAGGAAAAAATTATACCTCACTGGAGTATAAGCTATTATTTAGAAGAAAAAGGCTTAGATGTGTTTTTATTTTTCTAAAAATTGGGAAATGAAACTAGCACAGTCATCTCCATTGAAATGTCTCTGTGTTTTGAAAGTCACCAATACATCTCTCTTTGAAAACAAAAGGGGAAAAATTATTTTTATGCTCCAAGAGTTCAAAAAGGCTCCTCTTGTTGTGTCTTGTCTCATTCCTACCTAAAAAAAAAAAAAAAAAAAAAAAAAAAAAAAAAAAATCCAACTGTTAGATAATAAAGGTCAAGTTCCCCAAGAAACTTCCTACCTCTTAGCTTTTGCATCAAATCATATTTATCACAATATATATCTAATATTTTACTGGATACAGTATCTAGAAGATGCCCGAAGCTACCTAATTTTGACTCTATAGTTATTCTAGTCTGAGCAAAATCAGAGAATGGACAAAAGCAAACAGAAGATCAAAGAGATGATGTAGAAAGGAGGACAAGGTTAGATACCACAGTTCCTTTAAGGGGGTCGGGGTGTGTGTGGGGGGGGCGACTTCCTGGCTGAAAGGCTGTAAGATTGTGAGTGTTGGAGAAGAGCTGTTGTATTATGTTTGGGTAGCTTTCAAACACCTTGAGAGACAATAAAAATAAATAAAAAGGAAGAAATCTCTTACATACACTAGCCCATGACACAAAGAATCACACAAATCTATTATGACCGTTAGCAGGAGGGGAGATAAAGAACACACACTGAGAATTTACTAAGAGACATGTTCACTTATTTTAATCCTCAGGACAGCCCCATGAAACCAGTATGTTTACCCCCTTCTAGATAAGACAGCTGTGACTCAGGAAAATTAAGTGAATTGCCCAAGGTCATAAAGCTAGCAAGCAATGGAGCAGGAACAAAGCCTGAGCCTCCTGGGTCGGCAGCTGGGCGCTGGGACCAGAGGCTGCTGATGAATGAGGGAGACACTGGGCCAAAGTTCTTCTGCCAGAGGAAGCGTCTCAGGAACTGGCCTGCTGCGTCCTCGCCACCGGGGTCTCTGGCTCTGTGCTCCATTGTGAAGCTGGGGGGTTTCCTGACACGTTCTCAGCGCAAAAGCTGTGGCATCTCAGCACAAGAGCTGCGGGATCTGTTTGCTTGTGTATGGTCAAAAATGCCGCCCACCCAAGCGCCTTTCTTTCTCTCCCGTTTGCACTGGTGACAAAAGCCAGCACACATGCAAACAGTGTTTACTCTTCCTTCCCCCTGTGTCTGACCACTTGTCCTCCTTTCCTATCCCCCTCTGGTTCTTCATCTACTACCCAATTGCCATCGCCAGGCCTTTCCCTCCCACTGATCTTACACTATAGGAAATCTAATCAAGACTTTCCTTAGCAAAACTGTGTAATGTTTTGAGCTATTTGCCATTGTAACCCAGATCAAGACTTGGATTCTTATGACCCTTTCTCATTCTGACTGAATTGCTGCAAGCTAACTTACTACAGCTGTGAATGGCCCAGATTATAAATCTTAATTGCAAAGTATCCTGATCTCATATTTCTTTTTAATTTTTTTTTTTTACAATGGTGCCATGACTGCAGAGAAATAAAGAATAATTGTTAGCTAGAGGGAAGCCAACAAGAATTCTGTTTACTCAGTGACCTCACAAAGGAAGTGGCCACAATCTCTTTATTTTCTCATGATTTCTTTTCTTTGCCCCCCCTCCTTGTGAAACAGCAGACCCCTTGCTGAGAGGAACCTTAGAAAGGTTCAGTTTAAGTAAACTGAGGCCCAGGACCAACAGAGTCTTACTGCGGAAAACCCTAGGCAACTCTAATTTTTATTCTGAGTTCATTTTATGTTCTTCTCTAAGAGGCAAAGTCGGGAGGTGAAAGTCTGGCTCACAGTGAGATTTGCCCTTTTATCACAGGCAATCGGCAATGCCGGGGGTTCCACTCTTTAAGTGCAGCACACATCTTTGTCCTTGCCATTTCCTTTGGCCTCCCCTCCCCACAGTCCCAGCCCACCAGGCCCACCCATCTGACCAGGGCTCAGCCATAGGGCTGGCCAAACGATTTTGATTACCGAAAAAGCCAGCTAGCGTTTCCATCATCTCTATGACAAATCATGATACTTAAAAGAAGCTTTAAGATGCATACATGTATCCAGGAAAAAATAAAAAAATATTCTCTCTCTCCCTCTCTCTCTCTCTCTCTCTCTCTCTCTCTCACACACACACACACACACACACACACACACACACACACACACTGTCATTGTTTTGAATACTAAAGACAATTTCTCTTTCTGTCTGCAACCACTTGGTGGAAGAGCCTGGTAAGGAAGATAGTGGCACCCAGTGGACAAATGTTTGATTGATTGAGAGGGGTGTTCCATTCTGAAATATTCTCGTTTCTTAACCTTAAGAAATGTCAGTGGCTCCTCTTACCTTTCACTATCCTTCTGCCATCCCATTTTTAAAAAATCTACTGAATTTAAAAATATGGGAGGAGTGGAATGTTCTTACAGTTTTTTACCTTTTCAAGAATGAGACTATAAACTAAAACACTGGCGAAAGCAAACATTTCAGGACTAAATCCTCCTAGAATAGTGTCTATATTTGACTGATCCATTTCAACAGAAACAGTAGAGAGAGCCAAACCCAGTAAAACACTCAACTTTTAATTAAAAATGTAATATAATATTGAAAATGTCTGTCATGTGCTTTTTTTTCTTTTTACACATAATACTCTCCTTTTTCTCAAACCATTGCCAACTTCCAGTTGAATCCTCTTGGTTATGCAAATCTGGCCACTCCAAGAACAATAATACTTCAGGAGAGCAACACACACAAATTCTGCAACTTAATGATATTGTGCAGTTTATTGGGGAGCCATATAAATGCGTGTTTCTACTCTCTACATCTTTCATCAGTGGTTTTGGCTGTGAACTATAGTACTTGAATGAGGAAGCCCCATGTTTGTATCTTTCTTCCCAAAACAACTAACTAGCATCTCACTCCTGATAAGTATAAAGAAGTTGAATAAAATTCAGTTTCCATTTCGTCTATTTAATCTTTTAAACACTGAAGAAAAAAAAAGGATCTAATTGTTTGATGTTACATAAAGGGATCATCGCGTTAAGAATCTTAAATATTAGGGGTTATTTGTATTGGAAAAAATATTTCATAAAGAATGAGTATTTTTATGGCTGAACTGAATTTTACTGATTTAAATAAGAAATAATTAAAAGACAAAATAAACATTATCTCAGTATAAAAACAAGCACTGGTGGGTGCTGTCTTTTAGTTAGCCATTCAAAGTTTTCTCCCAGGTTAGGAAATTCTTAGTGTTTTTTTTTTTTTTTTGGAATGGTACCTCATCTTCATCATTATATTTTTCATAATCCATAGTTTTGCCAGTGTAAGGCTTGTTTTTATTTGTTTTAGAGAAAGGACGAGTTGGCAAGCCAGTGTTACGGCGTGCTGCTGACATGGAAATTTTCCCAGATGGCTCTGGGCTTAGGGCAAAACCTTTTCATTAAATGATGTATGTCCCCGTGACCTCTTGCGTCAATCACATTTAGTCAGTAAACAAAAAACACAGCCCCAAGTGAGACATACTCTCTTTCGTCAAATTGAAAAAGAAGTAGAGGCCATTTTTGTGTGTGTCACTCACTTCCTTACATGTTAATTGTACTTCTTTTTCTTGTAACACAAGCTATCTTTCCCCTTAGTTGCAGCAAAAATTCTTATAAAATTTGGATGCAGTCGAATTCTGCTGGGCAGATCTTCGTTATGAAAAAAAACACAACTTCTTAAAATTGTTTTTCCAAAGTTTCTAAAACTATATTATCAATGCATGACAAATCCATAACTGTTTATAACATTTCGGGGTTTCTGCTGTCCGTTTCTTCTGCTGACTGCCCACAACAGCGAGCAGTGGTGCTCTGCCTAGGACCCAGGTGCAAGGCAGCTGGGCTCTCTGGGGCCAACCTCCCCTGCCCAGGGGTAAAGGACAGCGGTAATAGTGGGATTTGCACTGCACACAATGCTGTTTGCAAAGTGTAATCCTATTGGAAAAAGGTCCAGCCCCTGACCTGAGCTTCACCGACACCCACATTCACTGTCTCTGAACTCGGAGCCCGGCTGTGCGTGCAGATCACCTCTGCCTAGAAGATGGGCGGGGCTCCTCCGAGGACCTGCATTACTTCTGCCAGTTTCTTAAGACCAAGACGGAAGCCAATATTTGAAAAACTCTTTTCTCAAATAATTTGAGACATTTACTTCTATGTGGTTCCTATTGGTTTTACCTTACCTTTGGGCTTTTCTGTTTATAATGCAAACATGCTTCACTTATGCAGGAAAACCACCTGCTTAAAGATGGCTTGTGGCCCTGCCAGTTGGTTCAGTGGATAGAGCGTCGACCCTTCATGCAGACTTTGCAGGTTCAATCCTGGTCAGGGCACATATGAAAAGCGACCATCTTCCTCTCCCTCTTCCCCTTCTTTCTCTCTTCCCCTCACAGCTGGGTAAATAGAGTGGTTTAAGCGTTGGCCCCAGGCCCTAAGTGCTGAGGATACTTTAGTTGATTCCAGCATCAGCCCCAGATGGGGGCTGTTGGGTGGATTCCAGGAGGGGTACATGGGGGAGTCTGTTTTTCTATCTCCCCTCCTTTCACTTAAAAGAAAAATGATGTTTTTCCTAACTCATGAGCTGTGTTGAATGAAAATCAATATATAAATGTAAAAGAAGTGATAAAGCCTGTAAAGGCCCATAGAGATGAAAGTAATGATTGTTTTATCTAAAATGAATGAGATCTGTGTCCCCATGTGTGCATGAGTGTGTACACAAGTGTGTGCGCATGAATAATCGCAGAGGTTGAAATGTATTTAGATTTACACTTGCTTTACTGAGTGCTGAGGAACATATCTTCCTAGGATCAATGACAGGTGTTACCTGCTCAGACAAGGCTTTAGCCTTTTCTTCTGCTTCCTGCGGGCAAATCTCCAGGGCTTCCAGATGAGCCAGAGTAACGTCATCTGTCCAGTTTTCAGGGGCTCTTCCTTTAAAATAGTAATCAAGTACAGTATTAGTTTTTGGTGCAGATAGTTTCCTGAGCACATCTCAAACAACTTGACTGACTAAGATAGGCAAAATAAGCACACACATCATCTTCTTTTCTTCTTCAACACAGTAATGAAACAATGAAATGTTCCAAAAGCAGTTGTCTTATTTAACACTCGGGTTTGAAAGGGAAGGCAAAAATGCATATTAAATTATGACAATGAATAGCTTTAAAAAGTTAGAATTAAATTTCCCATGTTGAAATGTGGTCAGTGTACAACTTGTATTCTTGATATGAAGAAAACTTTCCTTTCAGAGGTTAAGACCAAAATTTTACACGCCTAGTAAGAGATGTCACCTAAAATCCGTACTTCGTCAACATTCACCTATCTTGAGGAGTAGTCACCTGAGTTCAGAGCTGCCGCTCTTGTTTCCTCTGTCACTTTTTTATCACAAGTCCCATTAAAGCAAAGTACCACATGGTTTAGAATCAGGTCATCCTTCCCCAGAACACAGCTAATATGACTTAAATCAGTGGATGTATATAGACTTTGCCTCTCAAAATTGTTCCATTTTTCTCATCTAAAAGCAGAAGAGTGTGCAAAATTGGCATGGAGATATCAGTCACAGGCCCTATTGAGCCTGGAGCGCTTCCGGACTTCTTTTTTGGTTATTGAGGCAATTAATTAAAATCACACAGCAATATGAAAAGTTGAAAAGGAAAACCCGCTGCTTTGTTTTTCCCCTTCAGTTAGAAGCCCACCGATTTGACACATGTGCATTTCCTGATGATACAATAGAGCCATCTGGTGGTAAATGGAACCAGTCCTAAAAAGAAAGCATTCATTCAGTTCTTATCATTGTTCACACAGTACTCTGGCCCTTAGGGCACTGCCTCAGGCCTCTGATAGAAATGAAACTCCCGGAATGAGGGACAAAGGGATGTAGCTATGGCTTCAAAGTACCCTGGCTCCTAGGTCACAAGTGGCTGCATAATTTTCCCGAAAAGTTGGCTTTTGAGGGATGAACATCTTGGCCTAGATGTGGGAAGAACCAATGATCTTCAACATGCCATGATGATTCCAAGAATTTTAAGAGTCAGTCAAAAAAAAATCTCAAAAAAATATGAGCCTCAAAACAAAGTTCTTGTGTATTTAAACTCCCAGATAATTCATGCTGTGAAACCTTTTATGCAGAAAGTGGAAATTGTCAGGAGGTCAAACTAGTCCAAAGAGATTGGGAATTTCTGACGTAGGCTGCTATTTTCAGGTAGAATCTTGTATAATGTTGGATTTTAAGAGGAAGTTTTTAAAATTTTTGTGAGTAGACCAAACAACATCATCTAATCTGTTTCTTTAGGTCTTTTTTTTTTCTCTAAACACCCCAAATTTCCCCAGCCAAAGACAAACCATTGTAAATAAAGCCAAATTAAAAAGGCTTGGCTAAAGACTGTTCTTAAATAGCATAGGACTTTTTATGCAGGTAGATTTAAGCAATTGTTCTGCGTTGTAGAACGGAGAGAGTCCTGAGCAAACCATGAAGAATGCGGCCTGTCTGCTTTACCCCAGCTGCAAGCTGTCACTCTCTTGACTCTGACTTGTCTCCTTGTTTCCCCACCGTGACATTAAGGGAAAAGGCCATAAATGTACCTTCACCAAGGTAAAAATGGCTTCTACAAAGTCAAGTACGTACTTTTTAACAGGGAGCAACTCCTGTTAGCCAAAGGAATAGAAGTTAAATCGAGAATAATTTCAGAAATAAGTAAACACATGGGGCCAAGAGTTTGGGAGGTAGATGTGTGGTTTCAAGGATTCTAAAAAAAGTTAGGTGTAGTCATTGCCCCAGTTTTGCAAGATGCAATGGCAGATGAACAGAGGGCGGGACTTATACCATTACATTCATTCTGCTTCCGGAACACGTGGACCCACCCTACATAAAGCAGTTTATGTTTATTATGAATGTGAATCTGTCTTGTTGGTTAAAGTAATTGCTAAATGAATTCTGCTCATAAAAAGTCGGCTCTATGATGTCATATGCTGAAAATATATGCTATATACAGGTATTTGGGGATTGAACCTGTATCTGTGGGTTTTCACATGCTAAATTCCAGCCAGTCTATGGAAATTTCAGTTTTTAACTTCTACTCTTTGTCTTGAAATTTTCTACCTAAATATCAAGCAGGTAATCTAGGCACATATAGCTAAGAAAGTCAAGATGGTCAAACTAAAAGAATAATACAGAGTATTAAAATTTTAATAAACTCTTTGATTACCGTAAATACACTAGACTATTATGTATGTGTATTAAAGTTGACTGTCTGCAAATTGGCCAATCTTATACAAAACTGAAAGAGTAGGTTATCTTTTGGCTACAGAACTTCCTCATTGGAGAATCTGGAGGAAAATATCTTTTCTTTCTAACTTCATTTTTCTTGATTTCTTTAACCTATGTCAGTATCTTTTCATTGTCCCCTTTCTCACTTTTTAGATTAAACTTATTAGGATGACATTGGTTTATAAAATTATATAGGTTTCAAGCGCACAATTCTATAAATATATCATCTCTATATTGCATTGTGTGTTCACCACCCAACATCAAATCCTCTTCCTTACTTTTAAGTCGGTATTTCTTTGTCTTACAATGACCTTGCTCTCTTTTCTCTGCTACACAAACCGCCCTGCCACCCTTTCAGACTGGTTCAAGGTCTCTGATTGATCCAAATACCCCTAAATCCGTATGCAACACTTCTAAGGGCCCTTGTGTGCAGAGGTCAGACAGCACAACACTGAACATTTACTAAGAGCTCAAAAATAGTTGTTGATTGATTAAAGGCTCAGCAGTCAAAAAGGTGGTTGCACCAGAAGGAGCAGTCATGCTGAGAGGCTATAACAGTGACTTCTTTGAGCAATATTTTCCATGCATCTAGCATGGGACTCAGACAGGGATCAGAGCCTTAGAGGAATTCTGCCTGCCAAGGCCAGGTGCAGGATAAAGTGCAGCAGAGAGCCAGGAGATGACCATGATGTTGGGTGATGATGGCAGGGTAGTTGTGAGGGTTAAACGAGGTAAAGCAGGTAACTGCTTAGACCAGTGAAGTGTTCAGTGAATGGTTTTAATAATTCTATTTTTCTAACTCTTTTAAAGAGAATCATTTACTATTACAACTGGCTAGCTTATTTTTAAACCTAGCAAAAGAAATTCCCCACGGAGACTCTTTTGTAACATCAATGATCAACAGAGAGCAGTGGGACGTTCAGTCAAGTGTGCCATCAGGTCAAAGTTAATACGTTAAATGTGGGCATTCTTTTAAAAGCAAGATTTCTAAATAAAGATGTGGTCATAGAAAGTTTCACCTTTGTAGAGGAGCATTTTGACATGGATCAGTTTAATTCAACTAAATGTTTCTAGCAATCTGAAGCTGGGGTTCCAGCTGCTGCCCCTGCTCAGTAATGCAGTAACTTCCTGCCAGATAAAACATGCTTTCAACACATTTTGCAATGGTCAAGCTTTCTGCTTGATGAATTGCCTATTTAGTCCTGCTGTCTATTGCTCCTTCCCCCTGCTTGACAGGCACAGAAGGCTCTAAAGTGCTTTCCCCTTCTACAACCTGTTCATATTTCCCCTTCCCAGGCCCCCTACCTTAGCCCCTTATCTAGGGCAGATTTCTATCATCCTTGCTCCCATCTTTGGTGATCAGAATTCATTATAGAGTGGAAATTTTATCACTCTCCTGCCCTTTTGGGCTTGAACTTTTGCAATAATTTCTTAAGCTACGTTTTCTATTTCTATTTAGGTGACAATTTAAAAACTCAGTTTTCCTGATTTTAATCTATTCTAGTGAAAACAGCATTTCTCTGTGCTTGGGGTTGCCTCACTAGTCACCTAATAAGATATTTGTTATTCAAAACTTGAACAAACTACAAATATTGTCAAAGCCCAGTGGAAAGAAGGTTCTGGAAAGTGACCATCGGTGTGACAGTGAAGGAGATGGCTATGGAGGGTGACAGAGGAGCACTGAGGAAGAAGGACTCTGCTATCTGCAAGGCCACATCCTGGACTTCACTGACCATTGAACTTGAGCTATGTCACTTTCCGGCTTCACTTTTTGGGGCCTCAGTGTTTTATCATAAATGATGGATGTATTGGTTGACTACTCCAACAGGATTACTGCAGGGAGTTGAACAAAGGCACTATGTACAAAGGTGTGGGCACAGTTAAAGACTTCAATAAAGTATAGTTGAGGCATCTAGAAATGAAGGTATCCTTTGCTTTACCTTGAAAAGGTAGGACAAGAGATCGTGGGAGAGTATTCTTACAGCATCAAGAATGGAGCTGGCAGAGAAGCTCACCCAAAGCTCAGACTCTGGGTAGAGAAATACAGCCACTGCCAACCTGTGCCCAGGCAGTGCTGGTGGAGGCACCAGTGGAGTAATTAGCCTGACCTCATCTCCTCTCATCCTCTGTCCTTCTGTCTGTGTCTCTCTTGGGGCAAACCCAATGAGAAGCCAGAGGGCAAGAGACGGAATGCAAAGTCCAGATAGACCAGCTTCCCTGGAAAAGAACAGTGTGGGGGAAGGGTGGAAAGTGGATCTGGGAGGGGAGACAAAGAAATCTCAGGCCGAAGAGGTTCAGTTATATGAGTGGGTCCCAAATGCCAGCCCAGAGGTTAGGGTTGACTTATGATATTTTCACGAGTTAGCAAGGAAAAGACAACACTAAAAATTTAGAAACAACATTGTGAAGTTTTCAGGGAGATAAATTTATTTCATTTAGAGGGCTGTCCTTTATTCTGAGATTTTGAGCATTCTATATATTTAATGTTAAGAGGATATTTATTTAACAAATGGTGGTGATAGCATATGGAAATTGTTGTGTTTTAGTGTTTTTTCTTTTTGGAACAGTGGCAATCTCATAAGTCCTAATCCCAGTTATTTTGGGGGTGAAAATTCTTACTGGTTTGTGACATCTAAAAGTATAGAGACTAAGTTATCTGTTAAATTATGAATTAAATGTCTTATCAGGTGGTCTTTCCAGAATTATGGTCCCTGAATTCTTCTGGAAATTCAAAGTTCAAGATAGACCTGTATTCAATATCAAGTTCCTTTAACAACATTCCAAGAGACTATTTTTCTAGAAATAGCATGTTTCCAAAGGTCAATCCTTTAAAAAAGTTCTATATTTGTAGCATCACTGATAGAATAAAAGAAAAAGGTATTGGAAAGGAAATTATGACTCAGATTTTAACTTATAAAAAGATTGTTGGCATGGAAGTTAAAGAGAAATGACCATGTGACATTTGATAGCTTCATAAATAACTTTAAGTAATGGCTTACCTGAGACACTGAACAGTTCAGGCCAACTCTTATTTTAATTCAGCTCAAAGCATTTCAATTTATTAGGAAAAGATTTGACTTATTTAAAAAAATAAAGGGGGAATGGGAAGTTGTTACTTTAATAGGTACAGAGTTTTAGTTTTACAAAAAGAGAGCGTTCTGGAGATTAGTTGCACAAAAATGTGAGCATGCTTTACACTATTTAATCACACACTTAGAACTGGTTAACATAGTCCATTTTATGTTATATATATTTTACCACATTAAAAATAAAACATAACATAAAACAAATGTATAAAGCAGGTAAGTTACAGAGTGAAGAAATTAATAACCTAGCATTTCCTGATTCTGACCCCAGATTTCAGAAAAAATAAAATTATTATGTCTTTCAAACAAAACAAAAAAAAAAAGAAAAGAAAAGAAAGAAATTAACAACTTAAAATTAATTCAACTATTCTACCTACTTTACAGGATTTTTGGGAGAACAAAATTTTAAAAAAGGAGTTTGAGGCCTGACCTGTGGTGGCGCAGTGGATAAAACGTTGACCGGGAACACTGAGGTTGCCGGTTCAAAATCTTAGGCTTGCCTGATCAAGGCACATATGGGAGTTGATGCTTCCTGCTCCTCCTCCCTTCTCTCTCTCTCTCTCTCTCTCTCTCTCTTTCTCTCTCTCTCTCTCCTTTTGAAAATGAATGAATGAAGTATTAAAAAAAAAAAAGGAGCTTGAATATAATAACAATGATAAAATAAAACATAATAAAGAAAAACAGGATGAAGTAATCTTACTGAAGGAAAGGATTTTGATTCCTTTAATAAAGAAAACATCCAAAAAATACTACTCCTAAATAAAATTTTGTTTTAGTGGAGCATATAAAAAAATACAAGTACTTTTCCCATTTGTAAGATAGCACTTTGAAAAGTTGAGTTTCTTTTTGTCATGGGATTATTTATTTTCTCACACATCATGCGTAAATTTGGGTTTTGACCACAGTGTTTCCTCCTCCTGTTGCATCCCAGTTTTAAGACATGTCGATGCCTATAAGAAGAAGGATTTTCAGTTCAGCTTCGAGGTAAAGGGAGAGAATTTTACTGTCTACATTAAAATCTTTCAAGCGTAGCTTTGTGAATAAATTATTGCTAAACTGTGTATCATCAACAAATGTTTTATAATTAATAGTGTTACAAATGAAGGTAATTGTTTCTGCCAGTAAAATTTAGTGTCTAAATAGGTGAACTTTAAAAAAAAAAAATCTAAGAAATTTAACTGCATTGATAAAAACTTCAATGCTCCAATGATGTTGTTCCCCAAACCGAGCAGGGGAATCCTGAATTGAACTTGATGTTTCATGAGAAACCTTTTCCATGAGAACTACCCCCCAGCCTAGCCTGGCATTTGCACAGACTCCCTTCTTTACCAAGATTTGAAGGAGAAATGTGTTGTGCATTCTTTTGGATCAGATAAAAGCTTAGCAACAATTTCCATAGTGCATTCCAATATGATAAGGTAAGCAGAGAACAGATGGGAGAGCTCTCTTGTGCTGTGAATTTCCACTTCTTTTAACATCTCCCAGTCAAAACATTACCAAGAGGCATGGCCAGGATATGAGAGAAGGTGGTGGGGCCGGCTTGATGTTAGCTACTCAGTGAGCCTCACTTTCTCCTTTGTGAAATGAGAAGACCATTATATCTAATTCATCTTACTCTCTTTTTTTTAGTGACAGAGACAGAGAGAGAGACAGAGAGAGGGACAGATAGAGACAGACAGACAAGAAGGGAGAGAGATGAGAAGCATCAATTCTTTGTTGTGGCACGTTAGTTGTTCATTGACTGCTTTCTCCTATGTACCTTGACCGGGGGGCTACAGCAGAACAAGTGACCCCCTTGGTCAAGCCAGAGACCTTGGGCTTCAAGCCAGCGACCTTGAGCTCTAGCTGGTGAGCCCATGTTCAAGCCAGTAACTTTGAGATTTCCAACCTGGTTCTTCTGCATCCCAGTCCGACAGTCTATCCACTGTGCCATCACCTGGTCAGGCTCTTACTCTCTTTATTAGACATTGTCATGCTATTTTGACAGTCCAGTGTCTTTCCCTATTTGGAGAATTTTCCGTCTCATGAGTCCTACATCCCCAACATATAAGCCAAGAATTCCCTCTCAAGCATCCTTTGCAACCAAGTTTTAGGCATTTGTCTCCACCAATCAGACACACCAGCCTAAGACTTCAATGTAGAAAAGAGTGATATGAAACAGGTGACATTAGAATAGAATCTGGTCAGGTTGAGAGGGTCATTCTTTTTCTGAGGCCATGGTGACAGGAGACTTAGAAATAATATCTCAGGGAAGAACAAGTAATTGTGGGCTGATGTCCCTTGGCAGCAGTAATTGGTTCTTAGCAGAATCTGGGAGGGTAATTGTGTCAGTCTCCTGATTCTCTGATTCTCCTAGAGATTCTCTGAAATACCTCTAATCACTTAATAATTCATTTACCCCTTAAGACTAATTAGAATGGGTTCTGTTGATTTAAAATGTGCATCTGATTTATTCTTACTTATTGCTCATGAGACTCTAAACAAGTAATTTATTCTGAGATTTTTATTCCTTACCTCTAAAAGTAGAAGAAATGATAACTCAGTAGAAGCTGCTGTGGTGATTGAATGTGGTTTTGCAGAAAAATGCTTAGCATAATGCCTCTTTCTTAGAAATACGTTTTAAAAAAAACACCCTCCTTTTAAGCTCTAGGTTTCTTTTTAATTTATTAATTTTAATGCGGTGACATTGATAAATCAGGGTACATATGTTCAGAGAAAACATCTCCAGATTATTTTGATATTTGATTATGTTGCGTACTACTCACCCAAAGTCAAATTGTCTTCTGTCACCTTCTATCTGGTTTTCTTTGTGCCCCTCTCCTCCCCCCACTCCCTCTCTTTCCTTCCTCTCCCCTCTCCCCCCCCCCCCATTACCATCACATTCTTGTCCATGTCTCTGAGTCTCATTTTTATGTCTCATCTATGTATGGATTCATATAGTTCTTAGTTTTTTCTGATTTACTTATTTCACTCAGTATAATGTTATCAAGGTCCATCCATGTTATTGTAAATGATCCAATGTCATCATTTCTTATAGCTGAGTAGTATTCCATAGTATATATGTACCAAAGCTTTTTTTTGTTGTTGTTGTTGTTGTTTTTTTTTCATTTTTCTGAAGGTGGAAACAGAGAGAGACAGTCAGACAGACTCCCGCATGCGCCCGACCAGGATCCACCCAGCACGCCCACCATGGGCGACGCTCTGCCCACCAGGGGGCGATGCTCTGCCCATCCTGGGCGTCGCCATGTTGCGACCAGAGCCACTCTAGCGCCTGGGGCAGAGGCCACAGAGCCATCCCCAGCGCCCGGGCCATCTTTGCTCCAATGGAGCCTTGGCTGCGGGAGGGGACGAGAGAGACAGAGAAGAAAGCGCGGCGGAGGGGTGGAGAAGCAAATGGGCGCTTCTCCTGTGTGCCCTGGCGGGGAATCGAACCCGGGTCCTCCGCATGCTAGGCCGACGCTCTACCGCTGAGCCAACCAGCCAGGGCTTGTACCAAAGCTTTTTAATCCACTTGTTCACTGACAGACACTTGGGCTGTTTCCAGATCTTCGCTATTGTGAACAATGCTGCCATAAACATAGGGGTGCATTTCTCCTTTTGGAGCAGTTCTATGGTGTTCTTAGGGTATATTCCTAAGAGTGGGACAGCTGGGTCAAAGGCAGTTCGATTTTTAATTTTTTGAGGAATCTCCATACTGTTTTCCACTGTGGCTGCACCAGTCTGCATTCCCACCAGCAGTGCAGGAGGGTTCCCTTTTCTCCACATCCTCGCCAGCACTTATTCTGTGTTGTTTTGTTGATGAGTGCCATTTTGACTGGTGTGAGATGATATCTCATTGTGGTTTTAATTTTAAGCTCTAGGTTTTGTACTTTGATGGTATAGCTTCTGAAAGCTCAAAGCCTAGGAAAGAGCCAAGGTAGTTGATAATAAAGACTTGAAGGCCCTGGCTGGTTGGCTCAGTGGTAGAGCGTCGGCCTGGCATGCAGGAGTCCAGGGTTTGATTCCCAGCCAGGGCACACAGGAGAAGCGCCCATCTGCTTCTCCACCCCTCCCCCTCTCCTTCCTCTCTGTCTCTCTCTTCCCCTCCCACAGCCAAGGCTCCATTGGAGCAAAGATGGCCTGGGCGCTGAGGATGGCTCTGTGGCCTCTGCCTCAGGTGCTAGAATGGCTCTGGTTGTGGCGAAGCAATGCCCCAGATGGGCAGAGCATCGCCCCCTGGTGGGCATGCCGGGTGGATCCCTGTCAGGCGCATGCGGGAGTCTGTCTTACTGTCTTCCCGTTTCCAACTTCAGAAAAATACAAAAAACAAAAAGCAAACAAACAAACAAAAGAACTTGAAACCTTTAGAAACTCTGGTGGTCTTGGCATCATGCAACTACATCTCTTCTAGGTTATTCCTTGTGGGGCAAAGTAATTCATTGTACCTAAAAGCAAAAATTTTAAAATGGATCCTTCTCTGCCTGCCAAAGAGAGTTTTTCCTTCTTCTGCTCTGTTTCTTCCTTCTCTTGACCTTCTGCTAGACAAGTTCTTTTGAGCTTCTGAAAAGAAAAGGAAGAGAATGAAGAAGGCAGAGAGAAGTATGGATGTGAACTAAAGAGAAAGGTTTTCCAAGGGACTTTTGAGGCGGAAACTTGGGAATACTATTGTGTGAGATAGAAGCTTACAGAAAAGAAAAGAAAGATTTTAAGTATCTCTAAAAAATTTCCCCACATACTGTTTGATAAATACAATTTAATCCTCAGTATTCTACCAGAGTTTATTGAACCCAAATGTAGTTTTGAGTTTCTGTTTTAAAGCCATTCTATTCATAAAAATCTATATTTTATGGCTTTTATTCTTTCTTAGAGATCTTATAAAAAACAAAGAACATATATTTATATTTAAAAAATAGAATAAAACTCATTCATTCTTGAAATTTAAATCTAAGCTGTATTGTGGAATCTTATTTTTTCTATATATATTTTTTTCTATATTTAAAACACTGTTACTCAATCATTCTAGGAATTACCTTTTTTAACAATAATTTTTAACTAAGTCTTTAAAGGTTAAAAAATGTGAAATTACCTAAGAAGACAATACAACAATAAAATAAATACCCCCTTTTATTTTCTTATTGTGCTGCCAAGAGTATTGTATCATCTTTCAAGGTATAAAAGAGAAGTCACCGTTTTTATTGCCTACTTTTGGCTTTCATTAAACACAGCTGTGAATACTAAAAATTTTTTCCATATATAATGTCCAAAGAGAAGAAAATTGAGGAAGGAGGACATTTCACAATTCTTAGACAAATCAGAAGCTGATCTGAAGAGCAGCATTTCTGACCAGCAGTGGTCAATAAAGGAGACACTGATTTTATGTGGCTTTTCAGTACTTGACATGTGGTTAGTTTGAGTTGAGATGTATTAGTATAAAATATACACAAGAATTTGAGGACTCCTTAGCATAATGAATGAGAATGTAAGATACTTTTTGTACTGATTGCATATTAAAATGATAATATTTCTTATATGTTAGGTTAAATACAATATATTATTAAAATTTACTTTTACTGGTTTATTTTAAAATTTTTAAATTACATGTCTGGATTGCAGTATACTTTTTATGGACAGTGCTGTTCTAGACACTAATGCTGACAGTGGAATTAATTATGTTAGTGAAATAGGTTATGACTATTTAAATCATGACTTCCTAGAAACTTAGATGAATGTCCTCAACTCATGAATCATTGAGTGAAAATATATGTCTAAGAACAAAAAAAGGAAATAGAATAGTCTTATACAGCAAAGACTCTCAAGCAATTGGTGATAAGAACTTGGACTTTCCTGTTTGCTGATAGGATGTATGATGCTATTCTCCCATCTTTTAAAATGTGTATGTGCCAAAATTGTTACTTGATACTAGGAACTTTGCTATATTTAACTTATAAAAAATTTTAATTAGGTTTACATTTAACTATACCATTATACTTATGTAAGTCATTTGAAAAATGACTTTATTAATTAATTAATTTATTTATTTTAGGCAAGAGGAGGGAAATATTGAGGCAGACTTTCACATGCAGCCCAACCAGGATTCACCCGGCAACTCCATCTGGGGTTGATGCTCAAGTACTGATCTATTTTTAGTGCCTGAGGCTGATGCACTCAGACCAATTAAGCCATCCTCAGTGCCTGGGGCCACGCTCAAATCAACAGAGTCAATGGCTGCAGGAGGGAAAGAGTGAGAGAAATGAGAAGGGTGGGTGGGGGTGGGAGGGAAGCAGATGGTCACCACTCCAGTGTTCCCTGAACAAGAATCAAACCTCCGATGTCTATACGCTGGTCCAACACTCTGTCCACTGAGCCACCAGACAAGGCCAAATACAAACAAAAAAAAAAAGACTTTAAAATAAAATAAATTTGATGGATTTATTTGCTCTAGATGCTAAATGATGGTGACTCATTTCCTAGTGCACTACTCACAAACATTAGGGGGTATTTTATCACTTCATATTCATTTTGAAAGATCCCCTAATGTGTCTGAGCAGTATATATTAAGGGTTAAAAATTTGAGTAATTTGAAAGTTGCCTTGTAGATACTAAACTTTTCTTTTTTTAAGTTACAAATTAGTTTTGAAACCGAATCGTTTGAAGGTCAGCATTACATGTTAAGCAGTCACAAAGAGAGTTATTATGGGAGCCTCTTTTCCAAATTTTCAGTAACCTGATCATTAAATATATATATAAGAATGCATTTGAAGGCACAAAGGCCAAATGCTGCTTTATTCAAAAGGAGAAAAATGAGCAGGATTCAGAATATAGTCACCACAGATATAGGTATTTTGATTTTTAGGAAGAGTCTACATAGTGATACCCCCTGTAGTAAGCAGACTGTTCTAGAATGAATAGCATTTGGGGGGGGGGGGCATTTGAGGCAAGCAAAATAGGATGTACTCCTTTCCAAAGAACGTTTCTGGACCACATTTAGTTTAAAACTCTTACAGTTTATTTTTCCTTTGCAATAAGTTTATGATTCAAGAGCATCTTCTCCCCTGTCTGAAAAACACAATGTGTCTGGCTACTCAATAACAAACTCATGGGAATCATTCACATAGTTACTGGGTGCCTTTTATGTGTAGGTCCCAGAGCTAAACCCTGGAGCATAAAGAATTGAATTGATCAAATTCCCTATCCTTCAGGAGCTCATAATGTAATAAAAGTTGAGAAAGGTTGGAAAGATATTCAGATAAATGAACTTCAATACTATAAGAATGAGTGAAGAGAAAGGGAAAAGACACATATTAAGTATCATCTCTGTGCCATAGATTTTCTATATATTATGTCCCCAATATTCAGACAATAGAAAAAGTATTAAAATGAAAGTGAAAATCATCCACAATCCTACCAACCGGAGATTGTAACATGCTATGGATTGAAGTTTGTGTCCCCTGCTCCTCAAATTCATATGTTGAAGCCCTGATTCCCAATTGTGGTATCAGGAGATGAGGCCTCTGAAAAGTCATTAGGATTCCATGAGGTCATCAGGGTGGGGTCTTCCTGGCAGGATTAAGTGTCCTTATATGAAGAAATCAGAAGACTATCCTGTTACCTTCTCTCTCCCCCACTCCATCCCACCCTTCCCCACTAGCCCCCATGTGAGATACAATAAGGCAACCATATGAAGCCAGGACTCAATCATGCTGGCACCCTAATCTCTGACTTCACAACTCTGAGAAATAAATAAATGTCTGTTGTTTTAGCCACCCAGTCCATGGTATTTTGGTAGGGCAGCCCAAGCTGCTTAAGCCCACATTTGGTGCATTACCCTCTAGACGTGTGTGTGTGTGTGTGTGTGTGTGTTCGCGCGTGCGCGCGCACATGCACCTGGACCTGTAAGATGCATAACATAAAACATTGATTTATACTGTATGTGGTTATATATGGTTAAATCATTATCACTTTCAATTAATAATATGTCATAGGTACAATCTATATTTGAATGATGATGGTGATAATTTTCCATAATTTTTAACTTTAAAAATTACCATAAATTTTCATGGTCACAATAAATTTTATTATGCATCAGTGCAGTTTCCCGATGATTGGACAACCATGTAATTAGCATATTGCACACTTTTGTGAACTTGTTTTTTATTTTCTTAACACATATAAAAAGAGCAGTTACTGGATTTTAAAGAGTATATACTTGATACACATTTAAGATTACATCCCCAAAATTAACACTCCCACCAACACTATCTGAGAATCCTAGTTTTCTTACACATTTTCCTATAACGTTTTCAATACTTTTTATCACTGTCAAAGTTACAAGTAAATATGACATCTAAGTTTAAAATTTTTTCTCTTTGCCTTCTATTGAGTTTGGTACATTAAAAAAAAAACATTTTATTTGGTAAATGCAAATTTGGACATCTTGTTGGATATTTATATGTCTTCTTTTATAAATTATGATTTTTTTCCTTTGTTCATTCTTTTATTTAAGGGTAAATCTTTTCCTTATTGATTTATATGAGACCTTAATATATTAAGGATATTGTATTGTAATAAATGTCACAAATATTTTCTATTACTTATTTTAAATATTAACAAATGCTTTTTAAATGGATTAAAACAGTGGTAAGTGCTATGTTTTTTATGAGTTATAGAATTTTAAAATCTAAATTATCTTTTTATGTTTGTGCATTACTGCATAACTTCTTTTATTTAAGAGAAAGAGAGGAACAGACAGGGACAGACAGACAGGAAGGGAGAGACATGAGAAGCATCAGCTCATAGCTATGTCACCTTAGTTGTTCATTGATTGCCTTCTCATATGAGTCTTGACCGGGAGGCTCCAGGCGAGCCAGTGACCCCTTGCTCAAGCCAGCGACCTTCGGCTCAAGCCAGTGACCATGGGGCCATGTCTATGATCCCACACTCAAGCCAGCAACCCCATGTTCAAACCAATGAGCCTGTGTGCAAGCCTGTGATCAGGGTCTCGAGCCTGGGTCCTCAGCATCCCAGGCCAATGCTCTATCCACTGCGCCACCACCTGGTCAGGTGAGACAGTCAATTTTTTGAAGAAGCAAACCCTAACCCAGGGGTCTCCAAACTTTTTACACAGGGGGCCAGTTCACTGTCCCTCAGACCATTGGAGGGCTGGACTATAAAAAAAAACTATGAACAAATTTCTATGCACACTGTACATATCTTATTTTAAAGTAAAAAAACAAAACGGGAACAAATACAATATTTAAAATAAAGAACAAGTAAATTTAAATCAACAAACTGAGTAGTATTTCAATGGGAACTATGCTCCTCTCACTGACCACCAATGAAAGAGGTGCCCCTTCCGGAAGTGCGGCGGGGCCGGATAAATGGCCTCAGGGGGCTGCATGCGGCCTGCAGGCCGTAGTTTGGGGACCCCTGCCCTAACCAAAACTTGGAGAAATGCTCTATTTCTCTGGACCTCATTAAGAACAGATAACATACCACATTGTTTCAACTTATTAGATGTATTTTGAAATAACCAATTGACTCTGATACCTGATCTAACACAAACAGCTCAGCTATTGACATAACAATGTGGGGTTATTATTCCCAGCAGCTACTTTCAGTTTAACAAAACAATCAAAACAAATTAAGTCTGTGTTATCCAATCTGCCTGATGAGACTGAGGGCAACAAGGAGCCAGGCTGTGTCCCTGAGAGTCTACATCCACGTGCGTCTCACTCACAGGTCACCCCCATTCTCTTCCAACTTCTCTGCAAGCATCCAAAGAGCAATTCCCAAAGGCGGAGTTACATCTTTTTTTTTTTTTTTTGTATTTTTCTGAAGCTGGAAACCGGGAGGCAGTCAGACAGACTCCCGCATGCGCCCGACAGGGATCCACCCGGTACGCCCACCAGGGGGCGATGCTCTCTACCACTGAGCCAACCGGCCAGGGCCCGGAGTTACATCTTTAGGAAAGGCTAGATTGAATAATTGTCTCGTCCTTTGGAAGGTATTCTCTCTCAAGGAAATTTTGAAGTTTGGGACCACAGCAATTGAAGTGTGCTTTCAAAGTCAGACTGCCTGATTAGATGGTCCCCAAAACACATTTTCCCCTTGCCTTGTCCTTCTCTAATCTAAACATTCAGGTTTCAGAAGATGAGACAGTTGTATGTGAAACTTGAGTTTATCCACAATATTAACTCACAGTAATCCTTGAATTCAACTAATTATATATATATTTTTTATTTTATATATCTAAATATATACATTTAATTTTTTCCCCTTTTTATGTCTCACAACTTTCTTCCTTGTATACACACAAACTTCTTAAAATTTTCACCCTCACAGAAAATGAAATGTCTTCGCACTACATTGCACAAATTAGCACACTTCCCCCAAATTATGCCTGTTGTTTGGAATTTTTTTTTTTTTTGCCATTTGAAAGAGCCAAACAGAGACAAAATGTCATGGGCGTTTGATGAAACAAATTTGCAGACACTCAAATGCTTCAGTTCATAGAGGTCCTTAACGCCTCGATGCCTCTTGGGGAAATTCAGCAAAACATCCTATCAGTAAACAATTTGCTTCAGTGCCACGTTTTCTAAGTTTATTTGCCTGTTGACATTAAAAAAAATAATAATAAAGGAACACATTTGCATGTGAAAATAGGACCTTTTGTTTTTTATACATTTACTCTATTATAGAAGTTAAAAATAAAGAGGTCACCTTACCCAGTTGCTTGCAAAGGATCATTTTCTAAAGGACACTTTCAATTTTTTTGGCCAACCTTATTTTATTTTATTTATTTATTTATTTATTTATTTATTTATTTATTTATTTTATTTGTATTTTTCTGAAGCTGGAAACGGGGAGAGACAGACAGACTCCCGCATGCACCCTACCGGGATCCACCGGGCACGCCCACCAGGGGGCAACACTCTGCCCACCGGGGGTGATGCTCTGCCCCTCCGGGGTGTCGCTCTGCTGTGACCAGAGCCACTCTAGCACCTGGGGCAGTGGCCAAGGAGCCATCCCCAGCGCCCGGGCCATCTTTGCTCCAATGGAGCCTTGGCTGCGGGAGGGGAAGAGAGAGACAGAGAGGAAGGAGAGGGGGAGGGGTGGAGAAGCAGATGGGCGCTTCTCCTGTGTGCCCTGGCCGGGAATCGAACCCGGGACCTCTTGCACGCCAGGCCGACGCTCTACCACTGAGCCAACCGGCCAGGGCGCCAACCTTATTTTAAACTGCTAAGAATTTTTTAATGGTCTCTGTTAGGCTTCTTTTTTTTTTTAGATTTCATTTTTTGATTTTAGAGAGAGAGGTAGGGAGAAAGAGCAGGAAGCATTGGCTCATACTAGTTGTTTCTCATATGTGTCTTGACCAGGCAAGCCCAGGGTTTTGAACTGGCAACCTCAGCATTCCAGGTTGACAACTTATCTATCCATTGCACCACCGCAGGTCATACTAATTAATTCCTTTTTTTATATCTAATTTTATATTGCTATAATTTTGTCCACCAAAACATTTCTGAAGATTCTCCTAGGCACAAATTGTATAATATTTATATAATTTTACTTCCTCAGCCCTTGAAGTTGTTTATGGCATGTGACTTCTTTGACTAAGGAAATACAAGCAGATGTGGTGTGCATAACTTCTGGCGAGCACTGGTTGTGCAGTTGCCCTCCTTCTGTTACGCCTTGTCCAGAACTGCATTCCCAGTCAAAGCTTACATCCAGAGGATCCCTTAGTAACTATGGTGAATAGAGATCCTGTGACTCCCACCTTGGATGGGTATTGTGAAAATACCCATTGTGTAAAAAATAAATTATTTAGATAAATAAAATACTAACATAAGCCATTAGCCAGTTGCAATTAACAACCTTAAAAACTTTAATGATAATCAAATTAAATAAACTTTTGATCTTTCTTGAGAATACATTCCTCACCAATTACGATGATACCATCACTACCACCTTTCTATGCATTGCTTGGCCTGAAATCTCTGTTGAAGTTGTTTCTGTATAGAATATAAGCTGCACTATTTAAATTAGGTAAACTTTGCTGGGTAAGGATTGGGGAAGGAAAGCACAGTATGGGTCAGCCCCTCATTTATTGCAAGATCTCAGCATGGAAGTAGTTATATGAAAGGTTGAATTATGGGTAGAAACTCCAACTAACATTTCATATTCCAACATCTGGGGAGATAACATTACTTATTTAGATAGAACAGTGTTGAATACTATCTAGAGAACTACCAGATGTCCCTAGAAGATTCCATTTCCATACTATTTGTGTTCTTTGTGGGAAAAAGCCAGTTTTTTTTCTGATTGAGTAAATAAACATTATGATACATTATTAAATGAAATAATTTACTTCCTTAAAGTTTGCAAACAAATATTCATTAAATCCCTAATTTATATTAAGAAAGATTTCTCTGAAAGGCTATCAAAGTTACAATTACAGTGTCTATTTATGCCTTCTGTCTTGCCTTCAGTGACAGCATAGTGGCTCTTTTGCGTTTCTTCTGTATTTACACTCACAAAACTTTATTCATTAGGTTAGACTTATTCTGATTTTGTGGTTCTATTAGGTTAGGGTCCCTAGGAAACAGACTGAGATATTTGACTGCAGAGGGCTTACTGGAGATGGCACTTGAGAGCAACACTTATAAAGTAAGAAAAGTAGAAATGCAACAGCAGCCTCAACCAAGTGCATGTGGAGCCCAGTAGCTGGGTTGGGCTTTCAGAATTGTCCTCACTCAAAAGAAGGAAGCCAAGTCTTGTAGCTCTGCGTCAAGCAGTCATTGGATGCAGGTTGATCCTATGAAGAGGATGACTTTGGAACAACTGAGATCCTTCAATAAGGGAACTACCTGGAGACTCAGCTGTTGGTCATAATCAAGCAACACTAACAATGAATAATCAGAAATCAATGAGGAACAGTGTATCACCAACTACTCTTCTGGTAATCCAATAAAGGTATTATGTTAACTGAGAAAAAAAGGTCTAAAAACTAAATAATACAATAGGCTAAATATGAACTGAAAATTGATTGCAATAATTTATATACCTTTGAGAATTAAAAAAAATAAGCACAATAAAAATTTTGATTTTAACCAAAAAAAAAAAAAAAAAAAAAAAGAGAGAGATCTAGCTATAAAACTTCTAGAAGAAAACTTAGGGGAAAATATTTGTACCTTGGGCAAAGATATCTTCGATGAGATATAAATATCATGATCCATGAAAGTATAAATTGATAAATTAGACTTCATCAAAAATAATAACTTCTGCTTTTCTAAAGACACTCTTAAGAAAATGAAGACTGATCACAGATTGGAGAAAATGCTTGCAAAACACATTCAGAAATTTGTATTTAGGATCTAAAGAGCTCTCAAAGCCCAATAATAAGAAACAAACAACATAACTAAAAATGGACCAAAGATTTCAATGGATACCTCAGCAAATAAGATATAAGGATGGCAAATAAGCATAGGCAAGATGTTCAACACCAGTAGTTACTGAGGAAATTCCAATTAAAACCACAATAAGATTCTACTATACCCATTAATATAGCTAAAGTTTAAAAGGCTGGCCTTACCAGGGTTGGAGAGAATGTGAACACATGAAAACTCCCATATACGGCTGGTGATACCATAACTTTGAAAATTTGACAGTTAAAAAAAAATTTACTAAATGTTTACCTGCTGCATGATTTAACCACTTCACTCTTCAGTATTTATCCAAAGGAAAAGAAAGCACATGTCCATACAAAGACCTGTATGTGGATATTTATTTATGCAGCTTTATTTGTAAGAGTCAAAAACCTGAAATAACCTAAATGTCAGTCAATAGATGAAAGAATAAACCAACTGGTACATTAAATACAATGCGATACTACTCAGTGATAAAAATGAATTGTTAATACACACTAAAACATGGATCGATATCAAAATAACTTTGCTAAGTGAAAGCCACTAGAAAGGGTATATACTGTATGACTCGCTTTATGTAAAGTTCAAAGGAAATGCACAATAATATAGAGTGACATGACGCAGATCAGTGCTTCCTGGGCAGTGAGGAGAAGTGGCAGGGAGGGAGAAGTGGGTAAGAGGGATTACAAAGGAGCATGGGAAACTTCTGGGGGTGATGAATAGTTTCATTTTCTTGATTGTGGTGACGGTTTCACAAGTATATACGGGTCAAAACTCATTAACCTGTACACTTTAAATTTGTCAAATACACTTCTGTAAAGCAGAGAATGGGGAGGGAGCAAGGAGGGAAGGAAGGAAGGAAAGAAGGAAGGAAGGAAGAGAGAAAGAAAGAAAAAAGAAAGAAGGAAGGAAGGAAGGAGGGAAGGAAGGAAGGAAGGAAAGAAGGAAGGAAGGAAGGGAGGGAGAGAGGGAGGGAGGGAGGGAGGGAGGGAGGGAGGGAGGGAGGGAAGGAAGGAAGGAAGGAAGGAAGAAAGGAAGGAAGGAAGGAAGGAAGGAAGGAAGGAAGGAAGGAAGGAAAGAAGGAAAGAAGGAAAGAAGGAAAGAAGGAAAAGGAAAGGTCTGAAACAAAAAGTTTTGAGATATTTTTCATCTTTACAAAGGCAAAAATAAATAACTTACTAAAACATCAACAAAACTTTATATTTAAATATATAGAGAAAAACAATTTTATACTGATCTCATTTTAAGTATAAATAGGAAAATCTTCTTTAAATCATTTGAAATGTTCAGTTGAAAGCACAAGTGACACATTAACTGTGATTCATTAATGATTCACATCAGAGTTTGGTCATCAGAGGGAAGGATCTTCTAAAAGCCATTACAGAATATCAGAAATGTTATCACATATATGCTTCCTGAAAAAAATAACACTGCATTATGCCAAGTACAAAAAGAACAGAATTTATAAAATTTGACACGATTTAAAGCATTGCTTGCTTTCTACCCAGTTTATCAAATGTGAAATCTTTTAGCTACTTTGAGGTACTTTTTGTAAATCTGACTTTCTATATGGAGTGCTATAACTTTGACTTACAAATGAAAAATAAAAAAGTGCTGTCATATCTTTGGCACTTAAAATAATGATTTTTACATTGAAGGCATCACTAAATTACAACTTGAAAGCAAATGGTTTAATAATAAGCATTGTTTGGCATGATGAGTGAAGGACTTCGCCCACACTCTCGCATTGGTGAACTCATACCCGCATTCTCACTTTTGAATGTGCCAGTGCACATGACTAATGACATCATATGCTTTACATTGTTCATTCCTATGTGTCACAGTTCTCAGGAATAGTTCAGGGGGAGAAGAAATCCTGAGCCAAATATCCAGTTCAGACCAAGCATCCTTGCAATAGAATTTGTATTTCCTAAACAGCTTCCAATGAGATGATTTATATGCACGAGCTGTTTTCTGTCAGAGGATGTTAAAATGAGGCAAAGGCAACAGTTCAGATAACGTGCTGATCCTTCAACAGGCCCAAAGGAATTAGGTCCAGGTAAAGAGGGACAACCAAGCACCGGAGAGGTGGATATAAATAAAGTAACTTTCACTGTATAGTATCCCATAACATTCCTACTGTATAGTGAACACATATTTGTTGATTACTCAACAGCTGGAATCTCCCCCAACTTCTCTGTGTCTCAATTTCTTAATTTCTAAAGTGTTCATAATAACTAGAAGAAAAGAACCCATATAACAGTGGTGATTCTGTAACCACCTCTGTCTGTCACTGTAAAGATTCTAAGGGACAGCATCTGTCAGTCACCTAGCTCTCAGCATGGAGCTCAGCCCATTTGTTCTATTTCAAACAATACTCACTGGGTGCTGTTTTAATATCAGAGACTTTGTGCCTGGATCACAGAGATGAATGAAGGCCAGTCCTCATTCTAAGAATACGCAGTTTACCAGGGCAGTCCAAAAATTAAAACAGTATTCAGAGAACAATGCTAAAAAGGAAAAGAAGGACCCACGGTCTCCAGATGGTTGTGCCATAAAGGTTGATTGAGCATGTTTCATTCTGCTTGGACAGTCAAGACTTCTTCAGAGCAGAGAACAAATTTCATCCTTCATCTCCATCTTCTCTACCAAAGCTAACTAGCACTACTTCTCAGGGGCATCTGTGATCCACCTGCTATTTTGTTCCTCATGGTATAGAGCAGACTAGGTTCTGCTGACCCTTCTATGAGTTCCAAGAGTTAAAGGGGATTGTGTGGTGAGGAGGCGGCACTAATTGTGGATAGCCTATGGCACTGAGGTCTCTACCTCCTAACCTCCTCCAGCTAAATGTATTCTTTTCTTTTAGAAATGTAAAAGTACAGTAACTAAAGCAGGACCAGCTGCTTCGAGGCTCAAGGCTCCCAACTATGGTAAATGCAAATTGAAAGGAGGTAGATTCTGAACTCCAGGCAGCTAATAGGGCACCTAAGGCAGGAATCCTAAAGGTGGCGATTGGCATCTGGTCCTTTTCAGGGAAAGGGTTTCCTCTAAGGTGCTAACTGGTTAGAGAAAAAAGGCAGTAGACAGAGACTGGAGAACTAAAGTCTCCCATTTCCCAAACTCCAATTTAACTGGTAACCCAAGGTTTCTAACTAGACAGAGATAAATGTTTTCATATAGTACCAGTGAGGGATACTCCTTGGAGCAACAGAATCATAAATAGTTCCACTATTAACCAATGTCATCTCAATACATTTAATTTTAAGATCTCATTATTAGGTTTTCTTTTGCTAACTGAAAAATAAAAGCAATATAAGATTAAACTAGTCATATTTTACTAATCTAAATTGATATATTTATTCTATAAAAGTCCTCCTCTTAAAAATTACTATGGATTTGAGAGGTATGTCCATTTTATCTGGGGCCAGATTAAATGAGCTATCCTTAGTAAAGAGATGCTAACATTTTATGAACAAAATAATTGTTCAGAAGTGAGGTTCTTGATATGCACGTCACTAGATTAGTTGTTCTTGGCTGGTAATGCTGGCGCGGGATGCAGAGCAGAACTGCTAAATTCAAAAAGAAACAAGAGTATTTAAAGTGCAAGGTCCCTTGGCCCACAGGAGAGCCCATTTGAATGCTATAGATTTCCAATAACTATACTCCTGTACTCCTTTACACTTGTAGCTCCTTAACCAAGAATTTTCATATCCCAAACATCTCATTAGAGGTACAAGAATACCTCATCAATTGAATTTTGCTTTATTGAGCTTTGCAACTATTGCATTTTTAACAAAATGAAGGCCTGTGACAATCTTGCATCAAGCAAGTTGATCAGTGTCATTTTTTTTCAACAGCATTTGTGTCTCTGTGTCACATTTTAGTAACCTTCACAATATTTCAAACTTTTCCACCATTATTATATTTTTTATGGTGATCTATGATCAGTGTCCTTTGATGTTACTATTCTAATTTTTTTGAGTTGTTCCGAATTGTGTACATATAAGACAGCAAACTTGGGTAATAAATGTTGTGTGTTCTGACTACTCCGTCAACCCACTGTTCCCCCATCTGTTTGCATTTCCTCCGGCCTTTCTATTCCCTGACACACAACAATATTAAAATTAGGTCAATTAATAAGAATCATATTTCTCTCACTTTAAATCAAAAGCTAGAAATGAGTAACTTGATGAAGAAAACATGTCAAAAGCCGACATACGCCAAAAGCCAGACCTCCTGTGCCAAACAGCCAACTTGTGAAAAGTCGAAATTCCTTAGGGAAATTAAAAGTACTACTTTTATAATATCATATAAAATCATAAGACAGTCAAACAGTCTTATTGCTGCTGAGATGGCAAAAGTTTTTATGGTCTGGACAGCAGATTAAATAAACCACAACTTTCCCTAAACCAACACCTAATCCAGAGCAAGGCCCTAACTCTCTTCAATTCAATGAAGAATGAGAGAGGTGAGGAGGTTGCGTAAGAAAGGTTTAAGGAAAGAAGCCATCTCTACAATATAAAAATGGAGGAGAAGCAGCGAGTGCTGATGTAGAAGCTACAGCAAGTTATCCAGAGATCTAGCCTAGATAAACAAAAGATTTTCAATGCAGACAAACAGTCTAATGTTGGAAGAAGGTGCCGTCTAGGACTTTCATAGCTAGAGAGAAGTCAGTACCTGCCTTCAAAGCTTCAAAGAATAGGCTAACTCTCTTCTTAAAGGATAGTAGAGCTGGGGACTTAAAGTTGAAGCCAAAGTTCATTTATCATTCTAAAAACCTTAAGAATTCTGCTAAATCTACTCTTCCTGTGCTCTGTAAGTGGACAACAAAGCCTGGATGACAGCACATCTGTTTACAGCATAGTTTACTGAACATTTTAAGCCCAGTGTTGAGATCTATAGCTCAGAAGAAAAATTCTTTCAAAATAGTACTTCTCATTGACAGTGCACCTGGTCACCCAAGAGCTCTGATGGAGATGTACAACGAGACTAGTGTTATTTTCATGCCTGCTAACACAACGTCTATTCTGCAGCCCGTGGATCCAGAGTAGTTTTGACTTTCAAGTCTTATTATTTAAGAAATACATTTCATAAGGATACAGCTGCCATGGATAGTGACTCCTCTGATGGAGCTGGGCACAGTACCTTGAACACCTTCTGGAAAGGAGTCACCATTCTAGATGCCATTAAGAACATCCGCGATTCAGGGGAAGAGGTCAAAACCCCAACATTAACAGGAGTGTGGAAGAAGTTGAGGCCAGTCCTCGTGGATGGCTTTGAGGGGATCAACACTTCAGTGGAGGAATAACTGCAAATTTGGTGCAAATAATAAGAGAAGCAGAATTAAAAGTGGAGCCTGATGCTGTGACTGATTTGCTGCGATCTCATGAAAAAAACTGTAGTGGATACAGAGTTGCTTCTTATGACGAGCAAAGAAATTGGTTTCTTGAGGTGGCATCTATTCTTGGTGAAGATGCCGACAAGATTGTTGCAATGACAAAAGATTTAAAAATTATGTAAACTTGGTTGATAAAGCAGCAGCATGGTTTGAAAAGATTGACTCCAAATTTAATGTTTTATGTTAAAATTTTTATGAACTGATTTTAGAGAGACAGAGAGAGGAAGGGAGAGAGAGAGAAAGGGAGAAGAAAGCATTCATGTATTGTTTCACTTAGTTGGGTATTCATCGGTTCCTTCCCATATGCGCCCTGACTGGAGATCAAACTTGTAACCTTGGTGTTCTAGGATGATGCTAACCAACTGAGCTACCCGGTCAGGGCCAGACTGACTCGTTTTGAAAAAGTTTTACTGTGGGTCCAATGTTATCAAATAACATCATATGCTACAGAGAAATCTTTCATGAAAAGAAGTGTCAACTGATGTATCATACTTGATTGTTGTCTTATTTAAAGAAAATGCCACAGCTGCACCCCCCCCAATTTCAGCATCCACAACCCTTATCAGTCAGCAGCTACCAACATCCAGGCAAGGTCCTCCCCCAGCAAAAAATATTAAGCTCACCAAAAGCTTAGATAATGTTTAGCATTTTTAGCAATAATATTTTTTTTTCAATTAGGATATGTACTATTTTTAGACACAGTGCTGTTGCACACCTCCAGGGGTCCCCAAACTTTTTACACAGGAGACCAGTTCACTGTCCCTCAGACCGTTGGAGGGCCGCCACATACAGTGCTCCTCTCACTGACCACCAATGAAAGAGGTGCCCCTTCTGGAAGTGCGGGGGGGGGGGGGGGCGGCTGGATAAATGGCCTCAGGGGGCCACATGTGGCCCGCGGGCCGTAGTTTGGGGACGCCTGTATAGTGTAGCATAAACAATATATAAACAGTGCACTGGGAAACCGAAAAATCCATGACTCACTTTACTATCGTGGTGGTCTGGAACCGAAACTGCAGTATGTCTAAGGTGTGCCTGTAGGCTATTAAAGCCTCATGATCCTTATTCTATGGGTGAAAATAGGCTCAGAGAGTCTGATTAGCTTGGCTGTTGTGACACAGTGTGGAGGTGGCAAATACAGGCCTACTTCCTAGTCCGACAGTCATTCTTTTATATCACACTGCCTCCACTTTAGAGCTGAAAGGATTGTTTCAGAAATGTCTGTGGG
This sequence comes from Saccopteryx leptura, assembly GCF_036850995.1. Lineage (NCBI taxonomy): Eukaryota > Metazoa > Chordata > Mammalia > Chiroptera > Emballonuridae > Saccopteryx > Saccopteryx leptura. Next base: position 185,445,196 of record NC_089506.1, on the reverse strand, counting down.
TGAGTCCAGGTGATCCTTACTAAAACTGAATCCAGGGAGTACAAATATACAGTTGTGTTTTGTTTTGTTTTTTCAAAAAAATTTTATAACTTACACAAAAGTAACAGAACGAGTATAATGAGCCCCAATATAGTGATCACTTAGCTTCAACATTTAATCAACAACCTACACAGTTGTTCCATAAGACCTAAGGAGGGACCAGATGGGGAGCAGGTAGACAGGACCTAGCTGTCCCAGGGCCTAGCAGAGCTCATGGAGGAGAGAAGACTTCAGAGGTCAGAGCTTCGGTGTGTCATCATCTGACTTGAAAGAACATGAATTGGAAATATCTGGAACAGACTGTAATTTAAACTCAAGTCTAAATAAACCAAATAATATGATTTACTCCATCTGTATCATGTCTGAATTCCAAGATAGCCTCATATACAAGACAAGACTGTGAAGTAACCCAGGGTGTCTGTGATATAACAGGGCCATCGGGAGCAAATAAAAATAGGAAAGGCCACACCACACTCTACCTAACTTCCCTGATGCCCAGTGACATCCCTTAGTTGGTACTCTGCCCACTTTACCTCGTTTTACCTGAGAAAGAACAGTCCATGTTTTAGTTTTTAAAATCTTAGTAAAATGTGAATACGAAACATATTAGGAAAATCTTAACATTAAGGAAGTTGGTTTCATTAACTTTAATATTTTTTTTCCAAAAGGTAATGTATACAAACTTTATTTCTTACTGACATTTTGTTTCTTTGTTGTATATCTGACTCTGAACTTCCAGATGTGATGCTGAAATAAAGTGAGAGTTTCAATCCCAACATTTTCTTTCAGGAGCTTACACACTCGCACACACACATACACGCCCCACATCAGATAGATTTTTATAGTGTAACAGTGAAGATGAATCTCCTAAAGTATTTCCTCCAAATGTCCATTTCTGAACATTTCCAAAGGAAATAAAGACTGTGGAATGTAAACTTTACTCAAAGAAGATAAAATAGCCTTTAAAGGTTCTCTTGAGAATAAGCAGTCCAAACAATACAATCTGTTCTGTAAATCTGCAAAATCTCTTATTTCCACTAAAAAAAGAAGAAGTAGAGGGAGGGGAAGTATATCACCCTATGAGAGAGCAGACTTGGGGAAGCCTTTGTCTCTTACACTATTTCTTAATCAATTTCTCTCTCTCTCTCTCTCTCTCCTAAATCATTTGCAATAGTTTCCAAACATGCTATTTTTTTTTTTTATTTTTTTTTGCATCTCAAACCCTCTCAAACTGTTAAGTTCCTGCTTGATTACTAACAACCCCTTTGTAGCAAAACTATATGCTCTCACTGTCTCCAATTTCTTTCCTCCTAATTTTTGTTGAAGCTGCTCCATTCAGATTGTCAGAAGTAACAATCTGCAGACAACGCACTTACTGAATGCACCAGTGATCTCCACATCCCTTTATCCAATGGTCATTAGTCACAACCCACCTTATCCTTGAGCTTTTGGCGTGACTCATCATGCCTTCCTTGAAATATACTGCTCACAAAAATTAGGGGATATTTCAAAATTAATACGAAGCTATACAATATCTCCTAATTGTTGTGAGCAGTTTACTTTCTGCACTTGGCTCCAGGACATCCTGAAGTCCCAGGTTTCTTTCCTGTGCCACCTGCTGCTCCTCAGTCTCCTTTGATGGTCCTGTCCCAACTCCCTGAGCGCTCAGCTTTGGCGGGCTCCAGGGCTTCCTCTCTTCTCCAGCCACATTCACTCCCTTGGTGAGCTCATTCAACCTCTGGGATTTCAATACCGTCGATATGCTTATCCCTCCCGAATACATATTTCTAGCCTGGATTTCTACTTTGAAATCCAGATTCACTCATGTAGTTGCTTTCTTGACAGCTCATATCTTATTTTTGAGACAAGAATGGGTATCTTAATTTCCACGTTTCCAAAACCTCACTCCTGATTCCTACTCCCGGGTCTTCTCTACTTGCAGTCTTCCCCAACGCAGTTGATGACATCATTGCTCAGGGTAAAACCTTGACATCCTGTTTTTGTCTCAGAACCCACATCCAATCATCAGGAAATTCTTGGTTCTACCATCAAAATATGCCCAGTATCTGAGCACTCTTGCCACCTTCATGTGAACACCCCAGTTCAAGCCTCAAGCTGCCATCAGCTCTTGCCTGGATTATGTCATTAACCTCCTAAATGTTTCTCTCTGCTTCCACCTTTGCCCCCATATCCTGTTTTCAGTACCTCAACCACAAGAAAAACCATTTCACTCCTCTACTCAAAACCCTCAAATGAGGGACCTCTCGTCACTCAAAATAAGATGCAAAGTCCCTAAAATGACCTACAAGGTTGTACAGATGTCTCTGCCATTCACCCTTCCCATCCACGTAGAGCTCCACCCAGTCCCTCCTGACCCTTCTCTCACAGCTCCGTCATTTCCCCTCTGAATTCATGTAACATCCCCCTTCTCAATCCTGCCTCTCCAAGCCACGCTGGCTTTCTCTTCAGCCACCTCATAGAGACTCCTATCTCAAGTTCCTCTGCCAGGAACCCTTAACACCTGTCCACTTGGTTCTTTCTCACCTCCTTCCTGTCTTTGCTTAAATATCACTTTCTCAGTGAAAACTGCCACATGCACCTCTTTGAAAAACTCTCCACATGCCTATCCATCCTCATCACCTTGTTTATTTTTCTCTGAAGCAGTGGTCCCCAACCCCCGGGGCTGCAGACTGGTACCAGTCTGTGGGCCATTTGGTACCGGTCCACAGAGAAAGAATAAATAATTTACATTATTTCCATTTTATTTATATTTATGTCTGAACGATGTTTTATTTTTAAAAAATGACCAGATTCCCTCTGTTACATCCATCTAAGACTCACTCTTGACACTTGTCTCGGTCACATGATACATTTATTCATCTCACCCTAAAGGCCAGTTAGTGAAAATCTTTTCTGACATTAAACCGGTCCAAGGCCCAAAAAAGGTTAGGGACCACTGCTCTAAAGTACTTACAACTTTCTTACATGCTATATAATTTGCTTGTTTTATATATATATATACATTACAAAAATTATATTATATAAATATTTATATATAATATAATAAATATATATTTTAAAATATATTATAAATATTTAAAAATATATTATAAAAATAAATTAATTAAAAGTAACAATATAATAATAAAAATTATATATATAATCACAAAAATTAGGGGATATTTTATCACTTCATATTCATTTTGAAATATCCTCTAATTTTCATGAGCAGTAGTTTATTTTGTTGATTGATTTTTTTTTCTTTTTAGAGAGAAGAGAGAGAGAGAGAAAGGGGTAGGGGGAGGAGCAGGAAGAATCAATTTGTAGTAGTTGCTCCTCATACGTGCCTTGACTGGGCAAGCTCAGGGTTTCAAACTGGCGACCTCAGCATTCCAGATTAACTCTTTATCCACTGTGCCACCATAGGTCAGGCAATATATATATATTTATTGTCTACTCCCTACTGACAATGTAAATCTTTAAAGATAGAAAAAAATTTTCTGTTGTTATTTTTGTTACTCAGCATTATGAAGAAAGCAAGGATGGTCAATAAGTATTTGTTGAATGAATGAATGCATAAAGAAATGACTTAATAAACCCCAACTCTTAAGTCTCTTTCTATTGTTTCCAAACAATAAGCCTTCCTTTAAAATTCAGTGATACTTTTATTATTTTCTATTCCTACTATCTCCCTAATGAATGTATTGTTGTATTTCCACATTTCTGTGCATGCTTCTCACTTTTCAAAACAATTTAAAAATATTCACAAAGTAATTAGTGACTATTGAACAAAATTAATGAGAATCCCACTGAGAGGAAGGACACACTGAGGTTCTGAGAGGTGTAATTGTGTTTCTTGCATCATACCTAAATCAACAAAACCCAGTATTTTGGTGCTTTCTACTTGGCTGTAACTCTGTATCATGAAATGGAAAACAACTCTTTGTTTCTCACAGTTGTTGTGCAATAAAATGGATGGAAAGACTTTAATAAGCTGGCCCCTCTTACCTTCTGACTAATTTTATCTTCTATCAATGCATCTCACAAAACTGACGTTTTCACCAAACTCTACCCTGCAGTGCCAGACTATGTTTTTATCCTTTGCTTGGCTTGTTTTTCTAACCGGAATGTTCATGCTCTCTTCTCTGCTTGTCAAAACCTTACCCATTCCACACACCATGACTCAAATGTAGCCTGTTTGATCCTATCAATCAAAAGTATTTTTTGCCTCTGTTGCTTTTGGATGTCTGCCTTTTATACCCCTTATTACATTTCACGATGTATGTAATTATTTGCCTTTTTTATTCACCCAATGACACGCCACATAAGCAATTAATATTCTGTCACTAAATGAAGCCAAACAAAATAAAATATTGTGAGTACAATACCCTTATGTGCCTATTCAGATGTGCCACAAATATACAAGAGAAAACTATTTGAAACCACCTTCTTCTAACAATGCTTGAAACAAAACTGCTGATTTAAAAGTGAAGGAGCTTTGGCAGCCTGACCATAATATTTAAAGATCATGAGTCATGGCCTTAGAGATCCATAGCAACTCAGCATACACAATACAAGTCATGTTCTACCATAATTAAGAGAGAAAAAAAAAAAAGCTTTATAAGGCTTATTAGCCTGAGAGAAAACAACTTAGAATTAACAATTGTATTTATGAATCTTGTTTTTATTACAGTGTTCTTTTCAGGGTCCATGGGGGGGGGAAACTTCTACTGGCAGGTAGTAATAATATGACATACAAGCAAGCCTTACAGTCATTTCTTTTTCCTCAGGGCTTGACAAGAACATTAACATATCTTTCCTTTAAGTGAAATCTTTCTATCTATTCTCCAACGTTTTTATCTTATATTTTAAAATCTGGATTGAATTGATAATTAGTCACCAATTAGTCCATGTGAATACACGATTTTAATAAAATCAGAAATACAACTTAGGGAGTGCCCAATCTTTATAGGAAAGAATTTCCTGGGAAAATGCTTTTTTTTTATTCCAGAGGTTAATTGCATCCCGGACGTAACCTTCCGCTGCAGAGACAACATAGGAGCAAGTTCCCATTTGGTTTATATAAACTATGGAGAAAGTCTGTCTCAAGGGCAGGAGAAGACAGGAAGAGGGGAAAGAAAGTAGGGCAGGCAAGCAGATAATGGTAACCGTTTATCCCTGCTTAGAAGCGAAGAGCTGAACTGAACCCACTTAAAGGTTAACCAAGGTAGCAGGGTCCTCCCATCGCCTGCCTCCAAGCCCTGCTCTCTTGTTGCACAGAACACTGAGCTCCACATAGCAGGGAAACAGAAACACCAATGATAACTTGCAGTGAGAGCAAAGTCCCACTTTCCACTTGGCTTCCCCGCTGGTTGTACACTGGACTATTCATTTCCAAGTTGTTAATCACAGGGCATTTTTCTTCCACTTGGTAACATTATGTTCACCGCTCCAATTGTCATCACATTGACGTATTATCTCTTCAGATGCTGTGTTCAGGGAAAAATTTTTTTTTTAAATGAGTGTTTGCTAAATTTCATTTTCTTTAACAAACAAAATTTCTTCCCTCTCAAAGACTGTAAATATTTTGAGGTTCGTGAACTCTTTTGCACATGGCAACGTTTCACATAAAATTTAGAAGGACTTGTGATTTTCCCACATCACCCACAGACCGCAGACCCCAGGTTCAAAGTAAATAAAAACAAGCCCCACACGTATCATGTAATGAAAAAATACCTTTTAAAGCTTAACAAAGTAGAATTACGGTTTTATGTGAACATATCACACAGACTTCTACCCTCCAGGATCCAGCTCTCATCCAAGGCTTGTAAGATTCTAAATGGAAGGTATTTTCACATTTGAAGGAAAAATGAGTATTGTGCCAACATGAAAATTCTCCATTGATGCACCACAGATCATTTATAGAGGTGAACTGTACTTCCATATTTGTAGCTAGAGTTGGTTTGGGTTTTTACTTGGGGAATTTTGGAATGACCTATCTCCTTTTGCGTATCTTTTCAGACAAGAGAGCAGTGAAGGTGACAATTCATTACAGTGGTTCTAAAGGAGGCCTGGCTGCGCTCCCCCCACCCCGACCCCTTCCCACACCGGTAAAGTGGATGGGGTGAAGATGTGATTTGAGAACAGCAAGTAAAAGACAGCTTATTCATTCAACAAATATCTGTTGAACACCTACTGTGTGTTCAGGTCTTACCTTGTGATCTGGGAAGACAGTGCGGTTCAAAGGAGAAGGGCCATTCTCCAGGAAAAAAATGACAAGTCTGTCTGATGTTTCCCCCAGATTTTACAGAAAGGTTTTTGTTCAGGCGCTGAGCAAAGGCTATTTATCTAAAAATTCCCATCAATTCTTTCGGGAAAATAGGAGCCCAGAAGTGGATTTAAAGACAGGCGCACTGAGCGTGCGGTGCGTCCTGGGCCCCAAATTCTGAAGAGCCCCGCAAGATGCCAACTTTACATTTTTTTCTAATGATAAAGGGGTCCGATATTCTTTTCTGTGCACAGGGCCTCAACCGACCTTAATCTGCCTCTGGGGGAACCTGCTTCTCTGTGTGGTTTCAGATACTGGGGCTATAGATTTTCTTGCCATAACACTGTCCTATCTCAAGTCAGGCCCACTGGACTACCCTGTCCATGGGATAAACATCAGCTACCCCCACTCCTTCAAGTTTTAGAATTTCTGTTACTGCTCTGCTGTCTTCTGTTGCTAGACAACCACAATGGCTGTGGTCAAGAGTCAACTTTCCAAAGGGAAAAAAAAACAAAGCAATTATAAAGCTCACAAATCCGACACAGGTATAACTATAGGGAAGAAATAATCACATAGTCATTATTTCCGGAAAAAGCATTCAAAGCAGGCCAGAAGCAGTGGTTTTATGCTCTAACCATAGCATGTCACATCCAGAACCAGTGCTAAGGAAACAGTCACACTGCTGGCCCAAGAGGGGCGCACCTACAGAAACAGATTGGAGAAGAGGCTTAACAGTGGGCTTTGCCACAGATCTCCAGTTGTTATGATCTTTCCCTGGAACACATAGGCCCCAGGCAGAAAACCCCACCTGGCCACGTCCTGATTAAGACTTCTTTCTTGACACAACATTGCAGAGGTGATAAATCGTGCCCGATGAGCTGGTGTCCTACTCACTGTCACAACGCATCTGCAGCCACTGCTTTTTCTCCCCTGTTGCTTGTCCGAAGACGGCAGCCATTTTCTCCCAGCCAGTTGCTACGTCTCTCCCTGGACACCTTTGTGGGCCCAAGTCATTCTGTATTCACTTCCCTTCCTGCTCTGACAGGAAGTACATGTAAGGACTCTGCCGTCTGTAGATGAAAATCACTCCTGGGTTTTGATTCCTTCTACCCTGGGCTCACCCATGCCGAACCACAGAGCCCATTCCCAAATAAATTTGGTTGGCTCAACAGCAATTTTTTTTTAAGTCACAGAATTTGTTTCAAAAGCTAGAGCATATTGATCAAATAACTGCAATGGTAGTGGGCATAGTTAGAGCTGATCAGTTAAAGAGTGTAATTAACATTTACTTCTTCAAAAGGATTTTACGTCCTCTAGCCCCTTAGCAAAAACAATCCTACGAGTAAAGTTATGAACTTTGAGCCATTGGTATCTGGAAAAATCACTAACTAGGTAGCTGTGGAAACACAAGGATTGCGGGGGTGGTACTGCATCTAGTTAGCAGCCCGTGTAGAATTCCGAAAGTCAGCTCACCTGTCTATGCCTTAGTTTTTTTTTTAAACTTATAAAAGCCTCAGTTGAGCTGTTTCTGTCATTTTTTCCAGCTCTCACATTTTGTTCTGTTCCCTTAGGCCATCTAATTAAAACAGCCACAGAGTGGATTATTCTTTAGTACATTTCAGAGGAATGTGAAAATGTTTGCCATGTATTTGGTTCATAACAATTTATGAAAGGAAGGTCACCTCAGTAATAGCTGGTGAAAGGCAGTGTAGGCACTAATTATTTATAATGGTGATTAATCTTATCTTACATTTCAGTAATCAAAAAGAGAGGTGGGGAGATATGGCTGATATAAAAAACAGACTTTCAAAAAGTCCTTGAGAAACAGAGTGATTTTTCCATTGTTACTTCTCCTTAAATGAATGCTATGGGGGAAGAATTTCAGAAGAAGGTGGTAAGTTAATTATCAGGTTTATTGGAGACATTGTTCTACAGAATTCTTGACTAAGGAGGCTAACTAATAAAATTAACAATAATGTCCTTTATAATTAAGGAAATGTACTTATGGATGAAAGTCATGGAAATGGTCTTATTTTAAAAACTGTAACTGAATTTTAAGAAAAACTACATTTCCCCCCCTCCTTAAGTCTAATGGAAACAAGGAGTGTTGTAACAATTCTAGAAAATCATATGAATCATTGGCACTTCCACCATTATATTTAAAATTAAAAAGACACTGTACATCCACTTGTAGATTACTATGCGCAATTTGAACACTTACCTTGTGGTTTGTCAAAAATGCATCCTTTCTTGGAATCAGAAATCATATATGTGCACATGACAAGGAGGAATCTTAAGGAGTATACATAATTTGCGTGGTCTCATGCTAATGTTTACCAGCATGCCTTATCAAACTTAGGTGACTGAATATCAGTAAGACAGAAAGGAGGATAGAAAAAGAAGCATAGCATTGAGGAAAGGTCAAGACAGAACAGGTAGTACGTTTACATTAAAGTGGCGTGGCTGAGGGAGGAAGAAAAAGCCACAGTGGAGATCTTTAGAGTCTCTGCTTGGGAAATAGCCCTCGGGCCTTCATCTGTTCATTCACCTTCCATTGCTTATACACATATTTACCAAATGTTTATTGAAAACCCATTGTGTCCTAGGCATGATGGTAGGCATGACTGAAATTGATGCTGTCCCTGTTCCGGAGCTGATCATTCGACAGAGGTTCTCATTCTAGTAGCCATCTGTGTTCTACTGGAAAAAGAATCAATGAAGCAGGCTTTGGCTTTCCAAAGAGCTCTTCTAACTTAACGTATCCCAAGGGCTGAAAAGAATAAATCAATAAAAGCAAACAAAAATATCTCATAGGTGTTCCTCTTGTGGAGACAAGTGACTGCTTTTATAGAATTAACCTAGGGAAGTTCATTGGGCTTTCATTGTGATGAACACAAGATGATTATGCCTATGTCTTAGAGTCTGAGTGTGTCTTTGCTAGGGGAGGACAAGAAAAGAGGTTGAAGGTGAGACAAAAACCAAAGTGACATCATACACATAAGTACAGATCAGTCCATGAGCCACAACAAGCAAAACAACTTTCAGCTGATTGCAGAAGCTTTCCTCCTGTGTCTCTCAAGATTTAGCCAGCTTTCTTGTCATTGTTTTTTTGTGACCTCTTCCCTGTGATACTGATTGCTTGACACAGTGGGTCTAATTATCTCTAGGCTTCCAGCCTGTTTTAATAGAGAGGATTGTTTATCTGTGTGAGCAGAAAGACTTATTTTTCCCCAAGGTCCTAAAGTCTTTCCTTAGGAAACATAGAAATGAAATTGAAAGGTGTTAATTGGTGGTCAGGAATGTAAACTTTTCATTTATGGCATTTTTAGTGGCAGGAAGTAAACATGCCTTCTCTCTCTTTACAGGTCTATAGTAGAGTGAGCTTAAGAAATCCTGAGTTCCCTGTGGAAATTGTCTCTGTCCCCTTGTATCTGGGTTGAAAGGATAGTAAATTTATGTACTCAGCCCTGACCATACAGGGTGAGGCAAAAGTAAGTTTACAGTTGTGAGTACATGACACACAGAGTTTATTCTTGTACTATTATTTATTAATTATTGTCTATTTAGCCCTGGCCTGGATAGGTCGGTTGGTTAGAGCATCCCCCGGGGTGCAGAGATTGCCGGTTTGATCCCTAGTCAGGACACATAGAGGAACAGATGGATGTTCCTGTCTTGACCTCTCTCTAAAGTTAATAAAATAAACATTAAAAAATTATTGTACTATTTTCCATATGAAAAATTGTGAACCTACTCCCCCCCCCCCACCCCCCATCTAACCCAAGGACAGCATAGGCTCTGAACTTGGCTATTTAGCAACTTGATCCTGGGACTTTGGATCTCAAACAAGAGATAAAAGAATGAATGAAACAGTTGAATTTCTGGTTATCTGTTTGCTTATTTATCCCACAAATACTTATTGAGGCTCCGCTACATGACAGGCACTTTTCTTGATGTTGATGTTAGATATAGTAGTAAGTAAGACAAAGTTGCCATTCTTTTCATTTCATACTTTAGTCCTTGGAGGTGATCAAACAAATATAGGAGATAATTTCAGACAGGATGAGTGCTGCACAGAAAATATAAGAATATACCTCTCTAAGTAATAGGTAACACAAAACTAAGACATGAAGGAGGAGAAGGAACCAGTCTATGAACTTTGCAGGGAAGAGTGCTCTAGCCAGAGGTTCAGTACCATCATCAGAGAAACGTGCTAGGTAACAGCAATAAAAATCAAACTTCTCTTGACCTCATGACTTTCTGTGCTCCCTTCAGAGAAAATTCACCAAAAGAGTTGTTTTCATTTATTTTTAATCTTCTCCAAACAAATATTTATTGTCTCCATTGAAATGACTTTCATTCAAGTCTCCACCAACCTCTACTTTGTCATTTCCCTTATATAGCTGTGCCCTGACCTAAATTTTCCAATTTTCCCTATATGAGTCCTGCTCCTTCTCTCAAATGGCCTTGGTTTCTGCCCATTCCTAACCCTAACTGCAGCTCTGCTGATCTCAGGAGTCCCCAATACTTTCAGTTAATTTTCTTAACCAAAACTGGTTTCTGTTGCTTCCAACCAATAAAAGCCTAATGCATGCACTTATAGTTTTCTATGTTATTGTTGGTTTTTACTCAAGAAACCCAATGGTTCAGCTTACAGCACAATTCTCATTCTTTTGCTTACATTCATTGCTTTCCTGAAAATGTTAGTGCTGTCTTGTGGAGAACATATCTTTTTCTTGTATGATTGATTAGCTGTTCTCTTATTCACTTCTTAAGAATAAGTCATTCATTCATAAAAAATTTATTATTTTGTATGTGCCTATTATAATGCAAAATATTGGAGATAAAAATAGTTCAAGGAAGTCTTGGTTCCAAAACATATTTGTTAGACTGGTACACTACTGAGAAATTTCTCTTTTAGCTTGTTTCTGTTGTTAATATATTTTAACATTTTCTTCACGTGTTTTTTTTTCCTAATGCTTAGCTACTCTAGGCTCTATAGAATCTACTCCCTGTATGTCACTAGTACAATTTCTTAGAGATTCACTAGCTATAAAATTAAATATAATTGATTCAAATATTATATTTTTATTTCTTTAATAATTTACTTATACCAATAAAGAATCTAGTCTTAAATAAGTAAAACCAAACAAGGTGATAGTCGGGAATCTTAAAGAGTCATTTCTCAGAAAAATCATCTTCTCCAGTAAGATTTTCTCATGGCTCATGGCCAAATGGATGAACCTGTTTTGATGGATATTGTACTGTCAGAGATACTTTCAGTCACAAGTAACAGAAAAAAACAACTCATGGTAGTTTAGGAATGCTGGCTCATGTGACTAGAAGGTTCAGAAGTTTCAAGGTTCTTCAAAGTTAATCAATGATGTTATCAGCACACAGTATCTTTCCATCTTGCCATTCTTATATCAACAGTGTTGGCTTCTCCTGAAGGATTGCCTACCTCGTAGGCATAGAAGGGCTGCCAGTGGTAACTGAGACTGCAGGTGACTTTGTTCATGGCTAGAGATAGAAAAAGAGGTTTGCCTTTAATAACCTTAGAACAAAAAAGTCCTTTGTTTTGTTGTAATTAGATAATCCTAAATACCTGAATCCTAAATAGCTGGGGAAATGTTGATTGACTTAAATCTGAAATATATGCCCACACCCAAACCAAAAACTGTGGCAATGAAATAGGATCCTTCAGAAACTACCCTTAGAACTGGAGGTGGGATTAATTCCATTCAAATTCTATAGCTACTGCATAGTAGGGCAGGATGAAATACATTTGGGAGACTCTAACACTATCCAATGCAGGTATACATTTGCATATATAATCTGTATATATAATTCACATATGTGTTTCTTATTGATTATTTCATGATAGAAATAATGGTGATCATATCTTACTAATTGAGGGTGTTGCCATATAAATGCTATACATATTTTTCATATTATCTAGACTAGAAAATTTTAATAAGATTAATTTACTATTAAAACCCATAGGTAATTATTTTCTTATTTTTGTACTTTTATTCTTTCTTAATGAGGTATATATACCAGTAAAGAAACAAAAAGTTAAAGAGTGAGAAAAATACTTAAAATCTTGATTTGAAATATAATTTGAGAATCTCTGTGTTAGACAAAACTATAATGTTAATAAACAGTAACTAGTGGCTTACAGATATATATTTTTCAGAATATAATATTTCCATTAAAATACCTTGTACTCACTAATATTATTATATTTATTACCATAATTCATACACAGTAATTCATATACAGCATGAAGTATTGTATAGATAGCTAGAGCTTAGAAATTATTTTGATATTTTTATGTCTAGTGATATATTTATTTAACTAAAAAATGACATCTATTTTAATCTATTACAAAGAATGTTGAAGTCTTCATATTTATTTTCATATAACCTGCAACAAAACATCTTGGTCAGCTTGAAAATTCACTGAAATCTTTCTTCATGTATCAATGCAGTTCATGTTATTAGATATTCATTTATTTTTCCAAACATTCATTGAATTTATTCCCTTGATTGAATACTTACTGAGTGCCACGCACTCTATCACACACTGAGTGCATGTGTGAGTGTGTGTGTGTGTTGCTTGCACAGATGAGCAAGGATTTTGAGAGGTTTCTGAACCCTTCCTGAAGTACATAGGACACAAAGAAGAGGTTAGGAAATTCAGAATCGGAATAATGACAGGAGAGAACGGAGACATGAAAAGATATATATATTTCCCTTACAAAAGTGCTAATGTCAAGCCACTGAGTAGCAGGAAAGAGTTCTCAACTCCAAATGCCAGCGTCTAAACATGACTGACAAGTCGCATCTTCATTATTCTTCTTCACCAAGAAGACAGCGCTTTGGGACTTGATGTGGATGTGAGTTGAAAATAAAGGACAAGCAGGAATGACAATCAGTGCCATCCGTACTTAGTCAATGCAGGGAACGTTTTGTTCACCATCCTAGCAGTATTTATCATTCTGAGCTATCAGCCTGGTGGAGAAAAGATTCTTCTTAAAATCTACCTATTTCAACACAGGACAGTATTTGCTTCATAGACAACAGATTGAAATTATTCAAAAATTAGTAAATCTGAAACAACTAAAAAGTATTGAGATCTGTTGTATTTGTAATTTTAATTTTAGGGAAAGAATTATTCATTTTAATCTAAGCGGAAGAGAAGAAATTTGACCTTGGAAAGGTTTAATGTATGGCAAGTCAAAAACAAAGAAAAACATTTTTAAATAGACCAACTCAAAAAGGCAAATGTTTTTGTCAATGTTCTCACACAGAAGAAAACTGCTCACAACCAACCAAACACACCTCAACCGGTGAATTATTGCTTATACTTGTAAGATGTTGATTATTATTTATTATTCTGTGAAAAGGTTTGTGAAGTGCTTGCTGAACCTAAAAGCAATTGAGCAAGTACATAAAGTCCCAGAAACTGGTAAGATAGAGCCATTTTGAATAGATCGAATTTGTTATTTATCATTTACAAAAGATTATTTTGGCCATCTTGACTAGCATTAGCCAAAAAAAAAGTTAAATGAACAGTAAATCCCAAGACTGGGTATAAATTTTAGGTAAAAGAAAGAAAAGAAGGCCCTGCCCGGTTGGCTCAGTGGTAGAGCATCAGCCTGGCGTGCAGAAGTCCCGGGTTCGATTCCCGGCCAGGGTACACAGGAGAAGCGCCCATCTGCTTCTCCACCCCTCCCCCTCTCCTTCCTCTCTGTCTCTCTTCCCCTCCCGCAGCGAGGCTCCATTGGAGCAAAGATGGCCCAGGCCCTGGGGATGGCTCCTTGGCCTCTGCCCCAGGCGCTAGAGTGGCTCTGGTCGCAACAGAGCGACGCCCTGGAGGGGCAGAGCATCGCCCCCTGGTGGGCAGAGCGTCGCCCCCTGATGGGCGTGCCGGGTGGATCCTGGTCCGATGCATGCGGGAGTCTGTCTGACTATCTCTCCCCGTTTCCAGCTTCAGAAAAATACAAAAAAAAAAAAAAAAAAAAAAAAAAAAAAAGAAAATAATATAAGAGAATAAAAGATGGGAAGCATAATCAAGTGCCTTAACAAATGTCTTTCTTAACTTTTAGCTACAATTAACATACTATTATTTGTTTTTATCTAAATGTTCTGGTAAAAACACATTAGCTTCTGAATTGATTTCTAAATTTTAGTTACTAAATAAATTTTATGGGAATCCTACAATTGTACAGATTATAAATTAAATATAAAATAAAGAAATAGTAGTTACATTGCCATGCCTCCTTCTTCAGAAACATAGTTATAAGAAAAAACAATGCCATAAACATTATTATAAGAATTTACTACTTGTAATTTATCAGATGACTCTGCCCAGCCTTCCAGGAACCATCATTCAATCTGGAAAGAGCCAATTATCAAATATGTAGCAATAAAATATCTTCCTTACAATAGGGAAAAACATTGACTATAATTAGACAACTATGTCAGGAGAAAAATCATTCTCTATGTAGCAGACATCAACAGTCGCTTTAATCAAGACATAGTTCAATGAATGGGAGGGTTTCTGAGGCTGCTCCAAGAACAAATGTATCCTCATGATGGAATGATTCCCCAAATAAGCTGTCAGGTCTGGCTTCCCTCTGGGTGTATTGAATTTCCTGAATAAGCTTTCTGTCATTTCACACACAGCAGATGCAACAGATCAGCAACCAAACAAAACTCCTGCCAGTGAAGCTTGCTTCCCTTGACCACGTTTGCCTCTTGATTTACCTAATGACATTAAAAAACAAACAAAAACCACCAAAATCTCACATTGAGGTTTAATGGACTATCAAAATCCCACAGTTTACCAAAAAAAAAAAATGTGAAGCAAACAATCAGACTCCATTAGTTGAAGTTGGGAGGCAAAAAAGAGATCAAAATTCTGAATGAGATGATAGCGTAGGTTATCCTAGATTGACAGCCTCTTGTTAAAGGAAGTCGTATTCTTGGTTAATTTATAACTTCAGAAATAAAATTTCAAAAGGTTGCCTAACAGCTAAATTATATTTTCTCAATATTTTTCATATCTTTTGAAACTTATCTTTAAACGTTCATTCATTGTGATGTGTTTTTATTAGAAGAAATGTCAAATTGTGCTGGCAGGAATCTGTTCAGAATCCAGTTACCATCTGTTAGTTTCAAATAATTGAAACCCTACATTGCATTAACTTTAGTATATTATTGAGTGCAGGAGCAAAGCCAGGAATTTAATGGTAAACTTGTCACCTTACTGATTGATTTTATGACTTAAATGTTCAATTATTCCCATTAGATATTGATATGCTAGGAAAATAAGTTTTTTATAGAAATTTCTAAAGGATTCTTACTGAAAATATAAAGTGAAAAAATTGTTCGGGAATAAAGATCATTGTGTTTGTTGGTTCTTTGGTACAGAAAAAGCATAAAAGAAAAAAGCATTAATCAGATTGTTTCACTTGTTATTACCACCTGACACTAATATTGATGGTATACAAACTGTTAGGTACAGTATAGTTAATAAGCTTGAGTTAAAAATACTTTATCTAGCAAACATTGTGGCATATGAATATCTTTCAGATGACATTAAACATTAATAATCTATATAAAGTACTTCATTAAAGGCTGCTATATGAAAATTTGAGTTTATACAACAGATAAATTAAGGATTGGTTTATTTGCAATATTGAAAGATTATTCACATCATTAAAACTCAACTTTTTAAGGGATGTTCCATGCTCCCCTTTAATTATATGGAAAGTTTTATGTGTGTGAGGATTTGTGCATTTGGCTGGAAAGAGGATACATAACTGTCATTAGATTTTTTTTTTTTTGTATTTTTCTGAAGTTGGAAATGAGGAAGCAGTCAGACAGACTACCACATGCACCCCACCGGGATCCACCTGGCATGCCCACCAGGGGGCGATGCTCTGCCCATCTGGGGCATTGCTCTGTTGCAACCAGAGCCATTCTAGCTCCTGAGGCAGAGGCCATAGAGCCACCCCCAGTGCCCGGGCCAACTTTGCTCCAATGGAGCCTTGGCTGCAGGAGGAGAAGAGCGAGACAGAGAGGAAGGGGGAGGGTGTAGAAGCAGATGGGCGCTTCTCCTGTGTGCCCTGGCCAGGAATCGAACCCGGGACTCCTGCATGCCAGGCCGATGCTCTACCACTGAGCCAACCGGCCAGGGCCTCTGTCATTAGATTTTCAAAAGATTATATGTTTCAACTAAGTTTAAAAATGATGTTTCTTTAGTGTAATGCCCACCCCTCATTATCAAATATAATTTTATTTATAAAATATTGGTTTAATTTGTTTTACAAAAGAAAGTATACCCACATAAAAAATGCTACTATAACATGAAAATGCATGTATGTATTGATTATGAGAATGAATGAACTCAGAATCTTAGAAATATCATTAAAATATATTACAACTACTCTATTTTCAAATGTAACTTTTAAGGGTGCATGGAAGATAGCAATATAAACAGACCTACCATTTACTGAGATATTACAATATACAATATGCCAGACTTAGTTCTATTTGTTATTTCATTTTAACTCTTTTTTTTTTTTTTTTTTTTTTTTTTTGTATTTTTCTGAAGCTGGAAACGGGGAGAGACAGTCAGACAGACTCCCGCATGCGCCCGACCGGGATCCACCCGGCACGCCCACCAGGGGCAACGCTCTGCCCACCAGGGGGCGATGCTCTGCCCCTCCGGGGCGTCACTCTGCCGCGACCAGAGCCACTCTAGCGCCTCAGGCAGAGGCCAAGGAGCCATCCCCAGCGCCTGGGCCATCTTTGCTCCAATGGAGCCTTGGTTGCAGGAGGGGAAGAGAGAGACAGAGAGGAAGGAGGGGGGGGGCTGGAGAAGCAAATGGGCGCTTCTCCTATGTGCCCTGGCCGGGAATCGAACCTGAGTCCCCCGCACGCCAGGCCGACGCTCTACCGCTGAGCCAACCGGCCAGGGCCTTGTTATTTCATTTTAACTCTTAAAAATCATGTGGTGACATTCCTGATGAGATGGTGGCACAGTGGGTAGAGTGTTGGACTGGGAGGCACAGGACCCAGATTCAAAACCCCGAGGTCACTGGCTTCAGTGCAAGCTCACCAGCTTGAGCATGGGGTTGCTGGATTGAGTGTGGGGTCATGTCTATGATCACTGGCTTGAAGCCCAAGGTCACTGGCTTGAGCAAGGGGTCACTCTGTCTGCTGTAGCCCCCCACAACCCCAGTCAAGGCGCATATGAGAAAGCAATCTATGAACAGCTAAGGTGCCACAACAAAGAATTGATGCTTCTCATCTCTCCCTCTTCCTGTCTGTCTGTCCTTATCTGTCCCTCTCTCTGTCTTTGTAGAAAAAAAAAAATATCTGTGGTGACAATCATTAAGATCATTGCCCCTTTCTCTAGCTACTACTTAGAGAGCCTGAAATTTCCATACAGAATATGTGTTTGTGGAATTAAAATCCGTACTCTTCACCACTGTGCTATTATGCATTTCCACCACAACTCAGAATATTACTGTGGATATTGTAGGTCATGAAGTAGACCTCAAATGTGTCTACTGAATATTGAATCAGAGGCCTAATAATCACAGTATAAACATGCTTCTGGAAACTGGAAAAGTGGGTTTTATTTGCCTTCCCTCCAATCCCATTCCCTCACATCTTTTTAGGAACAAATATTAGTAAATATGACTTGACCCTTTATTTATTTATTTATTTATTTATTTTTGCATCTACTTTCTATTGAATGCAAAAGGCATGGCCACTTAACTCAAGATTTGGTTTCTCTTAAAACCCATGTCATCAAAAAGAATTGTCATTCATGTAAACAACTGACCAGACTTATTTGTTGTATGTGTGTGCATGCACATGCATGTGTGTGTGTGTTGTACAGTTAAAGAAAATACACTATCTGAAGTGGTTAGCAGGGGCGGAGGGACAGGGAGAGGGGAGTAAACAGGAATAAATATGTATATGATGATGATTTGACTTTGGGTGATGGGCATATGACAGAATCAATAGTTCAAATGCTATAGAGATGTTCACCTGAAACCTATGTATTTTTATCGATCAATGTCACCCCATTAAATTTAATTTCTAAAAAAAAAGAAAATACACTTTTAGAAAAAATTATTTTAGTTCTTTTTTTAAAAATTTACATAATGAATCTCAAAGTTTCTCTTTTCATGTCAACTGAAAAAAAATAATTCCCAGGAATCTTTAGTGCCAGACACAGCTTTGGATGTATTCTAAAGGAAGTAAATGAAGTTTCAAATCCTTCATGCTGCTTATAAGTGCCATAGTTACATGTGACAGTATCTATATTTGGACAGCTAAGTCATGCTGCTTCTCTTGGAATTTTCTGGAATTTGTACACATATGTAGCAATAAAATCACAAGCATAATCTACAGAAAAATATATTTCATACTTTTTTTTTACAGGGACAAAGAGAGTCAGAGAGAGGGATAGATAGGGACAGACAGGAACGGAGAGAGAGAAATGAGAAGCATCAATCATCAGTTTTTGTTGTTCATTGATTGCTTTCTCATACGTGCCTTGATCGCAGGCCGTCAACAGTGTCCGAGTAACCCCTTGCTCGAGCCAGCGACCTTGGGTCCAAGTTGGTGAGCTTTTTGCTCAAACCAGATGAGCCCGTGCTCAAGCTGGCGACCTCAGGGTCTTGAACCTGGGTCCTCTGCATCCCAGTCCGATGCTCTATTCACTGCGCCACCGCCTGGTCAGGCTATTTCATGCTTTTTATCTCAATGGATTTCAAAACAACCTGGTGAGATTGTAGCTAATGAGGAGGAGACTGATTTAAAGAGATGTAGTGATTTGCTCACATAGGTAGAAGTACTAGATGGAATACAGGTATACTGAGTACAAGTTATAGGCTCTCTCTCCACCATATTGCATGGCATATCTGATCATTCTGGAAGTTACCAAATGGAGAAAATAGAGGAAGTTACCAAATGGAGAAAACAGAGGAAGTTACCAAATGGAGAAAATAGAGGTGAAACCCTGTGTTGTCTCTTCTTAGGTATGAATCACTCCTCAGGGAATATCCTGGACAGCGTTTCTCTTGTGTTGAACTGTTGCCTTACTATTTAAATGCTCTGTTAATGAGGACTGAACCTACTCCTAGCGGACCAATCCCCATCTTCCTACTGAGATGGACATTCTGTTGAAATTTCCATTGACAATAGTCTTTCCCCTTGTACTTATGGCTCATGTCTAGAAGTAAAATATTCTCTCAACTCCTCCATGGGAGGCATTTGAAGTTTTCTTTGTTTTGAATTGTCAAGGCTGAGAATTCTCTTAGCATCTCTCACAGATTTTTGGACTTCTCTTATTTAATTTAAATAAGATAGTAAAATTTGGTAATAAGAATAAGGAATCTGGCCCTGGCCGGTTGGCTCGGTGGTAGAGCGTCGGCCTGGAGTGCGGGGGACCCGGGTTTGATTCCCGGCCAGGGCACATAGGAGAAGCGCCCATTTGCTTCTCCACCCCCCCCCCCTCCTTCCTCTCTGTCTCTCTCTTCCCCTCCCGCAGCCAAGGCTCCATTGGAGCAAAGATGGCCCAGGCGCTGGGGATGGCTCCTTGGCCTCTGCCCCAGGCGCTAGAGTGGCTCTGGTCGCGGCAGAGCGACGCCCCGGAGGGGCAGAGCATCACCCCCTGGTGGGCAGAGTGTCGCCCCTGGTGGGCGTGCCGGGTGGATCCCGGTCGGGCGCATGCGGGAGTCTGTCTGACAGTCTCTCCCCGTTTCCAGCTTCAGAAAAATACAAAAAAAAAAAAAAAAAAAAAAGAATAAGGAATCTGACTTTGGGCAGAAGGGGAAGAAATACTCTGTTTAAAACAGAATGTAGCCTGACCAGGCAGTAGCACACTGGATAGAGCATCGGACACAGATGCAGAAGACCCAGGTTCGAAACCCTGAGGTTGCCAGCTTGAGTGTGAGATCATTTAGTTTGAGCAAGGTTCACCAGCTGGAGTCCAAGGTCGCTGGCTTGAGCAAGGGGCCACTCAGTCCGCTGTAGCCCCCCAGTCGAGGCACATATGAGAAAGCAATCAATGAACAACTAAGGTGCCACAACGAGAATTGATGCTTCTCATCTCTCCCTTCCTGTCTGTTTGTCCCTATCTATCTCTCTCTGTCTCTGTCTCTGTCTCTCTCTCTCTCTCTTTCACACACACACACACACACACACACAAAACCAAAAAAAAAAAAGAACAGAATGTGTAGTGGTCACTCAGACATGGCTTTAGCAGGGTAATATTGCAAATGAGGTGATATTTTTCTCCCTTCTCCATCTATCTCACCATTCTGGGACCTTCTTCCATCCCACTTCAGACTGCCTCTAACTCTCGTCTGTCAAATTCTTGTGTTGTTACCCTCCTTTGTTTGAGAAAAAATATATATGGTTGATAAAAACTTTAACTTGTACGCCCCAGATGGGCAGAGCATCGCCCCCTGGTGGGCATGCTGGGTGGATCCCGGTCGGGCGCATTCGGGAGTCTGTCTGACTGCCTCCCTGTTTCCAACCTCAGAAAAATACAACAAACAAACAAACAAACCTTTAACTTGTTTTGTTCACTGCTTGTGAAAACATAGTGCCTTACACTAATGAATGTATGAATAAAATTCCTATAAGATGTTATTAACTTTTTCTTTAACTATCATAATTTTAAAAAGCATTTAAATAAGTAGATAAAAATAATCTTACTCTTCCCCCTTCCAAAAGAATCTTTGAGATGGCATTTCATGTGTTGAAGGCAGAAGTCAAGTAGTCAAGGAGGTGGAGGCAATGTGGATTGGGAAGAGCAGCTTTCTTTTTCCCCAACAGATTACAATTTCTTGATCCCTGACCATGCCTCATAAACAGAGGGTCAAACGAGACCTTCATAGATCAATTCCTTGCATTAGAAAAAAGCTTAAAGTTTTTAAACTTCCACCCACATTAACACAGAAATGATGACTCCTCAAATCCTCCAGAGGCAGAATGAGTGTGTCTTTGTACAATACCTAGCCCCAAGAAATATTTTCCAGGGGAAATGTGCATCCCAGAATCAAGAAATAAGATGTTTATCTTTTTTTACCTTTCAGAGAATCTAAACACATCTGGATATATATATATATAAGTAGGTCTTTCTATTTATATAACTACAAGTACATGCATATAAGTTGGTATAGAATTTCCTATCTTTATTATGAAATCAAAGCAGAAAAGAATACTTAAGAATCCCAGTGCTAGTTGAAAAGTAAAATGTTGGTTGAGTATCCAGTAAGTTCTTTAAAATAACAAACACAAACATAAGAGCTGTCATCAACTTTCTTTGTCAAAAGTAAACAAACCTGAGACCAAATTTCCTCTTGGCTATTTTAAAATCCCCATGTTGCCATATAATATATGATAACATTATATAAAAATTTTAAAATCAATATTTGATATCTATACTGTAAGATATAAGATGTTAAAGTTACCTTTTTCTACATTGGAAAGTCTACAATGTAAATTAAGGAAAGAGAATATGCCATAGAGGGTGTCTCATTGTGAGACAGCATGGTACAATGAAATGGATACAGCTATGGCTCGTTGAAGACGCAGCTGGGAAAAGATCTTCTCCCGAGCTCACACAGTTGTTGATAGGATTCACTTTCTCCTGATCAGTTCTTCGTTAGCTCTTGGCTGGACCATACTCTTGATTCCTTGTCAGGTAGGTCTCTCCAACATGGCAGCTTGCTTCATCAAATCACGCAGCCAAGAAGGCAATGGGGAGAGTCTGCTCACAAGACGGAAGTCACGGTGTTGAACCACCTAATCATGGAAGTGAAATCCTATCCCCTCTGCCATATTCTATTGGCAGGACAAAGAGGAGAGTCCAGTGGGCCAGCGCTAATTTAAGGGGAGAATATTTCAAAAGGTTGTGAATACCAGTGGCAGGGATCGTTGGGGCCATCCTGGAGGCTGCCTACTGTACTAAGGCATTCCAAATATCATTTAGATAAGGACTTCAACATTTACAAGAAGTAAAAAATACACTTTTTGACAAAGAATAATAAAAAATAATGCCAAAGAGTCATTTTAACAACCTCCTCTTAAATTATTTTTTTAAATGCCAATTAAAAACAAAGCTATAATATAGCTGTATAAAAAAGAAAATGCAGATTGAAACAAATTATTTTTATGTGTAAAATTGGAAAAGATTAAGTATTTAATTGATAATACTCTCATTGTTGGTGAGGATAAACAGATACTTAATAATCTGCTTGTAGGATTAAACATTTCTAAGGGCAATCTGGTAACATCAAGATTTGATTTACCAGTAGTACTTCTAGATATTTATTTTATAGAAATCATTAATCCAATGTACAAAGATTTGAGTACCAGGATGTTTGGTGCAGTGATATGTATACTTCCAGAAAAAAGCGGAGATGAATTAAAAGTCCATTAAGAAGGATTGGCTAAAAATATGTTAATCCAACCACATAACGAAATATATTGCAGCTATTAAAAATGATGGCCCATATGTAATTTATAAACAATGAAACTATGTCCATGATCTTTTTAAACGAGAAAAGCAGATGTTAAAAACTCTAGTTGAATTATTTATGTAGAACTGTATGTGAATGTGCTCGAGTGTTGTTGTCGCCTGTGGCATAGGAGAAAAACCTGAACGAATATCTATCAAAATATTAATAGTATTTCAGTTGGGGGGTTATGGATGATCTTTATTTTCTTTTCATACTATTTTGTATTTTTAAATTTTTACTTTGAGTATATAACATTTTATGAAAAAAGACAATAAAACTATTTTCAAAATAATATTTAATATAACTTCCTCCTATACCCCTATATAGGAATGTTTTAGGCTTTTATCATATGTTAATTGAAACCACATAGCATCATAAGATCCTTTCATTCTAAATGCATTAGCTGCTCCTATTGATAAATGAGTATGTTCCAAGCTTCTTGGCAAAATATACTTACTTAAAAATAATTTATATTCTATACACACACAAATACCATCAATCAAAAGGGAACTAGAAATTAACTGTCAGGTTTCTCCTTAACCTGGCTATTCTGGAAGAATAATTCACTGAGGAACCAGCAATAAAGATTTTGATTAGTTAAATAAGAAAATAAATCTTTGGTTACCATAGCTAATTATTCACTCATCAGTTATTCTTCATATCTTCAATATTTTTTAAGTATCTACTATGTACCAGGCATTAAGAGAAGTGCTGAGAATGCAACAGTAAATCAGAAACACACTGTGCCTGCTCTTACATTCTAACAACAACAAATCAAAGAATTTCACTGCTGAAGGTATCTCAAATATCATAGCCCAGGCCTGACCTGTGGTGGCACAGTGGATAAAGCATCGACCTGGAAATGCTGAGGTCGCCGGTTCGAAACCCTGGGCTTGCCTGGTCAAGGCACATATGGGAGTTGATGCTTCCAGCTCCTCCCCCCTTCTCTCTCTCTGTCTCTCCCTCTCCTCTGTAAAAAATATATATATATATCATAGCCCAGAATTCCCCAACCCCCAATTCATGAATCGAGAAGCAGATATTTTACCTCACCTTCTTTATCTATATTTTTTGACAGCAGACTCAAGCATATTTCTCTCTTCCATCCTGAGGCAGGCAGAATTCTAAGATAGCCCCACAATTTCCCCCCTTGATTTTACTCCCATATTATATTATGTTATATGGAAAAAAGAATTTTGCAGATGTTGTTAAGGCTATACTAATCAGTTGACTTCAAGATAGAAAAAATGATCCGGATGCACTAAGCTAATCAGCATAAACCCTTTAAAAGCAGAGCTTTTTTCTCTAGATGGTAACAGAAAAGAAAGTCAGTGAGATTCAAATGTGCGAGAGATTCCATGTGAGGAAGGCTCTCTGTTGCTGAGATGGAGGGTGTCATGGGACAAGGACCTGAGAGCATTCTCTAGGAGCTGAGAGCAGTCCTATGCAAGGAAATGGACTTCAGTCCTACAACCTCAAGGAACTTCATTTGGCCAATAGTACAGGAATGAGTTTGGAAGAGAATACCCCATGCTTCAGATGAGAATGCAGAGTTACCACCTAGATGTCAGCCTTCAGCAGAGAACCTAATCATGCCATTCAGACTTGTGGATTACAGAACTGTGAGATAATAATGAAAGGATATTACTTTAAGCTACCAAGTTTGTGGTAATTGATTACACAGCAATAGAAACTAATACATTTTTTTTCATTTGTATGTCATTTCTAGGAACTAGTTAACACACAAATGTATGACTGGAACTGAGACCCATGGATTTCAACTATCGTCCTTATGGTCCAGATGGTGAAATAGAGGGCCAAGATTTCTAACCATAGTGGCTTTTCCCCTCATTTTTAATTAATTGATTTATTTTTAATTTTGAAACAATTTCAAACTTGTAGCAAAGTTGGAATTTTTTTTTTTCCTTAACTATGTGGATGCATATATTGCTGACATGATGCTCCCTGACCTCCAAATACTTAGTTTAGTTCTTATAAACAAGGACATTCCCCTACATACTTATAATACAGTCATCGAAATCAAGAACTTCACACCAATTCATCTCTCAGATCCCATTCACAAAATATCCAAATAATTTCCTTTATAGCCAGGGATCTAGTTTGGAGTTACATATTATATCTAGTTGTCACCTCTTCTTAATCTCCTTACACATGGAACAACTTGTCAATCTTTTGTTGGCTTTCATCATCTTAAATTTAAAGATTACAGGCTATTTTGGATAACATCCCTCAATTTGGATAGGTCTTTCTTTTTTTATGATGGTTGTTCGTTTTGGCAAGAATATTAAAGAAATGATATTGTGTGTTTTCTCATTGATTAGTATAAAAAAGCACATAACTTCAATTTTTATGATTACTAATAATGTTAACTTGGATCACTTACGGTGCTGTCTGCCAAGGTTCTCCATTGTAAAGTATTCTTTTCCCCTTTGTAATTAAAAAATATTTCGTAGAGAGGTAATTTAATACTATGTAAAATTTCATTACTCACCAAACTTTAAATTGATTCATGCATAATATTTATATCAGCATGGATTCATTGTTTCTTATTTTATTCCATGCTTTGTAATGTGCAATTATTTAATATGCTATTATTGTTATTACTTATTTTCATATTCAAATTGCCAGAAATTTGGTCAAAGGGAACTTCATAATGCTGGCTTTGCTTTAGTGCTATTTTGACAAATCCCTCTATTCTTCGAGCAGTTTCTTACTTTATGACACAAGATGTCCTGTGCTCATTGTGTACCTTCCCTTCCCCAGCCCTGGAACTGGCCATTTTTCCAGGGAGTGTTTTTGGTTAGTGAAAAATAATATTTAGAAACCGAGATCCAGACACTGTTAGAGTTACTGCTTCCGATCACATTTGGCTTTCTTTAACTTTTCCAAAGACACTATGCTCTCTCTGGCCTGAGATTTTTGTGTATGTTGTTCCCTCGACCTAGAATGCTCTTCCCTTCTCTTCGCATAGTGAATTCTTCCTACTTATCCTTCAGATATCAGCTTAAATCTTGCTTCTTCAAGGAAACCTCCCATTAGTGCCCAGACTAGGTAAGATCTCCTGTCTCATGTTCCTTTAGGGAACTTTAAAATATAGTCATCATTTGGTAGTATGTGTTTCTTCCTCACTAGACTTATGATTCCTTGGAGGACAAGGGCTGTCTGGTTTTGATCACCATAGTATCACCAGTGCCTGTCTGAGAAGAGTATGAGTGAGTGAGAGAATGAATGAGGGAATAAACAAGTTAATGAATGAAGTCAGAATTAGATCCCAGAGCTTTTCTAAGTATTTTTTAGTGAATGCTTAAAACTTTTAAAGGTTAAGAATTCACTAAATTCTCAGACATAAAGGCACAATTTGATTCTTTCTGACAAAACACCGAGTTTTACACACTGGATCAAATGATTTTCCACATTATTTCTTCTTGGAATGGATTCAAGCAAAAATAAAAAACCAAGTACTCTCTGAAAAGGTCATAGATTTTTGCCACTATTGATTTAATCACTTGGTTTTATTCTTCATTAGATTTATTATATTCTGTGTAACTTTGCTAAGTTGTTAAGAAAACAGCATGCTGCAGAAGAATATTTAATTTGATTGCATAATACTAAATCTGCACTACCTCCTGGGTCCCTAATTAAATCTTTTTTTTTTTCTTTTTTCATGGTGCCTTGTTCTTGAATGTATGCTGCTCTGGGAATCTCAGAAACGGAATTTCTGATAGAGGAAATCCAGAAACTTGCTTGGAGGTGATGTGGAAGTCTAATAGTTCTACCATGGTCTCTATAGGAAGGCCAACCATACAATTGTCTTCTTGGCTTTGTGCTTTCATGGTTTTCCTCTGGTTTTGAGTCAGACCTTGACTCTACAAAGATGCACCTCTGGTTTCTGCCCCTCAGCAGTAACTCCAATAACTGTCCCTGGGAATTATGTCAGACCTTTTGGCATCCTTTGAAGCATTTGATTATTGAATTCTGTTGACTCGCTAGAGGGAAAGTGGGGTCGGAAGGGCAGGCCTAAAGCAGTTATAGTTCTTTTAGTTCTGAGAGATACATTAGGAGTGGTTTCAAAAAGCTTTTTCTCATTTTACATTTTCTGAAATGGGCTTCTGAGACACTTGGTAATTTCTCTTTCAGTCATTTTATCTTATGTAGTATTTATTATAAAAACAGAGTCTCATTGCAACTTATACAATGAGCAGTAATTATTCCCCCATCTTTCCTTTCTGCTGATTTGTACAGTGGTTTTCTTCCATTCTAAGATATCTGGCAAAAGTGAAAAACCTGGTTCTGTTCTTCATAGTAAAAAGAATTACCTGTGGTTCCATTCAAGTCAGATGAGAAATGCAGAACACCACTCGGCTGAATTAGGAATCTTTTGAGGCTGTAGTGAGGGGAACAGTCTTGGCCATATCGAGGCTTCTGTAACTTAATATTTTTATACTTCCCACCAAAGAACCTAACCAGTATTTATAAATTCAAGGAAATCTCTCTATTCTTTAGACCCCTTCTGGTGTCATATTTTCCTCTTTCACTTAGTCATATATCAGGTGGTTTAGTCTTCATTAGTAACCCATTTAATATGGTTTTAAAAAGGAATTATCATTAGTATATCACATCTCATAAGCAATTGAGATGGATGCAATTCATGAATGTGATTAATTAACTAGACTTTGTTACCTGTGCTGAGAAAATCATTATGTGGGTTTTGCTAAACAAACTAAAATATCTTGACCAGGATCCAACTGAGTATATTCAAAAAATCAAAGCAAAGAGTCAAAGCAAGCATATAAAAATATACTCTTGTGAAAACACTATGTAAAAAAAAGAAAAGAAAAAGGCTGAACAATGAGGCTTCAACATTTTCTAAACAGAGATACATTTTAATTATTGGATCACTTTTGAGTTTTAGAAGGGAGATTGGCAATTTATGTGCCATTTCTAGCAAAGGGAAAAAAGAGGTAATTGGGATTTTGTACTGAGTAATGGCTTGGAAGATGGAACCTCAAAAGACCTATTCTTGCCTCTAGGACTGTATTTTATTTGTCAAATGAATGTAGGATAGCAAGTCATTCCTAGTATTTATTAATATTCTCCCAAGTCAGCAGAGCAGCACTGTGTACCAGACATTAGCAGAGTAGAGCATACTGACCAGAACGGAGACGCTGGTAATATTCTAGCCTTTTCAAATGGCAGTCTCTGGCCATGAAGAATGTTGAGAGAGGCTCTGTTAAAATATCCAAAGAATTATTAGATATCTGGTTTATTTGTCTGTTATAGAGACCCTCTTTCACATCCTACTGAAAGCTATTCAAATTAAAATTCTACAAATGTCATATTCCTGAGAGGAATCTAAAATGTCTACTGACCTACCAGGGAGGAAGAATGGGGATGATGTTATAATAGTAAGTGTGTACATTTCTAGCATAAATATTTGTTTGCCTCTACTTGTCAACATCTGAGTACTTTCTCTGTCCTTCCACTTGAAGTCATACGATATGCAGTGAACATCACCTCCCTTGGAGGCTGCGAGTGTTTATCTTCCAAGTGCTAATATTAAAACAAAACGCCTGATTCAGGCAGCAGTGAGCCAAGGGATTTCTGAGCATTATTTCTCCTCTTCTCATGTCTTCTGTAAGGGTGATTACCTTAAAAAGTAGAAATCATTGTGCTACTTTTTCAACACAGATCATAAGTGTCTTCTTGGCCAGAAGTGAAAAAGCAAATACATATTTAGAATAAGAATAAAACATATTCACATATCTAATATCCTTTTAACTTTTAAGCATGTTTCTGAAATATTTTTAAATTATTATTATTTTTTAATTATTTTTTAAGTAAGTTTTTAAAAGTATGTACAAAAAGTGGAACCAATCAGGGAGTCTATAAGATGCCTAACAAAATTCTTATTTAAATTATAGTTCTTTCTACATAAACATTAAATCACTTTATAGAATTAAAAACTAAAATTTGTAAGTTCAGAGAGGGCTGAGACCATTGTAATTTCAATACCTAGCAAGTAATAAGTCATTAATAATCATTTGTTGAATGAATGAATAGATGAATAATGACAAAATCGAGTCTTGTTAGTAAGATAAAAAATAATAGGATATAACTCTATTTAATTGAACATGAATTTGATTTATCTAGTGGAACTTTTAATGATTTTATTTCTATCTATAAGGAAGATATTCTGGGGAATTATTGTTATGGCTGATATTAGTAATATATCTCATTGTTTCTCTAATTGCTGTATTTGTGCTGTACTGGCCTTTCTTTGCTCTGTTAAACATATTTTCACACTCAGAAAATAATTTAGAACAGTTCTTAGACTTTCACGTTTTCTCTTAAACCAGTGTAGAAAAATGAATCAATATTTATTATCTACTGTGAATCAGAACCATGCTAAACACTTCAAAGTATACAGAGTAGATGGCATGGTCAGTACATTCAAGTGACATATTTCTTGTAGGGGAAGAAATGTAACTAACAATCATGAAATAAATAATATCTCACAACAGAAGGAATAAAGTCTTGGCTAGTTAGAAAAGAAAGATGTCTGAGGGGGTTGAAATTGATTTTATCCCTTAGTATATAACCCAGGAAAGTTAAAGGAACATGAGACAAAAGGAACCTGACAACAGAGAGGAGAATGCACATGGAATGAACGAAATCAAAATACTAGCCCAGGGTGAACTTGTGGTGCTTTATCAGAAAAGTGCATGGGGCCCTGGCCGGTTGGCTCAGTGGTAGAGCATTGGCCCGGCATCTGAATGCCCCAGGTTTAATTCCTGGTCAGGGCACACAGGAGAAATGACCATCTGCTTCTCCACCCCTCCTCCTTCTCTCTCTCTTTCTGTCTCTCTCTCTCTCTCTCTGTCTTCCCCTCTCGCAACCATGGCTTGATTGGTTCAAGCGAGTTGGCCCAGGACATTGAGGATAAACAAAGGCTGCCATTAATATATACTTACTCTATCTCATGCTCTTGATATATAATTTCTCATTTAGTCTGCACAACAACTCCCTGAGGTAGGTTTTACTATGGAGAAACCAAGGATCAGAATTAATAATTATCGTATCATCCCAAAGCTCATATCACTGGTAAAAGGCAGAGCCAAAATCTATCTGATGATAAAAACTGTTCTAATGTTTACACTCTATTACCCCCTGTTAGCTTTTATATAATGATATAAATGATATAGTGATTTATCATTCTCTATAAATTAACATATTCATGTACCATGCTCTCCCAATTAGCTAAACTAGTAAGTCCATATTGCTCTAACCCCTATGATATATACTCCAATTTTGAATCAGGGCTGTCAAGAAATGCACCCTTCTCTTTTCTTTTTCAGACTCATCAGATTGGTGAGTATCCCTGAATAACAGCACAAACCTTACCTACACTCCAATTTACACATTCCTTTGACACTTTTCTGAACCAGAATCCAATCCAGGATCCATGTTGTATTCAGTTGTCAAGCCTCTTTTGTCTCTTTTCTTTCACAAGCTCTTGAGAAGTATTGGCTGATTGTTTTATAGAATGTCTGTCACTTTGGGGTGTCTAGCATTTCCTAATGGTTAAATACAGTTGTGCATTTCTGGCAAAAAAAAATATCAAAGACATGATATTGTGCCTTTAGTCTAGAGATGAAGTCAAGGGTGTGACTGCAAAATCTTTTGTTCAGACCTCAGAAAAATGAAAGGTGATGCCTTATGGAACTATTCAGTCACATGAATGGCCCTTTGATATTACAGGTGTGCACTGCCACCTTGGGTTGAAAAGGGTAGAGACAGCATAAAGTACAAAAAGGCATTCAGATCCCCCAAAATATCAGACAGTAGCCTGGGAAAACTTCTCGTTGGCAAAAGTGGTATCTGTCATGTAAAAGGGAGGATGACTCAGCAGGCCGAACCAAGAGCCCTATTGTGGGCTGAATTGTGTCTCTAAGAATTATATGAAGCCCTAACCCTCAGTGGGATATAAGGCCTTTATAGAGGTAGGTAATTAAAGTTAAATGTGGTCATAAAAGTAAAGCCCTAAATGGATAAGCTAGCATCTTTCTAAGAAGAGGAAGCCACTCCAGACCTCACTCTCTCTCTCTCTCTCTCACTGCATGAGCTCAGAGGAAAGGCCATGTGAGGCCACAGCATGAAGGCTGCCATCTGCAAACCCAGGAAGACACTGACACTGCTGGCCCTCCTTGATATTGAACTTCTGGCCCCCAGAAGTGTAAGAAAATAAATTTCTGTTATTTAACCCCCCAGTCTGTGCTATTGTTATGGTAGTCTGAGCCAACTAATACAAGCCCTGAGGGCTGAGGCAAAAGAATGATTGCTGTGCCTAATAAAAAATTTCCAACATGGTTCCAATTAAATTTCAGAATTGCTTGTACCAAAGTCTCCTTTAGGGCTCCCATTTCCCCCTTTTTTGACCGGGAATGTTTATAATGGTTATCCTATGCCTGTTCCACTCTTGTATGTGAAGTGTGTTAAGACAGATAAGCCGGATTTTTAGTTTCACAGGTCTGTATGTTGACAGACATTTCACACAAGGAGCTATATTTGAGAAGTTACACCCAAGGAGCATCAGCCATACCAGGGCCTAATTTAGATGACAGGATTCTGGACTTTCAGCTAATGCTGTAATGGAATGAGACTTTGGGAACTTTGGAAGAAGGTGAATTTTGAGGGTCTAATATGCATACTATTGTATAGTAGTAGGCAGCCTCCTTTGTGGCCCCCAGTGATCTCCACCTCCAGGTAGTCTCACCTTTATGTAATCCTCTCCCTTGTGGGATGGATTTAAACGGCATACTTCTAACAAAATGAATATAGCAGAAGCAATGGCATATCATCATACACAGGTTGCAAGAAAATTGTGGCTTCTACCTTAAGTTTGCTCTCTCAATCAGTCTCTAAAGAAAACCATTAGCATGATGTGAATCCACACAATGGAGAGAACTATGTAGGCAAGGAACTGATATTTCTGGCCAATAGTCAGTAAGGATCTGAGACCTGCCAAGAGCTACATAGTGAGTTTGGAAGCAAATACTCACCTAGTCCAGAGCCCCAGTAAAAAACTTGACTGTAGCCCTGTGAGACATCTCGATTCAGAGACACCCACCTAAGCTGTGCCCAGATTCCTAATTCATAGAACTTTGAGATAATAAATATTAATGGTTTTTAACCACTAAGTTTTGTTAAAATTTTTGTGCACTGAAAGATAATTACACACTTGTTATCAGTGCATCCCTCCTTCTTCAAATATCTCTAGTTTGCCTTTAAGTTTGTTTTATATCTAATATTTACATTTACCCTCCATTTCTTAGTCATTAAATTGGCTTATAGTAATTAGTTACATATAATTATAATAATTATTAATTATGTAATACATTTACTATACTTTATATAGTATCTATTAGCCAATTACATATAAATTATATATTATATATAGGTAAAATTGATTTTAGCCTGTTCTTTTTTGTGTATATGTTTGACAGAGACAGAGAGAAGGACAGATAGGGACAGACAGACAGGAAGGGAGAGAGATGAGAAGCATCAATTCTTCATTGCGGCTCCTTAATCTCCTTAGTTGTTCATTGATTGCTTTCTCATATGTGCCTTGACCAAGGGGCTACAGAAAAGCGAGTGACTCCTTGCTCAAGCCAGCAACCCTGGGCTCAAGCCAGCAACCATGAGGTTATGTCTATGATCCCACACTCAAGCCAGCAACCCTGCACTCAAGCTGGTGAGCCTGTGTTCAAGCCAGCGAGCGACCTTGGGGTTTTGAGCCTGGGTCCTCTGCATCCCAGTCTGATGCTCTATCCCTTCTGCCACCACCTGGTCAGGCAGATTTTAGCTTGTTTTTATAGAGTATTTTAGACATATGAAAAGTAGAGTGAAAGAGATAATGGACCCACATGTACCCATCCAACTTCAACAATCATGATCAGTATTGACACAATACAACAATACTGACACAAATACTTCTAGACACCATTGTTTCATTTCTACCTCTACCCACTTCTCTCCCCTAGATTATGTTGAAATAAGCTCCAGACATATTTATTCTGTAATATTTTCAGCATGTATCACTTTAAAAAATACATTTTAAACTTATACATGGACATATCAAGGATATGTTTTGGTGATGAACAGAACAGAGCCTATTGTAGCCAGTATTGGTAATAAACTTCTACTTGAAGATATAGATAATCTGCTTGACAGAAAAAGTGAACAAAAATTTGGAATTAGCAAATTGAAGAGAAAGAGGAAGCAGTTGAAGGACAAAAGGGGAACCCAGCTACATAACATTAGACTACAGCTGAAGTCAAATATATAACCAGTGAAAAATAGCTGCATGAGAATGATCAAGTTTAAGAGCAGGCCTGTCTAACATTGAAGGCTAGATTTCATCAAATGTGCTGCATATTTTATATAACTCTTCTTTAGATCCCAAGTGTTCAGAAAAATTTGCTCTACTCATAGCCTAGAGTCTGTCATTTTAATAGTAGAGTGATTCAAACAATGTAAAGCAGAGTAAAATAGTGCAGGCAAGGGGCCCAAGAGATAGCAAGTAAGGGGCTGAGAAGAGATTGAAAATTCAATAGAGCAAGAACTAGAAGTCAGGAGTCACTGGAAAAATATAAGCTATGCCTCTTACCAACCAACCAAAACAGAAATCATTTAGCTATTGGGAAATATGCTGGGTTTCCAACAATATGTGAGAAGAGAAGTTGTGAACTTTTTGCTTAAATATTGACTTTGGAAATCTAGAGAAATCAAAACCAAGAGGCTAATTTCTTGGTTATATACCAGATACCGTACAGGTATAGTGTCTATT
The DNA here is from genome assembly GCF_036850995.1 of Saccopteryx leptura. Lineage (NCBI taxonomy): Eukaryota > Metazoa > Chordata > Mammalia > Chiroptera > Emballonuridae > Saccopteryx > Saccopteryx leptura. The sequence goes on along the minus strand of NC_089506.1, from coordinate 185,411,467 downwards.
GATGGCATCAGAATCAATACTACTATTGATGCCTTTTATCACATCTGTAAGTTCATGATAGGTTTTGTGGAAGATTAAAAAGTTTTTCCACCTAATTATTCTATGTTAGTGAATTCCCAGATATGATGGTGCCCAAACAGAAGTGGCCCAGTTGAGTACATTGCAGAATACGGATCTGACTCTTCCTCCACAAATTGATCATGGAGGGTGTTAAATGTATAGTAATAGAACAGGAATATTATACTCAATTGACATGAGAAAAAATGGCTTTTAAGTCTTAGCCTGTGAATTATAGTTGTTTTTAGTTAAATATGAAAGTAACATACTTTTACTGGTTGTAACACTTGTATGACAAATCAAATCTAATTTACTTTGTGTCAAAATTAAAACCCAGAAATTTTGGCTCTTTTGTTTTACATACTCAAAGGCAGCAAAGGACATTGGGAGTTTTATACAGGAATTTTTATCCTGGCCTGAGAAACCTAGGTTTTTTTTTGGTAAGAGCACCCATGACTTAGAACTCTACTTCAACCCATAAAACTGAAGTTGTTGTTTTTTTTATCTCAGTCATCTAACTCGCTGTGCTGGAAGAATATTGTTTTTGTTTGTTTGTTTGTTTTTTAAGCAAGAGAGAGAGAGAGAGAGAGGGAGGGAGAGAGACAGGGACAGACAGGCAGGAAGGGAGAGAGATAAGAAGTATTAATCCTTCATTGTACCACCTTAGTTATTCACTGATTGCTTTCTCATATGTGCCTTGACCAGGGGGCTCCAGCCGAGCCAGTGACCCCTTGCTCAAGCCAGCAAGATTGGGCTCAAGCCAGTGACCTTGGGCTTCAAGCCAGCAACCTTTAGGCTCTAGCCAGTGACCATGGGGTCATGCCTCTGATCCCGTACTCAAGTCAGTGACTCCACATTCAAGCTGATGAACCCAAGCTCAAGCCATCGACCTTGGGGTTTTGAACCGGGGTCCTCAGCATCCCAGGCCAACATTCTATCCACTATGCCACCGCCTGGTTAGGCAGGAAAAATATTTTCTTTTTCTTGGATTTTATTGTTGAAAACAGAGGGGAAATATTATAGAGCAATTTTCTATTTCCCAAAGAATGATAAACCAAAAATGTGTACAAGTAACAGTAAAGTATGGTGTCAATCAAAAAAACAATCAAATTTGCCATATAAAGAGTAATTTTTTAATAAAAATATCTTCCTAGTATAAGTATTGACCTAGCTTTGATTTCTGATAGTTTTGCTGAATATAGTCAAGGGTAAATAATACCTCACCTCTCTCTCATATCCTCTTATTTTATGAGTTAGCCATTGAAGATTTAAAAATTACAAATTGTTATTTCCAGCATCCCATCACATTTCTGAGTTTATCATAAACATTTTAACACTGGAGTAAGGAAGGTACATATCATTTGGAGATAAATCTATGTGTATAGTGTATATAGCCATATGCACACTCATATACAGCTGCAAGCAGGTGTCTATGCATATAAGTATGTCTGTATACTATATGTTGGGGTACCAAGTGGGGCGGGGAAATGACATGGATAGGGGAAGAAAGGAAGGAAATGTAGAAACCAGCATACTGTGCTCATTCGCCTGCCTGAGCTTCCGTTTATCTTCACCTCACTTTTCTTGACAGGTGTATCCTTCTAGCCCCTCTCCTCATCTAGCTTCTCCCTATCATTCAAGATCCTTTCTGAGTCTTTTACAGCCCACACTGGCACTCCGCATTCTTCCTCTTCTTGATGCCTTTTTAATATGCAGTTTAATTCAACACATGACCTAGCATTTAACTACACACTTTGATTGTTCTGTGTGTCAGTTTTGTCTCCCTCACCAGATTACAGGTGACCCAAAGGCAAGGACGCTCTATTATCATTTTGCATTACCACATCCTCTTGCTATGCTGTATCGTGGATGCTTAATAAATGAGCATCGATGGAATGAAATAACAAAACTTCCAATGAGCTTATAATTTTGATTAAGAAATTATAATTGGTTCTTACACTGGGGCCTAAACTTTTCAGAATGATTCTGTGCATTTGAGACATCCATGTCCTTAATATGAAATACAATATAGCTTTAGTGATAGAAGCCACACACTGTTTTTGAATCTCAGCTCTTCAATTTACTACTTGTGTGATCTTGAGCAAGTAACATAAATGTCCTCTGCCTAGACTTGCTCTGTAAAAGAGGGATAATGACAGAAGCTAACTCATAGAACCCTGGGATAATTAAACAAATTAATTCCCCCTCCGGAAATAGAATACCTGGTACACAGAAAGCACTCAACAGGTGCTGACTATTCTGCTGTGGTTGAATGAATGTCATAGCTATATTTCTAAATTGTCAACTTGCACAAAAGTTGGCTATTAGTGGTTTGAAAGAAACTATGTCATTTTAAGCTCAGTTTCTAGATAATAAATAATCTATTTAAGAAGATATGGGGAGGTGAGGTCTGAATTAAATCACAGAAAATTTATGCCAAACACAGGCAAGAGGGATCAAGGTTAGCTTGCGCCAAAAGCCTAAAATGGAATGTCTTTATGAGTCATAGACATGTCTGAGATCCCTGACCTAACAGAGTTTAGACCAAATTAGTATGACAAAGATGATTTCAGTAACAACCCAAATATAATAACTTGGTGTTTGGGGGTTAGTATGCCACATAGCCTAAGAAAGCATGTGGTTGAGCTGCTAGAAGCAGTGTTTATTTGGGGGGCAGTGATAAAATATCTATGCATATGTATAAAATAAATTCAAAAATTTATTAATCTGTTGTTTGCCATGTTTCATGTGCAATGTCTACCTATTGAGATCCTCGCTCAGAAGAAAGGTGTCTAAGATAAGTTGTAAATGGGTACCTTGGCCATATCATCAGCAGCTACTAATACCCTATCACAGCATAACCCCGAAAATGTATTTCATAAAGCATGTGTGAAAACGAAATAATATTTATAAAGTTCTCAGCACAGTATTTAGACCTAGGAGAAGAAGCAAGTAATATGTGTTACTTTTAATTATTTTATTATTACATAGAAAATGGAAGTTCAGCAAACCAGTAGTTACTCTAAAGTTCGCTCAGGGAAGGGTGAAATACAAACACGCATTTCTTACCACAGCTTTCTTACTGTGCTTCCATTGTCCTCCTGTTTTCTGTGCCTTCTGCCTCCTGTGTAGACATCAGCTCCATGGCCCCTCACGCTGACACTGCCAGACCTGGGGTTCTTCTGTGAGCCCTTTGTGTTGACCAGATTGCCTTCCTTCTGGTGCCCTCCACTTGGAGTATTTCTCAAGGCTTTCTCCTCTCCCTGAACTTGGGAATCATGCTGAGTATCCCCATTCCAATCAGTTCCCAGGTCTGCGCCTCCATTCTGAGCTCTGTCTTCCAGGCAATTTATTTATTTTTTATTTTTTTATTTTTTGTATTTTTCTGAAGCTGGAAACGGGGAGAGACAGTCAGACTCCCGCATGCGCCGGACCGGGATCCACCCGGCACGCCCACCAGGGGCGACGCTCTGCCCACCAGGGGGCGATGCTCTGCCCCTCCGGGGCGTCGCCCTGCCGCGACCAGAGCCACTCTAGCGCCTGGGGCAGAGGCCAAGGAGCCATCCCCAGCGCCCGGGCCATCTTTGCTCCAATGGAGCCTTGGCTGCGGGAGGGGAAGAGAGAGACAGAGAGGAAGGAGGGGGAGGGGTGGAGAAGCAAATGGGCGCTTCTCCTGTGTGCCCTGGCCGGGAATCGAACCGGGTCCCCCGCACGCCAGGCCGATGCTCCACCACTGAGCCAACAGGCCAGGGCCTTTCAGGCAATTTTTTAACCTTGCCTTTACAGTTGCCTGCTACATATTTCCCAACCGCTGTTCTCTGGCATCTTTAAATCAAAATGATGGAATCATTACTTGCTCATCCTCTCGCTCTTTCCACTCTCTCTCCCCAACCACATGCATCTTCTAACAGTTCCAGTTTTAACAAAGGAACCACTTCTTTTAGACTCAAACCCTCAGGTTCTCTCCCATCTCTTCTTCCCATCTATATATGATTTGTTGTCATTCTAGAGCTGCACTGAACAATATGGCAGCCACCAGCCACTTGTAGCTGTTGAACACTTGAAATGTATCTAGTCTGAATTGAGATGAGCTGTATGTGCAAAGTGCACACCAGATGCTGAATACTTGGTCCAGTAAACAAGAATATAAAATATCTCAATATATTTTTACATTGATTCTATGTTGAAATGACAGTACTTTGGATATAGTGGGTTAAATAATCTATATTATTAAAGTTAGTTTTCCTATTTCTTTTTGTTTTGTTTTATGTGGCCATCAGAAAATTCCAGTTACATATATGGATTGCTTTTTATTTCTGTTGGACAGCGTTTTCCTTCTCAACATTTCTTGGATCCCTTCCGTTCCAGTCTTACTTCTATCATCAGTTCAAGCTTCTTACAATGCGTCCTTGCAGTGTTCTCTGCCTGTACAGTTTCCCTCCTCTAATTTCCTCATTTATGCTGCATTCTGTCTCTAAATCGATCTTCCTAATGAAAGGTTCAAATCAAACTATTCCTTACTCAAACATAAAAACCAATCTCCCTGTCCATCAAATGAAGTTCAAAGCGTTATAGCCCTGAGCCTGTTGCTCTTTCACGTGTTAGCTGTGATGCTTTGAGATAACAAGGTAATGCCAGACAAGATGAAGCTCTGTTTAGCTGGAAGAATTTTTTTGGTAAAGGGGTGAGAGTCACATGGATTCTTCATATGGACTGGTCAATGACTTTAACTTGACTAAGCCTGGCTCGAAGCCTGGCTTAGAGAAAATTATCCTTTGTAAATATTTTATAAGCTAAAGTGACATATCTTCTTTCATAAGTTCCCCCAAGCCACCAACTGGTTCACAAATACCAGCAACTTTTTAAAAAGCAGGATAGAAAGAAGAATCCCTGATACCACTGAAAGGTATTGGCTCTTTTTTTTTTTTTTTGAGATGCCAAGATTGATAACATTGTGTCTGTAAGATCCCAAAATTCTAAATTTTACCCACCAGTTGGACTGATTCCTGAGAAGAGCAAGAATAACCAAATTTTTCTGAAGCAATTAATCAGAGCAACTGAAAATACAAAGGGAAGAGTGACAAACCCTCATGCAAATACCTGGCCGTTCAGTACTGTTTTCTGAATGTCAAATGATGGGTGGAGCAGACTCAAAATACTATATCTCTTCATTATCATTAATATGTTCAAGATAATTCACTCAGTTTGATTTTCAAGACCAAAATCTTCTACTATTTATTTCATCAGCTCATCTTGATCACTGTTCATTCCAGACCATTCATCCTAAGCCTTTTTAAGGCTATAGAATGTTAAAATTTGGAAGGAAATTGGAGATCATTGAACCCAATTCCTTGTTTTACCAATGAAGACTCTGATGTCCTGGAGCTCATGAAGTGAATTCCCGACAGTGGCCAGAATCTAGATCTGCCAATTCCCAGTCTTGTGCTTCTTACATTATGTCATTCATTGTTCCTCTTTCTTCTGATTTTACATATTGAAGTTTACCCTGCTATTTAAGATCTAAGACAGATGGCACGGCCTTCATTATGATTAACCAGCAGAGACCCATTCTTCTTTGCCCGCACTCAGTCTGTAGCTGGCTGGGTGTTTGTGATCCTTAGCTCCCTTCCTGGGCCGTAAACATGTTGAAGCCAATGATGCTCTCTGACACAATGTATGTCCAGCCCAATGCCTACCACACAGGAAACTCTCCATGCATTGTTGTCAAAGAAATGATTGAAGAAAGGAAAACAGCATAGCAACTTGGAGCCTTTACTATTCAATCTGTAACACGAGAAAAAGGATGCATGAAAATATAAAAAATGTATAAGCCATAATGTAATGCATTTTGATCTTGAACAAAAAGGCTTTGCATCCATTTTAAAGTCTGTTATTGATTTAAAAAAAAATTCATCTCTCCTCTTTAAGTCCTTCCTTTCATTAGAACAAGCAGGGGAGAATTAGTGAATTATAGCCAAGACCAAGCTATTAGGGATTTAAAGATTAACTTTGGAAATCCATGTGTCTGTTTAAAATGTGAAGAGTGACAGTTCAGCTGAGTGCAGGAAGGCTGCAGGCCAAAAAGATTCAGTCAAGTGAAATTGAAAAAGAGCTGGTTACTTTTTGCCAGTGGATGTTTAAATGTAAGATAATCCATCACCCCGATTCCTCTGCCCTGGTGTATTTATTAAGTAAATGTTTATTATACTAAATTCCATTTCAAACTAAAGTGAGCGGGTGACTCTTACAAAGCAGAAATTTCGTATAAGATGGAGATTAGCTTAAAAGGGACGAAACCATCAATATGTTTCTATTTTTAAATCTGTTGTTTACATGGGGCTCATAGGGTGGTTAGAATGTAAAACTTATCCCCAAATGAAAATTAAACCCAGAGAAAATTCCCATGCGAAAAACAAAATCCTCTCCCAGAGGCCTCCCAGGGTGCAGGTAGGAGGGAGGTAAATAGAAACAAAGAAAAGGGCAACAACAAGCCTTCCAAGATGTGACCTGAAGATCCAGAGTCTGGAAGTTTATTAGCCAGTATTTAGTGGTCTCGGGGATAAGTAGACATTTGGGCACCTAATTACATTTATCCTTATGCTAAGTGACAAATAATTATGAAGTATTTGTTATATCTAAGGCAGTGTGCTGGCTAGGAAATATAATGTAAATAAAGATGATTATAAATAATTTCTATCCTCAAATTAACCAGAGGTTTCACGCAGTGTGGATACTGTTTCTAGACCAAGGGATCTGAATATCAACTCGCTTCTCATTTATAGACTTTAGCACTGAGTCCTTAGGGAAAGGGGGTCTGAATTACCTGGATGACTCTTTCCCTTCACCATTGAACTGACTTAATTTGGCATCCTAGAATTTATGGCTCTTCATTTGGCATAAAGCTAAGAGTTTCCGGAAATGGAACTTTGGGCAGTTCTGGGATCTAAAGACCTCATTTCAGATATTTGCACATTTCAATCATATTTACTCATGTATTATGTTTTATTAAATTTTATAAAATGCTTTAAAAGTATATTCACTAAAAAACTAATGGAGAGTAATTTTGTTTCTAGAAGGTAAATGAAAACACTAAAAGACACCTTGAGCAAAATTTTATCAAAATGTTAGCTTCTTAGCTGAACCTTTTTCTTCTTCCCAACTAGAATGTATACTCCTCAAGAGAAAGTAGGTACTCTGTTTTCATTGCTGTGGACCTAGTGAGGACCTCGTGAAATGCCTGAAACCCAGAGGCACTGAGTAGTGTACATTGATAAATGAATTAGTTGATTCATGAAAAATGTGACCTCACAGCACTTAGCAACTTGTACTTCTGAAATTTAAACTACTCAGAAAAGTAAACAAAGGTAGGGAATGACTCAGTAATGTAAAACAATCCAAGAAAACAGGCAGGTGTTTCACAGGGCAAAAAGAAGTTACATTTTTTAGAAAAGGTGCTGTAGGAGGGTTGCTAATCCCTGAGGTTACTCCATTCAGCCTCCTGGTGCGATCCTACAGGACTCACCAATTATAGATCTCTCCCTAGAGGTGTTTACCTCACAGGAACATCACCACCAAACGCTGTGGCCAATAACCTGATATCCTACAAAAGTGTCCAACATACTGAGCAGAGCTATCCAATTCCAAAGCATCAACGGGATTTATTGCCAAGAATTCCTTTGCAAAAGTTAGAGGACATATCATTCTCATATTTTGCCCTCCTTGGTGAGATACTTAAATAAACACATAGTTTCATTGATGTGCTCACTAGCTGGGTATTCTTTGAAACTTCAGTTACAGATCACTCAAAAGAACAGTGTGACCTTCTTGAAAGCTCAGTCTTGGAACTCTACAAGGAGGGTAATTACAAGATTAATGTTTTCTTTATTTAAAACTAACTTTAAACTAAAAATAGTTGCAATAGCCTCTACTTATCTTAGAGGGGAGGCAGGCTGGCAGGGGGCAGAGATGATACTTCTAGAAAAGGTCCACAATAAACTCCCCAGAGTTTCAGCATTAAATATGTGACTCAGGAACTACGAAGTACCATTTGTCACATGCTCAATGTATCTTGTTTTATCAACAAAAGGTGTATTTAAATTATTTCTTTTTGGAACATAAAAAGAAAGAACAAAAATGAATTATTTTTAAATATTTATATTCTGATATTTAATATTTTGTCAAGATTCTAAGTATGGAGAAGATCATTGATTTATTTGCCAAACAGCCCCATTATTTCTGTTTTATGAGGAACATGAAGGAATTCAATTGACTTTATCAAGGTCACCAGCAAAGCAATGATAAGAAACCTGAGAGACAATTCTTTCTGCTTCCAAATATTTTGAAATATTTGGCTCACGTAAAGGGGAAAAAAAATTGTGTGATGAAAGAGCACTTCTGGGAATGAAGAAGAGAAACCTGTCTCTCAATGCCTAGAGGTCTATGCTAGTTCCAAAGAGAAAGCTTTTTTATTTTAGGCACAGAGCGCAAACTAATCTTCACTTTCACTGGACATTTTCTTATTATATCCTGAACTGAAAAAACAATTGCAATATGCAAGCATAATTTAATAACATTTTCCCTTAATAGTCTAATTTTTAATGGCAGCATTTTGTGTTTGGGGCACATATTTAAATAGTTTAGTGTCTCCGTGAGAGATGCACACAACAGAGCCCTCCTACGTTATAATAATATTAAGCCAGTATTTGTTAAAAGCTTGTTCCTCGGTTACTATTCTCATCTTCTCATTTAGTCCTTGTGAAAAACCTTGTGGGAGAGATGCTATTAATACCATGCCCATTTTACAGATGAAAAAGTTAGGTATAAAAAAGTTTAAAAGTTAACTCATTTCCCACAGTTATAAAATTAGGGAGAGTTGGAGCCCAAATGTACATAAGCTGAGTATCTGAAACAAAACAATACTCAGGATATCTAGTCAACCACCCAGCCTGCTAGATGCTGCTTTTGAGCCCATAAAACTTCTTTTCCAAGTAGTTTCTTAAAAATAACAATAATCACAACAACTTCAGCAAAATGTTGATTCAATTTAGTATGTCTTGAAAACCTTTTATCTATTTCTAGGTTATGTCTAGAGTTTCTTATGTCTAGAGTTTTTGCTCTTGGCTTGATTCCTACCTAGCACTGTTTTTTAGATAGAAAAGCATCTGTAGCAAACTGAACTCAAGTTCTCCCTTTGCCCCACAATGGCCGTGTGACCTGGGGCATAGCATCTAAGTTCTTCAAGTCCCTTTATATTGGTCTCAAGTCAATGGTTCCCTAATTTCTAGGCATAGTTATTTATTTTTTATATTTTTAGGAAGTAAAAAGATATTTGGAGATTAGTCCAGACATCTCAATTTACAAGTGAAGAAAGTGAGGCCCAGAAGAATCAAGTGACTTTATGGTGCCTATCCACCAGGTCCTTGTAGAACCAGTCATGAACTCCAGCTGCCAGAGACCCAGGCATGTGGCCTCTCTACTTTGTGCTGTTCTTAAGTGGATGAGTAGATGACTGATGATATCTGTCACCGTGAGAGGTTTTCCTCAGGCAGATAATGCATGATTATTTTTATATATAACCAGAGTTATGTGCTGGGCAGAGAGGTGGGTTGTCTCTTTAATGCTTCTGGAGTTTTAAGCTCTGGCAAATGTGGCGAGAGTCCCTTGTTGCCATTTGTGTGGCTCCCACTTGCCAACTTGGATCCAGACCGTTTCAGCCGAGCTTGGAAAGTTACACAAATGTCACTTTGCTGGTTTTCCTGTCTCCTGATGCTTTGCGGCAGACTCCAAAGAGTGCTCATTCTTCACGGGTTCCCCCTCGGTGGCGTCTCCGTGAAACATCTCCACAAAGTTTTCCACGGGGAACAGTTCATTACAATCACTGCTGCCACTGACTCCTTAATGTATTCAAAGCTCTGCCGCATGGGCAAGGGCTTTGTCCTTGGCTCTGCTATGGTCAAAGTTTTACCATTAATGTGGATAAATAGATAGATGGCTTGCTGAGCCATCTGATAGATGACACAATGACTATGATTACAAGGGAATTATGTTAATAAAAAGCCTAGAATATGGACTAAATACAGTGAATTTATTTTTAAGAAAAAATTTAAATTCCTGGACTTGGGTACAAAATTTAAAAACTATACAAGAATAGGATGGGAATTTATGTTTGACATACACTGGCATAGGTAAATTTCTACTTTGGCATAGGCAAGATATCCAAGAGTTTAGGCTGACTGTAAGTTTGATATGAGTCAACAGTCATGTGGCTGCAGAAAAGATAATTTCATTTTGGAGTGTCTAACAGCATGTGGTTTTCAGAACAGAAGAAATGATAACTTGGCTCCACTCATTTTAGTCCGACCACATGTGAACTATTATTTTCCTTTCTACGGAGCACAGACATAGTTAAACTGAAGAGTATCTAAAATGCTTAATAAGAGCAAGAGATGACTCAAAAAGTATGACATTATAAAGTATGGTTAAAGGGACTGAAATATTCTATTCTGAGGGATTAATAATAACTGTCAAGAACTATAAGGAGCTAAGATTTTACCATATTTGCAAGCTGACAAAGTTAGCCTGACGCCGTTTCACAGATAGATGCTGGTTGAAGACACAGGCCTTAGAAACAGTTTATTTCAGGAATCACAGTACCCAGATATCAGCCCCTGTGCCAGGTCCTTAAGCGCCAATACCCAGGGTAACACAGAAAAGACCAGGTGATGCTGGAACACACAGTTGATTGCATTACAGGAGAGAAACCCAGAGTTTAGGAAATCCCAATCTTCTATAATAGGCTGCAATCGAACCTTGACAACCCTTTCCCTGAGAGAAGGGTAATGCTCTCTCTACACAAACACCTTTGAAACAGTGAAATGCTATCAGTACCTCTACTGGGAAGACAAGCAGAAAGAGGAGAGGTCCATGAAGAACTGTTTTTCAACAATAACTAGATTGTGAGGATTGTCATGTTAAAGAGTATTAGAGCTCTGTCACTTGTGAAATGACATAACAATGTCCAACTGGTGAGAAATTACCAAAAAATGACAGATAAGAAAATATTTTATAAAAAGCTGAATGAACTCACAATGGGATGGAGACTCCTTAAGAAGTTAGACAAATTTAGCCAGAAACCAGGCAGCCATTTGTTGTGACTTGAAGAAATGGTCGCATAGCCTGACCAGGCGGTGGCACAATGGATAGAGTGTCGGACTGGGATGCGGAGGACCCAGGTTCGAGACCCCGAGGTCGCCAGCTTGAGTGTGGGCTCATCTGGTTTGAGCAAAGCTCACCAGCTTGGACCCAAGGTTGCTGGCTCGAGCAAGGGGTTACTCGGTCTGCTGAAGGTCCGCAGTCAAGGCACATATGAGAAAGCAATCAATGAACAACTAAGGTGTCGCAACGAAAAACTGATGATTGATGCCTCTCATCTCTCTCTGTTGCTGTCTGTCTGTCCCTGTCTATCCCTCTCTCTGACTCTCTCTATATCTCTAAAGAGAAAGGATAAGAAAAAAAAAAGAAATGGTCGCATAGCAAGAAGCACCGAATTGAATGTTACATTAAGCTTTCTCCAGCATCCGCTTCTCAGAAATTAGAGGGAAAGAAAGAAATGAAGTGCCTGACCTGTGGTGGCGCAGTGGATAAAGCATCTACCTGGAAATGCTGAGGTCACCGGTTCAAAACTCTGGGCTTGCCTGGTCAAGGCACATATGGGAGTTGATGCTTCCAGCTCCTCCCCCCTTCTCTCTCTCTCTCTCTCTCTCTCTCTCTCTCTCTCTCTCCTCTAAAATGAATAAATAAAAAAATTTTAAAAAAATTTTAAAAAAAGAAAGAAATGAAGTAACTAGGAAAAAAATGCATGATATGAAAGGAAAAGAGTTACTTTTAAACTTGAAATATCCAGACATCCCTCTGGTAAGCCGGAGACAGGGCTGTATCCAAAGCCTTTATGAACTTCATGTTGTAATCTTCTTTGTCAGGCCTCTTCAGTTAAAAAAAAAAAAGGAGCTACAATTTTGTTTGGAAAGAAAGAAACTCTGCAGCCTTATTCTAGATTGCTTATCCTGAGTTTTGAGAAACAAAATCTTTGCTAAGAAATTCTTTATAATTTAACTGGAAATGGAAATGCTTCCAGTTATCCAGATGCTTAAATCAAAGCTTGGAAATACCCCAGAAGAAAATACATTGCTCATAAGAGTGTTTTAAAGAGACAAAACACGTTTGTTTCCCCCTCCAAGAAAGAAAAAGATTATTTTAGAATAACTGTCCTGTCAGTCAGCAATGTACATCTTCACTTCATGGATTTATTAACTGCTGATTCTGTTTGAAGCCATCTGCATACCACATATACAAGGTAATACAACTCTAACCCATGGGTGCAGATATGACTGTGGGCTTGCCATTTGACCTCTTCGCTTCTCTTTTTTTTTATATATATATGTAGAGTGAGAAGGTTGGAATAGATGACAGCAGTGTTTCTTTCCAGCTTTTCAAATTCCAAAGAATCCAGGAAGAGTTACCTTCTTAAAGACTGCCATAAATTTGGAGCTCTGGGGAGGTAGGTAGCAGGGCTTAGGAGAAAATCAAGGTGGAAGTCCCCTTTGAAAGACGGTTTAAAGGAAATCTCTCTCATCTTAATGCATAGAAACATCAATCAGGATATAAGAGCATTTTGTAGTGCTTTGGAATAAGACATGAATGTAGTTTATGCCAGGAAACTGGAAACCAAATTTTCACTCTATATTATATTCTACAGGGAATACTATTCTCCAAAAAAAAAAATAAAGACCTTGGAAAAGGCTCAGGTTGGCTTTGGGAAGGCCTTGCTTCTGAAGAGGTAGGCACCTCACTGAAGCTAATTGATTTATTCTTTTAAGAAACAAGAGATACACAGTGTAGAGGGTCCTTCTTTTGCAACTAAAGACGAATAGCCTCCTCTGTCATGGGCCAGTCTGATCCCAGATGGCAGGCACGCTGACAGTGGATTGGGCACTTCTTCGAGAGATCATGGCGGTACTCTACAACTGTGTGACTAATCAGTCGTTGATCTCAGAAGACACACATCTTGGATGTCACCAAGTCATCTCAGAATTTATTCAGTACTTTGGGACTTAAACTATCTTTTGAAAATAACTGCGTTTCAATATGTTTTACATGTCAATTCTGAAAGCTGCCATCTTCTTGAAATGACAGGGCTTTTAAAAAATGATTTATGGTGGATGAGCAAAATTTCTCATCACATCAAATTTATCAATCTATTAACCATATAAAAGCATTAGTGTTTCAGTAAAGACTGTAATGAATCCAATAAAAAAGGAACCTGAGTACTTTTTTTCTTCCTGTATATAGAAGCATCTGTTCTAACTTCTGCCTTCTAAATCTGTGGCTTATTTTTGTTTCAGCTTTAACCCTTAAAAATAGTAAAAGAATGATCTGGCTTGGAATGTTCATTAGTTTAACAGCAGGAGTCAAGTTAATCTCCTTCAAATCCCATGCTAGACTTACTTTTCTCAGTATGTAAGATATTTTATAAAGGTCTCTTGGAGAGAACAACGTTGCTCTAGAACGTGAGGTCTCTCGGGGTCATAAACCAGTCAGAACTCAGACTGAGAACGAGTTGGTCACATTTTTTTTTTTAATCAGAAGGCAGCTCTCTTCTAGGATGACCTTGGGAAAGGAATATTTTTTCATCCTGGGATGCAGATATAAACAGTAGAGGGCAGCTGCACGCGTTATAAATATCTGGTAAGGTAGGCAGAATGCTGCACTGGAACGCCTGTTGCCAGAAAGCCGGGACAGGGAGGGCTTAGGTGACATTTCGGGAATGTGCTGTTCACCCCACGGAGCCCTGAGTCATTAAAACAGAGAGTTAGCACTTCTCACAGGAGGGATCGATTTACTCTGAAGAGCCCGAGGCTTTTTATCAGGTGTTATGGTACTCTTGCTCTGGACAAGGGAGGGATGGAGAGGGAGACCAGTGAGAGGAGGTTGACCGAGGCACAGTAATCTGAGAAGGAAAAGCAAAAATAGAGGGAGGAATAAAGGGAGGAAAGAAAGAAGAGCAGGCTTTGAGAGGCCCGTGGTACTTACTGGCAGTCCTGTGCTCGAAGGCCTCGTAGAGGGCAGGTGGCTATTTCAGTATGTTCCCGTTATAGAAGTAGATTCCGGTGTTGTGCTGAGGAAGGCTGGAAAGTGAAATTGACAGCCACCCTTCATGTCATATTCTTTCTCATGAATCTACAGTGAGTCGCACACTTGACTTTGCCTTTTAAGACCCTCCGATGTCTGGCTCCACCTCTATCCTTCCTACCTGAGTTCCAGCTACGGCTCCAATCGTGTTCTCCAGACAGGCTGCTTTCCTGGCTGTAATCCCCTACGACTCCCTTTCCTTATTCTTTCTTTTTCCTTCCTCTCTTCCTTTGCACATATCTAAAACACCTCCTTTTCCTAGGTCAAGATATTATTTATTTCATAATAATAACATACATCGTATAAATCTTTATGCCAAGGACTTAAACATGCACTATCACATCAGAGCCGTTGTCTCCTGAGACACTTCCTTGACTATCTTGGCCCACACCCATCTCTCCTATAGTCTGTTTCATAAATCCTTTTTTCAATGATATAACTCTACTAGAATCAACTTGTAGAAATGGAAGGCTATAGTAATCTACATTTTCAACAAGCTTCCCAGGATAAACTGAGGAGTAACCTAAGAAAGCAGAATTTTGACTATTTCTATTTACTTTATATTTTTCCATATTGTTGATACATTTTTTTTACCATAACCATAGATAACTTATAAAATAAAAATGAGTATGTGGAGACGTACATAGCTCCCAGATGATTTCTGATGATATGAAAACTAGATTATTATTAATCATTTGAACAATGATTCAGGCACATACCTTTTTCATTTCTTAGCTCTCCTACAAGGAAGAAAGGTACTCAAAAGCAAGAACTAACTCTGCATTTTGTCAATCTTTCCAGCGCTAGCAATGCCAGGCTCAAAGCAGGTGCTCAATAAATACTTAAATGGGTTTGATTAGACTCTCAATAAAAATTTTAAAATTTAACAAGGACATACATGGCATGGTATATTTGAAGGGAAAAAATGTTATAATTAGTAGCCTAAGGAAATATGTATTATTAAAACCCCCAAACTACAGGTGACTTAATAAACCATAGAATGACCACAATTAACATCAGTGTTTTGCTTTAATTCTAGAAGCCAAGGATCTTTAAAGTCATCAGTAAACTTAGCATGCAGAAACCAGGAAGTGGTTCACCCTTTTTAATCTGACTCACTGTTGAAGCGATGTGTTAAATTGTAAATTCTACAGAGAAAGAAGAAATTTGAGTAGTTGGAGAGAGAGGAATCCAAACCCATCAGGAACATAAAATGATATAACCACGTTGGGAGACAGTTTCACAGTTCTTCAAAAAGTTAAACATAGAGTTAGCACATCACCCAGCAAATTCACTCCTAGGACTATATCCAAGAGAACTGAAAACACATGTCCATAGAAAGACCGGTACACAAATGTTCATAGCAACATTCTTTGCATTAGCCAATGAATAAACAAACTTTGGTACAGCCAAACAATGGAATATTATTTGGCCATACAAAAGAATGAAATACTAATCCTGCTATAACATAAATGAACCTACCTTGGAAACATGCTAGTAAAAGAAGCTGTACATTAAAGGCCACATATTCTACAATTTCATTTATATGAAATGTCCAGAATGGGCAAATCCATGGTAACAAAAATGGATTAGAGATTGCCAGGGGCTGAGAGGCATTGGGACAGCAGGTGACTGCTAGTGGATATAGCATTCAGGAATTAGATAGTGGTGATGGTCTCACAATTCTGCGAACGTACTAAAAATCCTGGATTGTTTACGTAAAGAAGGTAAATTTTATGGTATGTAGATTATATTGCACTAAAACTATTTTATTTAAATGAAGAAAAAACTGAAGAGGAACATGGGGAAGGGGAAATCTTGGCAGCAGGACCCGCAAAGAATGTTAAAAAAGAAACAAGAAAG
This sequence comes from Saccopteryx leptura, assembly GCF_036850995.1. Taxonomy (NCBI): domain Eukaryota; kingdom Metazoa; phylum Chordata; class Mammalia; order Chiroptera; family Emballonuridae; genus Saccopteryx; species Saccopteryx leptura. The sequence goes on along the minus strand of NC_089506.1, from coordinate 185,395,360 downwards.
CTGCTGTTTTAGGCACAATTGACTTTTTAAACTTTGTTTTTATATAAAAAGATTGATGGCTAGCTGAGGGGAAAATTAAAAGATGTAGACTATAAATACAGCCTGAAGAGTTTAGTTTATATACAGGTTTTCCTACCAATAGCACTTAGAATAAGAAATTTTCACATCTCTTTTTGGTGGAAGTAAATAGTGCTTAGAATAGTTTTTATGTGTATAAGGCAATTGGTAGGAGCCCTTCCTAAAATGGGAGAGGGAAGGATTAGATGAACTTTATGGTCTTGGCTATTTCTCTCTCTCACTCTCTCTCTCTCTCTCTCTGAACACTCGAGCACTCAGCACTCACTCAAACATGTGCCTGCAGTAATTTAGTTTCAGAGAAATGAAAGAGGAGACACTTCTATGTCTTGAAAAGTTTTATTTGGTTTCTATATTCAGCCATAAACACACAGTTCTCTTGAGACTGTAAAAGTCTCCTCCTCTAAACATTAACTCATTTTTTTTTAAAAAACAACAACAAAACTTGATGCTGCACTTGTAACCTATTATTTCAGTTGTTTGTTTGTATAAAGAATGTAAATTCAGGTTATATATAGCTACCACTGCACATGTTATTAATATGAATACATAAAAGGTACCTGGCCTGACAAATTGTTTTAAAACCTCCATAATAAGCCTTTGAATTCAATTTTATTTTAAAAATGAAATATCGGCACTAATCTTCCCAGAATGGAACCATCCCTTCTAAGCCCATGGCCACCCTGTGCTCCTTGCTTTAGGGGAAAACAAATCCCTGCTTTCTGTCCACTCAGCACATTGTTCCTCACTCTCCGCCTGGGACTCGGCTTCCCATGAAAATAAAACAATCTGAGGGACACGATTCAAACAAGGAAGTCTCTTGTTGGCTCTGTCACCAGATTCACGTCAGATTGTCTCTAGTCTTTATTCTCTGGTCAGTGTATTGGATAGCATTTCATTTTTACGTCAGCATTGATGCTCTCGGTTCCATCATCACAACACGTTTGACAATATTTAACCATAGAGGAAACCTAGAAATTGAAACCTTTCTATTTTTAGTTAGTAATATAAATCTCCATTTCTGATATTCTCAAATGTTTTAACCCAGCAGTATATTTACTGTGTATTGGATGGTAGTCTTTGGACCCCATGTTGGTAAAATTTGATTCATTGGGAACACTGAGGAAAAAGAATTCCTTGCCGAGACAAAAAGCACTGCTCGGCAGCCGGGGTCCAGCTCCCACCCTGCTAAGCAAGGGCGTGGTCAAACTGCCCTTTCTCCAGGCCTTCCAGTCCGTCAGCCCAGGTTGAGGTTGGCATACTCCGATACGGGTCCAGAAGAATCCGGAAGCACCTAACGATGAGGATGCCCAAGAAAATAAACAACAAAATCACAAAAACAAATGTGGTTTTTTGCTCCAGAGACATGCTAGAATCTGACAACGTGTTCCCAAAGGGCACTGGGGGTGAGGGGACGGGCTGTCCTCCATCCATGGTCCAGCGAAGCCAGAGCACAGGGTCGCCCGGTTACCGCTTCTTCCATCATTGGTCTGCTGAGATCATGGTGTTCACACCTTGGAGAAGCTGAATTATCTGAAGGAAGAGAGAAAGAGAAAAAGAAAATAACCAAACAAAGAGCAACTTTATTTCTAGGCTCACAGTCATGTCTTTCAGACAGAAGAAGGCATCTCTAAACTTTTTTCACTAGAGATACCTAATTCTATATAATTATGGGGAAGAATATTTCACTCCTGCATAAAATTACCAGATTGTCCTCAGAGCGGTCACGTGGGGCCAGGACAGATGGGCAGGGAAGGTCACCAGAGTACAGAAAATGAGAAAAGTGCAAGGGAATGATGACCTCGAGGTATACTTGCCAGTTTAACATCCAAACCCAGCCTCCTCACCAAGTCTCTTCTAGATTCCCTCCAATAACGTTACTCTTACATCATTCCTATAATGATAACATCGACTGAACACCAACGGTGTGCCAGAACTATGGCGAAACATAGCATGCAGTAGGTACCCTACTACAAGCTCCATGAAAGCAGGGACCTCTACAGCTCCAGTGCAAGGAAAATGAGGCTGGAAAAGGTGCTTAATAGAGCAACTCTCTCAGGGAGCATCCAGTTCTGGGCTCTATCCTCTGGCCTCCATTTTACTGCTAAATGAGCTAAACTGTAATGGAAGTAGACATGCCTATGCATCTCATGTTGCAATAATGAGATGAACGTCTGTGAAAAGCCTTTGAAAAGTACACTAACGGGAAGAACAAAGTGTTGCTTCACTTAAGACATGACTAAGAGAACTGTATGCTTTTTCACTTTCTCTTGCCTGAGCCAAGAGAGAACGGAGGTGTCTCAGACTTCTGGGCCATCAAGCTCCTGCTGCTTTCTCATTTTTCAGAAGAAAACAAAGACTAGGCTCAATACCTGGCCCTAGGAAGCACCTAGAGAACTGAGCTCAGAAAAAAGGAATTGATTCACTGTATTATTTTTTAAAGCCTCACAGTGGCTTCCTACTGACTAAGACCATTTAGTGAGGAGAAAGAGAAGGAAATTCTACTGGTGAAAAAATTATGGAATATGGATATCACTGTTTGTCTTTTAAGGCAATTTGAAGTATACGCAAAAGCCATTAAAAGCTTCACGTATTGAACTATATTTAAATCAAATTTTGTAAAGAAGAGTACCCATATTACACATACGTATATAGAAAAATTATGTGACATATTTATTTAAGAATCTGTCTTTTAGAAAAATTACATAGCAGAGTAGTCAGGTATAAAGATTAACATGAACTTAACAAAATAAGTTCAATGAAAAAAAGCAACTGGCCCTGGCTGGGTAGCTAAGTTGGTTAGAGTGTCATTCTATATGTACGGCTGAAGGATCGATCCCCAGTCAGGGTACATACAAGAATCAACCAATAAATGCATAAATAAGTGGAACAACAAATCGATGGTTTTCTTTCCCTTTCTTCCTCTCTCTCTAAAATCAATAAAATTTAAAAAGCAACCAAATAAAAATAGAAATTATAACCTAAAGCATTAATGCAATATTTCTTCAGCTAACTTATAATCAATGTATTGAAGTACAGCAGTAGTAATCAAAACAGTTTGCATGCATGTTGGCACTTCAAAGTTTATAAAAATCACAGTTTTAAAAACAGTTTATAGGCCCTGGCCTGTTGGCTCAGTGGTAGAGCATCGGCCTGGTGTGTGGAAGTCCCAGGTTCGATTCCCAGTCAGGGCACACAGGAAAAGCACCCATTTGCTTCTCCACCCTTCTGCCTCTCTCTTCTCTTTCTTTCTCTTCCCCTCCAGCAGCCAAGGCTCCATTGGAGCAAAGTTTACCCAAGCACTGAAGATAGCTCTATGGCCTCCGCCTCAGGTGCTAGAATGGCTCTGGCCACAACAGAGCAATGCCTCAGAGGGGCAGAACATTGCCTCCTGGTGGGTATGCCACATGGATCCTGGTTGGGTTCATGTGGGAGTCTGTCTGACTGCCTCCCTGCTTCTAACTTCAGAAAAATACAAAACAACACCAACAACAAAAACAGTTTATAAAGGGAATGATGAGCAGTATTTGGGAAGAAGGAGTTACTAGTTTGGGGGAAAGAATATTTTGCAGTTCCATGACTAATTTTTTTAAAGGCTCAAATAGTTGCAATGGATTTGTTTATGATTCATTTTTATTTTGAAGTAAAATTGAAATAAAATTTGGCTTTTGTTTTTTTAATAAGTTCCTTAGGACTATAGAGGATGTTCACGGGTTGGGTTGGGTTTGGGTCCGCTTGGATGTTAACTCTCGGTAGATAACTGCAGCTGAGGGGAGTGGGCAGGGAATGTCACCAAAACTTCCCATGCAGCTCTCCTTAGTGTTTCTGATTAGAGCCATCTGTACCTACCACCCAACTAGATGTCATCATACCAAATATAAAATTCTCCAAGGGCTGGGTCAAAGAAAGCCATGTAGTGACAGAAGACTAGACACCTAAGGGGTCCCTGCCACATGCCCACTTGCTTTTACATGTCCTCCTGAGGGTTCCCACACTTCCATCCCTGCCTTCTCACTGACTTAATAGGTCCCATTCTATGTCCATTTTCCCTCCAGATCAAATAAAGGCAGAGTCATTTTCTTTGCCTATTCTCCATACAGCTGAGACAGATTGCATTTTCAGAAAGTGCCTAATGAAAACACAGCATAAACCAAAAATGAAATAGGGAAAAAGTAAAGATCATTGACTGTGTAAATGTATAACATAAAGATTTCTAAATTGGGAACAGAAAGGTGAGAGAGGAGCAGATGGTTGCTTCTCTTGTGTGCCCTGACTGGGAATTGAACCTAGGACATTCATAGACTGGGCTAATGCTCTATCCACTGAGCATACCAGCCAGGGCCCAGGAAGGCATTTCTAATTTGTATGGGAATATTCATGCTATTCACTTAAGAGCCAGAAACTCAAGTTTAAAAAGCAACCTGAGAATACAAAAAGATGGCAGCAGAGTAGGCAGACACACAGATGCCCAGCTCTCACCACCAAACTGGAATACAAATCAATTTAGGAAAAATCAGCATGAAAAACCAACTCTGAACTACAAGAACAGCTCTCAAAAACCAAGGAGCAAAGAAGAAGCCACAAAAAACCTGGTAGGGAGTGCCTGAATCTCCCCTGCTTACAGGAATGGAGGGGGGGGGTGAGGCTGAGAGCCCAGAGGGGATCTCACACAAGGGAAAAGGGCAGAAACTACTGCTCACAGCCACTTGCCTGGCGACCAGAGAGCGAGGTGTGTTGAAAAGACCAGCTTATCTCCCAAGTGGAAAGGACAGGGAGAGGGACAGACTGTGAGGGGCTAGGAATGCAGGAGACGAACTAAAAAAGCTGAATCATCCGTGCTGGAGGCGGCCATAGCTGGGGGAGGGACTGAACCTTTCACAAAACAGAGCTGAATTGCTTCCAGATCAGAGATCTCCGGACGTCTATCCAGCTCCAATCAGCACAACAAGACACAGCTAAAAACAAGAAGTGGGGAGGAGGGGCAGTAACTCAGGTCTCCATGGAGATCTGAGATACACCTCCCCCTACTGAAGCTGAGAAAACACTCTGCCCCCAGAGAGATTAATTGGCTAAAGAGGCCTTCAGAGTCTCAGGTTACACCCACCACATTCCTGGATACAGTTTCAAGGAAGCCCCCTGCTGAGATCAGTAAAAAGACTATCACCTGTTAAGAAAACAAACAAATCAAGACTTCAAAGCTGCCCAAATCCAAAAGTGGATTACAGATAACAGCTGATACCAACCCAAGAAGACCTAGAAATAACTGAAAACTGGAGGTAGACAGTTTTCAGGTTGAGTCTAGGCTTGTTGTACACCAAGCCTAGATTCAACCAACTCTACAAATAAAAAACCCAAAAACAGACAATGAGAAGACAAAGAAGTGCAATCCAAATGAAACCACAAGAGACACCTTCAAAAGATGAACTGAGTGATACGGAAATAATCAAACTTCCAGATGTAGAGTTCAAAATAATGATTGTAAAGATGCTTAGGGATCTTAGAACAATAATGGATGGTCATTATGAACACCTAAATAAAGAAATAGCAGGTATAAAAAAGAATCAGTTGGAGATGATAAACACAATATCAGAAATAAAGACCACAATGTAAGGAATTAAAAACAGGATAGACAGAGCTGAGGATTGAATCAGCGAGTTGGAGGACAACTGGAATGAAGGCATGAAAGTAGAGAAGAAAAGAGAAAAGAGACTCAAAAAGTCAGAGGAAACCCTTAGAGAGCTCTGTGACAACAAGAAGAGAAATAACATCCGCATCATAGGGGTTCCGGAAGAAGTAGAAAAAGAACAAGTGATAGAGACTTTGTTCAATCATATCATAGCTGAAAACTTCCCTAAATTAATGCAAGAGAAACTCTCACAAGTCCAAGAAGCACAGAGGACTCCATTAAAGAGAAACCCAAAGAAACCTACACCAAGACACAACATAATTAAAATACCAAAGCTAAGTGATAAAGAGAAAATATTAAAAGCTGCAAGAGATGGCCTGACCTGTGGCTCAGTGGATAAAGTGTCGACCTGGAAATGCTGAGGTCGCCGGTTCGAAACCCTGGGCTTGCCTGGTCAAGGCACATATGGGAGTTGATGCTTCCAGCTCCTCCCCCCTTCTCTCTCTCTCTGTCTCTCCTCTCTCTCTATCCCTCTGTCTCTCCCTCTCCTCTCCAAAAATGAGTAAATAAAAATAAAAAAAAATTAAAAAATAAAAAAAAGCTGCAAGAGAAAAAAAAGTTATCACCTACAAAGGAGCCCCCATAAGGATTACATCCAACTTCCCAACAGAAACACTTGAGGCCAGAAGGGAATGGCAAGAAATATTCAAAGTAATGCAGAACAAGAACCTACAACCAAGACTACTTTATCCAGCAAGGCTATCGTTTAAAATAAAAGGAAAAATAAAAAGCTTCCCAGACAAAAAACAACTCAAGGAATTCATTACAACCAAACCAATGCTGCAGGAAATGTTAAGGGGCCTGTTGTAAACAGATCAAAGTGGGAAAAGAATATAGCAAAAAAAGAATACACCTTTAAAGAAGAAAATGGCAATAAACAACTTCATATCAATAATAACCTTAAACGTAAATGGATTAAATGATCCAATCAAAAGACATAGGGTAGCTGCGTGGATAAGAAAACAGGACCCATACATATGCTGTCTATAAGAGACACACCTTAGAACAAAAGATACACATAGATTGAAGGTAAAAGGATGGAAAAAAACATTTCATGCAAATGGAAATGAAAAAAAAGCTGGGGTAGCAATACTTATATCAGACAAATTGGACTTTAAAACAAAGGATATAGTAAGAGATAAAGAAGACCACTACATAATGATAAAGGGAGTAATCCAACAGGAAGATATAACTATTATAAATATCTATGCACCTAATATAGGAGCACCCAAATATATAAAGCAGACTTTGATGGATTTAAAGGGTGAGATCAACAGCAATACTATAATAATAGGGGATTTCAATACCGCACTAACATCACTAGATAGATCCTCAAGAAAGAAAATTAATAAAGAAACAGCAGACTTATTGGAAACACTAGATCAACTCGATTTAATAGATATCTTCAGAACCTTTCACCCTAAAGCAGCAGAATATACATTCTTTTCAAGTGCTCATGGTACATTCTCTAGGATAGACCACATGTTAGGGCACAAAAGTGCTCTCAACAAATTTAAGAAGACTGAAATCATATCAAGCACTTTCTCCGATCACAATGGCATGAAACTAGAAATGAACCACAACAGAAAAGCTCAAAAATTCTCAAACACATGGAAACTAAATAGCAGGTTGTTAAATAATGAATGGATTAAGAATGAGATCAAAGAAGAAATAAAAAAATTCCTAGAAATGAATGACAATGAGTATACAACAACTCAAAATTTATGGGACACAGCAAAAGCAGTACTGAGAGGGAAGTTCATAGCACTATAGGCACACTTTCAGAAGCTAGAAAAAGCTCAAATAAACAACTTAACCCTGCATCTAAAAGAATTAGAAAAAGAACAGCAAGTAAAGCCCAAATGTAGTAGAAGGAAGGAAATAATAAAGGTCAGAGCTGAAATAAATGACATAGAGGCTAAAGAAACAATACAGAGGATCAATGAAACTAGGAGCTGGTTCTTTGAAAAGTAAACAAGATTGATGAACCTTTAACTAGACTCACCAAGAGAAAGAGAGAGAGGACTCAAATAAATAAAATTAGAAATGAGAGAGGAGAAATAACAACTGACACAACAGAAATACAAAATATTGTAAGAAAATACTATGAAGAACTGTATGCCAAAAAACTAGACAACCTAGATGAAATGGAAAAATTCCTTGAAACATACAATCTTCCAAAAATCAATCTGGAAGAATCAGATAACCTAAATAGACCGATTACAACAAATGAGATCAAAACAGTTATCAAAAAACTCCCAACAAAGAAAAGTCCGGGGCCCGATGGCTTCACAACGGAATTCTACCAAATATTCAAAGAAGAACTAACTCCTATCCTTCTCAAACTATTTCAAAAAATTCAAGAGGAAGGAAGACTTCCAAGCTCCTTTTATGAGGCGAGCATAATTCTGATTCCAAAACCAGGCAAAGACAACACAAAGAAAGAAAATTATAGGCCAATATCTCTGATGAATATAGATGCTAAAATCCTCAACAAAATATTAGCAAACCGGATCCAACAATATATGGAAAAAATCATACACCGTGATCAAGTGGGATTTATTCTGGGGAGGCAAGGATGGTACAATATTCGTAAATCAATCAATGTGATTCATCACATAAACAAAAAGAAGGAGAAAAACCATATGATAATTTCAATAGATGCAGAAAAAGCATTTGATAAAATCCAGCACCCATTCATGATCAAAACTCTCAGCAAAGTGGGAATACAGGGAACATACTTTAACATGATAAAGGCCATCTATGAGAAACCCACAGCCAACATCATACTCAATGGGCAAAAATTAAAAGCAATACCCTTAAGATCAGGAACAAGGCAGGGGTGCCCCCTTTCACCACTCTTATTTAACATAGTCCTGGAAGTCCTAGCCACAGCAATCAGACAAGAAGAAGAAATAAAAGGCATTCAAGTTGGAAAAGAAGAAGTAAAACTATCATTATTTGCAGATGATATGATATTGTATATAGAAAACCCTAAAGTCTCAGTCAAGAAGTACTGGACCTGATAAATGAATTCAGCAAAGTGGCAGGATATAAAATCAACACTCAGAAATCAGAGGCATTTTTATACGCCAACAATGAACAGTCAGAAAGAGAAATTAAGGAAACAATCCCCTTTACAATTACAACCAAAAAAATAAAGTACCTAGGAGTAAACTTAACCAAGGAGACTAAAGACTTGTACTTGGAAAATTACAAAGCATTGATAAAAGAAGTCAAGGAAGATACAAACAAGTGGAAGCATATACCGTGCTCATGGTTAGGAAGAATAAACATCATTAAAATGTCTATTTTACCCAAAGCAATCTATAAATTCAATGCAATACCAATTAAAATACCAATGACATACTTCAAAGATATAGACCACATATTCCAAAAATTTATATGGAACCAAAAGAGAATACGAATAGCCTCAGCAATCTTAAAAAAGAAGAATAAAGTGGGAGGTATCACACTTCCTGATATCAAGTTATACTACAAGGCCATTGTACTCAAAACAGCCTGGTACTGGCATAAGAACAGGCATATAGATCAATGGAACAGAACAGAGAACCCAGAAATAAACCCACAGTTCTATGGACAACTGATATTTGACAAAGGAGGTAAAGAAATACAATGGCGTAAAGACAGCCTCTTTAACAAATGGTGTTGGGAAAATTGGACAGCTACCTGCAAAAAAATGAAACTAGATCACCAGCTTACACCACTCACAAAAATAAATAAGATAGATTTTATCAAAATAGATAAAAGACTTAAATGTAGGCCGTGAAACCATAAGCATCTTAGAAGAAAACATAGGCAGTAAGCTATCTGACATCTCTCGGAGCAATATATTTGCTGATTTATCTCCACAGGGAAGTGAAATAAAAGACAGGATAAACAAATGAGACTATATCAGACTAAAAAGCTTTTGCACAGCTAAAGACAACAAGAACAGAATAAAAAGACAAACTACGCAATGGGAGAACATATTTGACAATACGTCTGATAAGGGGTTAATAACCAAAATTTATAAAGAACTTGTAAATCTCAACACCAGGAAGACAAACAATCCAATCCAAAAATGGGCAAAAGAGATGAATAGACACTTCTCCAAAGAGGACATACAGATGGCCAATAGGCATATAAAAAAATGCTCAACATCACTAATCATTAGAGAAATGCAAATTAAAACCACAATGAGATATCACCTCACACCAGCCAGAATGGCGCTCATCAACAAAACAACACAGAATAAGTGCTGGCGAGGATGTGGAGAAAAGGGAACCCTCCCGCACTGCTGGTGGGAATGCAGACTGGTGCAGCCACTGTGGAAAACAGTATGGAGATTTCTCAAAAAACTGAAAATCGAACTGCCTTTTGACCCAGCTATCCCACTTTTAGGAATATACCCCAAAGACACCATAGAACGGCTCCAAAAGGAGAAATGCACCCCCATGTTTGTGGCAGCATTGTTCACAATAACAAAGATCTGGAAACAGCCCAAGTGTCCGTCAGAGGATGAGTGGATTAAAAAGCTTTGGTACATATATACTATGGAATACTACTCAGCCATAAGAAATGATGACATCGGATCATTTACAATAACATGGATGGACCTTGATAACATTATACAGAATGAAATAAGTAAATCAGAAAAAAACTAAAAACTATATGAATCCATACATAGAAGGGACATAAAAATGAGACTCAGAGACATGAACAAGAATGAGATGGCAACAGGGGTGGGGGGTGGGGGGAGGGGGGATGGGGCAAAGAAGGAGAGAGGGGTTGGGGGAGGGGAGGGGCACAAGAAAACCAGATAGAAGGTGACAGAAGACAATTTAACTTTGGGGGAGGGGTACACAGCACAATCAAATGTCAAAATAATCTAGAGATGTTTTCTTTCAACATATGCACCCTGATTTATCAATGTCACTGCATTAAATTTAATAAGTAAAATAAAAAAAAAAAGATTTCTAAATCTATGGAATTCAATGAAGATGGTAAAAAAACTGTGTATAGGACCCTTGGAGCCTGTGATAATTACTCCCCATCCATAGCCTGGCTGACTAGTATAGCAATACCTCGTTCAGTCCTGGTCTTCACTGGATAAGAGTCATGCTGACACCCAGGAGCAGTCTTCTCTAGCTTTGTCCTTTGTACAAAGCAGATGCCAAATCCTTTCCTCTTAGCTCAACATCTCCTACTTCCTAGGTTTTTCCCTTGATTCATGTTTTAGAGCTGGTGCACCATTCATTTGGGGGCTGCAGTGATGGGCAACCCTCCCCAAAAGCCCCAGCAAATAACCTATCTAGTCACCTGATTCAGATTAGAATAATTTAAAAATCAGTTTTAATTTGTAGTTTTACCCTCCTATCTGATTAAAAAGGTAGATGCAAGGATATGGTTAACTCTTTTTGCAGCATGATTACGTGTTTTGAAACTCTATATAGCTCTTTATAAATTGTAAGCCTCTCTCTTCCCAGGATACTGTAGTGCCTAGGTTACTACTATTAAAATTAGTTTGTTTGGTTAAATTATTAAAGTATATTAAATTGTAATAATTTGCCAAGTAAAGTGACACATTAAGATAGTGGGGATTTGTTAGTGAACACTATTGCTACTTGAAGGAGGGGGGAAATGTGATTGACTGAAAGGTATATTTTGCTTGGAGTGGGGGGGCTGCTAGAGAGGACTGGGGGCATAGAGATGGTGCTATAAGCAGATGGTCCAGCAGGAGAGTCCTGGGAGGGAGAGTGGGATGGTGGGTAGAGATGTGAAACCAGGAGATGGTTATAAAAGGATTTAGGAACACAGGGATCCAGAAAGAAATATCAACTCTTTCACAATTTTGCTTAGGTCTGGTTGAAATCCTTGGAAGATTGGCCCTGGCTGGTTGGCTCAGTAGTAGAGCGTTGACCTGGCATGCAGGAGTCCCGGGTTTAATTCCCGGCCAGGGCACACAGGAGAAGCGCCCATCTGCTTCTCCACCCCTCCCCCTCTCCTTCCTCTCTGTCTCTCTCTTCCCCTCCTGCAGCCAAGGCTCCATTGAAGCAAAGTTGGCCCGGGTGCTGAGGATGGCTCCATGGCCTCTGCCTCAGGCACTAGAATGGCCCTGGTTGCAACAGAGCAACGCCCCAGATGGGCAGAGCTTCGCCCCCTGGTGGATATGCCGGGTGGATCCCGGTCCGGTGCATGCACGCATACGGGAGTCTGTCTGACTGTCTCCCCACTTCTAACTTAGGAAAAAAAAAAAAAAGAACAAAATCCCCCCAAAATTCACAATCAGCTAATCAATAATTTATAAATTTAGAAAGTTTAACAGTATGTTTAAGATAAAGTGTCAGACATAATAAGATGCAGAAAGAGAACTAAATATAACCACAGTATAAAAATATTCAAAAGCATGTACATTTTAAAATTGTCTGTCTTAGAGTAAAATGTCTCTTTTTGGTGTATAAATGATTTTTAGGAAATGTCCACAATTTAGCAGAATAATGAAATCTTTCTTTTAGATGAATAGTGAAATCTGGGCAGGTAAATTACATCAGAAGATCTTGACACAACCATCGTAAGTGTTAATAATAACAGACAGTTATTTTCATTATAAGAAAGACCATAGTTACAGCTCTATTTCATCTTGACTGGCTTCCCCCTGTCACCCAGCGCCTCTGGGCCTCCCCTTAGCTAGGTCTGTGTGTGTGTGCACTCAGGAAAGAAAGTCTCCTTTTAAAACAGGGCCAAGCAAAGCTTAATTAAAAGATGCCATTTTTTAAAATCCTAGATGATGATCCTATTAATCAGTGTCACCCCAATAAATTTAACTTAAAAATATTGTAATCCTCACAACTCAGTGTATGTGTATGTATGAATATAGATATTTGTCCAAAAAATAAAAAAGTCCTATAACACAGTGGTCCCCAACCTTTTTTGGGCCACGAATCGGTTTAATGTCAGAAAATATTTTCACGGACCAGTCTTTAGGGTGGGACAGATAAATGTATCACGTGGCCAAGACAAGCGTCAAGAGTGAGTCTTAGATGGATGTAACAGAGGGGATCTGGTCATTTTTAAAAAATAAAACATCTTTCAGACTTAAATATAAATAAAATGGAAATAATGTAAGTTATTTACTCTTTCTCTGCGGACCGGTACCAAATGGCCCACGGACCGGTACCGGTCCACGGCCCGGGGGTTGGGGACCACTGCTATAACACATCCCTTTTCTTAAGCCAGGCTTCAGATATGCATAAAGTGGAAAACGCCCTGAATTGCTTGTGAGGCCCCGTGTGAGCGGTCCATCTCAGCCAGTCATCCTCACTGTCAGCCACTCCGGAAGAGTAATTTGCAAAGACGCTGTCTCTTTCCTTCCTGTGCTTCCTACATACCACATCAAGGTCCATCTTTCTGAGCTCAGATCTTGCCACTCCTCCCCCAGAAAATCTTTGTCCTCCAATGTCCAAGATCCTAACCCACCCATTAACCCCTTTACGGACCTGATGCCCCATTTCCAAGACCACAAATTAGGGCATATTCTGACAACGGAATTTTCCTAGGGTATTTATTCATTTTCACAGTATGTTTTAAAGGAACAAACATCACATCACCTCTGGCTTTAAGTAAAATGACCAACATATTGATAAGAACAAGCTGACGTGCCATTGGGTCTGCAGACACGTGAGAAGGCCTCACCTGGTCTGCTGGGCAGTTCACCCAGCACCCCGCTGCTCCTTGACTACCTCCTGTGTCCCGCCAGTGAGCTCTGAGTCCTGGTGCTCTCCTCCTTGCTCTGTTCCCGCCTGCGGGTGTCTCCTCTTCCCACAAGGTCCAAACCAAATACCACCTCTTCAGTGGGGCCTACACCTGCCCCTTCACCACGGGAAATGGGTGCTTTCTGCTCTGTCTCCAGGAGGACTTCACCTGCATGTCTGCGGCAGCACTGATTATAGGACAAGTGCCCTAGGGGTTCGCTTCCCGCCCCTCATTAAGCAGAGGCTCCTTGGGGAATTCCTTGCTGTCTGGGATCACTGGCTCTTTCAATAGGGGTTGACTCCAATCTCTAGTCCAGGGCACTGAATTCAAACTTCAGGTGCCCACTGATGCAGAAGGGGGTAGGAAAAAGCATATGCCAGCCACCTGAGCTGGGATGTCAGACCACTGTGTTTGAGAGAGACCTTGCTTCAAAGAATTGCAAATAGTCTGAGTCACAATGACACTTTTTTTTTTTTTTTTTTTTTTTGGTATTTTTCCAAAGCTGGAAACGGGGAGACAGTCAGACAGACTCCCGCATGCGCCCAACTGGGATCCACCCGGCACGCCCACCAGGGACGAAGCTCTGACCACCAGGGGGAGATGCTCTGCCCCTCCGGGGCATCGCTGTGCCGCGACCAGAGCCACTCTAGCGCCTGGGGCAGAGGCCAAGGAGCCATCCCCAGCGCCCGGGCCATCTTTGCTCCAATGAAGCCTTGGCTGCAGGAGGGGAAGAGAGAGACAGAGAGGAAGGAGGGGGGTGGAGAAGCAAATGGGCACTTCTCCTATGTGCCCTGGCCGGGAATCGAACCTGGGTCCCCCCACACGCCAGGCCGACGCTCTACCGCTGAGCCAACCGGCCAGGGCACAATGACACTTTAATAGCTACAGATCTCATGATAGGAAGAACAGTTATTTGGCCGTTTGCATTTTTCTCGGCCTCAGTGCTGATGGCTGAAATATAAAAACCAACTGGAGATAAGCAGTTTCCCTCGATTTAAGGGGTCAACCCTTTCTTACCTAATCGGCCTATTTTTGATCAGGAAGAGTACCCATTTAAAATATCCTGAATCCAAACGTCTTACATGGAAACTATAAATGTCAACACAGAGCCTTCTTAAGCTCGGGTCCTTCCTTTGCACATTTCATATCATTACCATCGCATCATAATGAGGGAAAATATTTTATCTGAAGAAAATATATCTTAGAGCAACGACCTGTTTCCCTTGTTATTTTTTTGAAGTGACAGCAACAGGATAAGTTAAGTGTATTTGGCACTACACACAGGCATCTCATTCTGCCACCTCACTTGTGTCATCGGCTCCGGGGACCACCCTCCTGCAGTCGGTTGCAATAACAGTTGTGGCAGATTCAGTACAGGTGCAGTCCTGCCTGGCGCATAGTGAGTGGTCAATAGATGGGTGATGATGAATGAGTGTATTCTCTTTATACTAAATAAGATTTATTTCTAATTTGTTATGTAAATAAGCCCACAAAGCAATAGAGATGATAAGTAAACTGCCTCCCCCTAAAGAAAACAGTTACCAGGATTGCAGCATCCCCCTAAGGATGTGGGATTGCAACTTTCTCTCTGGCATGTTGACAGAAAGTCGTCATCTTCCGGCTGCTCATGGTATGCAGGGTGCCAGTTAGGCAAAGCTGTCTGTATTTTAAGGACTCCCAAACCACATAATTGCTGTACCTAATTTTTAAAACTTCTACGCCAGAAACCTAGTTATGTGACTTGACATGTTTTCGAAAGTAGGTGTAAAAACAGTTCGCCCATTGATCAAGAACACTCACAGGCTTGTCCAGTTGACTTTCACATGTGGCAGACAGGACACTTTGTCCTGCAAAGACACCCTGTGTTCCTTATTTATATTTATCCAGCACCCTAGTGAGCCCAATCTGCAGACTGCAACAGGAAGGGAATTGACTAGGTAAGCAGGACTGAATTTGTAACAACTGGCAGAGACAAACTTACTCAAGTGAAGCACTATTCTGCCACCGTTCTCAAGCTGACTGTTGAAATGTTAACGTGGCTTTCAATGATTAAAATAATACATATGCTGAGACTGGAGCGAAAGAGAATGATTTTCTGCTTTCTGAGCTAACGGAAGCCTCAGTTGCATTGATGTTTTTCACAACTGGAGTCTCTGGAGGTCCACCACCTCCTTCACGCCCCTGGGACATACGAACATCCCCGTCAACCTTGTTATTCATCTTCCACCACAGTTGCCCTCCACAAAAGCCACTTCAGTATCTAAGCAATCAAAGCACTGCGTAAGCAAAAGTTATTTACCTATGAATCTTGCAGAAGTTTTGTGAATGAGCCCCGTGAACTGTAAGTTGCATTCCAGGATATACAAACAAGGATGCAAAATGTTTCCTATAAACTCAGACAATCCATAGCCCTCTTGGTGACCAGCCAAGAACCTCAGGTAAAGGTTTCCTGGCTCTTTCCAGGTACTTCATGCATTTTAACCTCCAACCCCCTCCTCCCCTTTTGGCTCACATGGCAATGTCTGTATTCTTCTTTTCCAAATAGAGCTCCCCTGTTCCAATACAACAGCCCTGATGTTTCAGAATTCACCGGACGGCGAAGAGCAAATATTATTTCATACACTAAGACAATAAACCCAAGGCTACTAGAAAGCCCATAAACAATGATTTTAAAGACACGTGAATGTGGTCAGCTACCAATGTCAACAGGCGGTTCTGGAACTGTTGCCAGCCCCCGCTGCTGCACTGGGAGGTCTGTCTCTGCAAAGTCAGCCTGCAGACATGCCTGTTTGGGTTTGGGAGTGGACCTTTCCTTTCCCATGCTTGTCACCTCTGGGCCACCAGGAGCCCTTTTTCTTCAGCCTGAGACCTAAACTCAGCTTTACTTCTTCCCTATCTTCATCTTCTTCCCAATATCTGCTTGAAGAGTTTGAAAGGGACCGAAGGGCAAGCCTGCAGCCTGGCCGAGAACATCAGAAAAATAGCACCTCATCGCTGTCAGGAACCGGGGCTATCCAAGGCACATTAGCAGCCTGGAACTCTGAACTTCAAACAGTCAACATTCCTATTCTACCCAGTTTCCCTGCTCTTTCCTTCTGTTCCCTAGTGAAAGTGAGTGCCTGCTGATATCTCAGAAGGCTAAGGCTGCACACTGCTCATCACTCTGGACACAGGGACAGTCAGCACTGTCATTATGAGTTGTTGAGTTGCAATCCTTTGTAAATAAATTAAAACACTGCTATTATATTTTGGAAGATTGGATATTTGAGGTAAAAGGGGGGAAAAAATACTGTCATGGCCAAATAGCTTTTAAGAATAATTTACTGCAGCTTAGCAAAGAAAAAAAAGCCTATTTTACCACTCCTTTATCCAGTATCAGTATTATAAATTGAAGCATGCTTTAAAATCAATGGCATCATTACATTTCTCACACACACACACACACACCTCACCCCACCCCACCCCACCCCATACTAACTTTACCTAGCAACTGTTTAATTAGACTTTATCTGACAGCTAGCTCTAAATCCAAAACTTAGATCCAAAGGCAAACATGCAATTATTGCTCATGCATCAATTGTAAAGTTAGAGAAAAGCATTTAACTAGCCTGTCACAGACACCGTTTTGGTCAAGTACCTGGGTCTGGCTGAACCAACACTTGATCCTTTTCCTGGTGGAACAGTTACAACAAGTAGTTTACAAGCTTCTTTAGTTTCCATTCTTGCCGACCAGGCTGTGTACAGCAGCAGACAGTGGGAGCTGCAAGCGGCTGATGGCACACCCCGGATCCAAAGCTGTTGTTACCGGCTCAGAAACTTCCCATTAAAACCCTCGAGTTAAAGGAGCATCGTCTTTCTGCATGAGGCATCATTAGCGGCCAACACGGCTGCTGCTTCAAGGCGAGCCATGATCTCAGTTCTGCCTCAGCAACTCTTCAGAGGATTCTGCTTCAATGAGTAGAGGCAGTATCCTCGCAGTGTGTCTGCAATCATCCCCAAGAAAGCATTAACATTCAAAAGGAGTGTGTGTGGGGGGGGGAAACATCACGGGGCATTCCCATACCTTTTCAAAATCCAAGCCATAAATCTACCAGGGCTCTGCTCTTCCCTATTGATTGTTGACTCTGTCCCTCTCTGGGGATGTCAATTAGCACCTTGCGGCCACCAGCCTCCATATTGATTATGGTTTATGACCTTCAGGCTAACTTAATTAATGGAAAGACTTCTAGGGAAGGGCATCAACTTAGCATTTGGGAGACTGAAAAAAAAATTAAAAATGACTCTTTTTCCTAAAGAAAATGAAACTGACCTTTCGGAAAAGCAGCAATTATGGGAAGCAAAGAGAAAAGAAAAAAAACAATTAAAAAAGAACAAAATCATATTTTCACCACCTGTTTGTAAACCTGCTAGGCTGTCGGTTGCCTGTCCAGTGTCTGCTTGGCCAGCCTGCGGAATGGTGACCTTGGCAGGCTCCCTGCCCCACACAGGCTACCTGAGACCACCTGATGAAGAAAGATAGATCTTTTTTGAGAGCAAGTCATTCTAATTCTGCAGATAGCCTTTATACAAGGCAATACTTAAACTATCTCCCGTGGACAGAGTGCTTAAGTAAATTTAGAAAATATTTTAGGATAAAATTTATCTTTTTTATAAAAAGTGGTTCACTGGAAAGGATTCAGCATCATCTTTCAGATGGAACAGCCTTGGTTTTTGTCAACTCACCACTTTCTTTGTTGAAGTGCAGGCAGAGTTAGCGACGACACCCACCCAACAGATGAGGGGGCACATGGTATTTAAAGCCAACTCTGTGCCTGTCAGCTCGGCTGTCTCTCCAGCTCTTGTGAGAAGTCGGCCATCACCCAGTCGCTTCAGGGGACTGGAACATGGCTCATTTTCTAAAAAGAAAACCCTACTGTGCTAGGCCTCAGACCCAAGAAAATTCAAATGCTGAATGTCAGGCTCTCAAGTCGGAATCAAATGCTTGCCATTGGAACCTAACTTCAAAGGGACATGAAGGTTTTTTCCCTTTATGTTTTCTGGATTTTTAACTGCATTCCCTTTCCAATTAGTTGTACTTGCTGTTTTGTTTTTTTTTTTCACACACTCACACACACCCACACACATACCACACACTCACAGTACAACGGAACAAATAAAATCAGACAGAGCAGTATCGTTGAATACTAACTGGTACCCTCTGTGCTGTTCAGATGGTGCTGATAGATGGAGTGCCCTTAGAAATGCCAGCAGAGTGTGGTTCAGGGGACACTGTGACCCCACCCTCCTTCCTTTCTTGCCCTTTCCATGTGGCAAGAAAGTACTCTAGTTAGAAACAACTGGCCCTGCGCAGGAGGCCCCTCGGACATTGTTTTAGCCTGTAGACTCAACGAGGTGGAAGGGAACATGAGAGGGCCAGGCTGTCCTAGCTGCTCCACCGGCTGCAACCATCCCGGAGAGATGAGGGCGCTCGCCTATTTTTAAAACTCTTCGGAGAAGTAGACTCCACACCCCTCTCTGACAACTTCTGTTTAAACGAACTCCTCCATTGCTTACTTAGTCTAAATAAGCACATTTTCCTCTCGTTCTACCCCGGCAGTGGTGGCTGAGCCTCCTGGCCAGCCCACCGCCACTGTTTTCCACTGCCTTACCTCCCCTCCCCTTTACTGCTCCCCGGAAGACAGCTGAATTGTGTCCTCAGCTCTGTAAAGAACCAGATTTCTCAAGGTCACCTGTGGTTTCTGATTGTCTCAAGCTAACAAACCCTTCAGCACTTATCTTCCCTGCTCTTTGTGGCAACACTGGACATGGCTGACATTCTTGTCGCGGAGCGGCCAGGTAAAAGGATGCACTGGGTAAGGTAGAATGGCAGGAACTGACATCTCAGCCCTTAGACCCCTCTCCCTTCGTACCCCCGCCCCCGCCCCTGCCCTCTGCCGTCTTCTCCCTTCGTAGTCTCTTGTTTGCCTTCTGAGGCAAGAGCCAAGTGTAACTCACTTAATTACCAGCAAATGTGAAATTGAGGGTGGAAAACAGACAGGTTAGGTCACAGGGGTCCCAAACTTTTTAGCCAGGGGGCCAGTTCACTGTCCCTCAGACCGTTGGAGGGCCGCCACATACAGTGCTCCTCTCATTGACCACCAATGAAAGAGGTGCCCCTTCCAGAAGTGCAGTAGGGGCTGGATAAACGGCCTCAGGGGGCTGCATGTGGCCCGCGGGCCATAGTTTGGGGATGCCTGGTAATGACTTCAGCTCTTCTAATTCATAAATAAGTGAAAGTCAGCTTATGCATATTATTTTTATTTTTCTGTCTTCTTAGTTGAAAAACTATCACATAATATAAAGTGTTTGTTTTTAGATCAAGATTAGTTCGATTTCCAATATCCCTTTGAATTTCCAGGTCTAAGTATATGTATCTACTCAGTTATCTTCCCAGGTCAGTGGACCTGTGGGGAAACAGGTGCAAGGGAACAGTGGGAGAAGGTTGATAATCACAACAAGCCTATCAATTAGAATTTATATTTAAGCATTATTAAAAGCAAGCAGGTTAAAGTCCTGCTTGCTGCAAACTGGAAACCTGGTTTAATCGTTTCCTGAGAATGTATTTCTGTGCACATCACATCTATGTATATTGAATGCTCAATTAGTAGCTAATGAATCTGGAACAGAGAAGGATTCAAAATGAAAATGAGAAACAAACAATGCTGCCATTCAGTGGGAATATATTGGAAAGTAGGAAAAGACCGATAGAACGTGAACCTTGTGAGGATTACAAACTGTCCTACAAAATCAACGAGTTTGTTCATTCCTTCCTTTGTAAGTCAGAAACCACAAAGGCTATAGGAAGGAAGAGCAGCCTGCACACAAGAAAGCCAATGTCTGGCCCTAAGAAGGAGCAACTTCTCAAAATGCCCCACAACAGTTCTATTTAGAAACAATATTTGCAAAATTTTGCCTATTGATTCTTATTGTTGTTTGGAAGGATAAGAACATCACTATGTATTATTCACTGTTTAAAGAAATTTTATGCTGAAGACTTAAACAGCCTTGTGGATAAATTTATTATTTTTAAATGACTGGTAAAACAACAATTTTTTAAATGACTTTGAAATACATAATGCCTTTTTATTTTTTTTTTTTTGTATTTTTCTGAAGCTGGAAACGGGGAGAGACAGTCAGACAGACTCCCACATGGGCCCGACCGGGATCCACTCGGCACGCCCACCAGGGGCGACGCTCTGCCCACCAGGGGGCGATGCTCTGCCCCTCCGGGGCGCCGCTCTGCCGCAACCAGAGCCACTCTAGCGCCTGGGGCAGAGGCCAAGGAGCCATCCCCAGCGCCTGGGCCATCTTTGCTCCAATGGAGCCTTGGCTGCGGGAGGGGAAGAGAGAGACAGAGAGGAAGGAGGGGGGGGTGGAGAAGCAAATGGGTGCTTCTCCTGTGTGCCCTGGCCGGGAATCGAACCCGGGTCCCCCACACGCCAGGCCGACACTCTACCGCTAAGCCAACCGGCCAGGGCTGATAATGCCTTTAAAGTGTCATGGAAAGTACCAATTAGAATTCCATACAAACGATCTCTCCAAATTTTTATGCTGTCTTTTTGGCACTGTTATTTCTGTTCAACAGTTGCATTTTAGAAGGGAAACTGTACTGCATGGACAGTCAGAGGATGGAGCAGCTTAGCACAACAGGGTGACTTAGAAAATGAAGTAGAGTTAATACATGCATCTTCTCTACCTCCTTTCCATCCTCCCCTTCCTACCTCCCATTAAAGCGGTAGTCAACCAAATGATCAGAATAAAAGCCCAGAGTAATAAAGACAACACAGAGAACAAGAGGCAGGGAAGAACTCTGTCTACTTCTGGGAGAAGCAGGTAAGTGGAGGAGTGCCGAGCAGTGAAGCAGAGCTTAGAAGGCCTACAGAGGGGGCGACAGCCACTAAGGGGATGACTGTCGGGTGCTAAAAATAGGAATCAATGAAAGGCCGGGGGCAAATGAGTGACCCCACTGCCTTTCAAGGTTGTAGAAGTAACCAGTGGGCCAGGAAATCCTGATGTAACTGTTAGGAGAGTGGTGATGGTAAAGAGCTAAATTATCACTTACAATCGCTGGAAGAGAATAGAGAATGTCAGCACTGATTAAATGGGCAAGAGATGAGGTCAATTTGTTAAATAAGAAAATAGCAAGGGAACTAAAAAGAGCAACTGTTAAAATGTCATTCTCCCTGGGGTTAGACCGGAGAGATGAGGGCAGTGCACAGAGTCACTACTTTTCATTAAAGTCTGTTCTAAGTATTTGATTGTTTAACCATGTGCATATTGTTTAACTATATGCAATTTCACTTTGTAAAAATTGTCAGTGTAGTATAAGCAAACTATTAAAAAGTAAAGAAAAAACTTGCTTGAAATCCAGGCAAAGAGTCTTTCATGAGGGCATCCTAGGTGCCAGCAGGAAGTGACTGGATGATTCTTTGAGGACAGGAGCTTCCTCCAATACCCAGATGCCCACTTCAAGGGCTATGGTCTTATTCTGCATATAAGTAAAGCTAGTCCTTCTTGGTCCTTCTCAAACATCTTATGTGCACTTAAAATGTGATTTCTTCTTTATTTTTAATTCAGTGAGGGGAAGGGAAGCAGAAAGACAGACTACCGCATGCACCCCAATTGGGGTCCACTGGGCAAGCCCACTAGGGGGCGATGCTTGGCCCATCTGGGGCATTGCACTGTTACTCAGCAACTGAGCTCTTCTTAGTGCCTGAGACAGAGGCCATGGAGTCATCCTCAGCACCCACGGCCAACTCGCTCAAATTGAGCCATGGCTGCAAGAGGGGAAAAAAGAGAGAGAAAGAGAGCTAGAGAGAAACAAGAGTGGGAGGGGTAGAGAAGAAGATGGGTGCTTCTCCTCTGTGCCCTGACTGAGAATTGAACCCAGCTCATCCACACACTGGGCCAATGCTCTACCACTGAGTCAACCAGCCAGGGCATAATGTGACTTCTAACTGCATAAAGTACAATAAAATATAAACTATTGCCTTAGTTTTCCCATAATATGCAGACATCATCTGTTTTTTATGTTTTCTATTGATTCATTTTTATAGACAACCTTTATTTAATTATTTGTTCATTTATTTATATGTATATATTTATACCCTATTAAATTTCAGAAATGTTTGAAGAAAGCTATGAACTAGCAGTAGCATAATATCACTTTTATTACATATTTAATGAATATTCCCTTTGCTGATCTCAAAAAGGCTGGATATACTTGTTTTCAATATCTGAAGAATAAATTATTTTTAGAATGGTTGTTTAGCAAAAGCACTAGATATCATATTTAATATCTATAAAAAGCCCTATGTCTTTTTTTTTTTTTTTGTATTTTTCTGAAGTTGGAAACAAGAAGGCAGTCAGACAGACTCCCGCATGCACCCGACCGGGATCCACCCAGCATGCCCACCAGGGGGCGATGCTCTGCCCATCTGGATCATTGCTCTGTTGCAACCAGAGCCATTCTAGCACCTGAGGCAGAGGCCACAGAGCCATCCTCAGCGCCCCGGCCAACTTTGCTCCAATAGAGCCTTGGCTGAGGGAGGGGAAGAGAGAGACAGAGAGAAAGGGGAGGGGGAGGGGTGGAGAAGCAGATAGGCGCTTCTCCTGTGTGCCCTTGCCAGGAATTGAACCCGGGACTCCTGCAAGCCAGGCCGATGCTCTATCACTGAACCAACCAGCCAGGGCCAAGAGCCCTATGTCTTTTATAAAATTTATTTTGCAGCAATTATATATAAACATAATAACATATACTCAAATATGTTCAATGCATATTATTAACACAGAGGTAAAAATGCTGCATGGTAAATTAGTAGGGACTGAATACAGTTCAGGACCATTTTTCAAAGAGCTTGTGAAAGAGGCAACTCTTCAATTACAGTGCTCAAGAATCGCAGCTTCAAAATAACCCAGGCCAACGCAGATATCAGCCCAGTCTCACTTGCATTTGCTTTCATTTCCTGAGAATGCCCTTCAGCATTACCATCAAAGAGGGCCATTGCCTTTGTTCTCAACACTTTTTTAATTCAAAAGTACACGTACGGTCAACTGAGAGAAATGAACATTTAGTGTTGCCAATAGTCCTGCAATTGTTGTTGCATATCCTGAATGTGATGAGGGGCTTGGGTCAAAAGCCAATATAATATTCAGTGGACTGTGAATTACTAATGTGTAAGCCAGGAAAAACTGTGTTTGCAAATGAGAAAACAATGAAGAAAAATCTCTCTATTGTTCCCTGAATGTGCCCACATTCCCAGGCCAAGTCAGAATGGCAGAATTGACCATTCGTCCTTACCAGTCATCCCTTCCTTGGGCCTGCCTTCGAGAACTAGCCTCTATGATCGGAGATGAGTTCTTGCTGGCTCCGGAGGCTCTGTCTTGACTTTCTTCTAGAGATGAAGTCTATTCTATTCCTTGTATTCTTTTTTTTCCAAAACATTCTCATTCTATAGTCCTATCACCTCAAAACCACAACTTTTCCTAAGTTATTGATTCTGTGAAATAATAAATTACCTTTCTCCCTTCAAGTAGTGTTCATTCAAAGGCTACCTGGCTCAGGAAACTAAGCATGACAAAGAGCAACAATGAAAGCTAGTTTTGTAACTACAGTTAGCAACCATTCTTTTTATGTCTTCTTAATATCTATCACCACAAAAACAAGAGTGAAATGAAGAGAGGGAGGAGGCTAATTAGAATAACAGCACAATCACAATAATAAAACTCAACAACCTTCTACCTTTGATCTTCTTAGATTTCAAACTCTTTTATTTTTAAGATTTCATGTATTGATTTTAGGGAGAGAAGAGAGAGAAAGAGGAATAGGAACGGGAAGCATCAATTTGTAGTAGTTGTTTCATGTGTGTGCCTTGACCAGGCAAGCCCAGGGTTTTGAACCAGCAAACTCAGCATTCCAGGTCAATGCTTTATTCATTGCACCACCACAGGTCAAGCAGACTTTGAACTCTTAAAACAGCAAGAACTGGATCCCTTGGCGTGTTTTTTTAATTAGTGGAAGTGTGTGTGTGTATGTGTGTGTGTGTGTGTGTGTGTGTGTGTGTGTGGTGTGTGTGTGTGTGTGTGTGTGTGTGTGTGGAGAGAGAGAGAGAGAGAAAGAGAATTTCTTCTGACTTTCTGATTGGGCTGTAACATACTTGAGAATAAAAGAGGCTGGGTTCCCTACTAATCTGTTTTTCACTTGACTGGCTATGATATTTACCTAAAGACTTCTTTCTCTGTTACATTGAAGTCATATTTTATTCTTATTGTTTTCTCTTGCAACATCATTGTTGTACTTAGCCTGTCATAGTAAAATAAGTCTTATCAGGCATTACCATTAATTACTAGCTTCCAGCCAGGAATCTTCATTTGTATCAGTCCAGATAGGCTAAATAGATAATGCTGTGATTAAAAAGAATCTCAGTGGCAGAAAATAACAAAATTTTATTTCTCGGTACAGTTTCATTAAAATTCTGCTCTAATGTCATCATTATATTCATTCTAAGACCCACACAGAGAGGCCAGTCTCTACCAATTATGGAGATAGAGGGAAAAGAGAGCATGGAAAAGCATGTGCTAGCTCTTAAGCTCTTAACTATACAAAGCTGCTTAAATTGTATTGGACAGAGCAAATCTCATGGCCACATCTGAATTTAACAGGCCAAGGAGTATAATCCTTCTGAGGAAGGAATGTGGAACATTGTGAAACAATGACATAGTCTACCACTCCATTTGACTCAAGTTTTACCCTTTACATAGTGGATCCCTATAGACCATGTCATAACCTTTCCTGGGCATGTACTGTGCCCCATCTTAGCATCCTCATGCTTTGTCTAGCCTCCCTGCTATACCCCATCCCCCCTCCACTGCTACCTTCTATCCTGCCCCACTGCTACCTCCCATCCAGCCCACTGCTACCTCCCATCCCCCCACCGCTACCTCCCATCCAGCCCACTGCTACCTCCCATCCCCCCACCGCTACCTCCCATCCAGCCCACTGCTACCTCCCATCCCCCCACCGCTACCTCCCATCCAGTCCACTGCTACCTCCCATCCCCCCACCGCTACCTCCCATCCATCCCACTGCTACCTCCCATCCCCCCACCGCTACCTCCCATCCATCCCACTGCTACCTCCCATCCCCCCACCGCTACCTCCCATCCATCCCACTGCTACCTCCCATCCCCCCACTGCTACCTCCCATCCAGCCCACTGCTACCTCCCATCCCCTCCACCACTACCTCCCATCCAGCTCACTGCTACCTCCCATCCCCCCAACTGCTACCTCCCATCCCCCCCACCACTACCTCCCATCCAGCCCCACCGCTACCTCCCATCCAGCCCCACCGCTACCTCCCATCCAGCCTCACCACTACCTCCCATCCAGCCCTACTGGTACCTCCCATCCCCCACCACCACTACCTCCCATCCCCCCACTGCTACCTCCCATCCAGCTCACTGCTACCTCCCATCCCCCCACCACTACCTCCCATCCAGCCCCACCGCTACCTCCCATCCCCCCCACCACTACCTCCCATCCAGCCCTACCGGTACCTCCCATCCCCCCCACCACTACCTCCCATCCAGCCCCACCGCTACCTCCCATCCAGCCCCACCGCTACCTCCCATCCAGCCTCACCACTACCTCCCATCCAGCCCCACCGCTAACTCCCATCCCCCCCACCGCTACCTCCCATCCAGCCCCACCGCTCATCCAGCTCATCACTACCTCCCATCCAGCCCCACCGCTACCTCCCATCCAGCCCTACTGGTACCTCCCATCCCCCCCACCGCTCATCCAGCTCACCACTACCTCCCATCCCCCCACCGCTACCTCCCATCCCCCCACCACTACCTCCCATCCAGCCCCACCGCTACCTCCCATCCAGCCCCACCACTACCTCCCATCCCCCCCACCGCTACCTCCCATCCCCCCCACCGCTACCTCCCATCCCCCCACTGCTACCTCCCATCCAGTTCTTGCCCCAGTTCCACCTGATCTTGGTTTAATCTCCTGCTTTAACCACTTAGTCTTTTTTGGCTTCTAGTCTCAACTTAGATTTTGATGCCTTGGTTCATTTGGATTCTTTAACCTCGCATCTCTGGGTCAGGGCCCTCTTCTGGATTATGTCTTGTCTCCTTTCTAGTTTAGGACAGTAAGACAGCCTATTTAGCATGTTGCCCTTCGGATACAGTCCCGGACTCTGGACCTTTCATAATGGGCAGAGTCACAGCTGACACTTTCAGATCCACTCCCACACCTTGGCCCTTGACCTAATGGGTCAGGTATCACTCCCACTACTTCACAGGAGCCATACCATCCCAGGATACACAATACTGTTATCCCAATTTTATAACTACAACAGAAAGGTTTGGGGAGGTGAAGTCATTTGCTAAGGAGCACAAAGATCACACTTAACATATCTGTGCCCACCGCTCACTCTTCTGCAAGGCCTATGATGAATGGATGGGGCAGTGTCTCAGGAGAAGTGGGCCTGACAGGAGCCTCTGGAAAAACAGTGACATTCACTTCTTCATGGGCAGGGAAGGTAGATTTGGACACAAAAGAGACTGCATCAAATCTGGAGTGTGAGCATTGTATTGCCCCCCTGGTCCACAGAAAGGTATGGTTCCACCCGACCAAGAGCATGGCCTGGGAAGGGCTGAGAAGTGGGGGGAGGTGGGGAAGTGGACCCGCACAATAAGGCACCCAACCAATTCTTGGGTTTGAGAGCCTTAGAGAAAAGTCAATGTAGGCACCCCTTTTTCATAATCCTGACCTACTTACAACATTTCAAAAATAATAGTTTGTATTGATCAGAGATGATTTTTTTGTCTTTCTTGTTCTCTTGTGCCATCTTTTATTGTTTTAGTGTTTTTCTGCCCCATTGGATAGTGCTTTGAAATCCTCCCTGTAACCACCATGACCTTGGGCAACCCCTTTCCTAGATGCATGCAGAGTAAGAATTTTAGAAGAGCTGCCACTATTCTAATCAGGTAGAAGTGCTCATTTAGATTACTGGAGACTTCACAAGGCATAAACATTGTGCAGTGGTTTTTCTCCTTTGCTGTGCTCTAAGAGGATTATAAGTCTGGTGCCCTCCTTAGTGCAGAGGCAAGAGCTCCTCAGAGCAGCCAAAACCCAAAACAAACCAACAACAAAGCAAAACACACTCACACACCTAAAGTCAGCATTGGTGATAGGGACTAGCTTTCATCTTCTTGCACGGATTTAAGAGTTTTTAGATTATTGTGGGTCTTGAAGTGACCACTGTGTGGTAAGACCACTACTGAGCAGCTGAGTCCCATTGGTCCTTGGCTACCTGCTCCCACCTCTTACCTTGAGGCAGTTGAATTTGCTCTTGAGTTAACACATTGCATTAGAGGTGGCTCCAAACTGAGTATAGCACCAGGTCAAGGGTTCGTTGGAGGAATAGATTATCTAATTTATAAGCCCACAACAATCATTACAACTTGATTTAAAGAAAAATTTCTATCAATATTTTTCATGTTTATCTTTTACGGTATAAAATCTTTTCTGACAACGATGTTCTAAAAAATAGCTCAGAACCACAGGAGAGCTCTGTGCTCCATCTCAGCGATGTTTTACTGTAAGAGGTATCAATAAATAAGGCACTCAATGCTTTGCTACTTTAATAATATTGAGTTCCTTTATTTCAGGGAGGATATTGTTATTTATAATTTCAGGCTATAAGTTATAAGCAAAATGCAAACAAGCTGCAGTGTGGAGAAAAGCTTACATAATTTTGGACATGATCATTCATTCAAAGCTGTGAAATCGACTACTGAGAAAAGAAGATTGATAATTACCTGAAGATTCCTGAACCCTCTGCATTGTGACCTATGGGAAGCCAAGTAATGCAAAGACCCTGGGGATCCTCATTCTGACAGCAGCTGTGGGACAAAGTCACCCTACACAGGCTAGCTCTTGGTTCTCACTTTCCCCAGCTAGTAAATTAAGGAGGTTACTAGACCTGAAATTCTATGATTCTACCTCTATCATATGCCCACAAGAGAAAAATTTCCACTGTCTTCCCTTGCTTGAATAAGCTTACCAGAACACTCACTATCCCCATTAGGATAATTAGAGGGTAATGCAAGCCCTTCAAGACCTTCACCGTCCGCAGGTAAAATGGTCCCACCAGCACTTCATGAAGAAAATTAGAAGGAAATTTTCATCTGAGGATAGGAGAGATCTCTTGAGTTTTTTTTATTTGTTTTTCAGAAATATATTTTGCAATATTGCTTTATGGCAGGGGTCGGGAACCTATGGCTCGCGAGCCAGATGTGGCTCTTCTGATGGCTGCATCTGGCTCGCAGACAAATCTTTAATAAAAAAATAATAACGTTAAGAATATAAAACATTCTCATGTATTACAATCCATTCATTTCCTACCACTCGTGTTCATGGTTGCAGGTGGCTGGAGCCAATCACAGCTGTCCTATGGGACAACACCAAATTTTTATTGGATAATGCGTAACACACACAGGTCGTTGTATGGCTCTCACGGAATTACATTTTAAAATATGTGGCGTTCGTGGCTCTCTCAGCTGAAAAGGTTCCCGATCCCTGCCTTATGGAATGCGTCTCTCAAAGATTGAAGGGATAGGGCTAACTATTCATCACTATTTGCCTGAGTCTTCACCCGCAGAGTCAGAAGCCATCTGTGAGCTCTGAGCGAAGTCTCTGAAGCATGACGAGAACTGGTGAGGCATCCTTTCCTTTGTAGGAATTGCTCCCCAGTTTTAACATGGATGCTTGTCACTCTCTGGAGGCAGGAGAGAATCAGGTCTGCTGTGGGTGGGGCACAAGAACAGCTTCCATACACAATCCTACCTTTCAAACAGAACTGTCATCTACCCGGAAGTAGCTGCACAAACCCATTTGAGTATCAACGTAGTTCAATGTTGCTTTTAAATCAATCATTGGGAATTATACTGTTATTCTAAAATACTTGAGCTTTTTTCTTACTGATAAATGATGGTGAAGAAAAAAATCCATTCTATAAACCTATTTTCATAAACACAAAGAAAACCAATTCAAATCCATCAGGATTTGAGTAATTGGTTCAATTCAAACTTAGTGGCTGTTAATAGCACCGGCTATACTGTATATTCCTTTGAAAGGTTAGTGTTTATAAAATGAAAATAAATTCAATAGATTTCAAGAGGAAGCATAGTCTGTGAATACTTAAATAAATGTCATTTTAGAGAGTAATTAAAAATCATGGTGCTTAAACTGTTAGTATTTCCAATGGAAAGTTTCTTGTGATGCTTTGCTAGATGAATTTTTTGCCATTAGGCTTTCCTTATAAAACAATAGACTACCGTAAGTAGCTATCTTAAAACATCTTTACCATTTTGGAATCTGGTCAATTAAATAATGTAATGTAATTTCAAAATTATTTCTATTGTTAGCAATGGTAATTTGGCTTCTCCAGTTTGCTGAACCATCTCTTTATGACCTCCAGAAACCACTGTGGTCCATCCCTCAATCAGCTTGGCCCTGTCCCCTGATAGATATATGAATTTACCAGAAATTCCAACTGCCCTTTTGTTGTCCCACCTGGCTGCCTGACCTCACCCTTACTTACTGGATAATCGCCCCTGAGGCAGAAGAGTTCCAGGAAGCTGGTCAACCTGCCCCAAGAAGGAGCATTCCAGAAAGCTGAAATTGTAAAACCGTAAAAGGGAACATACCAGAACTTTTGACTCAGTACCCCCTCAGGCTCTCCAAAACCCTATAAAATTTGCCCCTAGTCTATAACCGGTGCCCTTCTTCTGGAGAAGTGCCTCGGCAGGTCTTTCTCCTCTAATAAAGCCTACACATCTGGTGTTCGAGTGCCGTCTCATTCTTACATCCCCAAATTACTTTCCATGGGATACACAATCAGCAAAGGCTTAATATTAACAGCTCGAGCACAGCTTGCCGGCTTGGGCACGGGGTCACTGGCTTGAGCATGGGATCATAGACGTGACCCCATGGTTGCTAGCTTGAGCCCAAAGGTTACTGGTTTGAAGCCCAAGGTCGCTGGCAAGGGATCACTCACTCTGCTGTAACCCCTGGGTCAAGGCACATATGAGAAAGCAATCAGTGAACAACTAAGGAACTAAGGTGCCACAATGAAGAATTGATGCTTCTCAATTTCTCAATGCCTGCATTCTTGCATAGGTAACATGGGGATAGTAACAATACTTACCTATTTCCTAGGGTTTTTGTAAACATTAAGAGGATTAAATTTATATAAAACAGTTTAGAATAGTTCCTGGCATATAAAAGTATATGTAATTATAAAAGTGTAAGAATTATATAATGATAAGTATTACTTTTATATTTTTTCTTTTGATTGCACCAATGACAATAATGCACCTTGCCTTGATAAAGTACATTATAATTTTTCATTTTGCCATACACCTAACAAATTTAAATGCAAATATAATTTTAAAACCAACTGCCTATGTTTAAGTTGGAATTAAACCCCTAAAGAAATATTGTGCTCTATTCTGGATCATGAATGTATATGTCCTAGTTTTTATTGAATTTTCACTATGTGCCAAACACCTTTAATGTGCTTTACATATGATCATTTATTTAGTCCTTACAAATTAGGTATTGTTATGCTGACTCTGCTGCTGAGACACAGACCTGTTACATGACTTGCCCAATGTCACACAGGCCAAGAGTGATGAATGAGGGATTTAGTCAGGCAGCTGGCCCCTGAAGGCCACTTGATTAACCTCTGCACTGCTTCCTGATAATGATGCAAAACTCTTCATTTCAATTCCTGCGCTAACAGCTACTGTTGTGCAATAACGGACACGTTGGTATTAAGTAATGGGCCTCTGTAACTCCACAGAATAACCCAAGTTAAGAATAAGGGGCACAATTTTATTTAATGAACAAAATATTACAGAATATACAGTATGCTCTGTCTCTGTAATTGTATTTTAACCTCCAGGAGGAGCCTTATTTCCTCCAGAAAGTCCAGTATAGATAAAGGCATTAGAAGACCCCCATAAATATTTGTACTTATGTGACACATTCCCATCTGATTGTGATCATCACTGAATTCAGTTTAAATGAGGTTCTGCTTCTGATTTAGGACTGGTTTCTCCTGCAACTGCCTCGTCCCTGTGCCATTCATCTGGCCAAGTCTGCACTGAGTTACCTGGTGGTCTCCACCTGGGAAGGCTTTGTCTTCATTCTCTATAGAGCCATCTGACTCTATCTTGCTTTAAAAGAAAGTTACCTTACATGGGAAAGTCCTGGGTTCAATTCCCAGTCAGGGCACACAGGAGAGATGACCATATGCCTCTCCCCTTCTCCCCCTTCTCTCTCTTTCTTCCTCTCCCACAGCCATGGCTCAATTGGTTCAACCGCATCAGTCCTGGGTGCTGAGAATGGCTCTGTGGAGTGTCTGCCTCAGGTGCTAAAAATAGCTCAGTTGCCAGCATGACCCTAGATGGGGGTTGCCAGGTAGATCCCGGTTGGGGCACATGTCTTTTTCTATATCTCCCCTACTCTCACTTGAAAGAAAGAAAGAAAAGGGAGAAAGAAAGAAAGAAAGAAAGAAAGAAAGAAAGAAAGAAAGAAAGAAAGAAAGGAAGAGAGGGGGGAAGGAGGAAGGGAGGGAGAGAGGGAGGGAGGAAGGAAGGAAGGAAGGAAGGAAGGAAGGAAGGAAGGAAGGAAGGAAGGAAGGAAGGAAGGAAGGGAAAGAAAAAGAAAGAAAGAAAGAAAGAAAGAAAGAAAGAAAGAAAGAAAGAAAGAAAGAAAGAAAGAAAGAAAGAAAGAAAGAAAAACAAAAGAAAGAAGGAAGGAAGGAAGGAAGGAAGGAAGGAAAGAAAGAAAGAAAGAAAGAAAGAAAGAAAGAAAGAAAGAAAGAAAGAAAGAAAGAAAGAAAGAAAGAAAGAAAGAAAAAGTTATCTTTCAGCGCTTGAAGCATATGGGGCTTTCCACACAATGGTGGTTTAAGAGTTGAAGTTGTCTGTTGTAGGGTTCCAAGATCTTCCAAGGACCCCTGAGTTGGGTAACAGGGAAAATCATGGGTCTTAGGGCGATTTCTTTGCGGGGATGCAGTGTGCTAAGTTAATATATTTAAGCTACTTCTAACAGAGACAGCTAAATCTAGACGTGTAGATTTCATTATATTCTACAATAGGAAGGTAGCTGTGATATCGTAAAAGTGCCCCAAATTTCTACTCCGTGGTACCAATTCCAATTTTGCCACTTCTGAAACTCGATGAACTTGAGTAATTCACTGACTCTTCTGAGCCTCAGTTTTGTCAGATGTAAAATGAGAACAGGTGTGCTGACTCCCCCCCCCATCCTATACATGAGTGTGTTCTTACTTTTCACTTAATTCCAGGGAACACTATAATAGCTGAGTACCCCTTTTAAAAGGTACACTGTGTAAAAAGAATAGGAAGATTTAGGATCATCATTCTTGAAAGCTAGCTTTTTCTTTGCTCTCTCCCCCATTTTCTCCTCTATTTGAGACATTAACCAGTAGACAGGGCACTCAGAAACTTTACAAAGGAGTGGAGCATTGAAAATGTCCATCAAAAAAGCATGTGCGTGCTCAGATAAGAGCCTAATATCCAAAATATACAAAGAACTCATAAAACTCAACAACAAACAAACAAACAATCCAATAAAAAAAATGGGAAGAGGACATGAACAGACAATTCTCCCAGGAAGAAATACAAATGGCCAACAGATATATGAAAAGATGCTCATCTTCTTTAGTTATTTGAGAAATGCAAATCAAAACTGCAATGAGATACCACCTCACACCTGTTAGATTAGCTATTATTAACAAGACAGGTAATAATAGCAAATGTTGTAGAGGCTGTGGAGAAAAAGGAACCCTCATACACTGTTAGTGGGAATGTAAAGTAGTACAACCATTATGGAAGAAAGTATGGTGGTTCCTCAAAAAACTGAAAATAGAACTACCTTATGACCCAGCAATTCCTCTACTGGGTATATACCCCCAAAACTCAGAAACATTGATACGTAAAGACACATGCAGCCCCATGTTCATTGCAGCATTGTTCACAGTGGCCAGGACATGGAAACAACCAAAAAGCCCGTCAATAGATGACTGGATAAAGAAGATGTGGCACATATACACTATGGAATACTACTCAGCCATAAGAAATGATGACATTGGATCATTTACAGCAAAATGGTGGGATCTTGATAACATTATACGAAGTAAAATAAGTAAATCAGAAAAAAACAGGAACTGCATTATTCCATACGTAGGTGGGACATAAAAGTGAAACTAAGAGACATTGATAAGAGTGTGGTGGTTACGGGGGGGGAGGGGGGAGAGGGAGAGGGAAAGGGGGAGGGGGAGGGGCACAAAGAAAACTAGATAGAAGGTGACAGAGGACAATCTGACTTTGGGTGGTGGGTATGCAACATAATTGAACGACAAGATAACCTGGACTTGTTATCTTTGAATATATGTACCCTGATTTATTGATGTCTCCCCATTAAAAAAATAAAATTATTAAAAAATAAAACCGTAGGCCCTGGCCGGTTGGCTCAGCGGTAGAGCATCGGCCTAGCGTGCGGAGGACCCGGGTTCGATTCCCGGCCAGGGCACACAGGAGAAGCGCCCATTTGCTTCTCCACCCCTCCGCCGCGCCTTCCTCTCTGTCTCTCTCTTCCCCTCCCGCAGCCAAGGCTCCATTGGAGCAAAGATGGCCCGGGCGCTGGGGATGGCTCCTTGGCCTCTGCCTCAAGCGCTAGAGTGGCTCTGGTCGCAATATGGCGACGCCCAGGATGGGCAGAGCATCGCCCCCTGGTGGGCAGAGCATCGCCCCTGGTGGGCGTGCCGGGTGGATCCCGGTCGGGCGCATGCGGGAGTCTGTCTGACTGTCTCTCCCCGTTTCCAGCTTCAGAAATGAAAAAAAAAAAAAAAAAAAAAAAAAAAAAAAAATAAAACCGTAAAGAAAAAAAATAAATAAATCTAGGCAACCAGTTAGCTAAAAAAAAAAAGCATGTGAACAACTAAAGGATGATTAGGGCTTGTGAACTGAGGACAACTTGCAATGGGACTAAGCACTGCCAGTCTCCTCAGCCTCAAAGGCAAGGCATCACTGAACCCAGAACGGCTAGGGCGGCAGCGGGGAGACTGAGAACTTGGGTGTCAGTTCTGTGGGAGCGTCTTGAGGAAGCCTTTCCTTTCTGCCCTGATTCTTTCACATGTGAGGCTCTAGGCCCAGGCTCCTCTTCAGCCACAAACTTGCCCAGGATCTAGGGACAGTGAAAAATTCCCCTCTAATTCTATTAACAATTCACATTTATTTATTGAAATTTAAGAGATTTTAGATCTAAAGCAAATTTTCCCTTTCCTATGGATTCAGTTTTCAGATTAAGCTTCATTTGTTGAGGGAAGTGCCATTTCCTTTGGATTGCATTAGTTGTGATAGTAATACTATTGATGAAAAAAAAAAAACCCCAAAATGTGAGCTGTCATCAAAATATTAAGTACTAATAATTGTGGGAATGTAACTGCCCCGGGCAGCAGCTCACTTCCCCTCAGAGCAGGGCTTCACATCTGTGCGGTAGAGCTTCCTGTTTTATATTCTTATTCAGGGGTCAGCAAACTTTCCATAAATGACCAGATAGAAAATATTTTCAATTTTGCAGGCCAGGCGATCTCGATATTCACTACTCAACTCTCTTGTAGCCTATAAGCAGCCAAAGATAATGCATAAACAAAGGAGCATGTCTGTGTTCCAATAACACTTATAATCACTAAAATTTGAATCTTATATAATTTTTAATGGGACGCTCTTGGGCAAATGAGTTTGTAAAATCTGTATATTTGGGGTTTGCTCACTTTTATTGTAAAAATGGCCACTGCCCACATGAATGACGCTGCCCAGGTGAGGCTGCTAATTACCTTTCTGCTTGGGAAGGGGCTTTGTTATGCTAATGTGTGCTGGAGGAGGGGTTTTACACCAAAAGGTTTCAAGAAGAGAGAAGAAGAAGGAGGCCATGTTTTTGCAGAGCGAGAGCAGGGAGGAAGAGTGCTGGAGGGAAAGAAGCCAAGATGGAGGGGAAGGAGAGAGAAGCCAGTTTGTGCAGAGAGTAAGAAGCGATGTTGGCAGATGGAGAACCAGAGGTGACTTAGACTGGTGGGGGGGGGGCTTTGATTCTAGAAGAAAACCGGAAAAGATTCTCCTGGTTGTGGAACCGGAGAATGTGTGAGTGGGTTTTGGTGCCCCGTGTGTTTGTTTTTACTCGCCGGCCAGTTGTGAGGCTAGAATAAAGGAATGGCCCCATTTCTTGGCTCTGCTGTTTCTTTACCATCTGTCTGAATCTAATATGAACCTGCACCTGAATGGCCGTGATGGCCATGACTACTGGCCTTACAGTCACAAAATATTATTATTTGATTCCCACACCCCCAACCATTAAAAATGTAAAACCACCTAGAATTCACAAGCTCTACAAAAGTGAACCAAATATGATTTATAGGCCATAGGTCCCCTACCCCTGTTCTAATTCATTTATAATCACTTTGAGGGCAACACCCATATTTTCTTCATCTAAATGAATGATAATCAGATGCTTCTAATATCAGCCATGACTATAAATAAATGCTCAGAATCACAAGAATTTGCAAACCAGTACAAGGAAGGAGAATGGAAGGGAAGATAAATAACTGAACTGTCACATCCTTAAGAGTTGCTGAAATTGGACTGTACTATCCGTGAAAACACTTCTTGATAAGTTATTTGGAAACATTTCCTTTATTTTTCACTTTTGGAATTCGGGTCACAGTTGAGCATAGATTTCTCAGCAGTGCTTCAAGAGGCTGCTGGGGCCTTGCTGTGATTAGCATCAGAACTGAGAAGATGGACTATGAGCCATGATTGTTAATGGAAGCAATGGCTCTGTCCTGTTATCATTCTGCATGGCAGGCGGAGGCAAAGCATATCCAAATGAGAAGGAGATCTCAACTTGTTTATGCATTTTGATTTTAGCCTTACTGTTGATGAGCATTTTCAGAATAGTTCAAATAAGGTTAGATCTTTCTGAACCTAGGAGAAGCCTTGAGACGAACAGATGTCTTCAGAGTTGCATGGTGCTTTTAGGTTTCAATTGGACATCTTCAACCCCACCAAAACCTGCTGATAACTTGTGGTGTGAGTGTATGTGGTACCCTGGGGAGAAATGGGTTCAGTGCCAGCTCAGAAGGTTTCCTATTTGTTACTGTCCTGATGATTATGGGCACATTCTTTCCAAATGAATAGCAAGATCCCTAGGCGAGCTAATGCAAGGCATCTGAACAAATCATTTTATTTTGAGACCTACATCCTTTAAAACTAAGCCATACTATTGCAGCTAAAATTTGTTAATACAAACGAGTGCCTGTCTCCACGTCTCAGAGCCACTAAGTCATAAGCAATGCCAAAGAGACAGGAACTGCAGGCTGCTTTCATTCTAGTAGGAACAATTCTTAGAATTCCCAGTGTCTGACCAGTGGCCGCGGCCGTTGAGGCCAGGCAGGTTCACACTGGATTCCGGCAGATGGTAAAGAAACAGTGGAGCCAAAAAATGGTAGGCCATTCCATTTATTGAAGTCTCACACCAGTGGACGAACAAACACACAGAGAAGACCACCTCCCCCTCATTCAGGGCTTGCAAAGCCCTGACACATTCTCCGGTTCCTCCTGAAATCAAATGTCCCAAAGCAGCCTCAGCGGAGCTCCCAAAGCCCTTAGCTCTGGTTCCACATCTGCACTCCTTCTTTTTTTTTTTTTTTTCTGAAGCTGGAAACGGGGAGGCAGTCAGACAGACTCCTGCATGCGCCCGACCCGGATCCACCCGGCACGCCCACCAGGGGGCGATGCTCTGCCCATGGGGGGGGGTGGCTCTGTCGAGACCAGAGCCACTCAAGCGCCTGGGGCAGAGGCCAAGGAGCCATCCCCAGCGCCCGGGTCATCTTTTTGCTCCAATGGAGCCTCGGCTGCGGGAGGGGAAGAGAGAGACAGAGAGGAAGGGGGGGTGGAGAAGCAGATGGGTGCTTCTCCTGTGTGCCCTGGCCGGGAATCGAACCCGGGACCCCTGCATGCCAGGCCGACGCTCTACCACTGAACCAACCCACCAGGGCCTGCACTCCTTCTTTTCTCTCTGCAAAACAAGGCTGGGGCATCAAAAACACCTTCTCCAGCAAACATTAGCAGAACAATGGCCCCTCCCAGGCAGAAAGGTAATTTGCAATTTGCAATCTGCCACCCTGAGGGCAAACACCACAGCCTTTCACAGACTATACATACACATGGCGCTGCCCAATGCAAACTATAAGAGAGCAAACTTAAACATTTGTTAAAACTTATTTGCCCATGTCCCAGAAGAGCCCAAGCTCTACATCGATCAAGCGTCCCTGATTCAACTTCCCCGTGCAGTGGGACACTCCTGCTTATCAGCAGGGCTGGAAGCCTCTTTGAGACTACTCTTGAGGCGGCTATGAGGATTCTACTTATTAGTGCTGACACCATACTGCCACTGGAGGAAAGACACAACCGACACACAAGTTAGTTGCAAGAATCACACAGGCAGTTTATTACTTACAAATCCTTTTGGCGTGCCTGGGTACAGCTTACGGGGGCCCTGTCGGTGTGCTCCTCTCGCTGTCTTTGGTCAGAGCGGCGTGGAGACAGTCTGCGTTCAACATTGGAGTCTGAGCGACTACTGCAGCAGGGGGCCCCTCAGAAGTTTTGATGAGTATGTAAAAATTGTGTGAGTTTTAGTGCTCCCTCTGCATTGGTGATTAACAAAAGCGTAGGAGTACTACAGGAAAGGCAAAATATAAAGCTGACACATAAAAAGCCAATCAAAAAGCTTGGTGCTAGAACATTCTTCTAGCCTAGAAATGGAATTTAAATAAAACAATAAATTTAGTAGGTTTGATGTCACTCAGGAGCAATCAATTTTGTACCTGTAGCTTTTGTTTGGTACAATATGAGCTCATTTTCTACCATCTCAGTATGCCAGCTCTTTCACCTTCCCTAAGCCAAGCACTTCTGTTTCCTCTCTTGAAACAAATAGCTCCTTCAACAGCGTACATTACCTAAAACCTTGCTTACTACCTCTGAAAAAATGGGAGGGTCTCTCCCCAAATCTGTCTGCTATAAATCTGTATCCCCATGATTCTTAGTTTATTCACTGGAGTAAGTAAATGTCTACTAGAATAGATCTATTATATCATCCTTTTAACGATATAATGTAAATACTTATCAACTGAACTGTTAAGTGCTTACTATGTCTATCTGCATACAAATTTTATGTCTTAGACTGGAATTTAGGCTACTACAGGCACTGAATTTAAATATTTTGTGTCCCAGAGTTATCCCTAGACATTGTATTCAGGGCTGACCCTTTGTGTTGTCGCTTCACTGGCTGATGTTTAAAAGAGCCTTCCATAGTATATATGTACCAAAGCTTTTCAATCTACTCGTCCTCTGATGAACACTTGGGCTGTTTCCAGATCTTCGCTATTGTGAACAATGCTGCCACAAACATGGGGGTGCATTTCTCCTTTTGGAACAGTTCTATGGTGTTCTTAGGGTATATTCCTAAAAGTAGGATAGCTGGGTCAAAAGGCAGTTCGATTTTCAATTTTTTGAGGAATCTCCATACTGTTTTTCACAGTGGCTGCACCAGTCTGTATTCCCACCAGCAGTGCAGGAGGGTTCCCTTGGAATACTATTCAGCCATAAGAGATGATGACATCGGATCATTTACAATAACATGGATGGACCTTGATAACATTATACGGAGTGAAATAAGTAAATCAGAAAAAACTAAGAACTATATAAATCCATACATAGATGGGACATAAAAATGAGACTCAGAGACATAGACAAGAATGTGATGGTAACGGGGGGGGGGGGGGCGCGGAGGATGGGGAGGAGGAAGGAGAAGGGGAGGAGGAGAGGGGCACAAAAAAAACCAGATAGAAGGTGACGGAAGACAATTTGACATTGGGTGAGGGGTATGCAACATAATCAAATGTCAAAATAATCTGGAGATGTTTCTCTGAACATATGTACCCTGATTTATCAATGTCACTGCATTAAAATTAATTTTAAAAATTTTAAAAATTTAAAAGAGCCTTCCATATTTTCCTGCATCAAAACTTACCAACTTACATCCTCTTGGTCAGAACTGTGCTCTCAACTGGCTGTCACTAGCAAAGAGTTGTGATAAGTACAATGACATTAATGAATATTCATTCTTAATATATCACTTTCTCTGGAATACTGTACTTTAATCAGGATTAAATTGATGAGAATCAGAATGTCAAGAATAAATCTATATCAGAGATGAAGTTGTAGGTCAAAAAAGGAGATCGTTTTAAGCCTAAGAGCTTTCTCAAGGCTTCTATAGAAGAAGTTAGGCATCTCACCTACCCCTGCCAAAGCTAGCCTAAATAGTCCAGCCCAGAGAAGTACTTACTACACAATTTTGATAGTAATGACTATACACACAAATTGTGAATGAAAAATATTCATGGCAAATATTATACATGACAAAATTTTTAAGGTTATGATTGTAAAGACTCTTATAACATAATAATTATAAATAATGAGAAATCTCTAAACTATGTGGAATTTATTTAAATACAACTATAATAATCTGACCTTCATATGGGCCATATACACTGTCTTATGACCATTATCAATTTACAAATTTTAAGCCACTATATTTCTAATATCAACATTTAATTAAAAATTTTTTTCTTATATAAGTGGCTCAAACTTAATAAGGTTATTAGTTGCAATGAGAAAGGAAAAACATTATTTGCATTTCATGTAGCTCAAATTTCAGCCAGGTTTAGTTAATAGTTTTCATGTGGTCTCTGATGAAGGCATAAGCAAATATTTTTTTAAATATGTGCTGCAGCTAAAGACAAAACAATGGGCAATGACCATATTAGGGAAAAGTAGTTAGACATTTCATAAATCAGTGCCCAATCTGTATTCCTGTGATTAAAAGGGCAAACAATTTTCAGGTTAAGCAAAACCATTTCCCTTTATTAAAGGTATAAATATTTGAGAATATTAACTAAACTTGAGTCACTGCTATTAAATTCCTATGAACATTCAAAGTTTTAATGAAGGCAAAAATATGTAAACAATTTTGTTAAATAAACAAATGAGTAACAATGAGCATAAACATTTAAATGGATCCTAGTCATAAATGTGTTTAGTTTTTCCTTTGCTAAAAATAACAATAAGAATTCCTTTTTGGGTTTGTCTTTTTTTTCCCCAAGGCATAAACAAACAGGGTGGGGCAAAAGTAGGTTTACAACTGTGAGTACGCAAAACAGAGTTTATTCTTGTATTATTATTTATTAATTATTGCATTTTCCATACAAACAACTGTGAACCCACCTTTGCCCTACCCTGTATATTTAGGTAGAGCTAAGCTTTTAGGAAGAATTTAGAAATGTCTTTAGAAAAAGTAACATCATTACCACAACGTATTTCATAAATATCCAAATTATTCAAAAAGGATAGCTCCTCACATTTTAAATTCTATTCACTGACTTTTCTGATTAGAGAACCTTTCTGCCAGAATTCACTACATGTTGCTTACAATGTGTCATTTACTTTTACAGGTGCATTTAGAGTACAATATTTTAGTAATCACTTTAAAGCTGAAGCTACTAAAATTGGAAGGGCATATGAGTCTGTCTGTTTGTCTGTCTCTGGTAAGAAGGCAAAAAAAAAAAAAATCTGAGCCTCCTGCATGGCAGCACAGTGCTGCAGTCTGCTGGAAAAAGCTGCTTTGTGCTTAATTTTGTTTTGTTTTAATTTATTGGGGTGACATTGGTTAGCAAAATTATATAGGTTTCAATTGTACAATTCTATAATACATGGTCTATTGTAGTGATTTTTCAACCATTTTACACTTGGAGACTGGTGAAAAGAGAATTATTTCAGGAACCGCTAAGGCAGAAATCACCCTGAGCATAAGCAAATTCAATTAAGATCATTGAGTCTATGATCTTCATACAACATCAGGGCTGTTAACTCTTGTGGACAGGCACAGAATTTCTGGTGGGCCAGTTCACAGACCAGCGGTTGAAAAACACTGATATAGAACACTAATGATTTATTTTGTCATGTCAGGATGGCAAAATTAATATTTAAAAAAATCCTATTATTTCTGAAGAGTTTAGATTTCATTAGGAAGGCAAGGGGAAACTCTCTCATCGCAGGGCATCATGTAGGCCTGCCATTCTCCATGATTTTGATTTTTAAGAGGCCCCATTAAGGCTGGAGGATAACGTAAACAGTGTACCTTTTCTCCTCCCTTGTGTAAAATCTGGCAAGAAAACCTCAAAGCCTGAGGTGCTGGAGTATGGAACAGAGCTTAGGTTAGAAGACGAGGCTACAGCTTAAGGGGAAATTTTCCACTGCAGCCAACTGGCAGCAGGCTTGCAAGGTGATGTTACTCAGGGTCTCGATGCACTTTTATCTCTTTGTCTTCATTGGCACACACGTGAGTACAGAAACCCACAAGATGCACTCATGATTGAACCGGCCCGCAGATCTTTGGAGGACTCTGAAGGCCTGAGGAGAGGTGGCGCTGAAAGGGGCCACAGGGGGCCCAGGATATAGTGTCCCAGTCATCACAGCTTTCATCAGAAACAGTTCCGGGGTGAAGGGTACACTTGCTCATGTGTGACTGGGAAGTGGGGATACAATAGCCCTTCAGTTATGGATTTCACAGCACGGCCCTGGGGAAGTGAAAAGATTATTCACAGGAGTCTCACAAAAGCTTCCTTTGAGACTAATCGTATTCCAAGAACATATGTCACCTGAATATCTTGAATAATGGTGAAAATGTTAGAATGGATAGCCTTATTTACTTTGTGTGAGTCTATAATATAGATGTACATATATAGAATCTCAGAAAATTTTAAACACATATAGAGATACAAATAAAAATGTAAACATTCAAATAACAGAAATATGGTATATATATATAGCAATATGTAAATTTATATGACATATAGAATATGTACATGTATATCCTGGTTATTCAAATCATCTTAAAGTTGATGGGGATATTCGCTTCCATCATCAGTCCCTTTTTATCCCTGGCTAATCTAAACATCTCAACTAAAGGGCAACCAGGAACTCAAAATGTTCTCAACCATCTTACATATTCTGGGAGTTTCAAATTAGATTCACAATTTGCATTC
Organism: Saccopteryx leptura; assembly: GCF_036850995.1. Lineage (NCBI taxonomy): Eukaryota > Metazoa > Chordata > Mammalia > Chiroptera > Emballonuridae > Saccopteryx > Saccopteryx leptura. The sequence continues at coordinate 185,352,541 of NC_089506.1, read as the reverse complement.
CAAAATACAGCATTTCATCAATTCATTCTTTACAATCCAATCTGAAGTGGTACTACTAACAACAACAGAGATGCATATTAAGCGGGGATACTCTGCTCCCCGGTACGTACACACAGCTACACACAGCTTAGTGAGATGCTGAAGTGCCTTTGTACACTGGGAAAGAACACACCTGCCCCTCTCAAGCCCACCATGAACACTGCTCAATTTCAGGGGAAGAGGCAGAGGAAAGAGTTGGAGAAAACCCTGGATTTGACTGACTATCTACCCAAGAATCTAAGAATGAATCTACTAGTGAGACAGATTACCTAGAACCAATTAGGTAAAAACGTTCTGCTATTAGGCAGAATGAGAAACCACTCCATTCTGAGTTCAGACTTTAACAATAAAGTTGCATTTATTTTGTACACCTCAGGTTTATGATAATGTTACATAACCAACTGGGTGATTTTTAATTTCATTCACAATATAAAATTCAAAAACTAATATTTAGAAACTCCGAGAATACCAAAGGGTACTCAAAATACTTTTTTGAGTTGTAAATAAGGTAGGAGTTTTGCTGGGTGAATGCAAAGCATATTGAATGAAGACCTCCTATGTCTTTGGAACCAAAGTTTGATCTATATTTTAATTCATATGCTTGTAAAAGTTACTGTCTGGTAGTATTAAAATGGTCTTATCCTCATTATTTATTTTCAGGTAAATAAAAGGATTAGAGGGCATGTTTTCTAAAGAAACCAAAAAGACTATGCAGAATCACCCATGGCAAATAATATTTTTTGAGGACAAACTACAAAAGATATTAGCTGAGAAATACAACTTTTAAATATGATGTTAGGATTTGGGACATTCAACATAAACACAAGAATTAATTTGTCATACAGGAAAATGCAAGTTCTGTACATAAGCAGTTAATTCTAGTAAAATGCAACTGAAATAGTTCTTATCTTTTCTAGTTATGTGAACATAAAACAGTTTTTCCTCTAATAAAACAAAAATTGACTTAGAACTTGATTAGTAACTTTTGTAAACAGAAGTAAAGAAAAGCATTTTAATTTCAAAATTTTCCATTAATTATCATTATTTTACCTGTTTATGGGAACCATAGGCTCTTACCAACATTTTGATTAAAAGAGAGACACCAATCTTTAGTGTAAACCATAATTCTTTATTATCTCCTTATTTATTCTTAGTCATATACCATCACTGATCTCATCAATAAATACAGTGGTTTCATTGACTCTCACTATACCTATCTCTTCACTCTGAAGGGAAGGTTGACAACAGACAAAAGGGCATTCATGGTCCTTGGCTACAAATTCTCTAACACTGGACAATTTGTCCTGCATGATGGGCACAGAGCAGTTTGGATTTCTTCCTCACAGTCTTTGTAAGAATTTCTTCTGTGTTGCATTTCCTGTTTCCTGTGTCCCATGTTTTCCTCCTTAATCTGTTCCCTCAATTTGGTGAATCATATCTTCCAATAGTTTTCTGGAAAAGAACGTCTCTCATGTTTGATATCTGTATTCTATCCTCTCATTTGATTGCTATTTTGGCTCTTTATTAAATTCTGTATAAGAAATAATACTCTTTTTGAAGTTCAAAGTTTACAGAGTATTTATGACTTTTTTTTTTAAATGAGAGAGGGAGGAAGAGAGATGGGAAGCATCAATTCATAATTGCCTCACTTTAGTTGTTCATTGATTGCTTCTCATATGTACCTTGACCTGGGGACTCAAGCCAGCGACCATGGGTTCAAGCCAGTGACCACGGGATCATACTGATGATCCTACACTCAAACTGGAGATCCTGTGCTCAACCCAGCGACCTCAAGGTTTTGAACCTGGGACCTCAGCATCCCAGGTCAAGGTTCTATCCACTATGCCACCACAAATTAAGTAGAGTTTATATGATTTTTAATGCTTTGTGTGTGATTTGTTTTTCTATCTGGAAACTTTGAGAATCTTACCTGTGCCCAGCTCTGAAATTTCACAATGGCGTGCCTTATACAGGTCTATTTTTATTCACTGTGTAGGCCTCCTATCAGCCCTTTTAATATGGAAATTCATGACCTTCAGTCCCGGAGAAATGTCTTCAATTATCTTCTTGATGATTTCCTATCTTAAGTTTTCTCTGTTCTTTCTCTTTTTTGAACTTCTGTTATTGTATATTAGCATTTCTAGACCATTCTCTAAATTTCTCATCTCCTTTTAGCTATTTTCTGTCTTTTTGTTATATTTCTGAGCTATTTCTCTAACTTTATTTTCAGCTCTTCCACTGACTTTTTCATTTTTGCCATCGTCTATTTTAATGTAAAAAAAACCAAAACTTTTTTGTTTTCTAAACACTTTTTTTCCTAACATCTTGTTCTCAGATCCTATACTATCTTCTCTTAACTCTCTGGAATATTCATAATGGGCTTTGGAATATTTCTTCTTCCTTACTGGTTTCTTTTCCTACCAAGTTGTTTTCTCCCTTGGGGTTCTGGGTTTCAGCTTCCACCTTGGAGGTCTTCCCTGGCTGGAAGCTCTGAACACGTACGTGAGGGTTGTTGAGGCTCAGCTTCATTAGCATGTGATCTCAGTGGGCCATTTACCAGAATACTATGATGTCAGTGCCTTTAGTTCTTACTTCTTGGCCTGCTCACACTCCCTAAAAGAAAATCTTCTTGTGTCCTATCTGAGCAATAGGAATCTAGTGAGTCATCTAAGCACTCAGCATCCAACGTGCATAAATTCGGCTAAGCCTATTGTTTTCAGGATGCTTCGTATATCCTCTGTCTGGGGATGAGTGGTCTAAACTTCCATCATTGCCTCATCCCTGGCCTCCTCATTTTGTTGTGGAATCCGTTTGAAATTTGCTGCCTTGAAGTATTAAATATGAGTGTGTTTCAATCTCATTAACTAGATCTAGTCATTGATTCACTTATTGCTCAAATATGTTGGAAGGATATACAATATGATTTTTATATACAGACGGGAAAATTGTCTCAATAATGGCCTGGGATCTTCTAAGCAGTAAGCTCCCCTGTTACCTGGGAACCCTAAAAATCCACTTATTTCTCAATTTGTAACTTTTTTTCAAGTTCCAATGTCAAGGATATAGAGCAGACAAATGGGAATTAAGTGAGTGTTGTAAACAGGAAGCACATGAGGCTCATAGTAAATGTTTAAGGTAACCCAAGCTAGACTTTCACTTCCTTTCTGTGCTGTTAGTTAACAAAACCTTCTTTTTTTTAAGGAAATTAACTAAGGGAAACAAGATACAATAGAAGTGCTGGTGACAGTCTTAAAAGAGTTTTACATGGTGTTTGTCCTTAAATCATTTACTTTATTCATACCAAATAAATACTCATTTTCTTTATGACTTCCCCTGGTTTCCATATTTTCATTTAGTATATAAACTTCCCTTCTATTTGGAGTTTTTAATTAATGGTTTTTATTTTCCTTTTTTCTGCTACTTATCCATGATCATTGACATCTTCTAACTGAGCTTCACAATTACCAAGAAAGCAACCACTAAATGATTTTGAGTAGAATAAGTGTGTGTGTGTGTGTGTGTGTGTGTGTGTGTGTGTGTGTGTGTGTGTGTGTGACAGAGAGAGAGAGAGAGAGAGAGAGAGAGAGAGAGAATGGATAATTTCAGGAAATAAAGCATGAGAGTTATAAGAGGCCACCTTCATGGAAATCCTATAATTGCAAGGCATTTCTGTGCAACTCACTTATATTACATATGCAGAAAATAACATAAAAATGTGGAGGATGTAACCCTGATTAAACTTCCTCCAGCTGGCACTTTGCCCCCAACACTGACATAGTTAGGGATGATTAGCATTTCACAACATCTAAATTCAGTGTCAGTGTCTTATCTGTGAGCTTGTCTGGATGAGAGGAGTCATTCTGATACTGTTAATATCATTAACAACAAAAAACATAATAACTTGTTGGTAAGATTTGGGTTTGAGCTTCTGTCCTTTATCTGTCAAATTTCCATTGTAAATGTAATCAGACCAGACACAATTTTTGTACTGAAAGCAGCTTGGTAATAGCCATTTATCAAACATTCACTACAAGCCATGCAATATACAAGGAACGTACATTATCATATTTCATCCCTTCACATCTCTGTGAGGTTATTGTAATTACTCTGCTTATTTTAAAAGTGGAAAAGCTGGGTCTTAGATTAATACTGTGCCCAAGGCCACATGGCTGGGAAAATGTAGAATCTAATTTTCATGGCTCTAGTGTCGGTGCTCTTAATTTTGATGCTTTACTATAAAGCACTGGATAGAATATACTTGAAACAAACAAATCCCTTAGAATCTGTTTTAGGCATGAAACTTAATTGTCATCTGTAAGATAGGGATTCTCATACTTGCGCTGCAGCTCTGTGATGAGATAAAGTGAAAGAGGATATATAATATTAAAGTACTTGGCAAGTGACCAGCACCCAGTAAATATCGGCTTGACTTTTTTCCACACATAGGTGGAAGAGGTTAACTCTAAGACTGAGGGAAGAAATGTTACTTATTCCCAAACTCTTTAAATTACCAGGTCTGCTCTAAATTATAAGGATAGGAAGAGGCATCTTGTCTGAAATAGCTATGTTGGAGTAATCAAGGTCTATAGCTATACAAAAACAAAATTTGTCTAAACTTCCAGAAAGTTTATAGTCAATGCTATTTAAGTGAGCAGTTCATTCTACACTGGATTCTATTATTTTCCAATGATCTCCATGGGACGGTTTTCTCTCTAAGATGTTAGTTCTTGTTTGAAGAACTATTCCTCAGGTTTTTGTGTGTGTATGTGTATGTGTGTCCTCTACTATTTATAGTAGTTTACCATTACCATATCTTTTGAATAAAAAGCTGGTACACAAAGCCTGACAAATGGGTTTATAGACTTTTTAAATTTACAAAATATATATCCTGCTAACATTATACAAATTTAATTCCATTAGTTATGATTTTAATTGATTGCCTCTACTGAAAAGAAAAAACAAAATCTGTGAAAACTAGACTGTTCTGTAAGACCCCAGGGTCCGGCTATGGCGCTCTCAGCCCCTGATGTCCTCCTCCCAACCTCGTGCTTTAACCTAGCAACCACAGTTTGGGAATTAAAGGAGGATCTCCAGAATTGAGAACTACAAAGCAGACTTCTAGGCTGGTGGAAAGTGCTCCATTTCGCTGACTGCTTGGAATCTCAACTCAAAGAGCAATCTAACAGCAATTAGATAGCCACTGTTTTTCCTACCCCAGCATCTTCAGCTAAAGATAGTACAGGGTGCATAGAAAAAGGTACTTTGCATGGAACAGCCTGACCTAGAAAAGCAAAAAATAATTGTAAGAGTATTAAAGGAAGAGCATTCCCAAGACGAGAAAGCCCACCAAACTTCACGGTTTCCTAATGAATGGCCTTAAAAGTCTAAAACTACATAAATAAATGGGCAATGGACAATGTGGAAACAGAAATACTATGGGGTGGGAAGAAGGTGCCCAAGGGCCATATTGTGGCTGTATTGATTCAGTGCAGTCCTAGGAAGAGGGCTGTTGCTTCTCAGGAAGAGAAGGATGGTGTCACTGAGATGTTTTCTTTTGAGGGGAATGTGAGTCCCAGTTGTGTTCAGGTAATATTCAAGTCTACTCACTCTCTACTTTGATTTTAAATTTCCCCTCAGTTATTGATTGCCTTATAATACTGGGAAAGAGGCAGTCAAAACTGTAGGTGTGACATCCACAAAGACACAATAGGCATGCATATTTATCCAATTAAACACATTCACTGCTTTAATAGAAAGCAAAAGCTTTGGCCTGGCTTATGGATGTCCTGGGTTTGACTCCTGGTCAGGGTACAGGAGAAGTAACCATCTGCTTCTCTTTCTCTCCTTCTGCCCCCTTCTCTCCCTCTTCCCATCCTGCAGTCAGTGGCTCAATTGGTTTGAGTGTGGCCATGAGTGCTGAGGATACCTCAGTTGGTTCCAGCATATCAGCTTCAGGTGCTAAAAATAGCTTGGTACTCAAGCATCCTCCCCATATGGGGTTACCAGGTGGATCCTGGTTGGGGCGCATGTGGGAGTCTGTCTCATTCTCTCCCCTTCTATCTCTTAAAAAAAAGAAAGAAAAAAAGAAACCAAAAGCAAATCCCAAATCATAAAGAGAGAATTTAATGTAACTAACTTAGAAACTCTTAAAGCAGTGAAAGCATAGAGGATTTGAGGCTTATCATGAGACAATTGAATATATAAATATATATTTTTTAATCCAAGAAATAGAGAATGCACATTGTTTTTAAAGACTTAAAGGACTTCATAAAAATTGACATAGGTTGGACCAAAATAATCCTCAATAAGCAAAAAGCAGAGATTATAAAAACCACATTCTTGTACTGTGATGTAATAACTGTAAAATAGTTTAAAAAAAAAAAGCCTATAATTATCTTAAAATTTTAAATGCTTTTCTCAACTACTAAAGTTAAAAAAAGAAATTAAACAAAGAAAAAGAAGATAGCCCTCAACATAAACTGTGATGTTCTAGTAATTAGGGGAGAAAAATAGAACCAAAGAGGAGAATGAGGTCTGGAAACAAACACAGGCATGTATAAGAACTAGTATTTGTTAGAGATGAGTTTTTGAGCCAATGGGAGGAAACTGTATAATTCCAAATGGCATTCTGTTCATAAAAGGGAATAAAGCTGTCGTACCTTTTATACTCTATATAAAAATAAATTTTATCTGGATGAAAAAGCTATTTTTAAACTATGTATATTATAACATTCAAAGAAATTTAAGAGACATACTTTATAATATTATAATGGAGATAACCTTCTTAAGACACTACAAATTTCCAGTCATAAAAAAAAAAAAGATTTGATTTATGTATATTTAAAACAAAACTGACCAGGTGGTGGTGCAGTGGATAGAATGTTGGACTGGGATGAGAAGGACCCAGGTTCGAGGCACTGAGGTTGCCAACTTGAGCGTGGGCTCATCTGGTTTGGGCAAGGCTCACCTTGAGCCCAAGGTCACTGCCTTGAGCAAAGGGTCACTCAGTCTGCTGTAGCCCCCTGATCAAGGCACATATGAGAAAGCAATCAATGAACAACTAAGGTGCCACAACGAAGAATTGATGCTTCTTATCTCTCTCCCTTCCTGTCTGTCTGTCCCTCTCTGTCCCTCTTTGGCTCTGTCACACACACAAAAACTCCAACATGAAAAACAACAATTTGGGAGAAAGTTTGTTTGCAATATATGACAGAATAGAGTCCTATTCAGAATATATAAAGAGTGCCTATGAATAAATAATTACTTATGGTGAGAGACTCAATATATGACTAAAGGGCCAGGCCATATATAAAAATAGAACTCTGACCCCACAACCTGCAGCAACCAGCCCAGGAAGTCAAATACTTATTTCTGTAGCAACTGGGCCAAAACAGCCAAGGCTTGATTATTAACTGCAGCTTTCCTACTTTCCCCCTCCTCTCACCTTTGCACCAACAGGAAAAAGCCAAATGTACACCCCTAACCTATTATATAGGATGCCCTGCTTCTGGTTAGCCTGCCTGGAGCTCCCCACTGCTGACCTCCAATCCTGGCACACCGGAAGCCTTTTTCCTTTCCAGTGTTCAGCTGTCTTTCCCCTTTCTCTAACTTTGAGTCTCTGACAAGCCTAAGTGCTGGTGGCTGACTCTCTTGCTATCATAGCCTTTGCTTGTTCTCATGAGGGTGGTCTTCATTTATTTCCACAATGGGACCTCTATGTATTACTTTTCTTATGCATGTGAATTTATAGAAAAAGCATTATAACTGCACATCCTGATTATATATTGCTTGGAAATGAGGGAAGGGTTTTTCAGAGATCAAAGGCTTCCATTTTTCTTTCCCCTTAAACATATCTGTCTGAATTGCAAAAGGCCCAAACCCTTCTGTCGTGTTCCACTCTTCCAATTCTCCCTTGGCCATAAACGCTATGGTTCTAGAGCCACTCCAGTGGATTGTACTGGACGTAACAAAAGTAAAGTAACACGAAACTGTGGCGTAGGCCATAGGCAGTATCTTGCAGTTGCTCTCTCCCCACAATCCAGCTGGAATAAGAAGTCCACCAGCTGTCGCTCAAGCAGCTCAGCGCGCCCAGCATTTTGCCATTTCACACTCTCTACAGCAGTCAGTGAGCTGAGACAGTCAGTCTGTGTCCGCCTCAAAAACAAGTGACTCAGTTTTTTTTATTTTACATAAATACTAATTTATTGAGAAGAAGAAACGTTCTAGATTCACTGCATTCAGAGGTAATCATGGCCAATACCCAATAATACTTGACTTAATTAATACTTAATTTGTGCCCTTAAAGTTCTTAATTAGAAAGTCACCAAGAAAACTTTGTAAATCATCATGAAACATCTCTAAAAGGCTGAGGAGTAGTTCCTGGGCCAAAACATAATAAAACAGTTTGTGATCAATACAGCGCAATATCTGCTTATTAGAGATATAGGGCTAATTACGACAGACCTGGGCGGAGCTGTGTTTGACCTCTTTGGGCTAGTTGTTTGGTTGGGTTGGGTGGGTTTGAGTACATTTTCAAAATGTGCCAGATTATAATGCTCACGGACAAGGATCAGCCAAAAGCAAGTGAACTAAAGACAGCTGGAGACTAAAGTCCATGAGGACTTTCTCTGGAAATGCAGAGTGGACAGGAAGCAGAGTCAGGGCTACTGGAGGGAGGGACTCGGGCCCAGGAGGCCTACTGCCTCTGGAAACCGTTTCATTTGGGGACTGCTGTGCTTGAACGGCACACGGAGGCTGATCTTCCATTGATGGTGCTTTTAGGTAAAAAGTATCAGCTAGGATTCTCAGGGATCTAGAGAGGCCCAGGCCACTTCTGTTTATTGAAAAAAGAAGAAATGCAGAAACAGGAGCATGTGGTGTCAACATATTAAATGTTCAATCCTGCCTATGTGCCTCTGTGATGCTGAAATAGCCCAGTTTGAGGCAGTGTTTATGATCAAAGCCTGGACCCAAAGTGGACGAGGGAGCCAAAGGCTCTTAAAGAGGAGGAACCACTCCTGTAAGAGAGGGTAGCACTCGTGATCATGTTTAGGCATTACTTCTTTTCCACATTTTGCTCTAACTATTATAGATTTTCCTTCCTTCCTTCCTTCCTTCCTTCCTTCCTTCCTTCCTTCCTTCCTTCCTTCCTTCCTTCCTTCCTTCCTTCCTTCCTCTTTCTTTCTTTCTCTCTCTCTCTCTCCCTCCCTCCCTCCCTTCCTCCCTCCCTCCCTCCCTCCCTCTCTTTCTTTTCTTTCTTTCTTTCTTTCTTTTTCTTTCTTTCTTTTTTTTTTTTAAATTTTACTTACAAAATTAAATTTAACATGGTGACATTGATCAATAAGAGTATGTTTGTTTTGGGTAAACATTTCTATAGCATTTGAACTGTTGATTATGTTGTATATCCATCACCCAAAGTCAAATCATTTTCTGTCACCTTATATTTGTACCTATTTACACCATTCTTTCACCCCCTCCCCCATGTACCCCATCTCCTGGTAACCACTTCACTTTTATCTGTGTCCATGAATCTTGGTTTTATATCTCACCTATGTGTAGTGTAGATTTTCTTACTTTTAAGGGTGAATTACCTTAATTAACTGGTATAACTATAAAATCAACATTTATATTATTGTATGATTTTTGTTTGCTGCATGTTGCCATGTCTTTGCTTTCCACCCACAACTGCTGTCACTTTCTAGGCTGCCCTGATCCAAACTCCCTGTGTCACCTTCCTAAGCAGCACAAGGCATTTGAGATATTCTGTCTGACTTGCCCTGCAATCTTATACTTTAAAAATTCTGTAAAAATATTATAGCTAAAATCTAAGTTGCTTCAACCTCTATTCCAGCCTAATGTCTTTGAGCAAATTTGACTCAGTTCAGATCATTTATTCTGAGAAGAAGAAATGCTAGATAACATTATAATTTTTTTTAAAAATCATCACAGATGTCAGTGACAAAGTTGCTAGGAAATGACTATAAATTCTTGGAAGGCAAACTCAAAGTAATTTGTCTTCCATAGAATCTTGATGAGTTGTAGCCAGTAATTTATAAAGATGTTTTCCTGCACCCAGACATTGTAGGCCAGTGAATAATCACCAAGTAACAAAAATATTAAAAGACAGGTTACAAAATAGTGCAGAAAAGAACTTTTAGAAACTTTCCAAGTAAAGGTGACTTGGAGAAAGGATGGAATCATGCCATGAGGTTTTATTCTTCTGTTTTCAGTGTGTTTATAATTATTTAATGCATTCACCACAATCATTTATGTCTCGACTCTTATTTCCATATATAACTAAAGGCTACATGAAAAAGGAGAGATTTCCTTGGAGTTACTTCTAACTGAATATATACTGATGGAGTTGGGATATTTTGCTACCTGACAGATATTTCTGATTTACATTAATCCACATGTGTTAGTGATCAATGAACGACTTCTCTGAGATAAATATTGACACTACTTCTAAAGTAAGTTGCTCCTATCCTCCTCCACTCCAGAGAAGACCCAAACGTACTGCTGGCACTTCTGGGGCGGGGACCTTTCTAGATCCCATGTTTCCCAGAGAGAACAAGGACTTTTCCCTGGGGATAGATCTGAGGACTGTGGCTCATATTAAATATCATTCATGCTTATACCATCCACATAAGTATCATTCAAATAAAAGAGAAATCTTAATTTCCAAGCATCAAAGTATTCGTTATTTTAATTCTTTTATGAAACAATATGGTTTTTCAGACTCTAGATCCCTGTTTTCTCTCAAAGACATCGCAGATTGGTGTCATGGAAACAGTAGTGTTATGGGCTGAACTCTGTATCCCAACATTTGTATGTTGAAGGCCTGCCTGACATCTATTACCTCAGAATGGGTCTATATTTGGGAATAGGTCTTTAAAGTAATTATAAAATGAGGTCATGAGGATAAGCCCCAATCCCATATGACTGGTATCTTTATAAAAAGAAGAGATTAGGATGCAGACAAGTTATAGAGGAGACTGTGTAGACATGAGGAAGAAGACAACCATCTTCAAATCAAGGAGAAAGGCCTTAAGAGAAACAATCCTGCCAGTATCTTGACCTCAAACTTCTAGCCTATAAAATTAGGAGGAAATAAGTTTCTATGGGTTAAGTTCCCCCGCCCCCCTGAACATGGTATTTTGTTAGGCAGCCACAGCAGACAAATACAGAGGATAAGACTTAGATTCATGAGCCAGGTCTGCACTTGACTTGAAGGGGTGACTTAAACCCTCAAAATATCAAGATATATCCCCAAAATAGACATAATGCTTTCATCAAAACCTCCTAACAGTTTTATGGTTTTAAATTCTGTCACTACATGGCTGATTCTAAATGTTTCTTGCTTTTTCTCTAAATCTATATTCAAAGTCATCTGCTGCCTGACATCTAACAGGCATCTAAGATTTAATGTGGCCAAAATAGAACTCCTGGTATTCTCCACAAAAACTGAATTCTCCTCAGTAAGTGGAATCTCTAACATTCTATTTGCTCAGGTCAAAATTGTGTAGTCATGCTGGGCTCCTCTTTCTCTGATGCTCCACAGCAAATTCGTCACCAAACCATGTAAACTCCCTCTACCTTCCAAACATACGCATGTTCATGAATTGAGAGAAAGATTAATGAAATTGAATATAGAGTACAGAAATTGGTCTACTTTAAAACAAAAACACAATGAACACAAAGAAAAACAACAAACTTCGAGACAATATTTGCAACCTATATCTCAGATAAAGGGCTGATATCCCCAATATACAATGAATATTTTAAGAAAAAACTCTTGTAGAAAATTATGCAAGAGATATGAGCAGATGATTCACAAAAAGAATCTAAAAATATATCTTAAACATATCAAAAGATGTTCCATTTTATAATAAGTAGAGTACAAATTAAAACTGTACTGAGATACTAGTGCCAATAGGTACATTGCTATTCAGAATATAAAATGGTATCACTCCTATGAAGGGCAATTTGGCATTAACTAACAAAATTACATATGAATTTACTGTTGATCCTACATCTCACTTCTAGGAATTTATCCTGAAGACACATGTTCATCAGTACAAAAATATGTATGCACAAAGTTTTTTATTTGCAGCACTGCTTGTTAGTGTAAAACATTGATGACTTCCTAAATGTTTAAGTAGAAAAGATTTGCTTGAATAAATTATTGTACTATAGACAGTGGAATACTACACAGCTGTAAAAAGAAGAAAGATCTTTATGAACTGATACAGAATAATTTCCAAGAGAGATTATTAAGTGGAAAAAGCAAAGTACAAAAGACCATATATAGAATGCCAAAATTTTCATAAGAACAAAAAGAAAATTAGAAAATATGTACATGTTTTCTTATCATTACAAAAAAATCAATCAAACAAACCACATAAGAACAATATACCCAGAAAAGAATAAAGTTGGTAGCCAACAAGAATAGAGGGGGTAGAAGGCATAGAGGAGGAGATGACACTGCTCCAAGAGTAACGGTTTGTATGGTTTTGATTTTTTAAAAGAAAATCAAATCAATAAGGACAGGAAATGAAATTGACACTGGAACAAACGTCAAACTGTAGGTCAAATGAATACCACACAGAAAGGAAGAAAGCAAAGAAGGAAGGAAGGAAGAAAAAGGGTTACTTGATACAGCAAGAAAAAGGAAGGACATCCAGTTAAATTTGATAAATACCAAATAATTTTTTAGTATACGTATGTCCCATGCATATATCTCATCTGCCAATGCCCCGTTCCTTCTCCATGGCCTCACCTTGTACTACTCACTCACTCAGCTCCTGACACGTGGACCTTCCTGCTGTTCCTTAGACATGCCCAGCAGCTCCCACCTCAGGCCTTTGCATATGCTGCGGGGCTCTTTTCCCTCATGTAGTTTAGGATGTTGGTCAGAGATCGCCATTATTGAGAGATCTTGCCTTCCTACTGCACTTCTTTTTTCTTTTACTTTGATATACTATTGTTTTCTCTAAAACTTACTGGAAGATATATATATATATATATATATATATATATATATATATATATATATATATATATATATATATACCTGTATGAAATATAGGTAGGTGGTCTGTGTGTGCATGCGTGTGTGTACATGACGCATAGGAAGTGCTCAATAACTATTTGCTGAATAAAAGAATTACCAATCATGTTGGGCCATTTGAATGAGCACAGATGTGAAACCCCTGACACTGAACAAATGTTATTTTCCATGCCTCACTCAGCCATCTTTACATGTAGAGATTTCCTTTTTAAAGCCTAAAGTCTAAAAACCTGTCAAGAAATGCTGGAGAAAAAAAAAATAGTGCAAAGAGAGGCATTCTGCCCTCAAGCTCTTTGTAACTAATCAACTCTGCTTCAAGGGCCTTCAGGAGCTATTTTTCTTCCAACTCTAGCTCTTCCATCTAACTTGGTAATCCTGGGTCTCAGGTTGCACTTCCTCCCGTCCAAGGATGTGAAGGTCACCCACTTAGCAAACTCATCAGTGGATGCAAAATGCATTTAGAAGCAGCATCTATGGCAATTTAAAAGTGAAGATTAATTGAAGTTATTTATATTCAGTACAACTATGTTAGAGGAGTAGCGTAAGACAAATGGGGTTCTCCAGCAGGAATGCTTTATCCATGGTGAAGAAACACCACGGGGCAGCACTTGAGATCTTGCTCCCTGACATATGTCATCAGTTTGGCCCAAATAAACTCTTTAAAAAAAGAAAAGAAATACCCATGGACCACCAACAGCCAACTAAGATTACAACCTCACTTCTTCCTTGAAGAGGGTGGGCCAAGCAACAGGCAGGATAATGAGGTACCATATTTCCCCATGTATAAGATGCACCCATTTTTTTTTTTAAATTTGAGGTCTTAAAAACTGGGTGCATCTTATACAGTGGTTATAGTTTTTTTACTTGCATTTTCCTCTTTTTCACGCTTGCCGTCTTTGAGCTCATTGTTTCAAACTTGTTACCAGTATATTACAGTAGGTTAAGTTTTGCCAAGTTCTGCCCAGAAATGGTTCAGAAAAGATTTTCGTACAGTGCTAAATTCAAGTTAAAAGTGATCCAGTTTGGCCCTGGCCGGTTGGCTCAGTGGTAGAGCGTCGGCCTAGCATGAGGAGGACCCGGGTTCGATTCCTGGCCAGGGCACACAGGAGAAGCGCCCATTTGCTTCTCCATCCCTCCGCCGTGCTTTCCTCTCTGTCTCTCTCTTCCCCTCCCGCAGCCAAGGCTCCATTGGAGCAAAGATGGCCCGGGCGCTGGGGATGGCTCTGTGGCCTCTGCCCCAGGCGCTAGAGTGGCTCTGGTCGCAACATGGCGACGCCCAGGATGGGCAGAGCATCGCCCCCTGGTGGGCAGAGCGTCTCCCCATGGTGGGCGTGCCGGGTGGATCCCGGTCGGGCGCATACAGGAGTCTGTCTGACTGTCTCTCCCTGTTTCCAGCTTCAGAAAAATGAAAAAAAAAAAAAAAAAAAAAAGTGATCCAGTTTGCAAAAGTGAATGGAAATCGTGCTGCTGAACATAAGTTTGGTCCTCCTCCAACTGAGAAATCAATCCAAGACTGGCTACGGGAGAAGAAACCCCACTGAAAACGCCACAGCAGAAGAAGGCCATGAGAGGCAAGCAGCAAAATGGCCTGATTTAGAGAGGGAATTGAAGGTATGGACTGAAGAGCAAAGGGCAGTTGGAATTCCTGTGTCCACAAAGACAGTTCAGCAAGAGGCAAAAGGAATCGTTGATGAAAAAGAAGTTACTGATTTCAAAGGAGGACATAATTGGTGCTTCAGGTTCATGAAACAGAATGGATTAAGCATGCGTACATGCATTTGACTTGCCCAAAAGATGCCTGAAAGCTATGAGCAGAAGGCCCTTGAATTTCATTGCTTTGTCATTCAATGTCTGAAGACTCACCAGTTTGACTTGGGACACATTGTAAATATGGACAAAGTCCCCCTTCAATTTGATATCCCAAGTAACAGAACTGTTGATAAAAAGGGGGTGAAAACTGTAACTGTGAAGACAAGTGGACATGAAAAGAGTCATTATACAGTTGTTCTAGGTTGTTGTGCTGACAGAACCAAGCTGCCTCCTATGCTGATTTTCAAACACAAAACAATGTCAAAAGAAGACATTTCTCGAGGAGTAATTGTCCATGTTCATGACAAGAATTGGATGGATCAGGATGGGATGATGATTTGGTTTGAGAAAGTTTGGAGAAGGAGACCAGGTGGGCTCTTACACAAACCTGCGCTATTGTGCTTGATCAGTTCAGGGCACACATAACAAAAAACACAAAGAAGTTTGCTGCAGAGCAAAAAACAAAACTTGCCGTCATACCTGGAGGCTTGACATCCCAGCCAGCTCCAACCACTTGATGTCAGCATTAACAAACCCTTCAAAGCTGCCATGACAGACGAATGGAACCAATGGATAAAGTCTTCTGGGGACAATTTGACACCAGCAGGAAGAATGAAGAAACCAGCTATAGAAGTTTGTACCTGGGTGAAAAGATTCTGGGATAATATCAAGATTTAGATCATTGTCAGGTCATTTAAGAAGTGTGGTATTTCAAATGCCATAGATGGAACTGAGGATGAGGCAATATATGAAGACAGTGAAATGTCATCAGACACAGATGAGGACAAGCTAATGGATGGAAGTTTTGACAGTGATGAGGAGTTGTATGAATTTTATAATGAATAAAACTTGAGTTCAATAACTTTATGTAATACATTTTTTTTTATTTCGGGCCCCAATATTAAGGTGTGTCTTATACATAGGGAAATACAGTTTATGCATATACTTATATAAACAATCACAGAATTAAAACAATAAGCAATAGAAAAATAAATATTTGATTAGTTTGTTTGTTTGTTTGTTTGATAGAGAAAGAGACAGACAGGGACAAACAGACAAGAAAGGAGAGAGATGAGAAGCCTCAACTTGTAGTTGCAGCACTTTAGTTGTTCATTGATTGCTTTTTATATGTGCCTTGACTGGGGGCTCCAGCTGAACCAGTGACTCCATGCTCAAGCCATTAACCTTGGACTCAAGCCAGAGACCTTGGGCTTTAAGCCAGCAACCATGGGGTCATTTCTATGATCGCATGCTCAAGCCAGTGACCCCATGCTCAAGCTGCTGAGCTCTCACTCAGACCAGTGACCTTGGGATTTCAAACCTGGGTCCTCAGCATCCCAGGTCAATACTCTATCCACTGTGTCACCACCTGGTCAGACAGGTTTATCATTCTTATTTTACAGTTTAGTCTTGTTTAAATTTGAATTATGGAGTAGAGAAGCATCTTGATCTTTTCTGGGCTTTGCTGTCTCAACCATTCAGCTCATCTGCAAATATAAACTCCATCCTCTATTCATCAAAACCTTACCTTCCTCAGTAATATCTTCTCCTCTGACCCAGTAGAACACCTTGAGGACATCTTGAAGCTTCTGTCAGCTAGGGAGAATCTTGATATCATCCCAAAATAAAAATACTCAGCCCTCGTAACTTTTGGGGGGAGGTGGGAGTGCCAAATATTAAAGAAAAAGTACTGACATTTGATTCGCTTAGATGCGCACATGTAGCATGGGTTAACACCCTTGATGAAATTCTCTGTGTGTTGAAATATAACATAGGTGTTTATAAGCGGCACAACAGATTTTAGGAGAATTGTATTCACATCATAGGCTGAACCACCTCCACAGCTTTAAAAATATATATTATTTTTACTGATAGTCTAGGTTACTCAATATCATTGTTCTAAAAGTCATTATAAATCTAACAAATATAAGCTTAATGAAAATTTTGAGCCATGAACTTCATAATTCAAGCACTTAGCTTTTAATTTTTTTATAATAGCCTATGTTCAGGCAATTAATTTGAATTGCTCATGATCATGTTTTCTCTTTCCAACTCAAATGAGTTTTTGTATCATTTAATGTTTTTCATACTGCTGGTCATAAAATCAATTTAGAGAGTCATAACAAGTAGCTTCTTAATAAAATAAAATAATATAGGAAGAAAAATATAGAATATAGCCATAAGAAAGAAAATTATTTTTTATATAACTTTTGCTTCAGAAATATGTAACCAAACCTCTATAGTCCGTATAGATGTCAGGCTGCACTATAAAATGTTCTCACTGTGGATTGCAATAAAAAAAAAAAGTGGTGGGTTTTATATAAGCAATTTCCTAAGCAATTAGCAGACACCCACAGTAACAAATAAAACCTAATTCTTAGATTAACTGAAAAAGAAACACCATTATGTATTAATGTTTCTCAAGAAAAATAGATATTTTACTACAAAGAAAATATGATTCTGACTTCATGAAAATCAAGTCCCTAACTCGCTTTAGAAGCTGAAGGGTGGGGAAATAAGTGTACTTATTTAAATAAACTTTTTAACTAGAATTTATGATGACTGGGCATTGTTGGCATTTTGATGACTAATTTGAAAATCTCTATTAAAATAAAATGCAGACAGATTTTTTGGGGATGTAAAAATCTTTAAAAAGGCCTTTCCAGGGCTTTATTTTTATTATGACAAAACCATGATAAATCCTAAATGGAGGGAATGACATCTTTGCCATTTTAATGGATTATGGGAAAGGTGGGTACTTGATAGGCAGCCCTGGTCTTTATGTTTGCTCAGGGACTTTCAGTAGTTGCCTGTGTTATAATTCTACTGAGAATTGGGCCATGCAGGGAGCTTTGATGTCCCATAAAGTCCTTAAAGTCCATAATAAAATAGTCCCGAAGAACAGTATAAAGAGATTCCAGCTTGGGGTCTGCTCTGGGACTAAATGAGAAATCTAAGACATTGCCCATGTAGACTTACCTGAGGGATAGTCTAGGGGCACTAATGGCCAAGGATGTTTCTTGAGACCCACTGAGATGACCCCCAGACTTCTAAACGAACCTGTGTATTGGGGGTCATCACCTTAGCCAGTCTGGGATATACTGTTCTGATGATTTTGTCCTCTGCTAACCAGTCTATCATTAATGGCTGCTTGCTAGTCTTTTGGGGACTCATTTGTCCCTATCTCATACCAAGAAACCCTTTTATTGAATGTCACACTCTTTTGAATAGAAAATTGGCATAGAATGTGGTAACTGAGTAAGAACTGCACAGTTGACAGAAGTATCTGCAGCTTGATTTAATGCTTTTGGGAAAAGTTTTGGTGTAAAATTAATCTTGTCCATCAATAAACATATTTGAAACTCATTGACCAGCCTCTAGAAACCTTGACAAGTCATTTCAAAATGGCACAGGCTATAAATGGAAAATGTTCTTTTTGCTGGGAAGGAGTCCAAAAAAGAAAAACACTTCTAAAATTTATTTCACATCATTTAGATAGTCAGTCCTTCTCTCGTTCTCTCTTGCAAACAATGGAGTAAGTTTAAAAGCTAAGTTCCAATGCCTGTACTCTATAAATAAACCTTCACCAGGAAGACCTCAGTGAGTCAAGATGGTATAAATATTAAAGTAATGCCCTGGCCAGCTAGTTCAGTTGGTTAGAGCATAGTCCCGAAGCGCAGAGGTTGCGGATTCAATCCCCAGTCAGGCACACACAAGAACAGCTCGATGTTCCCGTCTCTCTCCTGCTTTCTCTCTTCCTCTCTCTAAAATCAATAAAATAAACATTTAAACAAAATAATTATAGGCCTGACCTGTGGTGGCGCAGTGGATAAAGCGTCGACCTGGAAATGCTGAGGTCGCCGGTTCGAAACCCTGGGTTTGCCTGGTCAAGGCACATATGGGAGTTGATGCTTCCTGCTCCTCCCCCCGTCTCTCTCCCTCTCTCTCTCTCCCTCTCTCTCTCTCTCTCTCTCTCTCTGTCTCTCTCCCTCTCTCTCTCCTCTCTAAAATGAATAAATAAAATTAAAAAAAAAAGATGAGCATATTTAAAAAAAACAATTATAAATATTAAAATTACAAGAGTGGTTACATCTTAAACTTTTATACTATCCTTTCATCATTCCTCCTCAGATATGAGAATAGGGCCTGCCCACTATAAGGCATCCTGGTGTCCTGGCATGTGAAAGCCTAGAGCTACAGAGCCTTTGTTCACTACGGTACACAGAATAATGGTCTCCAAAGATCTCCACACCCTAAGCCCTACAACCTGTGAATATGTAACTTCACACAGCAAAATGGATGTTGTAGAACTTATAAAGGTAAGAATCTTGAGATGAACTAATTACCCTGATTACCTGGGTGGGCCCAGTTAATCACGAGGGTCCTTATAAAAGGGACACAGGACAAGTCAGAGTCAGAGAGAGAAGATGAAAGGACCAAATCAGGAGTCAGAGAGGAGAGCTATTTCACTGCTGGCTCTGAAGATGGAGGAAGGGCCACGAGCCAAGGAATACAGGCAGCCTGTAGAATCTGAAAAAGACTAGGAAAGAGATTCTCCCCTTACAGCCTCCATTGGAAATAACCTGGCCAACACCTTGAGTTTAGCCCAGTGAGACTGATTTCTGACTTCTGACCTCATGAAGAGTAAGAGAACAAATCTATATTGTTTTACTCACTAGGTCTGTGGTGTGTAAAGCAGGAATAGGAAACTAATACATTTACCCAGCTCCTAACAAAAAAGGAAAATAGAGAAGGGGAGTCCCCCTCTATCACTTTGTCTTTGGGAATAGGGTGTTTGCTTCTTAGGATAGCCACAGGGATCTCTCCCCAGAAATACACCAGAGTGCTTCTCCATCACCTGGGGCTCATTTAGTAGCAGAACATGTAGTATGAAAATTGTTTCTTACCCAAATAATCTGAAAATCTTTATGATAAATAATTTATTGACATAACATCTCAGAACAAGTACAATTTTAGAGCAATGGAAATACCTAACAAACTAGTAAGTACAGATAGTACAGTTACTAGAACATGGGTAAACTATGGAAATTTTATAAATAAATAAGGCTTCCATGAATGCTATCTTAATTTCTAGGATTTTTCAGATTCATGTTTGTTTGCCCTGGCTCATACAGAAGTTTTTAAAACAAGAAAAACAAAAAGGGATGGATTATCGCTTAGTTTCCCTATTTTTTTTTTTATCTCTACTGTATTACCAGGTTGTTTTCCTTATTGGATTATATTTTACTACTTACTTTGGACAGAATTGGGTGACTCAATTGACATCCAAATAGACCTCATTTCAAAAAATAAGGTATTTTTAGCTATTTTAAATCAAACCTTGGTCATGTATTTTTTCCATCATTAAAACTTCAAGAACAAATCTGTGCCATCAGAAACATTTATTCTCCAAATTCTGTTTCTTCCTTCTTATTTTAGAATTTATCACTAAATAAAGACCCCCTTCTCAGCATCTTATCCACTTATATTATTGGTGCTTCAAACTAGGAAGGGTAAAATATACATGCCACATAGTTTTGATCATCTATTAATGTTGGGCTTTCATGCCTTAAAAAAACACATTAAGAAGGAAAGGGAATATCAAATTCTCGAGGGTATGATATTTCTGCAATAATCTCAATAAGGGAGACATTTCTTCAGGTTCAGTGAAAGTTCGCAGAAAACATAAAGAAGTATTCTGTAAAGTCAGATTTGCATAAGATCTGAAATATGAAAGTTCAGATTGCAGAATTTAAGAGCTTGCAAGAAAATATAGGCGGTTATTATTCCATCTTATCCTGTCTGTACATTTCTCTGTTTCAAGTGCGAGTTAACCCCGGTGTGAAATACAGCTGGAGGTACAGAAAGTTCACACAAGAGCATTCACCCTAAATACTTGCAAATCAAAAAGGTCCAGGCAGCAAGCTGGCAGTGAAATGAGAAACAACCTTTCAGAAAAAGGTCAAGAGACGATGCAGAGTGAAAAATCTCCAGGAACTGTCACTTTCTTAAAAGGAAAATGACAAAAGTGACAAATTTCAGCAAGTCTGAGAACAAAGGACAGAGGTTGAGAAACATAGACTAGAACAACCTGCCTTCTCCCTCTGAGACACTGGTCAAGGTCATTTTCCCAGAATTCCTTAGGGGTTCTCCCCTACAGAGCAAGAGGGCAAATCCTTGTCACAGATTATTGCCACCCAGGAAGCAGTGCCCCCAGACGGGCGAAGTTGAAAAGGTCTGGGTTCTTGGAGCTGGTAGCCCATGTTCCCAGTCTTACTACCCAAGCTCCTTTAGGACTTTCCTTCAGTATTAAACACATACCAATGAGATCTCCTGAGTAATAATGAGCAAGCTTACATGCCTATACTCAACACACAGACGCACATACACAGAGACACGTGCTCATGCATGCATACACACACAGACACGCAGTGAAGAGTTAATCAGCCATTTCCCGATTGGTGGCAACTTGCCATGTCTCTTACAGGGAACGCTTCCTCTCCTCCTTTCCCCCCATCCTCTTGTTTTATCCCTTTCCATTCCCCCACCACCAGCAAGTTTTAAAGGTACTAGGCGGAGCATCCAAAACATTTATTTGCACCGCTAATAATATTCAGTGATTTCAAAAGTTCTCAAGCCTTACCCTTGATTGCGTTTCTAAGCATTTTCAGAAGCAAAGCACCAACTCGAGTCAGAGAGCCCCTGATTTGGAACCAAATGGAGACAGAACTGAGAATAGTTCTGAATGTTTTTCAAATAAATATGCAAACCTATCTTCCAACCAGTTACTCTAGCCTCCAAGAGATAAGGAGTTGAAAAGCTTCTCTCTAGAGAATAGAATGTACTAATTGTCCAACAATGAAAATATTTCCAAATTTGGAGCATATAAAATATATAGATATTCATCATTTAACTACTTTAAGATAACTTTATATCTTTGGGGTTTTAATCATTTTTTTAAAAAGTGTTTTTTTTAAAAAAAGACATTTTTTTTTTGAAAACACTAAAGTACAATGTCATTCTGCAACAGCAGTTTTCCATCAAATGCTTTTTACTTTAAGTTGTAAAAACAACATTGATTAGTCTGCCAAGCACTACTAAAAAGTTCTCTGCATTACAAAAGAATTTGGAGCCTCGTTTATTACCGTCTAAAATTGTACATCACATCGCAGATTTGATAGTAACATAGTGTAAACTAAACAACCTTTCCTATCTAGACCAATAGATATTATAATAAAACGGTTCAGAAGTTTTCTGAAAAGCATGATTTGGTGGATCCCTAATCTAAAACAAATCTTTTTGTTTCCTCCCCAAACAGATGCCGATTGTGTGCCTACCCCCATAGTTCTGTCCAGAACCGTCCCCTAGAACGGATGACACTGAGAGAAATTAGATAAAGGAACGGGGGCGCAGAAGGGTCTGGATTTCATCACCAAGGAGTGACACTGTGAGGCATAATGACCGGGGTTATTTATTTATTTTGTTTGTTTGCTTGTTTCTCACATTGCTTCACACAGAAGTGTTTGTGTTTTCCTCCTGGGAAACAGCCAATAATAAACTTCAGAGAGACAAAACCGTTAGTGCTGACCGAACTCACCCAGAAGTCTGTCCTGGTCAGAGCTAACGCAGTTGGCCTGCTGTCAAAGTTTACATCAGTTTTAAAATGGAACTTGAGGTCCAAATTCTCGTGGCAGTGACCACATTTCTTCTGCCAAGTAAGAACAGTGAGCCAATTGCATCTGTGATCTAAAATTGAGGTTCAGAGTGTTGAAAACATGGGTACTGGTTCCATGATTTCTTAATATCTCTGCAAAAAAAAAGGGGGGGGGGAATTGACCCTTGAAGTTTATGCGGGGCAATACGTGAAAGTTTAGGCAATACGTGATAAGAAAGGAAAACTGGCCTGACCTGTGGTGGTGCAGTGGATAAAGCGTCGACCTGGAATGCTGAGGTTGCCGGTTCAAAACCCTGGCCTTGCCCGGTCAAGGCACATATGGGAGTTGAAGCTTCCTGCTCCTCCCCCCTTCTCTCTCTCTCTCTCTCTCTCTCTCTCTCTCTCCCCCCCCTCTAAAATGAATAAATAAATAAAAATAATTTAAAAAAAAAGAAAGGAAAACTAATGTAAAATTTGCTCAGCTGGCTTTTGTGACTCCGAAATAACATCAGTTTCTCCTAGACTCTCATATGTAGTACTTACTAGAAGACAGCAGTGCTTGGATTTGATTTCGGTCTATGTCTCATTCCTCACACATGATGGCATATTCTGGACTAAATTTATGCATTGAATATGCAAATAAAAAATCAAGAGAGATTTGAGTTATGACATTATTTTAAAATTCTTTTTTACTGGATTTATTACCATCAGAAAATCTAAGCTTTCTAGCCTTTTATATTGGCAAAAAATGCCCCATCTTACATGTGCTTACAGACTCTGTTACTCCCTATCGAGAGAGAATCTGTGTCTCTTCCCCCTGAAACGGTGCGGGCCCCTGACAGACGGAAGGTACACGGTGTGACACCACCTGACTCCTGAGGCTGAGTTAGCAAGTGTCTTGCAGAGTCTCCTAGTCTCCCTGGAAGACTGTGGAACCCAAGCCTCCTGGTCAGGAAGAAGTGCCGGTGGCCATTCTCAGAGAGCGCCTGGAGAAACCCCAGCCCTGCATGAACAGAGAGAAGTGCCTGGCCGGCCCCCCACACCTGACTGCGTTCACACAAGACTACTCCTTCAGGGTTCTGCCTGCAGAACCCCCCAGCCAAGTCATTTGTGGATTCCTGACCCTCAGAAACCAGGAGCAATGATCAATTATTTTTGTTGTTTCAAGCTGCTGAGTTATGGGGGTAATATGTTACATAGCATTAGAGAACAGAAAGAAAGCTTCTGCCTTAATTAAGGGACCCCTTCAACAGGGGCCTTGTCATGTGACCGGTGTGTTGCCCTCCAGCCCTCTGCATCCGACTCAGAACAAGGACTCATTCTCCCAGGTGGGAGGAATGCTGGGTGCTGGGGGTGCATAGCTGCCTCCCTTTCCAGGTGTTGCCCTCAGTGGAAGGTATGTCCCTCTCTGAGGACAGCCTGCATGCAATAGTAGTCGATGCACGATACTCAGACCTGGCCTCCTTGCCTTAATTCCGGCAACATGGAACAGTCAGCACAGCCCCAATGCTCCCTGTGAGCTGGCGAAGGCCTTGCTTGGAATAGTATCAGTTTAACTTCATCCTCTGCTCAGTCTTGCTTCCGTCACTCCCTTACAGGTTATCCCTGAACGTCTGTCACAATAATCTACTGCACACAAACCTCCATTTCAAGGGCAGCTTCCAGATCACCTGAACATTCAGGCCACAATCAAAGGTTAATTGCCACTGGAAAAGAAGGTGAAGGCAGGCTCTGAGCTACTGCAACTCCCCGGGTTCCCGGTAGACAGCAATAACAATTAAAGATGCATTGATTCTTGCAATGACATGAACAACATTTCTAATCAACTGATTATTACCGGTAGACTGAGGTGATTCTCTGACAGTCCTTAAGGCACCCTTGACTCATCCTGACACTTGCTGGACATGATCTAGTTGGCCTGACCAAAAACATTTTGGCCTTAGGAAGTTTAGACATCATGATATTTCAGAAGAGTGTGTTTAAAATAAAATCTTTGTATTTGGGATCTGCATTAGCAATAAAACACTTGAAATAAGACCATACCCCTTCCTAAATTTTTCCAGAAAGAAAATGGTTTAATCTCTTATTTTATCCACCAATCACCTTTCAGAAGTGATTCATTTCTTTGCAGGACTGTGGAGAGGAGGGCTGAGTTCAGACATCATTGCTGGAGGCTGAAGTTACGGTGACAGCGCAAGGAGGTAAAGCACAGGCCATTCTTTCTCAAACCAGGTTCTACCTTCTACTTCAGCATTTTATAATTAATTCATGAAGACATGCCTCAAGCTGGTTTTCTCACTTGCTATCCTGTGTTTTCAGGCTCTTGCTCACCAAAATTAGGGGCTATTTCAAAATAAATATGAAGCTCTAAAATAACCCCTAACTTTTGTGAGAAGTATACTTTACACGAACACAGCTCCTAAGCAACTACTGATCTTTCTATTTTCTCAAAGCCCTCTTGAGGCCGTTACGTCAGCACTAACACAGCACGCAGGTGAATGGGAATACACACTTATTGCCTTCCCAATAAACAGCACAGTGTCATCTGGAATTGTTCTGTAACACTTTACCAGCTTGGGAAGCAAAATTTGGTGTCATTCTTTTTGATGTCCAAATTCAGTTACTCTACCCCCCCCCCAATCCATCTGTGGAGGAAAGTATTTCTTCTGTCCCTGGGGTCTTCATTCCCAAAAGAAGTCCCAAGACTCAGGTGTTTCCTTGGTTCTGTGTGTCAGTTTTGATGACCAGCTCTTCAGAAGAGATAATGAAACACACTCCTTGGTCAGAGTATTAGTCCATTCAAGCTACTATAACAAAAAATACTATAGACTGTGTGGCTTAAAGAACAAACATTTCCTTCTTACAGCCCTGGAGGCTGGAAAGTCCGAGATCAAAGCCCTGGCAGATCTGCTGGCTGGTGAGTGCCTGTGTCCTAGCTCATAAACGGCCATCTTCTTGTTGCATCTTTACATGGTGGAGGCATCAAGGGACCTCCCAGGGCTCTCTTTTATAAGGACACTGATACCATTTATAAGGGTTCCACCTTCAACACCAAATCACCCCCCACCACCACCACCAAAGACCCTATCTCCAAATATCACAATGGGGTTTCAGCATATGAATGTGGGATGGATACAAACACTGAGTCTATAGCAGTCAGTCCAAGTAGTCAGTGCTCTTCGGTTACAGTGATTGTATCACCCCTATGCCAATGCTGCCCTTGCCTGCTGAACAGACCACAGCACATCTGGCCGATGCTGACCTGCTAGTTTCTCCCCATTCAGGAGAGCAGCAGTGGTGCCTTATTCAGCTAAGAATGCTCTCTAGAGACACAGCTCTCTATCATACATACAAACTCAGTCACCACCCCAAGGTCATTCATGATGCTAAAGTAGCTGAGCCAGAGGTGTCAATCATCCAACACATGTTCTGCCCAGATGTGCATTCCTGTGCCCAAACAGCACTTACTGCCACAGCTCAGTTAGGCCCCTCTCCTTGGAGAATGAGTCCCCAGTGCTGCTACAGGAGTGGCAGAGAGACAGCCCAGGATCCGCAGAATCAGTGGTGCGGCTGACATAGCCTAGCCACCTTGGAGCCAAGGGAAGGTCAACCCCACACTGGATCTGCCCATCCTCCCGCTTCAGGACCCATCGAGTTCCTGACCTCACATGATTCTCAGCATTCCGACTGTCTCATCTCTATAGCCCATCATCAACATTCAAAATACAGGCCCAGCCTGACCAGGCGGTGGCGCAGTGGATAGAGCGTCAGACTGGGATGTGGAGGACCCAGGTTCGAGACCCTGAGGTCGCCAGCTTGAGCGCGAGCTCATCTGGTTTGAGCAAAAGCTCACCAGCTTGGACCCAAGGTCACTGGCTTGAGCAAGGGGTTACTCGGTCTGCTGAAGGCCCGCAGTCAAGGCACATATGAGAAAGCAATCAATGAACAACTAAGGTGTCGCAATGCGCAACAAAAAACTAATGATTGATGCTTCTCATCTCTCTATCCCTGTCTGTCCCTGTCTATCCCTCTCTCTGACTCTCTCTCTGTCTCTGTAAAAAAAAAAAATACAGACCCAGTGACCCAACACGCATAAGCTTGGTTTCCCATGGCATGTCAATCCGGGTAGCAAGGGTCTTAAATGATATCACTACATGCTGTTTCTCTGATTCAGCTTCACTAGGTCCTTCCCTGGAGGGACTCTTGTACACTTCCCCTCAAAATACAGCTTCATGCTTCTGGGAATTTCCACAGGCTCTGTGAAGCACTTCTTTCAATATTCACAGTGTTCACTTCTCACATATTCACAGCTGTGACTGCTGCTCACCAGGGAGCTGTCTCTTGTCAAGGCTGACCCCAAAGCATTACCTCCAACTGGAACCCATTGTCACTTATCACTGACAATGCCCCCTCCCCGAGAGGCACCACACTGTGGGCACATGCCAGAGTGCTGCCACCCTGGACCCTACCTGGCCAGGACACTAACATATGACCAGGCCACTGGCTGTTCCCAGCAAAGCCACCTCAAAACAAGCGCTCTGCCAGAGAGGGAGCTGCCTTCCATCAGCGCGGACTCTGGAGGCCTGGATTGCTGGCGCCTCATCTCCAAGTCTCTTTAGCTTTGGCCCCGTCTCACTTCCGCCCCTCTCTTGGACACGAGCTAGCACTCCTGGGGGGCAATTACTGATCCACTCTGTGCTTCCTCAGAGCTCACTTTGCGCAACACAGGCAGCATGACTCACTTTGTTTGCAGGGTGTCTCCTGCCTAGCGAGGCCCTGGTCTTAGAGGGCAGCGAGCCTGCAGGCCGATGCACTGGTCCCCCGACAAGCTCACACATGCCTGAACCCCGGGGGGGGGGGCGAGCAAAGCTCAGCCTCCTGCTGCAACTGCCATTACCAGCATAAGGCCACGCAGACTTTATGGATTAGGGCTGGCTGATGGCTGTGGGCTCAGAACCTCTGCAGAGAGGTTGAGCTCAAGGAGGGGGTGCTGAGGCTCCTTCAGCAGGACTGAATTAGGCACCAAAGTTCAGTGTGATGGGATGAAGGCCGCCAGAAAGTTCCCTGCAGAGGAAGAGGAATGTCTAAGGGCCACAGCTCAGTTTTAATATTTTTATCTCTCCCAAGTTTCATCACTGAATATCCCTTTGATGATCCTTTAGGACCTAACTTCTCCTGACACAAAGAATACTATTGCATTTGTTGTATGAAGAGAGAGACACTTCAAGAGAGAAGAAGTTTCTTTTATGATCACCTCCTCCACAGTCCCAGGAATGCAGAGCACCATAAGGCTCTTTGAGGAAAAAAAAATTAACTTTCTAAAATCCACGAAAGAGAAACTGTCAGCTCTATTCCTAAGGAGTGAATTAATTAAAGCTAAGTCCCCACAAGCACTGCCAAATGCCAGCTCCAGATTAAGGGGCACGGACACGCATTAGGTTTTGACCTCTTGTCACTGGTCAAGTACCTGGCAGATTTGTGGAATGTGGCTTTGTGTGCTGATCCAACAGAAATGGGTTTTAACTTGCAAGGAAGGAAGATACAGTGTTCAAGGACAATCTCAAGCACTTAAAGTTGGGCCCTTTCCATTGTTTTTGGGTTTTTTTTGTATTTTTCTGAAGCTGGAAACGGGGAGAGACAGTCAGACAGACTCCCGCATGCGCCCGACCGGGATCCACCCGGCTCGCCCACCAGGGGCGACGCTCTGCCCACCAGGGGGCGATGCTCTGCCCCTCCGGGGCATCGCTCTGCAGCGACCAGAGCCACTCTAGCACCTGGGGCAGAGGCCAAGGAGCCATCCCCAGCGCCCGGGCCATTTTGCTCCAATGGAGCCTTGGCTGCGGGAGGGGAAGAGAGAGACAGAGAGGAAGGGGGGGGTGGAGAAGCAAATGGGCACTTCTCCTATGTGCCCTGGCCGGGAATCGAACCCAGGTCCCCCGCACGCCAGGCCGACGCTCTACCGCTGAGCCAATTGGCCAGGGCCAACCTTTTCATTGTTTTTTCTTCCCTCTGCTTCTCTTTGCAAAGTGCTCGTTATTTTTTCACCCCACACATGTATGTATATTTCTCTAATCGCTTCAGCACCATCTTCTCATGGTGTGGGTCTGGGATGAATGGCTACTTTGAAGTCTGTCTGGTCTAAGGAGCCACCTCTCTCAGCTCACCATACCTTCCCTTCCAGGTGTTGCAAATATTCAGTGTGGTTCTGTAGACAAGTTCCCAGTTTAGGGCCGGGCAGGTCGCTAGCAGTAAGAGTGGGATGCCCATATTGGAAAAAAGGTAGTTTTATCATCGGTGGAATATCAGTCCAGTGGGAGTGCTGACTGGGGTCCTCCAACCCGAAGCCTTTCCCATCCGGTTGGCCCAAATGCTATTGCTTTCCATCTTCCAAATGCCTCTATGAAAAGGTAATCTCAAGTCTAAGCAATTATCATTCATTTCTATTTTATTAGAGATTAGTTTGTTAGACTACTTTCCCGGATAAGTAAGGGAAACGGGACAAAGAGCAGGAAAGTTGAAGAATGCTGGGCTTCCACGGAGAGGCTTTAAGAATGAAAAGGAGAGGAACACAACTTGGAGAACTGGGAGGAAGGAAGCAAATGGATTATTTATTACGTACCCTAACAACCCAATTAAGTGAGGATTAATGCCCCCCCCACACACACACAACGTAGGTATGTATGTTTAAACATGAGAAAACTCAAGTTAGAGAAGTTAATAATTTGTCCCAACTGTCTATGGAGTCAAGATTCCACCAGGACATTCTAGTCTCTGTTATGGTTCCTCCAAGATTCCAACCCAGCACTTGTATTATTTTCCCAGGGAAGCTATAGCTGGAAGAGGCCCCTCCACCCCTTAGCCTGGGGGAAGGGTGGTTTTGGATCTCCCTCCACAGAGGCCTGGAACTGTCCCTGCTTCTTAACGTACTGGTTGAGAGCTGTTGACAGTCTCCTTTGACATATCTTAAATCAGATGCCCTGTGATAAACAGTAAAGATCACTAGCATAATAACAGTATAATAATACATTATTGAGCATTTGCACTGTGCCAGACACCATGCTAAACAATTACAGACACTGTAGCAGTGAGAATGCAAGTCGAGCAAACGCCATCAACGGTCACTGGTTTGACCTTTTCCTTTGAACCGAAACACCACACAATCTCAGTGCATGTTCAGGTCGTGGAACCAGTTCATTAACTGATCTAGAAACCAATTATTATTATTATTATTATTATTATTATTATTATTATTTTGCCTATTAAACTCCCTCGCCTGTTCTCTGCTGGCCCTGAAATAAAATTTTAGGACTGTGTTTGATTTCTAGTAATGCTTAATAAAAGTTCTCTGGTCACCTTCAAACTTTACCAAGTCCAGTCCAGCTGAAAATTGTCGAGTTCAACCTATAGGGGAACAAAACTCCAAACTCATGTAAACTTAGAACTTCTCCCCATCACTCCACTTGGGTCCGCTCCACCCCGGAATCCTGCCATGAGAAAGAGGAGGAGCTGCCACAGGAAGGGGAGGAGCAACCACGAGCCTCTTCCTCTGGTCATCTCCTCTCTCCCCCACCAGTTTGTTTCTCACCTCTCCACGACAGGCACAGCGGTAGGGTTTAGGGAAAAAGGTACAGCTATAAATTGGTGTCAGTGCCCTTTGGGTAGGGGGAAATGTCTGAGGTTGGCTTCTATTCTTGTGGGGCACATTGTCAGGTTCTTCAGAGAACCCAGCTGTGGCCTCTGGCCACAGTGCCCTTGAACAGGCAATGCCTCTTTTCTGGTTGGCCATTTAACACCCCTCAGCCTCCAGGCTGCAGAAGTCCCTACCTCTGTCCGATATAGGGTCTCTCCTCTATCCCTCCAGACAATCCTCATGGACAGGCTTGCTCTTTTAGGCCCACATCTGACCCATGGAAAGCAATCACTTTTGCCTGCATCTTGCTCACTCCCAGGGAGATGCACTCTCTCTGCTCCGCCAACTCCCGGCTGACCTAGCCACAGAGTCAAGCCTGGGGACAGGCTGTCCATGATACAAGGTTAAACTGTTTCAGTGGATCCTTCGAGCTCCTCTCATTCCGCTTAAGGGGTAACATTCTCCCCTCCCCCCGGCAAGACTTGGGGTGAGAGAGAAATGGAGAAGAGAAATAGTCCTCCAAAATGCCTCCAGAGAAAAAGTGTCTATGAACCCTTGATCAGTGTCACAGAGCTTCAGCCTTCTCCTTGGCACACCGCGCAGATGGAAAACAATATCTTTGGCGCCTTATGTTTCATTCTCGGGTTGGAAGCTCAACCAAGACAGCAGAGAAGCTTTGGAAGTTGCCCTCCAGTGAGGGGGCACTTTAACCCCCTCACCCTTTCTCTCCACCACGGACGCCTTCTAAGAAGCTCTGTGCTTTGAAGCAGTCAAAACTCCTCATGTAGTCAAGCTCTAGAGTAGCAAACAGCACATGGCATTCCGGCTCTCACACATTGTGACTGGGTACAAACCCCCACTTCCCAGGGGAAGGTTAGACCACATGGATTTTTCACATTTTTTATGCGTTGTAACTTTTCTAGATTTTTTTTTTTTACAGTCACCCCATCACCCTCAACAATTTCTGGATGCTATCACAGTGGGACTGACAACAATTTTACAATCATTTTAAAGATCATTTAGAAATGTCTTAAAGAACCCCAGAATCTTCGTTTAACCTGCTTTTAAAAAAAATGCTCTGTTATGGTCTAGGCTTCTCCAAACTTTAATATGACTACCTAAGGCTTTTATTTTTCTCTCTTCATTGATAATGTGAAGCCCATTTACTCTGGGAGAAATTCTCTCTGAGAATAGGCATGGAGATAATATTTTCAAAAAAATGTTTTTTTCTTATTATTGTCGATATTAAATACATATTACTGCATCTCATAGTGTCTCCCTAAGTAATCACAGGCTAAAGAATAATGATCGAGTTGTAGCTCGAATTCTCCACATTCAATACCAATATATTTAGCTAAATGTTATTTTATTTTTATTTCTTTATTTTTTTTAAGTGAGAGGAGGGGAAATAGAAACAGACTTCCACATGCACCCAGACCAGGATCCACCTGGCAACCCCTCTCTGGGACCGATGCTGGAATCAGTTGAGCTATCCTCAGCGCCCGGGGCCAACGCTCTGACCAGTTGAGCCACTGGCTGCAGAGAAGAGAAAAGAGAGAGAAGGGAAGAGGGAGGGGGAGATAAGCAGATGGTTGCTTCTCCTCTGTGCCCTGACTGGGGATTGTACTCAAGACGTCCATATGCCAGGCTGATGCTCTACCCACTGAGCCAACTGACCAGGGCTAAATTTTATTTTTACAAAGAAAAAATGTTTTACATCTTGGCATGTTTTTATTGGCTCTTCTCATTTATTTTCAATGACTAATATCAGTCTAGAGAGTCAATATTGTGAACATACACAATACTTTCTTGTTTTACTGTGTGAGCACAATAATATCATTAAACACCAGTGTGGGTGATAGATAAGTCATAAAGCCGAAGTCATGGATACCAGGGCTAAAAGCTTCTTTCTAAAAGAGGACAAGATCTTGAACAGAATCCTGTTTAAGCCAAATTAGCTGCCTCCCTCACTCCTATCTGGACTGATCTCAAAGCAAGTGTCAAGATTTAGGAGGTGGCCTTTGTGACCAAGAAGCTGTTCATTAGGCTGTGAGCTCCTTCAGGGCAGAGAATGGATGCCACATAAATTTCTTTTTTAATGTCTCCAGCACAATGTGCTACCTATTATAACTTCTGCTACATGATGCTTATTTATATCATCAAGCTGTTAAGACGTGTTTCACTTCTCTTTCTGAAGACATTCTGAGGCTAGGACAGGATCTCTGCGGAACTGAGGAAGGTGTCGTAGGGCGTTTTCCTCAGTCATTCTGGAGTGTGGGGGCGCTCACACATCCAGGCTGACACCAGCTTTGCAGGGTGGGACTTCTCACCACTTGAGGCCTGGCATCATGTTCTCGCTTCAGCACCTCCCTCGGTCTTTCTGTCACCTTCCTTCCATCAGAGAATTCAACACTGTGTAAATGATCTTGTTCATTTATTATTGGTTCACTTGCTTATCTGCCTCCCCTACCGATGTTTAAATGTCAAGAGGACAGGGACCTTGACCTTGTTTGTGGCTGCTTATCTGAGACAGAATAACATCTGGCTCATGTTAGACACCCAACAAAAGAAGTTCCAGCCACTGAAATAAGTTACTTGATAGCTCTAGGCCTTAGTCTTTATCTTAGAATAAAGGCCTTTATCTTAGAATCATGGAACTGCCCTAGGTAATTTAAAGTTTCTTCTACAGTAAAAGAACACATCTCCTCAAAATATGAATATCCTTATATAATTTGCCTTTACCATAAATCCACATTATTGGTCAAAGTAGGAAGGGGCTGTCCCCTTACTGGTCACCATTACTGTCTTTCAACTGTATGTCTTGAACCTAATCTCTCTGGTATCTGAGAATAATTTTAAAGTCTAGCTGGTTCTTTCCTCCTTGTTGGTTCTTGTTTCTTAAATATTTTATCATAAGCTGCTTAAGTCCTTTTTGTAGACTTTCATGGCTAGCCTTGCAGTCCGTTTCTATGGCAGAAGGGAAGAGTTAAAGTCTGTGTTCAAGGGATCCCTAGAGAAACCACAAAGACAGCGGCAAGACAGACAGGACAAAGACAGACATCAGAGAAAACAGATCCACAGACTCAGTGTACAGTAGGAGTGAAAGTTATGCCTACTGATGCCTGGAAACTCCAAGAAAGATTCATAGACATTATCAAAAGTGAGAAAAAAACACTTTTAACTTTTTTTTTTTTTTACAGAGACAGAGAAAGAGTCAGAGAGAGGGATAGATAAGGACAGACAGACAGGAACAGAGAGAGATGAGAAGCATCAATCATCAGTTGATTGACACCTTAGTTGTTCATTGATTGCTTTCTCATATGTGCCTTGACCATGGGGCTACAGCAGACTGAGTAACCCCTTGCTCAAGCCAGCGACCTTGGGTCCAAGCTGGTGAGCTTTCCTCAAACCAGATGAGCCCGCACTCAAGCTGGCAACCTCGGAGTCTTGAACCTGGGTCCTCTGCATCCCAGTCTGATGCTCTATCCACTGCGCCACCACCTGGTCAGGCCACCCTTAACTCTTATAACACTGACACAGGGTCCTGATATGGTAATATGTTGGGGTTGATAATAATAACCCCTAAGAGAACATGAGGTTGGCAAGTCTTTCATTTCAGCCCTCACATAACATCCAGAACTTTCTGAAATGTTTTACATAAAATTACAACCATGTGAAACCAGGTGGTCTTGCTCAGAGTCAGGGTTCCCGGGCCTGGTGTGAGCCTCTCATTAATCAATGTGTCCAAACGCTTGCTTCTAAGTAGCAGAAAACATCATCAAAGAAGCCAACTAACTTGAAGTCAGAGTTTTCCTCAGACACCAACCAGAGTTTAGCATCAGTTCATTTACTAGCAGTAATCAGCTTTCCAGTTTCCAGAGATCACTTTGTCTGGAGTTAATCTGGATTAAGAACTTCCAGTCTTAATAAGATTGGGTAACCTGCACCTGTTTGTGTGGCAGGTATAATATGAAAACATAGTGATTGACCATCTTCTACCCTCCCCAGCTTTCTAAGCAAGATTCTTTAGCTGAATTGCTCGACTTCCTACCTGTGTTTCATAGATAAGATGAGTAAACTGAAGAAAGAATTTAGAGACACTACATTTATTATTATTTTTTATTAATTTTACTGGGGTGACATCAATAAATCAGGGTACATATGTTCAAAGAAAACATGTCCAGGTTATCTTATCAATCAATTATGTTGCATACCCATCTCCCAAAGTCAGATTGTCCTGCTCACCTTCTATCTAGTTTTCTTTGTGCCCCTCCCCCTCCCCCTTACCCTGTCCTTTCTTTCCCCCCTCCCCCCCATAACCACTACACTCTTGTCAATGTCTCTTAGTCTCGTTTTTATGTCCCACCTACATATGGAATAATGAATGCAGTTCTTGGTTTTTTCTGATTTACTTATTTCACTCCATATAATGTTATCAAGATCCCACCATTTTGTTGTAAATGATCCAATGTCATCATTTCTTATGGCTGAGTAGTATTCCATAGTGTATATGTGCCACATCTTCTTTATCCAGTCATCTATTGAAGGACTTTTTGGTTGTTTCCATGTCTTGGCCACTGTGAACAATGCTGCAATGAACATGGGGCTACATGTGTCTTTATGTATCAGTGTTTCTGAGTTTTGGGGGTATATACCCAGTAGAGGGATTGCTGAGTCATAAGGTAGTTCTATTTTCAGTTTTTTGAGGAACCACCATAATTTCTTCCATAATGGTTGTACTACTTTACATTCCCACCAACAGTGAATGAGAGTTTCCTTTTCTCCGCAGCCTCTCCAACATTTGCTATTACCTGTCTTGTTAATAATAGCTAATCTAACAGGGGTGAGGTGGTATCTCATTGCAGTTTTGATTTGCATTTCTTTAATAACTAATGAGGATGAGCATCTTTTCATATATCTGTTGGCCATTTGTATTTCTTCCTGGGAGAAGTGTCTGTTCATGTCCTCTTCCCATTTTTTTATTGGATTGTTTGTTTGTTTGTTGTTGAGTTTTATGAGTTATTTATATATTTTGGATATTAGGCCCTTATCTGAGCTGTTGTTTGAAAATATCATTTCTCATTTAGTTGGCTGTCTGTTTATTTTGTTGTCAGTTTCTCTTGCTGAGCAAAAACTTCTTAGTCTGATGTAGTCCCATTCATTTATCTTTGCCTTCACTTCTCTTGCCATTGGAGTCAAGTTCATAAAATGTTCTTTAAAACCCAGGTCCATGAGTTTAGTACCTATGTCTTCTTCTATGTACTTTATTGTCTCAGGTCTTATATTTAGGTCTTTGATCCATTTTGAATTAATTTTAGTACAAGGGGACAAATTGTAGTCGAGTTTCATTCTTTTGCATGTGGCTTTCCAGTTTTCCCAGCACCATTTGTTGAAGAGGCTTTCTTTTCTCCATTGTGTGTTGTTGGCCCCTTTATCAAAAATTATTTGACCATATATATGTGGTTTTATTTCTGGACTTTCTATTCTGTTCCATTGGTCTGAGTGTCTATTTTTCTGCCAATACCATGCTGTTTTGATTGTCGTGAGACACTACATTTATTTACATGAAAGGAGGAGAGAGAGAGAAGAAGAAATAAAGAAAGAAAAAAAAAAGTTTTCCTCTACAAGGAAAACTTCCGGGAGCAGGGGGGAGGAGGAAGCAAGCCTAAGAATCCAGAGCAGTGAAGAGAAAGCCAGCAGGTCCTGACTGCCGGGCAGCATGTTGCTTCAGAGGGCTGAACAGAGAAAGAGGTTTCAAGTTCTGTGTTCTATGATGCAATTCCCCTTCAAACAATTTTACTACAGTCTCACACTGTTTTAAGACTTGTGGTGAGCAGAAATTCTTCTTTTTATATGTATATTATTGACGTGGACTGGACCTTAAAGCAAGACTTGGCCACATTTGGATACCATGAGGGTGACATAATGAGGTGATGGCATTAGAGCCTCTGCCCTTGAGAATGAAAAGTCACTGAAAAGCCCTTCTCCTGCTTTGGATGTCAGGGCTCAGTTGGATGGCAGGGCTCCCACTGGGCATCACTTCAGTGACCGCTGAGCCCTGCCGTGTCTGCTGGCACCTCCACCACCTACAGGCCCTACCATATTGTTTCCAGGAAGAAATACTTCCAACACATATGGTCATTTCTAACATTGTGGATGATTTATCTCTTCCATACATTTTACTATATTTTCCAAATATGCTGTGAAAACAAATAATTTATATGGATATAGTCCCTTGATGTGCATACATTATTTTTTTAAAAAACAAGCAAACCATCTTCCTATTTATATCAGCAATTCAACAATGAGTCAGGTCGATTACGATTGTTTATAGAATCAATGTTCATGAATATTACCAAAAACAAAAAATCAATGACTTTGATATTGCTAATCTGGAAGTTAGCCCTCTTGAAAGCATGACAGTAGAGTGAACAGTGCTTAATGGTCTCTTCCTCCTCTGTAACAAGAGAATTCTTTTTTTTTTCTTTTTCCATTTTTCTGAAGCTGGAAACAGGGAGAGACAGTCAGACAGACTCCCGCATGCGCCCGACCGGGATCCACCCGGCACGCCCACCAGGGGCCACGCTCTGCCCACCAGGGGGCGATGCTCTGCCCATCCTGGGCGTCACATTATTGCGACCAGAGCCACTCTAGCGCCTGAGGCAGAGGCCACAGAGCCATCCCCAGCGCCCGGGCTATCTTTGCTCCAATGGAGCCTCGGCTGCGGGAGGGGAAGTGAGAGACAGAGAGGAAAGCGCGGCGGAGGGGTGGAGAAGCAAATGGGCGCTTTTCCTATGTGCCCTGGCTGGGAATCGAACCCGGGTCCTCCGCACGCTAGGCCGACGCTCTACCGCTGTGCCAACCAGGGCACAAGAGAATTCTACTTCCTCCTAGAGCGTCCTTCCTCACAATCCATTTTTATGCTGCAGCCCAAAAGATCTACATCAAACACACATTTTGGCCATGTCCTACAGTGTTTCCTTATTGTCACCTGAATTAAAGCAACACCCCTATGCTAGGTTTTCTGGGTCTTCCATATCCTGGCCACTTCACCTCTCAGATCTCACCAACCACAGCCAATACCTTGCACCCATTCCAGCCCCCAGCCCTGTGTGTATCCAGCCTACCTCTGCTTCTGCTGGTCTGAAACTCCATCTCCAAGCCCCCCCCCCCAACCACTGCCCCATTGTCCATGTTGATTAGACCCTTTAAGGTCAGCTCAGGTGTCCATTCTCTCATGCGCCCTTCCTGTTGGCAATAATCCATGCCACGCCTATAACTTCAGTCTTCCAATTCCTTTGAATTATTACTTGTAGTACTTATAATTTTGTCTTGTTTTGTTTTGGACTCTGATTCTCTATTTAATTGTTTTGCATGCCCGTGTATCAATATGTTATAACAATACTATTTATGATGCTGCCCTTGTAGCAGTTGAAACTAACACGGCAGATGCTCCCACTAGTGGGCCTTACAGGGCACCTTTTGGCAAGGAGGCTGACCTGGTTCAATGATCAGTCCATCCTTCCCTCAGAGATCTATCAGAGACACTTCAGATTCCTGTAATTGCCTTGGAAAGGGTCCTTTACTAAGATTTTTTTTTAAATGACCAAAAAGAATAAGAAGCAATGGCTTCACATTCTGAGCTATGGAATAAATCATGTTACTAAGCACTTGATGATGCACTTAAATTATACAACAAAATGGATCAAAAGTTTGTTCTTTGACATGTGTACAGATATTGTACATAGCCACAAAGAATATTCAGATAAATTCAGTGAATACTGCCCTGGCCGGTTGGCTCAGTGGTAGAGCGTCGGCCTGGCATGCAGAAGTCCCGGGTTTGATTCCCGGCCAGGGCACACAGGAGAGGTGCCCATCTGCTTCTCCACCCCTCCCCCTCTCCTTCCTCTCTGTCTCTCTCTTCCCCTCCCGCAGCCGAGGCTCCACTGGAGCAAAGATGGCCCGGGCGCTGGGGATGGCTCCTTGGCCTCTGCCCCAGGCGCT
The DNA here is from genome assembly GCF_036850995.1 of Saccopteryx leptura. Lineage (NCBI taxonomy): Eukaryota > Metazoa > Chordata > Mammalia > Chiroptera > Emballonuridae > Saccopteryx > Saccopteryx leptura. The sequence goes on along the minus strand of NC_089506.1, from coordinate 185,314,336 downwards.
AGCATGGCTCTGGTCGAAATGGGGCGAGCCCCCCCCAGAGGGGCAGAGCATCGCCCCCTGGTGGGCGTGCGGGTGGATCCCCGTTTCCAGCTTCAGAAAAATACAAAATAAATAAATAAATAAATAAATAAATAAATAAATAAATAAATTCAGTGAATACTGGTTTAAGCGAACTGATTTTCTTACTTTTCTCAAAGCTTCACAATGTTTGCACCGGGAATCTCCGTGAGTGGGTGAGTGTGCACTGTGTTTCTACAACTGAGCTGATCACAGGACCGTTTGCCTATGGCGCTCACTCTGGCTGACGCTCGTGGGGTTGAGGCATTCCTTCCGAAGCCTCCTTCATCAGGATCTTGCTTGAGCCTTTCTCAAGAGGAGGCTAGAGGAAATGTTCTTTTCTGTTTCTGACTTCCTCTATGTTTTATTTCTTGGTCTGGTCTTCTCTTTTGGGGGAAGATCTGCTGGTTTTTTGGTTTTGTTTTGTTTTTTTGGCATGTCTCACACTTTTTATGTTCAGTATTAAGACACATCACAAATCTCAGATCATTCTCAGCCTCATCCTGCATTTGCTCAGTTTGAATTCTGATTCAGAGGGGCTGCGAGTCCCACAGCTTGGCTTTCAATGGTGGCTGGACCACTCGCCAGCTGCGTCAACTGGGGGCAGTTCTTAAATTCTCAATTCCTCATCTATAAAATAGGAACAATTACAGAACACACTCCATAAAATTTTGTGAGAGGTTAACATATGCAAAGTGCTCTTACTGAATCGGGCCTCTAGTGCCTGCTATTAGTGTTCACTTACAGAGCAGTCCTCCACAGTTCTCTTTCTCTGACTTACGGCTATTGCTGTTACTGTTAGCTGTTGGGAAGATCCATGTAAATCCTAAAACGTCGAGAAGTCTGACTCAGGACTTTTGAACCCTGCTTGCTCTCTTTGCCTGAGAAAAATCTTCTGTCTGTGCTTTGATGGGAAGAAGAAAGAAGAGAAATCGCGAGAATGAATCAATTGCTGTTGGTGAGAAGAGAACAGCTTCTGGGCTGAGTGATTCCTCAGAATTACTCCCAGTCACTCTGTGCCAGGGGACAGCAAATGTTTTCTGTCAAGGGCCGGACAGTCAATATTTTAAGCTTTGCATGATATAAGGTCTCTGTGGTGACTACTCAGCCCTACCACGGTGGTGTGGAAGCAGCTGTAAGCAATATATCAACACATGGGCAAAGCTGTGTTATGTGACAGCTTCATTTAAAAAATCGGCGAACTGGCTGGGTTTCACCTGTAGGCCTTATTTTGTGACCTCTGTTCTGCTAGTATCAACCCTGAATTTCCCAGCCCAGTGATTTGAATAGGTGCTCCTCGGTGGCTCTGCCCACCAGCTGTGAGTAAGGTAGCCAGCCCCTCTGGGAGCCAGAAGAAATGAGAGAAGCCAGCCCCAGCAAAAAAGCCAATAAACTTTAGAGAATAGAGCCGACAGAACTGCAAGGCACAAGAGCACAGAACCGGTAATATAGCAATCTTTTGAATGAACTTTGTGGAAGCCTGCTCTACCTTGGAATTTTATGGTATTATAAGCCAGTAAATTCCCGTTATCGTTTAAGCCAAGCTGAGTCAGGTTTCCTTGGGTGTGCAAACCAAAATCTTCTACTTATACAGCATGATTATAGTTATATTAAATACTTCAATGAGCACTTTCTGGTGTATGTGCTTGGTGTCCAATTTGTGTCTTATATTTAGTTAAAACTTCTGCTGACTTACTCAGAAAAGGAATTTCAACAACCAAAGCCTGTTCCAAAATGAATTCAGAGCCATTCATCTAAAAATTTTCTAGGACAGTTTTGTCATTTTTCAAGTGTTTGGGGATATTATCTTTCAAGTATTTATTATTCCAATTTTATTTATAAAGCTCTCTTATATTTTGGTTATATTGCTCTGGCTCTTCTGATATTTTATATAATACAAACAACAAATTCACCCATCAATCTATAATCCCTCAAAGATCTGATTCTAGTTGAGAAGGTCCGTGAGTAAAAAAACAGGAGAGGCATTTGCACTACTTTCGTAATCAACATCTCGTAAGATTTCTTTAACGCCTCAGAGTCAGCCCTGATGTAAAGCTCCAGGATTCTGTGGCCACCATTTTCTCCCTTGTCTAGAGTAGACAGCATGGAGCAGGACACTCAGGCTTTACTCTTAGCATGTACCCGAAGGTAGAGACTGTGCTGTGAGGTCTCTCCGTGTATGACAGCAACGCAACACCACAGACAGGGCCAAACACACCCTGTGTGCACAGAGTCTCCCTGACTTACTATTACCACTGGAGAATTTGTGATGAAACAGTCTTCACCTTGAACATCAGTTCCCACACTGGCTAGACGTCAGGACTCATCAGATCCCAGATGCCATGTGGACAATCGCATTGGGCTATCAGTTTTGTTCGTATTATGAATCCGTTTTCTATGTAACAAACTAGCATCAATTTAAGTAACCTCAAACAGCCCAGATATTTTATCTGGTAGTTCTGTAAAGCAGAAGTCTGATGTGGTCTCTCTGTACTCAAGTCAAGATGTTCACAGGGCTGCATTTCTTCTGAAGACCCTAGGTAAGGGTTTCTTTATCTTTTTGAACTCCTGGAAGCTGCCCACAGTTCTTGGCTTGTGGCTCCTTTTCATCTCCAAACCCAGCAATGGGGGATTGAGTCATTCTCATCTCAAGTCACTTCCACTTATTGTCTGCCTTCCTCTTCCACTTTTGAAGACCCGTGTTTGATTGGCCCAACCTTAACTTCATTTGTATTTCTTAACTTCCTTTTGCCATGTAATCTAACATATTCATAAATTTCAGGGATTCGATCATGACATCTGTGGGGGCCACTGTTCTGCCTATCACAGGGGACACAGAAGAGGAAAAAAAAGCAAATAGAATATATTGAATGCCAGATTATGATAAAAAGCAACAGAGAAAAGCAAAGCAGAAGAGTGGAGAGGGTATGCCAGACATGTGTATGTGTTTTTATATAGGCTGGTCAGGGATGGTCTCAGGACTAAGGGACATGGTATTAGAGATCTCCAAAAGGTAAGGAAACTAGCCACAAAGCTATCTTTGGGGGAAGATCTCTGGGCAAAGAGAATAATAAATGTCAAGGCCCAGGGGGGAGCATGCTATAGGTGCTAAAGGTGTCAGAGGATCGGGAAGGAAGGCTGTGTAGTTAAAACTATCTGAGGTGGGGAGGGAATGAGAAACAATGACTAGGTCAGGGAGGGAACAGTAAGCAGTACCTCAGACTTTGTCAGCCGCTGGAAAGGACTTTGGATTAACCTGATTTTAAAAGGAGGAGTTTTTAGGCCCTGGCCAGTTGGCTTAGTGGTAGAGCGTCAACCCAGCATGTGGATGTCCCAGGTTTGATTCTCAGGGCACATAGGAGAAGCAACCATCTGCTTCTGCACCCCTCCACCTCCCCTTTCTCCCTTCTCTTTCTCTTTCTCTCTCTCTCTTCCCCTCCCACAGCCATTGCTTGATTGATATGAGCACATCTGCCTCAGGTGTTGAGGATGGTTGTGTGGAGCCTCCACCTCAGGCGCTAAAAATGGCTTGGTTGTGAGCATGGCCCCAGATGGGGTTGCTGGGTGGATTCTAGTTGGGGCACATGTGGGAGTCTATCTCTCTATCTCTTCTCTCATTTAGAAAAATAAGAAAAAAGAAATTAAGAAAAAAAAAAGGAAGAGTTTGTTTCTTCAGTATTTTTAGAGTCATTTAAAAATAATTTTAGATTTATGGAAGAATTGCAGTGATAATTCAGAAAGTTCTCTTATACTTTTCACCCAGCTTTCCTTAATGTTCACATGCTGTATAACCAAAGGCACATCTGTCAAAACTAAGGAATAAACCCTGGTACAGAACTACATACCGTATTTCCCCAGGTAGAAGATGCACCCTCTTTCGAAAAATTTGGGGTCTAAAAACTGGGTGCATCTTATACAGTGGTTGTAGATTTTTTTTACTTGCATTTCCCACTTTTCATGCTTGTTTTTGCACTCATTGTTGAAGACAGTGATTCGTCATCATCACAGATGAGGACAAGCTAATGGATGGGAGCTTTGACAGTGATGAGGAGTTGTATGAATTTTATGATGAGTAAAACTTGAGTTCAATAACTTTATATAAAAAAATTTGTTTTCAAATTTAGGGCCCCAAAATTAAGGTAGGTGCATCTTATACATGGGAGCATCTTATACATGGGGAAATATGGTAGTAAACTATGAATTTTATTTATATTTCACCCATTTTCCCACTAATGTCCCTATCTGTCCCAGGAACCAGTGCAGAATACCAGGCCAGACTTAGTCCTTCTTGTCTCCTTAGTCTCTTCCAATCTGTGACAGTTTCTTTTTCTTGTTTTGCTTTTCATGATGCTGACACTTTTAAAGAGCACTGGTCAGGTGTTTGAAAACTGAATCCCTAGTTGAAATTTATCTGATGTTGTCTTGTGATTTAGACTGAGGTTGTGGATTTTGAGGGAGAAGTCCACAGAGGTGAAGTGCTTTTTTTATCACCTCAAGTCACAGGGTACATGACATCACCATGGTTTGCTCCTGGTGGTGTTGACTTTGATCACAGACTCCAGGTTTCTCCACTGTCAGGTTACTATATATTTTGTCCTTTCCATATTCTGTTCAGTACAAGTGAACTGTAAGTCCAGCCCACTGTCAACGGGAGGAGAAATAAGTTCCACCTCCTGGAGAGAAGAATATCAAATAATTTGTGGATCTATGTTAAAACCACCACAGTAATTAATGAGTGTTTTGAAGTTATGACAATATCCTGGTTCTCCTTAAAGTTTTGCCCACATCAAATTAGTGCCCATCAGTGGATCTTGACAGCAGCAAGTGGTGTTAGAATGGTGATTTACTATTTTCTTGATTCCTGCTGTGTTTAATGGTTGAATTCTTCTGTAAGGAAGATTGGCCCCTTCTCCCCTATTTACTTATGTATTTATTTATATGAGCATAAGCCCATAAATAATTATTTTATTCTTGGGATTGTAATTCAATATTATCATTATTTTGTTTCCCCAATTATTTGGCTTTGGATGCCAGGAGCTTTTTCATGGTGGCTACTGTGCCCATATGACATGGCCCATTTTTCATTATTTTTTATTTCATTCTATTTTGTTTTAGCATGTCCTCATTTCCTGGTGCTGTAAAATGCTCCTGGCTCCTTTTGTATTTTCTCCGTCTCAGCCTTAGAATCTGTCATGCCTGAGAAGCCCTGGTTCCTTTAATGGAAGCCTGGCATTAAGAAACCAAGATCTAGGTATAGAGGTAGCATTGGAGAGATTTGGGCAGAGGGAGATACGCTCTGACTTAGAGTTTTTAAAGGATCAGTTTTATGGCTGGGTTGAAAATAGCTGTATGGGGGTGATTGTTGCAATAATCCAGACTCCTTGACTGTCATCTAGAAAAGTTGTATGAAGTCATCCAATCACTGTGCAGTAAGTCAGGTGCCCTTCGATGAACCCCACATAAACCACAGTTATTCTTCACTCGTCAAACGTGCGCCCAGCCCCTCTGTGTCCGGGCGCTGTGCTGTGTGCCCATGATGCAGACGTGAAAGCGGGGTCTCCTTCTCCCTGGGGCTCCCACGGTCTTGTACAACAGGTGCAGCGCAGTGCGATAAGCAGGCGAGTAAAGTTTAATAAAAGGAAAATAACCTTTTTTTTTTGGCAGACAGAGAAAGCAGAACACAACATTAAGAATTCTGGAGTCAGATTGACAGAGTTGGAATCTGGGTTCTACCTTGTACTAGCCGATGACTCCGACTTTAAGTGCCTCAGTGACCTCCGTGGAGGGGATGACAGCACCCACTTGTGGAAGAGACCGTGCTGCGTCCACTATGCAGTTATGTCTTCATCCTGAACTCCCTGGTTTCCCTACAGCTAGGAGGGACCACAGGTCAGACTGTGGCCAGTAGAATGTGGGGAAAGCGGGGCGGATGCAACTCAGAAGCCTGGCCCCAAGTCGGCCCTGCCATCCTCCCGGCACTCACCCTCTACGCAGAAACTCCGGACTGTTGGGGCCGTTATGAAAGGGGTTTGCAGCCCTGTGCTCTCTGCTCGAAGGTGAGCCTCCCCTCCCGGGAGAGCTGCCCAGCCGGGGACCGGGGCTCCACCAGGGACCGGGCTCCACCAGGGACCGGGGCTCCACCAGGGACCGGGGCTCCACCAGGGACCCGGGCTCCACCAGGGACCGGGGCTCCACCAGGGACCCGGGCTCCACCAGGGACCGGGGCTCCACCAGGGGCCGGGGCTCCACCAGGGGCCGGGGCTCCACCAGGAACCGGGGCTCCACCAGGGGCCGGGGCTCCACCAGGGACCGGGGCTCCACCAGGGACCGGGGCTCCACCAGGGACCCGGGGCTCCACCAGGGACCCGGGCTCCACCAGGGACCGGGGCTCCACCAGGGACCGGGGCTCCACCAGGGACCCGGGCTCCACCAGGGACCGGGGCTCCACCAGGGGCCGGGGCTCCACCAGGGACCGGGGCTCCACCAGGGGCCGGGGCTCCACCAGGGACCCGGGCTCCACCAGGGACCGGGGCTCCACCAGGGACCCGGGCTCCACCAGGGACCGGGTTCCACCAGGGACCCGGGCTCCACCAGGGACCCGGCTCCAGACGCCGCAGGAGAGCCAGAAGCAGTCTCGCTGCGGTTCCGGGATGCGTGTTGCAACAAGGGGCCCAGCCTCATTATCACGCCACCCCAGAGCTTGCGGAAACACTGCAGTGAAATGAAAAGCACGTGATATGCCCTCAATAACCGAGAGCCATCGTTACTACTATCATTGCCCTGGTACACAGGCGGGGCACACCGCAGTGCTGGGCGCCTGAGGGGATTTTAGGTGGATAGAAGGTGAGAGAAGTTTAGAGTTTTGAGCAAGAGGGTAAAAAAATGACAAGTCAAGAAAGAAATAGGGGGAAGATGAGAGAGAGTGTAAAAAGGGGACAAGGGAGAAAAAAATGACGTGGGAGAAAGGGACGCACGAATTGTCCAAACTGTGGACAGAGCAGACGCCCTCGAAACGTCTCCCTGGTCCCGGGTGTCCCGCCCCCCGCGCCTGCGGACAGCTGCCGGAGCCCCCTGATGCCCCTCCAGATACAGATGGAGAAACGGAAGGCCTGGCTTTTTCGCTTGTTTTAGCCTGATGGCAGCAAGATCCTTCCTGGACACCTGTTTTCACTATTTGAAACGCGTTTCTTTCACCACCTTCCGGTCACAGAAACAGTCTAAGCGGAGGCAGGATCGGAAAGGGAGCAGAGAGCTCCACGGAGGAGAGGGGCACCAAACAAAGGACAGAGGCGTTCTTTGTCGCTCTGGGGTTGTGTGGGAACAAAGGACAAACGTGTTGAATAGGCTGGAAAGGCGGCAAAAGATGCTTTTCTTTAATGCCCCCTCAGTGCAACACAGACGTTTCTCTAGGTGCAAGGGCTCAGCCTGTGGCCGTGCGACAGGTTTCCTCTGTGCAAAAGCAGCCGGCCTGGAAACTGAGGCGGCCTTGACCTCAGTAGCACTATCATCAACCCAGCTGCGTGGCCTCCTAACACAGGGGAATCCTGATGCTTAAAAGAGCACTACCTCTATCTCTCTTTGCTAATCTTGCTAAGGTTTACGTGACCAAAAACCTCATTGTTCTGGGGCCCCTGTAAATGTTGCTGAGCTTTGGAGATGGTTATTAATGGTTTTCAACCCTGGTCGGTGAACTGCTGGTCTGCCAGAAATATTTTACCGATCCGAGAGTAAACCACCCTGATGCTGCAGGAAGAGGTGGTTAACTCTTGTGGACTGGCACAAAATTTCTGGTGCACCAGCGGTTGAAAAACACTGGGTTGAATTATAGATTTTGCTTATGAGATGAAAAGGAACCATGTACACAACTGAAAAATTAACACCAGCTGATTGGACCAAATCAACCCCATTTCCTATAGAAATCTTACCCGTCAGAAAACCACGTCAGAAAAAATATAGCAATTGATGTTTCCAGGCAAAAGGACCACCCGTGTCTGAAAAACAGGAAATAACTGAAACAAAGAAAGCCAGGTTCAGAGGAATGAAATTCGGATGCGTGGGAAATGCGTGGAACCTTTACAGTGAATGCTTGGATTGCTTCCCCCCAAGTTCTTCTTCTGTCCCAGTCTTCCCCCACTATCTCCTTGTATTGATGTTCTTCCAGATTGACTTGTCTGTCAATAAGCATTTGGGAGCGATGCTTCCTGCCAAAGGACCCGCTTTAACCAGGCCCAAACCGCAACACAGAATTCTAAAAGAGTCCTATGTGTATAAATTAAAGCACATTAGCCATTGTGCCATTTTCCTGGAAGGGAAATCATATCTACTTATGTGTATCTGTAAATCAAAACCTACTTGTCTGTAGCATACTCGCAGACGTGCCAAAACAAAACCCAGGCGGGCTTGGCTTGGATGAGGGCTAAGCACACAAAGAGATCTATTCATGCCTTTGGACTTCAAGAGAATCGTATGGTCCAACCAAGGTCAACAAAATGATCTCAGCCTGATTTCAAAGGTTACCTTTTAAAGGTACAGCTCACAACTGCTGCTAAAAAATGTTTTTCCCCTTTAAAACAAACACTCAGAGATCAGAAACAAGCATAGGACGACGCGCCCAATCTGATTGGTGGTCATACCTCTTTAAGATAAGCATTTGGTGTTATATAGTAAATTGGCTGTAAAGTCTAATTTTTTACAAAGCCACCTACACTGCAGGATTTTTACTCACAGCATGCACTGTGGAAAACCCTGAAATGTCTACAAATAGCATTAATATTTAAACGCACACACATTGCTTCCATGTCTTAGCTGGCAGGGTCTCTGGGAGGAAACTTGTTGTTTTCTTTAGCTTCCTTTCTTCTTTCTCTTCCTTCCGCTCTTTCCCTGTTTCTTCTCTTTCCTATGTGTCTTTGTTTGTTTTTATCGTTTTTCATGGAAGAAAAGGAAATAGAAAGATGCTAACATTTATGAGCACCTACTTTGATGACAAGTGTTTTCTGTGAGTAATTTAGTAACTATAAGGATTTCTTTCCTCAGCTTAATCTGGAAGTCCTGCCATGCTTCCAGTGAATTCACTTTTAATAGATTTATTTTTTTAAAGTAACAAAGAGAATTTATCAAATGCCATGTTTTAATATGTTAAAATCCTTTGAGGAGCTTAATATGTCCAATCATGTCTAAAAAGCTGCCCATCTTTGTGATTCACAGAGCATACATTTTGTTTTTGATATTAAAATGCACACACACACAAATATATACGCATACACACCAATGCATGTTCTTTCTTTGTATTCTGTAATTTGTATGCAAGGTTTTATTAGTTGTTCTCTCTGTTTGTCTCCCTACAGGATTTAATTAGCCTCAGCTAGTAAGTTGCAGCTTAAGCAGCCTCTCTATCCTTCTGAATACCATTCTCTGACCTTCCCCTGCCACTTGCCCTCGCCCAACTCAGCTCCCCTGGCTCCAGGTCTCAGACCTCTGTGTTCCATCTCACACGGGGCAGGGGCAAAGGAAGGAAGGGAACCTGTGCCAAGGAAGGAAGAAAAGGGCGCATGATGCTCAGTGTTTTTCCAAAGGAATATCTATTTTTCTTTCAGATGAAACATCTAGGAAAAAAGACAGTTACTTGAATGAAAACAGGTTGAGTTTATTTAAAGGGTTATGTGGAATTCTGAAAAAAATTAATAGACACCGTCCCTCATATGTGCCCGTTTTCACCCTGACTTGGTCCATGCCCCCGACACACCTCCCCAGCCGATGGAGCTGACGTTGCTTCCAGACTTGCCGTTCCTAAGGCGGAGTGGTCGGCATTCTTTCCGGAGACTTCCTCCACTCTTCTCCGTGTTTATCACCCCAGTGAATTCCTCCCTCTACTGCTTCGTCAGGCTTTCTCCCAAGAAAGGAGAAGGTTAGCCTTCAAATATGCTTTGCCCAAATAAACTTTAAAGTGAAGAAAGTTTTACTTTTTACTAAAATGGCTTCTAAGATGCATCTGGAGAAATCAATGATCTCCTGGGTGGGTTCATATCCTCGTGTTCAACTAATGCTTTCCCTTGATCCTCTAAGTTGTGATAATAACAACTCACACGTGTTGAGCTATTTGCTCACAGAAATAGACTGTCTTATCCTCGTCACATGATGAGGACACTGAGGCACAGAACGGCTAAGTGGAGCGCCAACCATAATTGATGGAAAATCCCACCTTTCCCAACCATGTTGTTACTTGTGCCGAGGGGGCTCTGGGGGGCTGCAGCCGCCAATGCCTGCCCCGCGTGCTCCCAGAGTCTTACTTACAGGCGGCAATTGTGGCAGCAATCAGGGGTCCCCAAACTTTTTACACAGGGGGCCAGTTCACTGTCCCTCAGACCGTTGGGGGGCCGCCACACACAGTGCTCCTCTCACTGACCACCAGTGAAAGAGGTGCCCCTTTCCGGAAGTGCGGTGGGAGCTGTATAAATGGTTTCAGGTGGCCACATGCGGCCCGTGGGCTGTAGTTTGGGGATGCCTGACTGATCTCACCACTTTTATACTTATTTCAGGGATGAGAAGACTGAGGTGGAGGTCACAGAACTGAGGCAGAGGTAGTTTGTGCAAACACTATCCTTGATCAAGAAAGTGTCTTCTGTTTTCCAGGATGTCACGGTAAGATTAGAAATCTCTAAGAGGAAAATACAGCATGTAAAATTTCCTAAGTGTGTATGGCCCTGGGACTATATTTTTGTGGTTGGAAGCATAGGGTCATTGCTCTGCCAGACTCTGGAGATCTGATTTTTTTTAAGTGACAAGTGGGACAGCAGAGACTGACTCCCGCATACACCCCTACCAGAATCCATACAGTAAGCTCCCTACAGGGATGCTCTGCCCATCTGGGGCCGTTGTGCCATTGCTCGGCAACCAAGCTACTTTAGCACCTGAGGTGAGGCCATGGAGCCGTCCTCAGTGCCTGGGGCCAACTTTGCTCCAACCGATCTATGGCTGCACAAGGGGAAGAGACAAAGAGAGAGAAGGGAGAGGGGGAGGGGTGGAGAAGCAGATGGTCACTTCTCCAGTGTGCCCTGACTTGGAATCAAACCCAGGGCATCCATATGCCATGCTGGCGCTCTATCACTGAGCCAACTGGCCAGGGCCTAAAGATCTGATTTTAACACCTTTTCCAGGGTGTGCATATGAATTAGTTATCAGGCTTTTTTCTTTTCTTTTTCCTACCTCTAGAAAGAAGTAGCACCTCTAAGGATGTGGAATGGCCGAGAATGCCTAAAGAATGCAATAGGCCTGAGTGAGTCTGGAGGAGGTGATGCACTTGGGTAAGTGATTTCACCTCTCCCAGCCTCGGGTTTCTAATCTACGAAACAGATACGATCATATCTGCCTTGCAGTGATGTCAGATCAGAGAGGAGGCTGGTGCTTGGTCCGGGCATTTGCGTGGTCAGTGGTCAGTGGGGGCTATTATTATCCTGTTACCTCTTATAATAAGCAGTCTCACCTAGCTGAGCTAATTCGTTTCTCCTGGGTTTTCTAAGCTTATCCATCTAGTCTCACACAGAGCCGGTGGTTGAATTTCCATTTTTAGAGTGTAGAGCACAAAGCCCACTGTGATTGAAGAGCCTTCCTAACCTTACACAGACATGCACAGCAGCTAATGCACTTGCAGAGCCCGTGGAGCACTTGCTGCTGCAGCCTGAATAGTGTGCCCTCTCACGGGTGCTAATTTTAGCTGACCTGATACTGGGGTAGGCAGGGGCCCTGTAATTCTATGCGGTGCAGAGTGCCTGTCAGCACTCAACAGAATCAAGTAGTTCTATGGTGAATGGTCATTTCTTTCCTTCTCTCTCTCTTTTTTTCCACAAAGCACAAGACTATGACTTAAGGAAAACATTGCAGATGAGAAATAATGAGCCCAGTTTTGCTTGTATAAATTCCAGCCAGGTCTTGGCACAGGGTGTCAGCCCCCTGAGGCAAAGCTGGTAGAAACCGGACCATTGGCAGTTTCACGACATTTTGTTTCTGTGCATTTCCATGTGGGGTTGAAAAAAAAATGCCTGAGCAGTTTTTCTTTCTAAACTTTCAATAGAAGATGTTAATGTCCAGGTTTTATTGACACCTGTACTTTCAGAGTGGAGTGGTGAACACCAGCATAGCAGTGTTGCCATCCAGGGCAGACATTCTGCCCATACCAATCATTTTCATTTATTGCAGGATTGAAATAAAAGTAGGTGCAAAATTTATAGAAGGTTCCACACAGTAGCCGGTACATGGCAAGAGCCAGATAAGTGATAGCAAAGACAATGTAATCACGTGATTTTGTGGAAGACGTATGTTCTTTTGAGCTCCAATGTATTATATTAGCTTTCTGAATTAAAAAAAAAATTCTGAGAACACTCTAAAGTCGTTAGCATATTCCTTTTACTCGGGTTCAGAAATGGAGTTACTATGAACAAAGTAATAAGGAAGCCACCTTATCACAAGCCATATTTCCCTGTGATGTTTTTCGCTGTATCTGAGGAATGTTGATCTTAGACATTTTATGTGCACCTGGTGCCCTCTAGTGACGGGGAAGCCTCCAGCCATGTATTGTTTCAATGTACAGTAGAGCGAAAGAATAACACTCTTTCTAATTTATCCTAACCCAGGTTTACAAGAAGGGAAGGGAAAATGGAGAGGCTGGAAGGGAAGAAGGTGCTTTGGAATGCCTTTGTAATTCATAAGGCAGATCCCAGCAGGCACCCTTGGGTTTATAAAATAATGGTTCTTAAATACCTAGGAGGTTTGACATTTCTCCCGGAGAGGAGGACACTTCTCTGTCAGGTTATCCCTGGGAACCTCCCTCGTGTGGGAAACTAGTTTTTCCATGCTGCTTTAGATGATTCAGATACACTCCAAAAAATGGCACGATTGCTCCCGGCTCTGAGAGACAGTGAAATAATGAGGCAGAATACGATGCAAATGTAACACAATCTCTAGCCAGAATAGATACGGCTCTCTCGTGAATTGAAATTTCCTTCAAGACAGCAGGGGACCAAAGATCTTCACCTAAGAACCTTATACACACATCTAGTGTCCAAAACCTTTCTTCCCATTAAGATGGCTCCTCAGCCTGGAGGACCATCCTTGCTGATGGGATGCACCTAGTCTCCAGGGCAGAGACCACAGTCATTCTGAGCTGGCGTGACTTAGCTAAGGGACATCTTCCATTCATCTGTCCCGGTCACTGCTACCTAAACCCAGGCCTTGATCTTCTCTCATTGAGAATGTTTTTATATCTTCCAAGTTGGGTTCTCTTTTCCCTGCTAATTCACCTTTTACACTGCCACCAGCTAGTTTTCTAAAAAAGCACTTTCTATGATCTGGTGATCTTATGGAAAACTCTAATAATTTAAATGACCACAACCCACTTCTTCAGCCTCTTCTTCTCTTTCCCACACACTCATCTTCATGTGCTCACCATGCTTTGCCCTCTATGTGGAACATTGCAGTCCCCTGGCCATCCTTCATGATCTGCAAATGTCATCTCTTCTAGGAAGTGTCCCCAACGTCCTAATGGCTCCAACCCGTGATTCCACACCACTTGCTACCGCAACAGTGCTGGTCATAGGAGCCTTGCTATCATTTACTTACGCCTTTATCTCCACTTTGACCTCTACCACAGCAAAACTCCCGGCTTTTTAAAAATTTATTTAAAAATTAGGTTTTTTGCCTGACCAGGCAGTGGCGCAGTGAATTGAGCATCAGACTGAGACGTGGAGGACCCAGGTTCAAAACCCCAAGGTCACCAGCTTGAGCGCAAGCTCCTCTGGCTGGAGCAAGGCTCACTAGCTTGAGCCCAAGGTCGCTGGCTTGAGCAAGGGGTTACTCGGTCTGCTGTAGCCCCCCAGTCAAGGCACACATAAAAAAGCAATCAATGAGAAACTAAAGAGCCTCAACAAAGAATTGATGCTTCTCATTTCTCTCCCTTCCTATCTGTCTGTTCCTATCTATCCCTCTCTCTGACTCCCTCTCTGTTTCTGTAAAAAAAAAAAAATAGTATTTTATATTAATTTTTAAATGTACACAAAAATACTATGCCCAAAAACTTGCTAAAACTAGAGCAGTATAATTGAACATGTTTTAAATTTTCATTGAAATATTGACATAGAACATTAGTTTCTAGTATAAAACAATGACTTGAGAGTTATTTATATTGCAAAATAATCCCCACAATAAGTCTAGTTAACACTCATCACTATACATATTCTTTCTCTGTGATGGGAACTTTTAAGATCTACTCTTCTAGTTACTTTCACATATACAACACATTATTATGAACTATAGTCACCATAGTGTATTTTACATCTCCATGACTTATTTATTTTATAGGTGGAGGTTTGTACCTTCTGACCACCTTTACTCGCTTCATTCACCCTCACTGCCTGCCTCTGGCAACCGCCAATCTGTTCTCTGTATCTATGAACTTGGTGTTCAAGGATTTTTTTTCTTATTTAATTCCATATGTAATGAGATCATATGTTACTTGTCTTTCTTTTACTTCACTAAGCATGATCAGGCTTATTCTTTTTATACGTCCCAGAGTTGCCTGGCATGTTGCAGCGCATGTGCACACACACACACGGGAAGAAAGGATTTTACACAATTTTGAAGGACAGCTTCATTTTATTTCCATCTTAGCAATCCAAATAAAAATAGCATGAAATTCAGCACCTGACAGGACAGGGTTTGAGGCTTCCTGCCACCTCTCACTAGCTGTGTGCCCTTAGACAAGTAATTAAGCCTTTTGGGCCTATGTTTGCCACGGTAAAATGATAGCAGTACCTTCTCTGCAAAGTGAAGACTTAGGTTAAGTAAAGTGCCTAGGAGTGCCGGGGACTAGGCACTCACTGAATGGAGTTTCACCTGTCTCTGTCTGATGTGTAACATGCATATAGATACGACTGAGTGGATTTGAGCTTCCTGTGGCAACAGTGGAAACTCGGAAAATCTAGTTGTCTCTCTGATCTCATGATGAATAGATCCATATTTTCCTCCCAGATTCCACGCACATTTTCCCTTGCATTTGGCATAGAATGATTATTTTTTAAACTAATGGAAGCTTATTCATGGGGTAGTTATTACTTCATGGAAATATTTGTCTACCATTCCTTAGTTTCCTACTAAAAAGTGGGGTGGAGGGAGTGTGTTTTTACTACGATGCAATTTAGTAAATATTTTCCCCTTTCACCTCCTATATATCCACTAGGACCAAGTCAGCTGAAAAAATAAGAAAATCATATAATCAAACATCTACATACTTCACCATCCTGTCTCCGAAACTCCTGCTGGCAACAAACATTTTATATACCCAAAGCTGGGTGTTCTGAAAGAGACAAATGGACTCCAGCTCCCCCTAATTCATTACCCTTTTCATAGCATCAGGTTCATAAAACATTGCCTGGGTGGCTGGCTGTCTCACTGTCTAGAGGCTGAGCGCAGGGGGTCCAGAAAGAAGACATTAGTTGCCAAATCCCTGCTGACAAGAATACTTGCCTACACCCTTTGAAAGCATTTAGCATAGGCAAAGAAACGGGGGAAAAAGACCCGGCCTGCCAACAAACCATTACGCAAATCTAAAAATGGGGTATTAAGTTAGCTCTGCAAGTGGTCTTTCCATGACAAACCCCGTTAATTGGTGTTTCAGCTTCAGAAGTACTTCGGTTTTTCTGTCTCAAAAGAGTCTAAAGACTCTAATTAGCTACGTTTGTAAGAAACACTTGGGATTTTATTCCACCTGTTGTTTTTTTTTGGTGAAATAAAGTAGTGATAAGGATTCAAGTTAGAGAAAGAGTTAAGCTATTGTCTCAGATCCTAACATATCATAAAGTGTTGGGATTTATCCTGGCTGTATCAGCTCCACAAAGGCAGAGCAAACCCAGCTTTCTATATACTCTTTGGGGAGAAAAGTGGGTAAAACAGCTCAATAATAGGAAAATAAAAAAGAATAATAAGTCATCTAAGAAGCAGATACAGGCAGCTGCCTCTGCACTGGCCCCTGGGGTGGGTTAGTTCATGCGAGCCCTTTAAGAATGGTTTCTCAGTTTATTACATAGCCTTGTTGGGTCACATGGACCCAAGTCCTGTAGGCTTTCAAAGCCAGAGGTTAGCGCAGCTCTTCTCTCATCACAGGTTTTAAAAGTTGGGGTGCCAGGTATGGGGTTCAAATGTCTCATTTTTCAGGGAGAAACTTGGGGTTGTGAGTTTCCTCCCAGTTCTGGGTCCCTGCACAGGAGATGAGTTTAAGGTGAGACTGTGTCTCAGCCTCTCCTACCCGTTTCAGTGTGGGATTTTTCTTTCTCATACGCACATGTGTAGGAGTCAGCTAGTTTTCGCTTTTTTTCCCAGTGAAAATTGTTCCATACATAGCTGTAGCTTTCTTTGGTGTGTCTATGGGAACTTAGTTCAGGATCAATGTCAGTATCTTGAACTGGAATCCCACTTTTTTTCAACTACAGTTGACATAAAATAGTGTATTCGTTTCAGGTGTGCATCATACATCCTTGTGACTGTTTTTCTAACTGCAAACTTGTACTTCTTAATCCCTTCAATTGACCCAGTCACCAATGCCTTTCCCATTTGGCAACCATCAGTCTGACCTCTTTATCAATGAGTTCGTTTCTCTTTTATTTTTTTATTTTGTTTTTAAGATTCCACATATAAGTGAAATAATATTGTACCTGCCTTCCTCTGTCTTATTTCATTTAGCATAATACCCTATAGATACATTCATCTTGTTGTAAATGGCAAAATGTCATTCTTTTGTATAGCTGAGTAACATTTCATTATATATATGTACCACCTTTCATCATTATTATTATTATTATTATTATTATTATTATTATTAGATGCAGGGAGGCATGGGGCAGACTCCCACATGTACCCTGACTGGGATCCATTGGGCAAGCCCCTACTGGGTGATGCTCTGCCCATCTGGTGCTGCTGCTGTGTTGCTTGGCAACTGAGCTATTTTGGCATTTAAGGTGAAGCCATGGAGCCATCCTCAGCACCTGGGGAAAACTTGCTCGAGCCATGTGAGCCACAGCTGTGAGAGGGAAAGAGAGAAAGAGAGAGAGAGAGAGAGAGAGAGAGAGAGAGAAATGGGAAGGAGAGGGCTGGAGAAGCAGATGGTCGCTTCTCCTGTTTGCCCTGACTGGGAATTAAACCTGGGACTTCCACAGGCTGGGCCAACTCTCTGCCACTGAGTCAACATGTCAGGGCCTGATCATGTGATTTTTATCCTTCATTTTGTCTATGTAATGAATCGTGTTTATTGATTTGCAAATATTGTACCAGCCTTGCCTCCCTGGAATACAACCCACTTGATCATAATGTATAATCTTTTTAATGTATTGTTGGATCTGGTTTGCTAATATTTTGTTGAGAATTTAAGTATATATGCTCATCAGGGATACTGGCCTGTAGTTTTCTACTTTGTAGTGTCTTTATCTGGATTTGGAATTAGGATAATGCTTTCCTCATAAAATGTGCTTAGAAGACTTCCCTTCTTTTGCATTTTTTGGAATAGCTTGAGAAGGGTAGATGTTAAGTACTTCTTTGAATGTTTGATAAAATTTACTTGTGAATCCATCTGGTCCAGAACTTCTGTTTCCTGAGAGTTTTTTGATAACTGTTTCAATTTCATCTGTTGTAATTGGTCTGCTCAGGTTTTCTGATTCTTCAATGATTGTTTTGGAAGATTGAATGTTTCTAGGAATTTACCTATTTTGCCCAGGTTGTCCAATATTTTGGCATATGGATCTTCATAGTATTTTCTTATAGTCCTTTGTATTTCTGTAATGTCAGTTGTTACTTTTCCACTTTCATTTCTAATCTTATGTATTTGGGTCCTCTCTTTTTTATTGATGAGTCTGGTGAAAGGTTCGTCAATCTTGTTAACCTTTTCAAAGAACCATCTCTTGGTTTCATTGAACTTTTGTATTGTTCTAATAGCCACTATGTCATTTATTTCTCCTCTGATCTTTATTATTACCTTCCTTCTACTTCCTCTGGGTCTTATTTGTTCTTTTTCTAGTTCTTTTAGGTGCAGGGTTAGGTTGTTTACTTGAGCTTTTTCTTGCTTCTTCAGGTATGCCTGTAATGCTATGAACTTCCCTCTCACGACTGCTTTCACTGTGTCCCAGATTTTACATTGTTGTATGCTCATTTTCATTTGTTTCAAGGAAATTTTTATTTAATTTTTTAAATACAATTTTTATTTTTTTTAAATATTTTATTTATTCATTCAAGAGAGGAGAGAGGGAGAGAAAGAGAGAGAGAGAGAGAGAGAGAGAGAGAGAAGGATCAGGAAGCATCAACACCCATATGTGCCCTGACAAGGCAAGCCCAGGGTTTTGAACCGGTGACCTCAGCATTCCAGGTCAACACTTTATCCGCTGTGCCACCACAGGTCAATAAAATTTTTTTTAAAAAGGAAATTTCTGATTTCTTCCTTGATCTCATTGTTAATCTGTTCATTATTTAATAGCATACTATTTAGCCTCCAAATGTTTGAATGTTTTTTAGTTTTTCAATTGTAGTTGATTTCAAGTTTCATGCTATTGCGTTCAAAGAAGATACCTGATGTGATTTCAACCTTCTTAAATTTATTGATACGTTTTGTGCCCTAACATACGGTCTATTTTAGAAAATGTACATGAGCACTTGAAAAGAATGTATATTCTGCTACTTTGGGGTGAAATGTTCTGAAGATATCAATTAAATCCAGTTGATCTAGTGAGTTATTTAAGGCTGCTGTTTCATTGTTTATTTTCTGTCTGGAGGATCTAGCCATTGATTTTAGAGGGGTATTAAAATCCCCTATTATATTGTATTGCTGTTGATCTAATCCTTTATGTCCATCTAAATCTGCTTCATGTATTTAGGTGCTCCTATATTGGGTGCATAAATACTGATAATGGTTATATCCTCTTGTTGGATTGCTCTCTTTATTATTATGTAGTGACCTTCTTTCTCCCTTACTATCACCTTTGTTTTAAAGGCTATTTTGTCATATATAATTATTGCTACCCCAGCTTTCTTTTTTCATTTTCATTTGTATGATATTTTTTCCATCCTTTCACTTTCAGTATATGTGTTCTCATTGGGTCTTTTGTAGACAGCATATATATATAAGTGTCTTGTTTTCTTATCCATGCAGCTCTCCTATGTCTTTTGGTTGAAGCATTTAATCCATTTATACTTAAGGTTATTATTCATATGTACTTATTATTGTCATTTTACTCTTTAAATCTATAATCCTTTTTTCTCTTGACTTTT
Source organism: Saccopteryx leptura (assembly GCF_036850995.1). Classification (NCBI taxonomy): domain Eukaryota; kingdom Metazoa; phylum Chordata; class Mammalia; order Chiroptera; family Emballonuridae; genus Saccopteryx; species Saccopteryx leptura. Next base: position 185,294,983 of record NC_089506.1, on the reverse strand, counting down.
TTCTTCCTTCTTCTTATAGTAGGCCCTTTAACATTTCTTGCAGTACTGGTTTCGTGGTAATGAAGTCCTTGAGCTTTTTTTGTCTGGGAAGCTCTTTTTTTCTCCTTTAATTTTAAATGGTAGTTTTGCTAAATATAGTCTTGGTTGTAGGCTCTTGTTTTGCATCACTTTGAATATTTCTTGCCAATCCCTTCTGATCTGAAGTGTTTCTGTTGAGAAGGAAGATGTCAGCTTTATGGGGGCTGCACTGTAGGTACTTAATTGCTTTCCTCTTGCAGCTTCTAGTATTCTTTGTCTCTTAATTTTGGCATTTTAATTATGATGTGTCTTTGTGTAGGCCTCCTTGGGTTCATCTTTAATGGGATTCTGTGCTTCTTGAACTTGTGTGACTTTTTTTTTTTTTTTCATTTTTCCGAAGCTGGAAATGGGGAGGCAGTCAGACAGACTCCCACATGCGCCCAACCAGGATCCACCCGGCATGCCCACCAGGGTGCAATGTTCTGCCCCTCTGGGGCATCGCTCTGTTGCATCCAGAGCCATTCTAGTGCCTGAGGCAGAGGCCACAGAGCCATCCCCAGTGCCCGGGCAAACTTTGCTCCAATGGAGCCTCGGCTGCGGGAGGGGAAGAGAGAGACAGAGAGGAAGGAGAGGGGGAGGGGTAGAGAAGGAGATGGGCATTTCTCCTGTGTCCCCTGGCCAGGAATCGAACCTGGGACTCCTGCACGCCAGGCCGATGCTCTACCACTGAGCCAACAGGCCAGGGTCGTGACTTTTTCCTTTATCAATTTAGGGATGTTTTTGGCTACAATTTCTTCAAACAGGTTCTCTATCCCTTGTTCATTCTCTTCTCCTTCAGGAACCCCTATAATGCAGATGTTGTTTCTCTTCATGTTGTCATAGAGGTCTCTTAGAGTTCCTCAGTCTTTTTGAGCCTCTTTTTGCTGCTCTGCTTATGTGCTTATGTTTCTTGTCCTCTAAATTGCTGGTTTGATCCTGTTTCATCCAGCCCTCTGTTGATTCCTTCTAGTGCATTCTTCATTTCATGTATTGTATTTATCATTTCTGACTGGTTCTTTTTTATTATTTCAATGTCCTTTTTAATGCTTATTATCTCTTTGTTTGAGTTCTCATTATGATCATTCATTTTTACTCTAAGAGCCTTGAGCATCCTAATAACCATTATTTTAAACTTTGTTTCTGGTAACTTCCATTTCATTTAGTTCTTTTTCCAGGGATTTTTCTTGTTGGTTCATTTGGGTCATTTCTTTGCCCATTTTATCTGTAGCTCTGCTCTGACTCCCAAATTTGTTGTGGCATCATTATGAGGTAGACAGGCTCAGTGGTACTAACCTCCAAGCTGCCTAAGTTTCTTGCTCTGGGAATACTTACCCTCCTCTTGTATGTGAGTCTTGAATGCAGTAGGCTCTTTCATGGGGGGAGTTACCCCTTCAGGCTGGCTGGCTCTAAGGTCAACATTGATCACATGTATAGACTACAGTGTTTGTTCTACGAGGTGTATTTATTCTCTGCAGTTTCTGATGCCAGCTGTACTCCTCCTTTGGACATGATGCTTGTGTAATTAGCTGAGTCTAGCATTTGTTTGGTCTACCACCCACTATTGGTTGTGTTGGGTCTAGGTCCTCTTGGGCAAGGTTCGGGTATGGGTTGGAATCAGCTGTTGTTTGTAACCTGCCATGGGCTTCCTGTCTGGAGCTACTGCTGCTCTGTTTTCTGTTTGTACATTTTCTGTGCCTGGGTATGTGTGGGAGGGACCAAGCTATGTATAAGGATCAGCTTCCTCCTGCTTACAGCTGACAGCAGCTCCATAAAAGGGCCCAAGCTCTGTAAGATTTGCCTCCACTTTTCAGTTTCTCCTCTTCTTCTTGCAGCTGCCTGGTCTTCATAGTGTGGGTACAGACTGGCCTTACCCCACCAATCCCTCTAAGTTTGCAAGCTTGGTGGGTTAGGGCAGCTGAGGTTGGGATGACAATGTCAGTGGGACCCCCTACTTTAGGGGTCTCTTGGTCAGGAGCTCAGTAAGGGGAAAGTGGTCCATACTCCAGAGCCTAATCCCTCAACCACTGCTAGATTCTCCAATTCTATTTCTCCCCAGCGAGGTGAGCAGCAGGTTCAGATTGGATGGGGCTGACACTCTGCAAAAGTTCTTCCAGCCATGATCCCCTGGTCTTAGGAACGAAGACCGAGAGAGTCCTCCACTGGGGCTGTCTGTGCTGCCCTCCCTCCCCCCCCCCCAGCAAGTGTCGAAGCTCCTCGACCAGTCCCATCTATAGGCTCCAAGGACCCACACCTTGAATGTCTATGCTCCAAGCTTCTTTCCCTTTCCCTTGTGGAACCTAGCCCAGTGGGACAGGACATCTGGGACCCGGGCTGGCTGACTGATAAGCTCCATCCTGTCCAATGCACATGTGAGCCACTGTGCAGGTGCTGACTACAGAAAGCAGAACTTGCCTCAGCTGGGCCTAGTGTCCGACTATCCCTCCCTTCAGACATGCCATCAGCAAGGGTAGTTGGGTCATGCTCTGATGCTCTCTGCAGCTGGACACTGGATGTGCCAGCCCTGCCCCTCCCTGGAGGAAACCTGGTGCAGACCATCGCAGGACCCTGCTTGTGACTGGCCCTCAGCAACCTTCTTGGAGCTACAAGGAAACCAGAGTTTGTGGCTGCCTATGCTGGACCCAAGTGCACATACCAAGCTACAAACCTAGGCTGACTTTTACTCACACTAGGCCTCAGGCAAGTCAGCAAAAAGCCTAAGGATCCCTGAGGTACACCTCCTGGTACCTCTGTCTGCTGGCTACTTGTTGGGTTCAGCCACTGAAAAGACCTCTGGTAGAGTCTAGAACCTGGGGCAATTCAGGGACTAGGAAAGGTGATGGGTGTGGCTCTTATCCTATTGCCCTAGGTGTTAGTCTTTCCAGACTTTTTTCACAGACCCCAGCAGAGTGTGGCCCACAGGAGTCCAATGGATGTGGCATCTGAAACCCAGAAATGTGGTCTTCTCTTGGTCTGAACAGTTTCTACTGAATCTCCTGTAAGGCAGAAGCACCAGTCATAGTTTCAGAAGAGTGCGGGACAAGCTCTGGCCTCAACGCCAGAAAACTGAGTCACTGATGCACCTTCTGCTTCCTGGCATATTTCTCAGAATGACTCAATCTCCAGAGGTTGGGGAAAAAGAGATTCCCAAGGGTGGGGCAGTTGCTTTCCAATTCATATGCCTTTTACTTCTTTTTCTTCTATGATTGATATGGCTAGGACTTCCAATACTATGTTGAATAAAAGTGGGGAAAGTGGACATCCTGTCTTGCTCGTAATCTTAAAAGCTTTCACCTTTTCACCATTGAGTATGATGTTAGCTGTGTTTGTCATACGGCCTTTATTATGTTGATATGTTACTTCTATTCCCACTTTACAGAGAATTTTGATCATAAATAAATGTTGGATTTTGTCAAATGCATTTTCTGTATCTATTCATATGATCATGATTTTTATCCTTCATCTTGTTTGCATTGTATCACACTGAGTTGCAGATATTAACTAAACTTGCATCCAGGGAATAAATCCTGCCTTGATCATGCTGTATGGTCTTTATAATGCATTCCTGGATATAGTTTGCTAATATTTTATTGAGGGTTTTTGTATCTATGTTTATCACAGGAACACTGGCCTGTATTTTCTTCTTGCAATGTCTTTGTCTGGTTTTAATATCAGGGTAATGCTGGCCTTGCAAATGAGTTTGGGAGCCTTCCCTCCTCTTCAAGTTTTTTGGAATAGTTTGATAAAGTTAGGTATTAATAAATTTGTCTTTGAATATTTTGTAAATTACACCTGTGAAGCTGTCAGGTCCAGGATTTTCTTGTTGGGAATTTTTTTGATTACTGATTAGTTTCAGTTATCAGTCTGTTCAGATTTTCTCTTTCCCCTGACTCAGCCTTGGAAGATTGTATGTTTCTAGGGATAGATCTATTTCTTTTAAGTTGTTTAATTTGTTAGCATATAATTGTTCATTGCATTTCTTTATACTCCTTTTAATTTTTGTACTATTGTCACTTCTCTCTCATTTCTGATTTTATTTATTTGGGCCCTACTTTTTTTTTCTTGATTAGGCTGGATAAAGGATAAAATTTTTATTTTCAGAGAACCAGCTCTTGGTTCTATTGCGCTTTTGTATTGCTTTTTTAGAAATAAATAATTTCAACTCTGACATTTTATCATTTACTTCTTCTACCCAGTTTGGGCACGCCCACCCCACCCAGTTCCTTTAGGTGTAAGGTTAGATTGAGATTTTTCTTGTTACTTCAGGTAGGCCTATATTGTTTTTTTTCCCCCCTCCTATAACTGCTTTAGCTGTGTCCTCTAGATTGTGGGACATTATATTTTCATTTTTATTTGTCTCAAGGTATCTCGATTTCTTCCTTGATCTCAGTGTTAACCCATTCTTTGTTTAGTAACATGTTATTTGGCTTTCACATGTTTGTGTGTTTTTCCGTTTTCTTGTAGTGTAAATAAACATGATCTTCCTACTTTTGCCTTAACCTTTGTGCTAGCTTTATAGTTGGTTAATAAACCACTTTTACTAAGTATTTGCCTTTGGTCAGTGAGAATTTTATTTCCTTATATTTTGTTATTCATATTTTTTATCTTTTCTACTTTAATAAATGCCTTTAATATTTCCTATAATACTGGTTTAGTGGTGATGAACTCCTTTAGCTTTTCCTTGTCTAGGAACTCTTTATCTCTCTTTTAATTCTAAATGATAGCCTTGCTGGGTGATCTTGTTCATAGGTCTTTGCTTTTCATCACTTAATATTTCATGCCAATCTCTTCAGGCCTGCAAAGTTTCTGTTGAGAAATCAGCTGACATTCTTATGGGAAATCCCTTGTACATAACTGTTTTTCTTTTATTACTTTTAAGATTCTTTATCTTAAGCCCTGGCCGGTTTGCTCAGTGGTAGAGCGTCGGCCTGGTGTGCAGAAGTCCCAGGTTCGATTCCTGGCCAGGGCACACAGGAGAAGCGCCCATCTGCTTCTCCACCCCTCCCCCCCTCCTTCCTCTCTGTCTCTCTCTTCCCCTCCCGCAGCGAGGCTCCATTGGAGCAAAGATGGTCCGGGCGCTGGGGATGGCTCCTTGGCCTCTGCCCCAGGCGCTAGAGTGGCTCTGGTTGCAGCAGAGCATCGCCCCCTGGTGGGCAGAGCATCGCCCCCTGGTGGGCGTGCCAGGTGGATCCTGGTCGGGTGCATGCGGGAGTCTGTCTGACTGTCTTTCCCCATTTCCAGCTTCAGAAAAATACAAAAAAAAAAAAAAGATTCTTTGTCTTTAACCTTTGGCAATTTAATTATGATGTGTCCTGGTGTTAGCTTCTTTGTGTTCCTCTCATTTGGAATTTACTGTATCTTCTGAACTTATCTATTCCCTTTGTCAAGTTAGGAAAGTATTCGATCATTATTTCTTCCAATTGGTTTTCAATCCCTTGCACTCTCTCTTCCTTCTGGTACCTTTCAAGGCAAGTGTTGGTACACTAAAAGTTGTCCCAGATGCTCTTTAAACTATCCTTAACATTTTTCTTGTTTCTTTTGCTCTTCTGATTAGGTGTTTTTTGTTTCATCTTCCAAATTGTTGTTTCTATCCTCTGTTTCCTACTGTCAACTTTCTGGAATGTATTCTTCATTTCAATTATTGTATTCATTTCTGACTCTTATTTTCTATCTCCATTTTTTACATTTCCCATCTCTTTGTGGAACTTCTAAGTTTATCTACTCACCTCCTAAGTTCATTGAGCATCCTTAAAACCAGTGTTTTGAACTCTGCATCTTGTAGATTGCTTGTCTCCATTTCATTTTTTCTGGAGTTTTGTTCTGCTCTTTCATTTGGGACATATTTCTTTGGCTCCTCATTTTGTCTGCCTCCTCATGTTTGTTTCTAGGTGTTAGGTAGAGCTGATACATCTCCCAGTTTTGGTAAATGGACTAAATGTAGTAGGTGTCCTGTAGCGTCCAGGGGTGCAGCCTCCCTGGTCACCCAAACTGAATGCTCCAGATACACTCCCTATATGGGCTGTGTGCACCCACCTGTTGTAGTTGAGCTTTGATTGCTGTTGGCATGTCAATGAGAGGGATTTACCCCTAGGCCGATCAGTTGTAAGGACTAGTCATGACTACAGTGGAGGAGCTACTATGCAGAGGCTGACCCCACAGAGCAGGGCTCGCTTTAACAGGGCTGTTGCCCATTGAGTGTGTCACTTGTGAATGTGGTTGTGTGGTAATCTGGTGTGGTCTGAAGCTGTCCATCAGAGCCTCTGGCACTGGGGCCTCTAGGTAGATACAGGACAAGATTAGCTACTGCCTGTACTTTGCCCATAGCCATCCAGAATGAGCTACAAAGTGATCTGAGGATGGCTGCAACTTGTGCTAGGCTTGAAGGTGCCCAGGAGAGGCCAAGCTGTGAACCAAGGCTGGCTGCCACTACTGCTGGGCCTGGGGCCATTTAACAAAAGATATTAGACATACTTTGGACAAATGCTGCTTGTCTAGGGTTTGTGGACCTTTGAAAAACTTTAGGACAGGTCATTTGTATTGAAAAGCCACTGGAAATAGCTTGGGTGAGCCAACAAGTTGGGTGGACCAACAGTGTTAGCCAGGTTGATGTAGACTCAGATATGGTGCCCATCTGCTGGCTCTGGGGGGAGGGCTCAGCACAGGAACAATAGCCTCTGCCAGCACTTCTGAAAGAAAGCGTTTCTCCCCGTATGTCCCTGGCATCTTTCAAGCTGCTGCCCCAGTACTGGAGCTCAGAGCAAGTGAGTCTGAGTAAGTCTGTGCATGGGCCCTTTAAAAGGAGCACCTGAGACTCTAGCAGCCCTCTCCCTCACTCAGCCACAATCCCTGCTGATTTTCACAGCCAGAAGTTATGGGGACTTCCCTCCCTGGCACTGGAACACAGGGCTGCGGCCCGTCATTTGTCAGGGGAGGTACCTCTGCAGCCAAGATATCCCTCCCAATTTTTAACTGCCACACATGGGTGTGGTCCAGCTCATTATATATCTTTGCCCCTCCTACTTGTCTTGATGTGACTTCTTTATATCCTTAGTTATAAGACTTCTTTCTGTTCAGCTAGATTTCAGGTGGTTCTGAATAAGGATTATTTCTGTAGTTATAATCTTAATGTGGTAGTGGGAGGATGCAACTACATTTGCCTATTCCACCATCTTGATTGGAAGCTCCCATTTAAGTTTCTTTAAACTAGAGTTGTTAAGTGTTTTATGCATCACCATTACCATTTAAAAAATCTAATTTTGACTGTATATTTACTATTACCAGTGAATTTTACACTACTTTCTCTTTTTATGATGTTAAATTAGCATCCTTTACTTCCACTCATAGAACTCCTTTTAGAAGTTCTCACAAGGCGGGTCTAGTGGTGATGAACTCCCTCAGCTTTTACTTGTTCAAGAAAAGTCTGTCTTTCATTTCTTAACAGCTTTGCTGGATATAGAATTCTTGTTTTTCTTTCAATATTTTGAATTTATCATCCTAGTCTATCCTGTCTTTAAACATTTCTGTATAGAAAACATCAATAGTCTTCTGGGGTTTCCCTTTTAACTTTTCTCTTGCTGCTTTCAAAATTATTTTAGTCTTTGATGTTTTACAATTTTATTTATTTATTTATTTTTATTTTTCTGAAGCTGGAAACAGGGAGAGACAGTCAGACAGACTCCCGCATGCACCCGACCGGGATCCACCCGGCACGCCCACCAGGGGGCGACGCTCTGCCCACCAGGGGGCGATGCTCTGCCCCTCTGGGGCGTTGCTCTGCCGCCACCAGAGCCACTCCAGCGCCTGGGGCAGAGGCCACAGAGCCATCCCCAGCACCCGGGCCATCTTTGCTCCAATGGAGCCTCACTGCGGGAGGGGAAGAGAGAGACAGAGAGGAAGGAGAGGGGGAGGGGTGGAGAAGCAGATGGGCGCTTCTCCTGTGTGCCCTGGCCAGGAATCGAACCTGGGACTTCTGCATGCCAGGCCGACGCTCTACCACTGAGCCAACTGGCCAGGGCCTGATGTTTTACAATTTAATGATAATGTTTCTCAGTATATCCCTCATTGGCTCAGTCTGTATGAGCTTTTTTGGGCCTCATGGATGTCCATTTCTCTCCCCAGGTGGGGCAAGTTTTCAGCCATGGTTGTTTTAAATATACCTCTGCCCCGTTCTTTCTCCTCTTCTTCTTCTGGAATTTCCACAATGCAAGGATTCTTTTGATGGTGTCCCATTGTTTCTTAATTCTTCTGCATTTTTTTTCTCTTTTTGCTCCTCTGACTGGATAATTTTGAATGTCTTCTATTTTAAGTCAGATTGTTTCTTTTGCATTGTCAAGTCTGCTTTTGAAGCTCTACTGAATTTTTCAGGGCAGTCATTGTCTTTTTCAGATCTAGGAATTCTGTATGGGGTTTTATATTTTTCTTTTTTGATAGTTTCTACTACTTAGTTGAACTTATTTGTTCATGCATTTTTTTCCTAATTCATTCAGTTGTCTGTGTTCTTGCAGTTCAATAAACATCTTTAAGAGGATTATTCTGAATTTTTGTCAGACAGTTCATAGCTCTCCGTTTCTTTGGGGTCAGTTATAAGAGCTCTATTAGTTTCCTTTGGAAGTGTCATATTACCTGGTTTTTCATGATTCTTAGTTCCTTTGGCATTTGCACATTTGAGTGATTTCCTCTTCCAGACTTCACAAGCTTGCCTTGGTTGAGAGTTCTTCACCTATAAGCTCAGTTGGGAGGTTCTGGATGCACCTACTGTTAATGTCCTTGAGCTATCAGGGTCTACTTATGGAGTGAACCCACTGCTCGAGCTCTTAAGCTGGGGATGGGGAAAAGGAGATGCCACTATCTGAGGACACTTGGATGACTACTGACTCAGTTCTCTGCCCATACAAGGTGGTAAGATGATGCTTACTAGACATTCAAGACTGGGTGCTAAACTTAGCAGTAGATGGGGCTATAAATTAGCTTCCCTGCCCTGGTGGGGCAGTAGGATGGGGCCTAAGCCCTGCAGAGCTGTTGACTGGGAACTTGAATCAGACAAGGGTATGTACTCATTCCCTGGCCAGACAAGGTCACCAGTTTTGCTCTGCAAATGGGGAAAGCCACTGGCCATGCTCCCTAGTCAAGATCTATTGTAAGTAGGGCAGTTGGACCGGCTTCAGTTTCCCATGTGTTCTAGTTAAGGTACCTGGTTGGGCAGGCTGAAAGCTGGATGCAGCAATAAGTGGGGTTACAAATTAGTTTCCCCATACAAGTAATGGGAGAACTATCTCCAAAGCCAGTTAGGCTGTTTGTTTATGGTCTGGACTCAAGCGTACCCATGCCTCAAGTTCCCTGGCCCAACAAGGCTTCAGGCTTTGCTCTATAGTCAGCTCTGCCTGCTGGACTCTGCTCAAGTGCTGATGGGCTCCTTAGCTTTCCAGGTGTCCAGCCAGGCTTTCTGGTTGGGCAGGCTGGGAGCTTTATTTGATGGTAGGTAGGAATATTCTCAGCTCCTAACAAGCGGCCTTCAAGATCTTCCCAATCAGACTTTCTGGTAGGAAGGTGTTGAGAACTACACACGCTTTCTGATGGGAAGTGAGTCAAGCCATGAATTGGCTCCCCTGCTGGAGATGAGAGGGAGTAACCCTCTGTAACCAGGACTGGCTTTGTTCTGTGCAGTCAGATCTGTAATGTTCTGTACATTCTATACTCTCTAAGTCAGCATGCCAGGCATTATACAACTTACAGGTACTAGTCTGCTATTCTGTTCAGATGGAGCCAGCAGCTACACTTAGCAGTGGGCTGGACTATGACTCAGTTCCCCTGCCTGGGTAGTAGATAAGGTTCCAGGGCTGGTGAGGCTATTTGGGGACCCAATTTAGGCATACCTGCATCCTGCCAAGTTCCCTGGTTAGACTATGCTGCCAATTTGGTTTTGCAGATGAGTAAAAACTGCTGGTTTGGTTTACTCCTTGGGTGCTGCACGTAGGCAGTCGGTATGCTAAGAGCAAATGCTGGCTGTTGCAAGCCCCTTCCGACTTCTGTCATAGATTCCCAGTGGTTAGGCTCTTTAGATTTCTCCACAGTCTCCATGAAGCAAGACTGAAATGTAGGCTCCTGAGTGACCCACAACACTGGGGAGCTGAATGTTCACCCTTAACTCTTTTCCACTGAAGGAAACTGCAGGCCCAGTGGTTACTTCTTGGCACAGTGCTATCCTGGCTGGGGGAAGGGGCAATGTGGTTAACATACAGACCCTCCTTTTACCCTTCTAATTCGGTCTGCCTTGCTCTCTGATGCAGGAAGGTGCTTCGGCCTATGTTCTAGGATTGTCTCAATGGTGTCTTGTAATTGAACAGTTGTTAGCTGTTCTTGAGAGGTGGAACAAAGTCAAGAGCTATGTCATCATCTTGGTGGCATCGTTCTCTCTAAAATATCTTAGAACATGCAAAATGAGTCAGGAGTCACATTACAACAGTATTCCTGAAGGCTGGTTCCTGGAGCAGCCTCGAAATATCTGAGAAGGTGTGTGGTATCTTGCTTGAAGACTAATTTAACAATTAGAACATTTCCAGCTTTAATCCTAAAACTGATACTCAAAGGCAAACCTAGTTTATAGTTTCTCAAATTTAGGAGCAGAATATTCAAATATCAAAAATATATTCTCATAAATAGCAGCAAAGCCCAAAACAGCATTTTCAAAAACAAACAAAAAAAATGAGTAAAAGTAGATTTTCTTAAACATATTGTAAAATTAAAAGTATATCATGGCAAACTCCTCATGGCATTATGTAAAATAAGTTGAATTCAACAGGTATTTAAGAATTAATTATGCATAATTAATGTAACTTCCTAAATCAAATACGTAGTCTGTTTTGGAAGAGAATGGTTTTGAGTAAGACATGCCATTGCAACTCTCTCTAATTCAGCTGTTTTCATGATACTAGATAAGTAGTAGCTTGATCTGTCAGTTACCTAACATATCAAAGTAAGCTCCAATACCAATGCATAACCAACAAAGAAACATTGCATGAATATTAGTTTCTCTTTCCTTTTTTACTGCTTCAAATTTTTGATAATTTAAAAGATTTCCTTTATCTGTGAATTTTTTAAATCTCCTTATGTCAATCAGCCTTGCCAATTCTTTCCAAAATGTTTTGTTTGTTTGTTTGTTTTAGAATTAAAGTACAAATTTAACAAGGCTTTTCCTGGGCCCGCAACTGGTGCTTTACTAGTCAATTGGCAATAGGATTATTGTTTTTTTGGCAAAGAAACAAAATCCCAAACCATTATTTCACTGTCCTTCATAAGAACTCCTTTCCTGTGCCATATCAAAACAAAAATTTTGCCTCCTGGGATTACAGGCTCCAAATAGCAAATTTAACAACTAAACTTTTCTCCCCCTAAAGATGACACCGGTGGAGGTCAAGGGTAAATTCAGCAATCAAGAGGTCTCCTCATGAACATAGGCTTTAACTTCTTACATGTTAATGCTATCTCCTGTCTTCTCCCTAAATATTGTTAATTCTCTGACCAGGTCAGCAAGTCTAGTATATTTGAACATTCCAGTTCCCATTTGAAAGATGGTGTATGAAACTGCTGTTCTGTAAGAATTCTTGGTTAGCCAGGTGTTTAGACAAAAAAAGGTATATGGAGCCTTCTAATATAATATTAATATGCATAAGCATTTAAAAAATCACTACACACCTCTGGGAAATAAGTAGAGGTATTATTTATTCATAACATATTTACATACTTACAAAATTGGTTTATCCAATATATCCTCCATAGTACCTTAAAAATGAACACGATATTCTAGGAGTAAAAATCCAACTTTCTTAATAATTCATGCATAACCCAACATCTTTTAGGACACAAAGTTTGGCTTCACAAAACAAATTCCTGTCAAGAATGTTTTTCTAGCCAAAGAACAAAGTAAATCCAACAACGTATTAAAGTACTTGAGTTGACCCTGAGTATATAAACTAATTTGCATAATTTTAATAGATGTACATAATACACGTTCATTTGTACTCTTACCTACTTATACTTACTATCATACTACAATTTTGTCTACATTCAGTCATCTCAACTGCTTACCTTAGTAATCCACGAGAGAATGAGGAACAAAGGATGGGAAAGTAATGATAAGAGTCCCAAAAAACTACTAGTATTGCCTAAAACTTTCCAACTCAAGAAGTCTGTGGCACAATTCCATGTCCAGTTTACTGAACAAACTTACTAACAGGAGGATCTGAACTGAATAATCTGAGTATTTCTGTCAACTGAAGCTGATGTTACATTCCTCTTCCTGCATTTTTTCCTGTTGTTTCTTTCATGCTACTAAACCACAGACATGTCCAAACTTATAAAATTCAGTTAAGTCGTCCTTGAAAAACTTCAAAATAAAAAATATTGCAAACATTACTGAAACAACAGCAGTGAAGGACTGTATTTAAGACAGATTTTCTTTCCCAAGGAGCTTGAGGGAGAAAAAAGCAAACAGCCCCAGTCCCACTCTCAGAAGCGCCAGAGTGGGAGCTGTAAGGAGATGAGGAGACAGAAAAAAGGACAAGGGGCAGTTGGATGACTGCTATAGGGAAGCGAGGTCTTAAATGGATGGTCGGTACCTTACACCGAAACACCACCATGAGCAGACTGCTTGGCTAACGCTGCTGTGGTGTGTGAGAGATGAGTTGCTTTTAGGATCTATAAAATTTTCCAATAGTAGGAGGGAAGTAGCAAAAACATTTTAATCAGGAATACCGTCCTTCATCCATAATCGTAATTAGTCATCAGGCCATGCCATGATAAAATACTGTTAGAAAAGGATCGCTTTGAAAATAAAGGATAAACACAACTGATAGAGGAAGACTTCTCGTATCCATGAAAGATGGAGAAAATATAGATGAACTGTTCTATAAACACAGATAATGAGGGGGAAAATTATTCTGACCCTATTATACCACAACAACTCGTTTCATCTCTTTTAATGACAGCCAAGTCTGAATTTCACTGAACAATCATCATACAGTGCTTGAAGATTAACATCTACATATCATAGTTGCAAAATTAGTACTCATCTCATCCCTGGGTAAAAACCAGCAAAAATACAAAGCAAACCTTACATGTATGACAGTGCAGGATAAGAGTTTCAACACCCTTTATAAGATTGTGCTAATTCTTTTTAAATCACATGAACTGCATAGAAGAGTAAATAAATTACATTTATATAAGAAACTACATTTGAAAAATTATTTGAACTTGAATATAGAGTTCAAAAGTATAAGACAAAATTTAATTCTGATTTACATAAATCCAAAAATAGTAAATATATTTGGGAGAAAAAAGTTTTCTCTAAGTACCAACATAATAAATGAAATAAACCAGATTGAATATAGGAGTTTGACAACTTCCATAAAAAGGCAGAATGCCACAAAGTTAAAAAAGCAGTGTTTAAGGCAAACTTATAGTGAGTAACCTTCATAAAAATAAGAGGCAGACAATCCTATTAACAAATTCCCTCTCAAACATTTCTCTATTACAGTGGGAAAATATGAATGGAAGCAAAATTAATGGCTGTTGTCAGTTTACTAGGAAATACTGAATAGCATTAGTCAAAAATAATCCAAATACTTCTGATTTTAAAAAATACTCAAATCATTTGCCACTTAGTTGTCATACAGCAATTAAAAAATAAACTGTATTACCCTAATGTTCAGAGAATAAATCTGTAAATGCCAGAATTTTAAAAAAAGAAAAAAATGTAGATATATTCAGACTATGTGTGTACATGGTAACCAAAAAGAAAGTAACCAATTCTGTTATTTTGTCCCATGTTTAAAATATGCATAAAAATGTGCACCATTGTGCACCACCTCCCTACAAGTAGGTGTTTTAGGGAAATATGATAAATTGTTGAGCACACCACTTGGCATCAGATCTGAGATCATGTGCAGGCACAAAACCTTCAAAGACTAACAAAGAGATTCATCCTAAACAAAAAGAAATAATGCTTTTAAATATTCAATGAACATGTTGTTTTCTTAAAAAACTAAATAATCAAGTACATTTCATTAAGTTAAATGTCTTAACACATGAATTTGCCACTTACAAATTTGGTGTATCAAATTGTCCTATAAAAATATTTATATATTTCTTTTGAGATCTACAGTACATGAACTTGTATGAGCATAAAAAGGCTCTCTTTCTTTTCATCTACGGACATGACACTATGCCTTTTGGAGGGAAAGAATAACTGCAGCCTGCAGGACAGCCACCCCAACTGCTAGCCCACTGAAGCTCTCCAAGCTAAGAAGGTAAAATCTCTTCTTTACCACCAAGTGCCAAGTGAGGACGTCTCAGTGGGCTAGGTGCGTCTTCTCTCACATGGGCCTAGGGGGCAGGCGCTGTTTATACATGCCTGCTATGGCTTTGGCTGCGCCATAGATCATCTGTCGACGTGACATGCCAGTGAAAGCCACGTGCCAATCAGTCCGGTTGACATTTACCAAGCTCTTTTCTAGGACTTCGCCCACCGTCACCAAAAGGCCTGACCACCTCAGATTGTAGTCCTGGGGAGTTAGACTTTGAGCCTATGGGAAAATAAAATAGATATTTACAATACATTCAAAATATCATTGGAAATAGCTGTAAGAGACATTTTTTAAATTCATTTTTAGCAAGAGAGGAAAGAGAAACATTGATTTGTTGTTCCATTTATTTATATATTCATTGGTTGATTCTTATAAGTGCTCTGACCAGGGATCGAACCCACAACCCTGGCATATCAGGATAATACTCTAACCCAATGACCTACCTGGTCAGGGCCTATCAGTGACATTTCAAAGTCTTTCAGGTTCCTTTTACTATAGATGATGACAAATCCGAGAAACACAGTCAATGCTGCCAACTATATGAAGTTACAAGCTATGAAATAACAGAACATTGCTCACCTTTAATTTGTTGAAAATGTCCATATTAAGCTCATTTTGTTATTCAAATATAATCTAAGTCTTAAATCTAATGCCTCTACCAGAGCTCAGTGTCAGAGGGCTCAAGTTCTACTTCTACATTCAGTGTCACTTAAGGTTCATAAGATTAGTGCTAAAACAGAACTATTATATCTTTACAGTAATAGCAATTCAACTAGAAGGTGGGAAACTGCGTATTAGGCTTCAACTCACTTTGGAAAAGAACAGTCCAATTAATTTGTAGAGGAGTATCCCCATAAGCTTCATTTTTATGTGAATAAGTTAATACATGTGAGGTACTGCCCAGTCCAGGGTAGCACCAACCATCCTTACATCATTCATACCTGATCCGCTCCCACTCAAATCATTTATTCGCCTTCACAGGAATAAAAGAATGAACCCATTGCTTGATATCGAAGAATGATGTAGTTTTTCTGTTAGGGTGTTAACTATAGTCCACAGGAGTACATCCATATGTAGAACAGATCTACAGTTATTCCCAAATGTGCTGTATATTACAATCACCCAAGATGCTTTTTCTGAAAAAGCATTTTAGAAAACCGCAGATTTTTCCACCTAAGACCACTGAATTGGAAATTCCACAGCAGGTTCCAAGAGAAAGAGTACATCCCTATGCTTTCTGAGTAAATGTGTGCAAACAGCCCAGCAACTGGGGAGCCTGCTCTAAGTCTTCTCCTCCACAACACACACTGCAGTATTTCCCCAGGTTCCAGAGAAGAGACGCGGCAGACTTAGATCACTACGCTCAGCAGGGACACTATCCCAGGTGTGCTTCTCAAATGTGACACATACACGACCCTGAGGATCTTGTGACTCAGTACCTCTGGGCGAGGGCCCAAGAGTCTGCATTTTTAACAAGTTCGCAGGTGACACTGAGGGCACTAGGCCTAGGATCAGTTTTTTTTTTTGTTGTTGTTTTTTTTTTTGTATTTTTCTGAAGTTGGAAATGGGGAGGCAGTCAGACTCCCACATGCGCCCAACCAGGATCCACCTGGCATGCCCACCAGGGGGCGATGCTCTGCCCATCTGGGGCGTCGCTCTGTTGCAACCAGAGCCATTCTAGCGCCTGAGGCAGAGGCCAAAGAGCCATCCTCAGCGCCCGGGCCAACTTTGCTCCAATGGAGCCTTAGCTGCGGGAGGGGAAGAGAGAGACAGAGAGGAAGGAGAGGAGGAGGGGTAGAGAAGCAGATGGGCGCTTCTCCTGTGTGCCCTGGCCGGGAATCGAACCCAGGACTCCTGCACACCAGGCCGACGCTCTACCACTGAGCCAACCGGCTAGGGCCATAGGATCAGTTTTGAGGAAAAGGTATTTGATATTATCAACTAAAATCCAGCACAGGTGAGTTTTTAATTGTGGGAGGGGGTAGGAGAATCCTTTATATTTCTTTAACAAGCATTAAGTATATAAAGTATTTTCTAGATTTTCATTAATATACATGCTGATAAAATAACTTTCTAAAGGGCTGACTTCTATTCCCATAAATATAAAACTCCAATAAGGAAAGACAGACTGAAACTCTCAAGATGGATAAAAAAGAAACAGGGAGGACAGCTGAACGGCAGGAATAAAAGAAAGGCATCTCAGCACACACTGTGTGCTCCCATCTTAATTTTGAACCTCATGACAAAAATGTGGAATGACAACAGGAAAAAAAACCCAAATGACATCCTGACACCCTCTGAATACCACTCTTCAGAGTTAACACTGTTCGCTGCATCCTTCCAGGCCTTTTTTTTCTATTCATTTACATAGATTTTAAAGTATATATGTGTATAAACAGATCATATTAGACACAGTTTATTTTTACTTAGCAAGGTAAGTTTCACTATTTATATATAATTGTATTAGTATATATATAGTTTGATGCTTTGTTCTTTGAGCATTATACCTATTTTTTCCAATGTACAGTCCTAAAACTAAAATAAAAATTGTCATTTTGCAATGGTCATATGTGTAGCACAGGGGTCAAGGCACATATGAGAAAGCAATCAATGAACAACTAAGGTACAACAACAAAGAACTGATGCTTCTTATCTCTCCCTTCCTGTTTATCCCCCTCCCCCCCCCACACACACACACACAAAAAGACAAAGACAAAGGAAATGAAAGTAATGGGAAATTAAATTTGAGATAGAGGGGAAACAAAATAAAAGGTAAACATAAAACCAACAGAAAGGTAAATCATTTTCTCTTAGGGTAAAGAACACAATTATTTAAAAAAAAGAAGAGAGAGGAAAAGAGGAAAATAGTGATAGACCATGTCCTGTATCACCTTTGCAAGGACAGCTGGAAAAGAGCACTAAGTTTCCCTTCCCTAGCACGACGGAAAGCGGAAAACCAACCTGCTGCACGAATTCCAAAGGCACTGGCGTAGCTTGTGTAAATGTTTCCAGATGAATACCATGGACGGGGTCTTCAAGGATCAAACAACCAACATCAAACCACCTGAAACAGATGGTGAATTTCAAGTTATATGTGAAATAAATGTTATAATGAATAGACAAAATGAAAAAACAAGTGATAGCATTCAGATAAAATATCAGGCAGATTTCAAAAGGGAAATGTTTTTATAGTCAATTTTCAAGAGATAATCTATAAAATTTCCACTGGCTTAAATCCAAGAGGAGAAAGAAAACAGTGAACAACAAAAATAAATAAAAAATTATTTATCATAACAACGAGACTAAGAGACATGGACAAGAGTGTGGTGGTTACGGAGGGCAGGGGGAGGGGAGGAGGGAGAGGGGGAAGGGGAGGGGGAGAGGTACAAAGAAAACTAGATAGAAGGTGATGGAGGACAATCTCTCTTTGGGTGATGGATATGCAACATAATTGAATGACAAGATAACCTGGACATGTTTTCTTTGAATATATGTACCCTGACTTATTGATGTCACCATTAAAATTAATAAAAATTTAAAAAAAAGTTCCCTTTCTTGTTAAGATGGGGAAGAATGAGACCAGAAGTAATCAAGTAACGCCCTGGACATGTGCTCACAGTGGGGCCAGTGAGTCCACGTTAGGACTTCAAGGTCCCCTTTGCTCTCTAGAATACCAGCATGCTCCCGACCTGTCCACCCGGGTATCCCATCTCTTCAACTCCATAAATCTAAAACTGCAATGCCATAACAGAATGTGCAGCAAGAAAATGTTCAATCCCCTTATTTTTACAAATATGTAGCTATAATAAAGTGTTAACAATATAAAATATATTAAGATATTTATTTATATATGCAAAGGAATAAAGTACAAACAGAGTAACATAAGCAACTTTGCTGAGTATTGAAATGTCTGTAATATTCATATCCTAGAACTGTTTCAGGTTAACATTGAACAGTTTTTTGGTATACTAATCAATATTTCATTTTGCATGATTTGTGTATGATGAAGGTGGTGGCGAGTAATCGCAGTGACTCGGGATTTGGTATCAGGACAGAGACATTCAAGGTAGAAGTATAGAGACTTCCGGGGCACAGTGACTACACATTAGAAGAACTCCAAGGTCCCCTTTGTCCTCTAAAATACTATCATGCTGCTGAACCTGTCAACCCGATATCCCTCTCTCTTCAACTCCATGAACCTAAAACTGCAATACCTATCACACCGACCAAACCTCCTCCATGTCTTTCCCTGCAGAGCTGCTGGCTGAGGGAACTTGCAGTACCCCCTGCCCCGGGGAGAAGGAAGTGTGGCAGTCTCCTTCCACTGGCCGAGGTCAAATAACACAACAGACAAACTTACTCATTTGAGCATGCAAATAGTTTGTCATACATAATATTTTTAAAATGTCATGAGAAAATATAGAACATTTTCTATTATTTCTATCATTTATATTCAGCCAACAAGAAAAGTTATCATCATTGGTCATTAGGAAAGTACAAATCCATGTAAGATCACTTCACACCTGTTAGAATGGCTATTATCAAAAAGGCAAGAAATAACTGTTGGCAAAAATGTGGAGAAAAGAGGGAACCCTTACACACTGTTGGTGAAAATGTAAATTGGTATGGAAAACAGTATGGAGGTGTGTCAAAAAATTAAAAATAGAAATACCACATGAACTAGCAATTCAACTTCTGACTATTTATAAAACACTAACAAAAAAATATAAGCACCTCCATGTTCATTGCAGAATTATTTACAAGAGCCAAGACATGGAAGCAAACTAAGTGTCCACTAATGGTTGAATGGATAAAGAAACTATGGTACACACACAGGAATATTATTCAGCCATTAAAAAGAAGGAAATCTTGGCCCTGGCTGGTTGGCTCAGCGGTAGAGCATCGGCCTGGCGTGCGGGGGAACCGGGTTCGATTCCCAGCCAGGGCACATAGGAGAAGTGCCCATTTGCTTCTCCAACCCCCCCCTCCTTCCTCTCTGTCTCTCTCTTCCCCTCCCGCAGCCAAGGCTCCATTGGAGCAAAGATGGCCCGGGCGCTGGGTATGGCTCCTTGGCCTCTGCCCCAGGCACTAGAGTGGCTCTGGTCGTGGCAGAGCAACTGCCCGGAGGGGCAGAGCATCGCCCCCTGGTGGGCAGAGCGTCGCCCCTGGTGGGCGTGCCGGGTGGATCCCGGTCGGGTGCATGCGGGAGTCTGTCTGACTGTCTCTCCCCGTTTCCAGCTTCAGAAAAATACAAAAAAAAAAAAAAAAAAAGGAGGAAATCTTGCCATTACGACAACATGTATGGATGCTGAAGGCAGTACGCTAAGAGAAGTCAGACAGAGAAAGACAAATATTGTATAATCTGATTTATATATGGAGTCTGAAAACAAATTTAAAAACGAAACTCAAGCCTGACCAGGTGGTGGTACAGTGGATAGAGCATCAGACTAGGATGTAGAGAACCCAGGTTCAAAACCCCAAGGTCGCCGGCTTGAGCGTGGGCTCATCTGGTTAGAGCAAGGCTCACCAGCTTGAGCCTGAGGTCACTGGCTTGAGCAAGGGGTCACAGGCTCAGCTGTAACACCCTGGTCAAGGAATATATGAGAAAGCAATCAATGAACAACTAAAGTGCTACTATGAAGAACTGATGCTTCTCATCTCTCTCTCTTCTAGCCTGTCTGTCCCTATCTGTCCCTCTCTCTGTCTCTGTCACACACACACAAAAAAGAAACTCAAGAGCTACAGAGAAAGACTGGTGACTGCCCAAGGCTGGAGGTAGGGGTGTGTATGAAATGAGTGAAGGTGATCAAAGGTTCAAATTTCCAGTTATAAAGTAAGTCATGAGGATGCTCTGTGCAGCTGGCTGTTAATAATACTGTATTGTATATTTGAAAGTTGCTAAGAAAGATCTTAAGAGTTCTCATTACAAGAATGAAAATTTGTACCTGTTTAAAGAAAAATAAAACAAGCCTCTTACTTGTCAGGTAGCAATTCTGCAATGAAGTTTTCTACTGACACAGCAACCTGTTTCTCATGGATCACTCCAGTTCGACGCAAGGTATCTATCCGTTCTTGGGCACCCTGAACAAAACAGTATAGGCTAGAAACCACTGCAAATCATCCCATATTAAATATACTAATTTATAAATAAGCAATTCATGTATACATTTACACAAATATATATATATATATATATATATATATATATACTTGTTATAAACATTCAAATGACACAGAAGACAAAATGAAAAAGTCCAATTGTGTTCCTCTCAGTATTAACAGTTTGGATTATACATTCTAACATATTCTAACATGTATTATTTTGGTTGCTATGAGGAAATGGATCTATTTTTATATTCTATGTTCTAAATGGTTATTACTAGTATAAGAAAAGGATGTGTTTTTTTAATGTTAATCTAGCAACGGGTTCTCTTACTGAATAAAAATCTTTAATTAATCCCAGTAGTTTTTCAGTAGATAATCATATCAATGGTACATATGTTTATTTTTTCTTCTGATTCCCTTTAAATATAACCTTAAAGTATGCACCAAAATAAGTTTTTTAAAAAATGGAAATACATACATTACACTACAGCTTATTCAGGAATATTATCATTAATGAAACAAAACTGAGGGGCTGCAAACACTATACAGATAAATCAAAATCATAAATATATCTTTTAGTAGAATATTAAAAACTATTAGGGGATTAGTAGGATCTTTATAGAGACTGATCCCTAACTCTCTGAAGGTGATATCTCAGGGGTGCACTACAACAAACTATCCCTAAATTTTATGATTCCAGGGAACACAGACTAAGTTTGTTCATTTCTTTGTACACTAAAATATTGGACTTTTATATACTTCATAACCATCAAAAAGTATTTAACTGAAATTGATTAGCACCTGTAAGAGATAGGTGCCAATCACCTGGGTAGACAATTTTAAAAACGTTTTTTACAGAATCCAGAAAAGAAAATGAAGAGAGGGTTACATTGACAATAATTAAATGTAGCATCTTTTGAAGTCACATTGACAGAAATTTTAATATTACTCCCTACCAATGTTTTGAGAATGGAATTTTGCCTTTATTTTCCATTTGTATAGGAGGTCAGAATCAGGTAGCATAGAGTCCATGCTGAAGTAATTATGTTGGAACAAAATTAAGATACACAAAGGCCCCTGGTGCTTACCCTGTACTCTAAGAACTTAAACTAAGAGACTCAGTTTACAGGAATTAAAATTTTATGGAATTAAGTAAATGCTTGTAGATATTAACAATACCTGTATTTATTAAATATAAGCTATTTAACAATGGTCATAACTATGATTGGCATTCAATAAAGTATTCAGTGGTATGTTTTTCCGTTGTGCTTTTCCTTGGTGACTGCTGTTGTAAAATGGCTCCCTAGTGCTGTCTGGTGTTCCTAAGCAAAGACTGATGTTCATTATGGAGAAAAGATGTGTGTTAGATAAGCCCTATTTAGGCATTAGTTATAATACTGTTAGCTGTGAGAATTTAATGTTCAGCTATGTATACATTAAGGTGGATTTAAACAGAAGCAGACATAAAACAAAGTTATGTATTGACCGGCTGGCAAACATGCTGTAACTAGAACCTAATTCTGAAGAAATACTAAGTATATTAACAGTGATAGTAATAAAAAGCCTATGGGACTCCACAGTTATTATATCTTCAGTAATTATGTTCAGATGTTAATGTTAAGATTGGGTTAGAATCTCTTTTAGAAGCATCTTCTTTCTGTGCTTTCTGCATGTGTTTCCTCCCTTTCCCCAATAATCAAAACCCACCTTAGGTTTTCTTTAAATTAAAACTGCACCATTTCTTCATAATACTACCAAGTTCTTTAATTAAAACCAAGCTATTTCATTATGTAAAACCCAATTAGCTCCACACAAACCACAGGATTATTACAATTATGAAAAAATTAACTGTCAAGTTCTATACCCTGAAAGTCTTCTCTTACTCACCTTTAATCCAGCTGCATAGCCCACTGGTTGTGGGGCAATATTCGACTGAGCAGCTTCCCCCATAACCACCGCTAAGCCGAAGACCTCCTGGAAGGCATCTCGGACAGCAGCAACTTTTACTTCTTTATTTGAGGTCACTAAAATATCCAGTTCACCTCCAGATTCTACAAAGACCAGAAGAAAATTTCAATTCCAAATTAAAATAATAATCGGTCACTGATACTGCTAAATGATATTTTTTTACAAAATGATGTACTGTATTTCCCCATATAAGATGCTCCCATGTATAAGACACACCTTAATTTTGGGACTTGAAATTTTAAAAATGTATTACATAGTTATTAAAAATTCAAATTTTATTCATCATAAAATTCATACAACTCCTCATCACTGTCAAAACTCCCATCCATTAGCTTGTCCTCGTCTGTGTCTGAAGATGAATCACTGTCTTCAACAATGAGCACAAAAACAAGCACGAAAAAAGGGAAATGCAAGTAAAAAAAAACTACAACCACTGTACAACAGACCCAGTTTTTAGACCCCAAATTTTTCGGAAAAGGTGCGTCTTATACACGGGGAAATACGGTATACTGGAAATCAAATGGCAGACAGCATGTCAACATCAACTGTCTAGAGCAGGGGTCTCAAACTCGCGGCCCGCCGAACAATTTTGTGCGGCCCGCAGACTAATCCACGAAGTTCAAAATATTTTGGAAGAAATTAAGTAAGCCTAGGGGCCTACTTGTATTTTTCATTTCTCTAGCATCCTAGTTATATATTAGCTTAGTTAACAGCAGTTGTGATGCGAACTACAGTTTCTGGTCGTTTTCTGACACTGAAAAGTGTTGCGTAACAGTTGCCTTTTGTAGACCTAGTGCGGCCCGCCGAATGGCTGTGATCTTGCTCTGCGGCCCATATGCTGAGTTGAGTTTGAGACCCCTGGTCTAGAGCATGGATAGTCAACCTTTTTATAACTACCACCCACTTTTGTATCTCTGTTAGTAGTAAAATTTTCTAACCACCCACCGGTTCCACAGTAATGGTGATTTATAAAGTAGGGAAGTAACTTTACTTTATAAAATTTATAAAGCAGAGTTACAGCAAGTTAAAGCATATAATAATAATTACTTACCAAGTACTTTATGTCGCATTTTCGCTAAGTTTGGCAGAATAAATCTTTATAAAACAACTTACTATAGTTAAATCTATCTTTTTATTTATACTTTGGTTGCTCTGCTACCACCCACCATGAAAGCTGGAACGCCCACTAGTGGGCGGTAGGACCAGGTTGACTACCACTGGTCTAGAGGATCCTCGGTAATGAGGATTCATAAGTGGTTAAAGAAGCTTTCACAACAAGCCTAGTAATCAGACATTATTCATAAATAGATTAACTTCCTCTAATGTATTATTACTGAGTTAAGCATAAACACACTTATTTAAAATAGAAAACTGGAGAAATGTTAAAACCAAATATTAACTAAGCATCACTTCAAATATAAACAGTGAACAAAGCAAAAGTCTTATAAAGCAACACTAACTACATTTACATTTAAAATCATTAAGTATGCTCCTAAAAATTCATATCTTTTTACTCCTCTGAGTTTTTCTGAGGAGTTTTCAAAATGCATTTAATGGTGACTAAGAAAAAAATGTATTAAATATACCAAAACTGAGACTTGATAATCAACATAATATAAGAATATAAGAGGATTTGCCTGGCCAGGTGGTGGTGCAGTGGATAGAGCCTTGGACCAGGATGCGGAGGACCCAGGTTCGAAACCCCAAGGTTACTGGCTTGCGCATGGGCTCATCTGGTTTGAGCAAGGGTCACCAGCTTGAGCCCAAGGTCGCTGGCTTGAGCAAGGGGTCACTTGGTCTGCTGTAGTGCCCTAGTCAAGGCACATATGAGAAAGAACTACGGTGACGCAATGAAGAATTGATGCTTCTCATCTCTCTCCCTTCCTGTCTGTCTGTCTCTGTCTGTCCCTCTCACTGTCTCTGTCACACAAAAAAAAGAGTATAAGAGGATTTTCACTGACTATAGGACCTGTGGAATTACAATTAGTGGCTGACACTGGCATGCACTTAAAAAAGATATGGCAGATGCCAATCTATCTGAAGTACGCACTGATATATGGAGCCATGCCAGGGTCCAGCGTCGTAATCATGCTTTCGACGGAATGTTTTGTTTTATCAAGCACAGATTTCACCACAGGATTCCCAGCTACACCCTGCATAAAATAAATCAACATAAAAATACCCATTCTCCACAAAGACCACCATGCTCACCTGATAATGAAAGAAATTATTTAAGTTTCTAATACATCACAGACTGGTACTTTTGTAAATATAAGAAAAACAAGGTTATGGCGATATTAAATTTCTATTAAGTTTTAAAACACTTACTCTCAATTTCTCTTACCTATCATAGACCCACAGTCTGCAGACCACACTTTGAGTTGCACTGGTATGGGACTATGTACCTTGCATGTGTGTGTGTGTGTGTGTGTGTGTGTATCTGTGTGTGTGTGTCTGTGTGTGTGTGTGTCTGTGTATTTACTTCATTTCTAAGTATATATTATTTCAATTCATTTCCATTTACTTATATGAAAGACTAGGTAAAACTTGCCCATGAAGGTCCCAAATAAAGACTGGGATCAGATGTCTTTATAGACCCACAGTTTGTTCCTTAAAAAAATATAGTAAAAATATTTCTCCTATTTATTCCCCAAAACAGTTACCTATTACTCTAATACAGTAATTTTCAAGAGGTGTGCCACAGAAGTTTTATAACATACAATGCCTCACTATTTAGTCAGGGGCACTTACCTCTTTTCCCTTAGAATGTTAGATAAAAAATGACAACAGCCAACACAACAATAGCCATCTAGTGTGAATGAATCAAAATTATATCTATTTTTCTTTTGTCAGATTGGCAAAATATTTTTTTGGTGTGCCACAGAATTTTAGTAATTAGTTTATGTATGCCATGAGATGAACAAGGTTGAAAATCACAGCCTTAATATAAAATATTCTCTATGTTCTACTGGTTTCTTCTTTTTCCTAGTTCCTGTTTCTGGTTTTATTAATTCCCAAATTCTCCCTTTTAATCCTCTGCATTCTTTTCTATTTTCTTTCAACTAGTGTTAGCATTCAATATTATATTAGTTTCAGGTGTATAACACAGTGACTAAATATTTATATTGATATAACTTACAAAGTGATCCCAGAATAGGCCTTGTACCCAGCTAATTTTTAAAACCACACTACTAGACAGAAGGAACCAGGTCTGAGTACTTCCTTCTTATGCTATTCTTGTCCTGTGGTAAAAAATACTAGAGAGCAATGTCTCCAAGATGGCACCTGGCTAACAAACATGATTCTGCCTCTTCCAATCTATCACTAAACCAAGGTTACTCAGAAAAGCAGATAAGTTTGTTAACACTGACAGTTAAGACTGTCAACCTTTTGCTGACTATCAGAAGAGTTAATCACAAGACCTGTGGAGCTAAACTGGGCATTTCAACTGATAACTGACATGCTCTCAACAAGAAAAGGAAGTAATAGTCCTTATATAAAGAAAATCTTTAAAAACCAGAGAGAGATATTAAAAAACCAGCTTAGAAAAATGTCATCTTCATAAGACATGAAAAATGTAGTAAATCAATTAACCATCTAGTAATATAAAAACGTTTAATATACAAATGCAGGCAAACCATCAGCAGAATATTGGGGGGCGATGGGAAGAGCTTGACAGAGCAATTCCAAAATTCATCAAAAAATGGCAAAAGATAGTAAAGAAAAATTGGCAAACATATACAACCAAATTTTAATGTGTCTTTATAAATACAGACTTGAAACTGACCTAGCTTACTCATCAATGAGCATCCCCACATCAGCACACAGTAGGCTTTCAATAAATATTAAAATAGTTTACAAGAATTAAAATGATGTAGTACTATTGCAAGGACAGACAAAGCAGTGGAATAGAATACACAGCCTAGACTAACATTAACCCACAATTCAGTAACTAAGATAAAGATGTCATATCAAATCATTGGAATATTATATTGAAATATTTGATTAAGTGGTTGAAAAAAAAACTAAAATTGACTTCAACCCCATATAATGAAGTATCAGCTACATTAAATTGGTTAAGTGTAAAAAAACATAAAAGAATTAGAAGATATCAAAAAAAATGTTTACCATATATTGTGGTAGAAAAAAGTCATTTTTATCATAAAAAAACTGAAAAGAAAAATGACTGATAGAACAAGTCTTGAAAATTTAGAAGCTTTTGTGTTAAAAAAACACAGTAAAATTAAAATGTTAGGTTAAAATGAAGAAAACTACAACATAATAGCATATAACAAAATATTCTTACTATAATATGAGCTCTTATAAATTAAGAAAATCATTCCAAATCAAAGCAAAAAACATGAATAGCAAATTCACAAAAGAAAACCTTTAAATGGCAAAAGAAATGTGAAAAAAAATGTTCAAATTCAGTAATAAAGAAATGCAAATTAAAACAAGGTATTTTTTTCCTATAAAATTAAAAAAGATCGTATTTCAAGTTAATTAATCAGTGCTAACAAAGTGAAAAGTGCTGTAATAGTCTTTTTTGGTATAACCTTCCTGGACAGCAATATGTATCAGTAATTTTTAAAATGTTCACTCTACTATTTATCAGAAATTACTTCTCATAAAGCAGACATGAACATAAAGATCTGTATATAAGCATGCTCACCATAGTTTTATTGACAAGAACTACAATTAGAAAACGCCAAAGCACATTAGCAAAATAAAATACGGGAAATAAATGCAATGGCACGTAGAGAAAAGCAGCGAGAAAGAAGACCTCCGAAGCTCATTTCCGGCTAGAAGATGTGACTGATATGTGCGAGGCAAGGATAAACAAAAGACACAAAATAGTGTGTGTCCACATGTCACTACCACACCTGATTTTTTATAAAAAGAGATACATTACATAGATATGCACATACAAAAGATTGAGAGAAACCACTGAAAACTGGTAAAAGAAAAAGGATTCTTTTCCTTACACCATTTTGTATTTTCAAAATTCTAATAAACATCTATAAGTTTCACAATTTAAAAATTAATCATGGTTTTAAAAATACATACAGCTTACCTTAATAAACCCCCAGAGCCCACCAGCAGACACTTCATCCTGAACTCTAACAATTCTAGGATCTTCTTGTTCCTCTGGAAAAGTAATAGCTGAAGTGGTTCCAGTTCCCTGGGCCAGAGACGTCAAACCGGCTTGCTGAGTAATGGGGGCTGGCAAAATACCTAGTTAATGGCAAAAAAATGTTAATATATTTAACTTACTACACAAACTATTTCCTATAAAGAGATGATATAATATATTTTAAAACAGCTTAGATAATGTAATTATATACCCAGGCATTTCAAGATTGAGTTATGAACTCAAACAACATAAACCTATTCCAAAAAAGGAACTTCTTTTTCATAGGCTTACACTTACTGTTCTGAAAAAAAGGACAAAATGTAATAATCAAAAAATAGTATTTAGCACTAGGATATGGAAAACTAGTTCTAATCTCTTTTTTAAGTGAAAGGAGGGGAGATAGTAAGGCAAGACTCTCACATGCACCCCAGCGGGGATCTACCCAGCAACCCATCTTGGGCCAATGCTCAAATCAACCATGCTATTTTTAGCACCTGAGGCTGACCCTGACACTCAGACCACTAAGCTCTCCACAGCACCTGGGGCAATGCTCAAACCAATCAATCCACTGGCTGCAGGCAAAGATGGAAAGAGAGAGGGGGAAAGAAGCAGAATGTCTCTTCTCTTGTGTGCCCTGACCAGGAATCAAAACCAGGACGTCCATTCACCAGGCCAACACTCTGTCCATTGAGCCAGCTGGCCAGGGACAGTTCTAATCTCTTTAATGCGTAAAAATAATTGATGTGAGCACCAAGCCTATCATATAAAAGACACAGCAATCAGTACATATATTCTATATACCCTATTTTTAACTGAAAAAGAAAATTCACATATACATAAACATGAGTATAATACTTGTCCTCTGCATAAAATTTTATTTGTAAAGGTAGATACACAAAGTTGGATAATAAAAATTACAACAAAGTTGCTTCCTTTCCTAAAATGAGAAACAACAGGCAGAAAATGACATGGATGAAGTCTTGATACTGGTTTCCAACAACCAATCCAATGAGACCAATAGTAGGTATAGCTGACCTAGAAAAGGAAATGGCCCAATATCACCAACTTACAGCACACATTAACTTTTATTTGGTTTTGAATTTTTATTTGGCTAAATATAACTACTCTCTGGATCATTCAGCCTAGATAATTTTGTTTTTGTTTTTCTTTTTTGGTGACAGAGAAAGAGAAAGGGACAGACAGGGACAGACAGGCAGGAAGGGAGAGAGATGAGAAGCATCAATTCTTCATTGTGGCTCCTTAGTTGTTCATTGATTGCTTTCTCATATGTGCCTTGATGGGGACGGGGGGCTACAGCAGAGCGAGTGACCCCTTGCTCAAGCCAGCCACCCTGCACTCAGGCTGGTGAGCCTGCGGCTCAAGCCGGATGAACTGGCACTCAAGCCAGCGACCTTGGGGTTTCAAACCTGGGTCCTCTGTGTCCCAGTCTGATGCTCTATCCACTGCGCCACAGCCTGGTCAGGCCATTCAGCCCTGATAATTTTTTCAGTAAAGTTTTAAAAACTTTCAAATTTTACCTTGATGTTTCTCTATAAGTGCAAAAAATGTTAAAACAAAATTTTGGAATTTTGTCTGATATTCCATATACTAATCACGGACTACTAAGTTTTACAACTATAAAAATCATATACTAAGTTATATCAGCTTTGTTTTAAAATTTTAAATGGCAAAAACATGAGAATAGGAAACTCAGGATGTCAAAGAAATGAGTTTAAAACGTTAGTGCAGAGAAACTGAAAGCTTCGTACACTGCTGGTGAGAGAACTTCTTTGGAAAGTAGCCCTGCAGTTATGGTCAGCAATTCCACGCGATGTACATACGCAAGATAAGTGAAAATATGTCCACACAGAAACTTTTACACAGATGTTCATAGAAGCAGTATTCATAATAGCCAAAAAAGTGGAAACCCGCTGATGAGCTGAATCAACAAACTGTGGTATATCCATTCAATGGATTATTATCCAGCCGTAAAAAGAAATTAAGAGCTGATGCATACTTTATGGTAAATGAAAGAGGTCCATTATGCAAGGCCATTCATTATAAAATATTCCATTAACATGAAATGTCCGAAATAGGCAAATTTAGAGAGACAGAAAGTAGATTAGTGGTGGCTTAGGGCCGTGAGAATACAGGAAAAAGTAAGGAGTGACTACTAGTAGTTATGTGTGGTTTCATTTGGGGTGAGGAGGTGATTTAAAGGTTCTAAAATTAATTGCGGTGACGGGTGCATAACTCTGTAAATACATTAACAAATAATAAACCATATGTACACTTTAAATGTGAGAGTAATGTGGTATATAAATTATATAATGATAAAGCTGTTATTTAAAAAAAAGAGTTAAGTATAGCCATTTATTTCAGGTATCAAGAAAGAATTACCTGTTACTGGAGGTGCAGAAAATGATGGCATCAAGGGTGTCTGGGGAGCTCTTCCTGCATGGCCCCTTGTAATGTCATAGGCGGAACCAACCGAAAATCCTGAGGTAGGAGGACCCACAGGGGGCACAGATGGAAGAGTACTTGGGGCAGAAGGTGAGGCTGGGAAGTGGGGTACAGGGGGGCTGGTGAAGGCAGGAGCTGCTGGTGGAGGAGCAGAGGGAGGTGCAGCAGTAACAAGTGGGGGAGCATTAGGAACTGGTGAAGGGGGCACAAAAGGCGATGCTGCTGACAGGCTCACAGGAGGCAGGGATGGCTGAGGGGTAGAGTATGCGTGTGCTGGCAAGGACTGAGCAGACGATACACTTGGAGAAGAAAAAGAACTGGTTACAGCTAGAAAAAAGGGAAGAGAAAAAAAACCCACAAAATTGAAAACACTTTTCACTTAGTTTCCAAAGTATCTCATTACTTTCTTCTTGCAAAATTTTTAAATATAAGAGACCATATCTCAAGAATTAGTTTTAAAGTAATTTAAAATAAACAATAAATATGACTTTCAATCCCCATAAGTAAAGGAAGCAGTTATATAAATTTAAATTATGGTATTGTTCACAAGTAGACTTTGTGTTTCTATGTTTGCTTGGATGTGTTTTCATCAAATGAAGCTGATGTGAGCATGGAAACCTACACACTGAAGGCTCACAAACGTTTCAGGGTGTTTATCATCACAAAGTCATAGAACACGAGGCAAGGTCTTCTGGAATGGTTTTGTCTTAAGAAAGATGATTTATGGTCAATTTAAATATAAAAAGTTTACCTTTATAAAGCAAAAGATAATGTTTACTGTCTTTGTGCTTAAAGAAGATACTAATTTTGCTTCACCTTGGCAAATATCAGAGAAGTTTTAATATATGCATTATTTTTTACATTGACTCAGAAAAGGTAAGAGTGTCTTCACTGTCCTCATGCTAGACGACCAGTACCTAGTGGAATGGGGGTGGAAGACCTCGCGGTGGCAGCAGCCAGTCCCGCAGGATTTGGTGGAGGAGTCCCGGGTGGTGTTGTCTCTATTCCACTCTCTTCCATCATTTTTCTTCCAGTTATGATATACTGCAAAAATATAAAAATGTAGTAAGTATTACACAGTAGTCAAAAGTATATTTTTATAGCTTGTACAGTTAGAGAATAATTTTAAATAATGATCATTAAAAGACAATGTCTCAGCCCTAGCCAGTTGGCTCAGTGGTAGAGCATCAGCCCGGTGTGTGGAAGTCCTGGGTTCGATTCCTGGCCAGGGCAATAGGAGAAGTGCCCATCTGCTTCTCCACCCCTCCCTCTCCCCTTTCTCTCTATCTTTCTCTTCCCCTCCCACAGCCAAGGCTCCACTGGAGCAAAGTTGGCACTGGCTTTCAGAACAGCTCCATGGCCTCTGCCTCAGGCGCTAGACCAGAGGTCAGGAACCTATGGCTAACGAGCCAAATGTGGCTCTTTTGATGGCTGCATCTGGCTCATAGACAAATCTTTAATAAGAAAAATAATGTTAAAAATATAAAACATTCTCATGTATTACAATCCATTCATTTCCTACTGCTCATGTTCAAGGTTGTGGGTGGCTGGAGCCAATCACAGCTTTCCTCCAGGACAACACCAAATTTTTATTGGATAATGCTTAACGTACACGGGTCATTGTATGGCTCTCACAGAATTACATTTTAAAATATGTGGCGTTCATGGCTCTCTCAACCAAAAACTTTCCCAACCCCTGCGCTAGACGGAGCAACAGCCCAGATGGATAGAGCATTGTCCCTCTAGTGGCCGTGCCAGGTGGATCCCGATCCGGCACATGCGGGAGTCTGTCTGTCTGCCTCCCTGCTTCTCACTTCAGAAAAATACAAAAAAGAAAAAAGAAAAATGTCTCTATGTTTTTAATACCACTTTTATTTCCAGATAAAAGGTCTGCCAAAACTTCTAAAAAAAAGCAGTCTGTGAGAATGTTAAATACTCAAACAACCTGTAACATTTTCATACACATACTTATTACTGGGAAATAATTTTATCTGAACTATATAATTAATCATGATTTTATGTTAACTATGTAATTAACTATTCAATATATTTCATAGAAAATTATTAGTTTACTTTCTGCCATATAAATGTTAGATTTATATCTAGTTTCAGTCATCATTACATTTAAAATAAAAATAATTTTGAAACACTTCCTCTTTCCCCATCAAGCTCCTTTTAACATTAAATAATAATAAAATGTGTTCAATTCTCTGTTTTCCTCACATTCTAAAACACACCCACTAATGGCTAAATGATATACTACTCACAAAAATTAGGGGATAATTCAAAAAATATGAAACGATAAAAAAGCATTTGATATTTTTTTATTAAACAAGAACATCAGAAAAGCAAACAAGTTAAAGAAAATTGTTCAATTATGCAAATGAAATGCAAAACCAACTTTTATTTCATTGGTGAAAATGCACTATACAAAAAGCTGAAAGTACTGGAGTATCTGCATGTTCCCTGATCCCCTAATTATTGTGAGCAGTGCATGTCTTGGGTTTTAGAAAAGTTAACTATAGAAAAAATGCCACTAGACATGAGGGGTTAACACAGGTGTGGCCAACAGTTTTTGCCTCCGGGCCAGATTAGAAAGAAAATTTTTCATGGGCTGGACGAAATATTAAAATAAAAAATGTTAAATACAAAAATGATTCATTTAAGTAAACAAAATTTTATTATGTAATTTGTTTATGAATAAATGTAAGTAATTTAGTAAAACAAATTATCAAAAAAACTAATGTGACGTGTTGAGGTGCTTTGCACGGCCTATTATTTTTTTAATACAGAGGTACCTTGAGATACAAACAGACCAACATACAAATTTTTTAAGATACGAGCTGCGATTCAGTCTGTATTTTTGTTTGAGAACCAAGCGAAATTCCGATGTAAGTCGTGATTCGGGAAGCTTCTGCTAGTTGGCGTGTTGGCGCACGGGTCCAGTATCGGCAGTTTGATACTAGACCCGTTAGATATCGTAGTTTATGTATATGAGGTGACTGACTTACCAGCTCGGTTACAGAATGAATTAAATTCCTATCTCAAGGTACCACTGTATCTGGCTCTATACTTGTAGTAGCTATTCTTAACACAGCCTCCAAATGTAAATCACTCAATCTTGATCTTGTACTTTTATTTAGATTCATTAAAGAAAAAGTTTGTTCATAAATATAAGTTGAGCTGAAGATTACTAAATATTCCTTGGCAAGTTTTTAAAAATTTCCGTATTTCCCATTATTCAATTGCTTATAAAAATTGCACAGACGAGTACAAAAGTTGTAAATCTTTATAATGGAATTTTTTTAAAAAATGAAGTATAGCGAATCCATTCGACCAATTATTGGAAGTTAACCCTAGATTAGTCAGTCACATGTGGAATTCTTTTCTGCATACCACTATCTTCTTAAATATCTCGATTTCCAATAATCAAAGATGCTTCCGCTTCTGAGTAGCTGAGACTAACTTTCACTGTTGTATAATGGTTAGATATAGTAGTTTATGTATAACGATTTAAAAGTACCACTTATTTCATTTCCACAGTGTGTTGTGTGGAGAATATTAAAAATTTAATTGCGGGCCGCATAAACTCATTTCGAGGGTCGGATCCAGCCCACGGGCCATATGTTGGCCATGCCTGGGTTAACAGATGATAATGATTAGAAAATACTGAAAATTCCTTTAAAATTGAAAAATTTTCAAGCCTGTCTCTAGCATAAACTCAAAACCTCTGAATACACAAAATTTGTTTTTGATGCGTTTACTTATTTAGCAGTGAGGTCGACTGCTTGCCAAGCAGTTTGCTGCCTCTGGAAAACAATGGACACAGAAACGGGACACTTAACAGTCTAGTCCAGGAGACACTCAAAGAATAATACCAGTGTACAATGAATTGTAGCCTGAATTCTGTGCTCTGAGTGTAAGAATGGTCTGTTTGATAGGAATATGATTTTGACATGAAGGTCAGCAAAGGGTCCCCAATGATCTGAAGAATGTGCATAATTTAATTAGGCAAGGGAAAGGAGGTAAGGTCAAATTCCAAAAAAAAGTGAATGTATAGGAGGTATAAAGGCCCTAATGAGGTAAACAGAATAAGACATATTCAAAAAAACCCATGTGGCACAGAACAGAAAAGAATGAGGGCTGGAGGCATAAGGCCGTGTTGAACCTTATAAGCCAGGTTATAGAACTGGGTTTTTAAAAGACAGAAGGTCACTAGAGAGCATTTAAGCTGGAAGTGATATTTTTTGAATAACTTTTTGAAGAAATTTTATATTGACAGGAAGATGCAAAAATAAAAGAGATCACGGGTACCCTTAACCGAGCTTCTCCCAATAGTAGCATCTTATGTAACTATAGTACAATGACTAAATCTAAGAAATTAACAGTGGTACAATACTAGCAACTAAACTATAGACCTTATTTGGATTTCATCTGTTCTTATTTTATTCTATTTATTTATTTTTTAAATGAGAGGAGAGGAGATAGTGACACAGACTCCCACATGCACCGCGACCAGGATCCACCCAGCAACCCGTCTGGGGCTGAAGCTCAAATCAACCAAGCTACTTTTAGTGCCTGAGCCTGACATGCTCAACCAACCAAGCTATCCTCAGCCCCCATAAGAAAAAATTGTCTGGCTCCTATATCAATAATGCCAAGGTTGAAAAACTTTGGCTTAGACTAAGGTGGTAATAGTGGAGATGGATAAGAGTAGATTCAAGAAATGTTTAGGTGGCAAGACTTAGTGATATACTGGATATGGGGCAATGGCAGGAAGATGTTTGACTTGCACAACTGGATAGAGATGGTGGTATCATTCACTTAGGGAACACTGGAAAAGGTTAAGGCAGGGGTCAGGAACCTATGGCTCATGAGCCAGATGTGGCTCTTTTGATGGCTGCATCTGGCTCACAGATAAATCTTTAATAAAAAAATAATGTTAAAAATATAAAACATTCTCATGTATGACAATCCATTCATTTCCTACTGTTCATGTTCATGGTTGCGGGTGGATGGAGCCAATCACAGCTGTCCTCCGGAACACCAAATTTTTATTGGATAATGCATAACATACACGGGTCACTGTATGGCTCTCATGGAATTACATTTTAAAATATGTGGTGTTGGCCCTGGCCGGTTGGCTCAGTGGTGGAGCGTCGGCCTGGCGTGCAGAAGTCCCAGGTTCGATTCCCGGCCAGGGCACACAGGAGAAGCGCCCATCTGCTTCTCCACCCCTCCCCCTCTCCTTCCTCTCTGTCTCTCTCTTCCCCTCCCGCAGTGAGGCTCCATTGGAGCAAAGATGGCCCCGGCACTGAGGATGGTTCCTTGGCCTCTGCCCCAGGCGCTGGAGTGGCTCTGGTTGCAACAGAGCGACGCCCCGGAGGAGCAGAGCATCGCCCCCTGGTGGGCAGAGGGCAGAGCGTCGCCCCCTGGTGGGCGTGCCGGGTGGATCTCGGTCGGGCGCATGCAGAGTCTGTCTGACTCTCTCTCCCCGTTTCCAGCTTCAAAAAATACAAAATAAATAAATAAATAAGTGGCGTTCATGGCTCTCTCAGCCAAAAAGGTTCCCAACCCCTAGGTTAAGGTATTCATTTAATGTCTCTGGGGCATGGGTAATGGAGTTCTATACTGGGCATGTTGAATTTAAGCCCCTTGAAACATCCAAGGAAAGACAATAACTTGGTCTGCAGCTTACAAAACACATAAGTATGGGTTCCTTCAGTTGACTCATAGTCTCTAAAGTCATGTTCTAAATGAGATGAAGAAGCGAATACAGAGTGAAAAGAGACGAACCATCCAATCCTGAAGAACAGACAGGCAGAAGACATGGGTACAGAGAAGAACATGAGATGACCAGAAAGATACGAAGAAAACCAGGAAGACTGTGGTGTCCAAAAGCCAGTGTTCCAAGGCAGAAACAAGCAACTGCATCAAAATCTGCAGAGATGCCATAAAGGATTGATTTCTGAAAAATTCAACGGATTTCTTAATGTAGTAAGAGATGTTTCCATGGAAGTGGAGACAGAAGTCAGTCTGAACTGGACTAAGGAGTGGGAGGTGAGGCATCTTCCCTTTGTTTTATTACTTATTCATTTCCTACTACAGATGTTACCAAGTCCTTAAGGTGGCTAGTGGAAGAAATATTTAAAGATCATCCTCATCCCCAACATTAACAAATGTGTTGGCAAAATAACTTGCACACTGAATACAACCCTTAACATGGAAGAATTGGTCAATTTGTTTCAACCCTTGAAAGCTGTACTATTTGAGAACTGGCTTAATGACAACATAGGATAAATTTTATATATATATATATAAATGTAATACCTCTACGAAAGAAAAGGTATTGTTATAAAATAACAGTGAAGTGTCAGAGTGGGTAAAAGTTTTAGCGCTCAGGTGTGGGCACAAAAAGTAATATTCATGTATCAACATTAAAGTGGATGGCTATTTACAAGGATACAAGAAATGGAATAATGGAGCTTTGATAACCGTAAAAGAAATGACTGTTTATGTACTACTGGTGCAAAAGATGGTCTCTATTACCAGCGAGGGAGCAGAGTCTGAGTTTCTGTCTGCATGCTCAGCTATGGCTCCCAAAAACTTCCCATACATCTTCACTTAATAAAACAGGGTCGGACAGACGAATGCAATGCCAAATGTACACGGTGTCCCCAAAGACTACTTTGAATGACAAAAAGTCTCTTAGATATAAATTCTGCCTATTTGAGATAGATATATATATATGGGCTACCCTGTAAATTGGCCTAAAATAGGTCCCAGGAACTAACAAAGCACAGTACAAAAGTTCCCCAGTGTGGTGTTAGGCACTGAACCTACGGGAAGATAAGCTACTTCCCACTGCCGATCCGTTTGTTGACCCAGCCAAGGCGGGAGCGGCCGAAATCCTGTTAACGGAGACAGAGGCCTCCCCATAGGCACTGCCACGTCTCCAGGCCAGGCTGGGCTGGGCTGGGCTAAGGTCAGGGTGCGGCAGCCGCTGGTCTCGACCCCGAAAGCCAGCACGCTGGAAGGTGGAGCCAAAGGGCCAGGGGCGCCAGGCTCGGACAAGAGCGAAGTGCCGGGACAATACCCCCGAGATGCGCCCACAGTACACCCCGCGGCTTGGCTCGCGAAGCGCACTGGCACCGGAGCTACACCCTGCACGCTCCCGCGGCCGGCTCCGGGAATGAACCACTGCGGGGTCCCTCAAGACCCTCGCCTACCGCTGCGCCTGCCGGCTGGCCGGCCCGCCCACCTTGCAGGGACTGCGCCCCTCGGCGCCCGGCTTCGGAGCCGGCACCCCATCCCACCGTCACCCCGGCATGCACCCGCGTTGCTCCCAGGCTGACGCTCACCAGAGGGACCGGAGACAGTGCCTGCCCGGCAGCTGAAAAGTAGGGGACAGGGAAGTCGGGGTGCTAAGGTTACAGCTCGGAGAAGACGAGAAAGATACACACAACGCTTCCCTCCGCGCGTCCCCGCCTCCAAGATGGCCACCGGCAGCGCATGCCCCTGCGTCTGCCACGTAGCCGCGTGCTGCCCCACTAGCCCCGCCCCACTCGCCGGGAGCCCCGCCCTTCCCCGCTTGCCCCGCCCCCAGACCTCTGGTCAAACCTGTCTGAGTATACAGTACTTTGGTCCTGATGTCCTGCCCGCCCAGACCTGGCGCTATATTTCTCCAGAAGCATTCTCCAGAACTGCCCTCCTTGCCCTTCCACAACCCAAACATGCTAGAATGACACCCTTATTACTACTAGTAGCTCACTTATCCTGTGCTGTGGCTATCCATGGGGATAAAGATGAACCAGCCAAGGTCATCTAGTCCAGTCCCCACCTCCAGGAAGGACCTCATTCCAGAAAACATGAGACTTACTTATCTGATGTTTTTTTCAAAGATTTCCAGATAACAGCAATTGCATCAGGGGAGATAGCAGGGTGGGGCAAGGTAGCAGCTACTGTACTGATTTTCCCCCAAGTACATGTATTACATTTTTTTCAATGAAAAAACAAAACCAAAGATTATCAACTTTCCTAACCTCATATGTTCCATTTAAAACAGTGGCTGAAACAGTCATGCCCAATAACACATATAGTACATTAAATAAATCGACGAATAGAGTGCAATGGAGAAAAATAAGGAATCTGAAGTCAGAAGTTCTGGTTTGGGTCTGGGACTACCCTAATACCAATTGTGCAGTTGTGTGACCTTGCACAACACTTAGTCTCTGTATTTCCAATTGTAAAATGGTAATAATATTATCTGCCTTCTCTTAGGCAGGTAAGAAACAAAGTAAGGTATACGAAAGCACTTTTTAAAACTGCCAAGTGTGTTTAATACATGAAAAATTGTTTTTCTTGTTCCCAAATTCCTTTAGGAACACATTCATAGATTTTCACATTAATTTATCTCTTGGACTTGGAAAGATTTAAGCATTTTAAAATACCTCACGGAAAAGTTGATACAGCTTAACCATACCCTGACTTTGGCTCTTACTTTGCAACTACAATGGGCTGGTCCCTTTTGTGGTGACTACTATCCTATCCGCTGAGAATGTGTGTAGGTGGCTGTATAGGTTACTCTCCAGAAAGCGCTGTTTTGGGTGGTGCTGAAAATAGTTATCATCTCCATCCTCTTTGGTTAACACCCTTAATAGCTAAAGATCAGTTGGTTTCTTCATTCATTCAACAAGTATTTATCAGTGGTTGCAGTGTGCTGAGCATTAGTACCAGAAATGTAGCAATGAACAAGACAGACAAGGTCCTAACCCTTAGGGAGGTTTCATTCTCGTGAGAGAAAAGCTACGAACAGGAACATAAAGCAAGTACTGTTTGTGATGAGCACTTTGAAGAAAATTGTTTGGGTAACTGTAATTGGGGTAGGCCACTTGTATAAAATGAATGAGAGGGGCTTCTCTGAGGAGGTGGGATTTGAGCAGAGACCTGCAAGGAAGCAGACCTTCTGTGATCTGCACAGAAAGAAGAACACTCAAAATTCAGAGGGAGGGTGCTTGACACTCCTGCAGAACAGTATGGAAACCAGGACTCAGAAAGTATAAGAAATGAGGTCAAAGAGATAGCAGAGCCAGATCCTTTCCAGTCCCATGGGCCATGAAAAGGTCTCTTGGGTTATATTCTAAGAGAAATGAAAAGTACGTAGAAGGTTTTAAACAGAACACTGACAAGATTTGACTTCAGTTTTAAATTACACTCTAACTGCAGTGTGATTTTAAGGGGTTCAAGGACTAAAGCAGGATGGCCAGGGGTAGCTGATGGGGCAGGGGGAGGTGGTGCATGGTCTTGGACATACTTTGAAGGTTGAGTTGTCATGATTTACTGATGGATTGGATGTAGTCTATAATAATTTCCTAATGCTACCCAAACAAATACCATAACTGAATGGCTAAAAACAACAGAAATTTATTCTCTCTCAGTTCTAGAGTACAGAAGTCCACAATCAAGGGCCAGGAGGGCCTCTCTGAAGGCTCTAGAGGGAATCCTTACCTGCCAGTTTCAGCTTCTGATACATCCAAATGTTCCTTGGCATGTGCCATCATAGCTAATTGCTGCCTGTCTTCACATGACCCTCTTCCCTGTGTTTCTGGGTCCCTTTCATATCTTCTTCTACCTTTCTCTTATAAGAATACCCGTCATTGCATTTCGGGCCAAGCCAAAATCCAGAATAATCTCATCTCAAGATCTTTGAGGAGCTAGACCCTATTTCCTAATAAGGTCACCTTCACAAGTTCCAAATGGAAATACCTTTTTTTCTGGGGGGTGGGGAGAAGGGGGACTATTCTACACACCAAATGGGCCATAAGAGACAGGAATCAACTAAATAAAATGATGATTTTTGAAAGCTGTTAACCTTGAATTTTATTCATAATATTATGTTTTACTCATCATTTCTTATTTAAATTTCAAAAGAATTTTATGTGGCAGGTATTATTATTCCAATATTAGAAATTATTATTCCAAAGGAAACTAAGGCTCTTAGTAAATTTGGAATTGGGACTCAAAATTCTTTGGCCGTACCCCAACTTCTTGCCTGCTTTTGGGGTGGCAGGGTAAGAAAAGGTTTTAGATGCGGGGCAGTGAAGGACATCAATGGAACAAGAAGTTCCTGATACAGAATAGAATTCATGAATTGTAAAGACCGATATAGTACAATAGTAGAATTTTGCTGTTACTGCACACAGGCAAACAAAACTATTTTCTCTTGAGTTGAGGGTTTTGGGGTTTTTTTTGCTCAGTTCAGAGTTAATAGATCTATTCTTAAATATCCCTAACATAGTCCATAAAGTATGTAATATTTATGTTCATAGTGAAGAGTGTATCTTCAGGTGGAGAGAAGCAAGGCTAAGACTTTGAACCTCTGCAGCAAACCAGGAGACGAGACAAAGCTGACTCTGGTTTGAGAGGTGATGGAAATGCTAAAAGAACAGTGGTGAGTTGCACAACCACAAAGGACACTTTAGCAGATGTGTCAAGGATACAGGCCAAGACAGAAATCAGGGCCCATCCCTACACCCCAACCCATGCAAAGAGGATATTTAATTTCATTCAGCAACTAGGAAGGGGAGGAGGATTGTCCCAAACATTGCATGGGACATACTTATACTAAACAATTACTCATTGTTTATCTGGAATTCAGATTCAGGGGCCAGCAAGCCATGACTTAGAGTCTGAGAAGTAATGTAGTAATGATTAGGACATAGATATTGGTAACAGATAACCTGGATTTCAATTGTGGCTCTAGCACCTGCCAAGTCAACAGTTAACCTTGGGCATGTCATTTAAACTCAATGTGTCTTGATTTCTTCACTTATAAAATGAAAACTTATGTTAATATGTACCTCATAGTTTTTTTACTTGAGGATTATATAACCTAATATGTGTGAAGTGCTTGCAACAATGCCTAACATAGTATTCTTCATGTAAAAGTTAATTCTTATTCTTTGACTTTTAAATGATCTAAGCATTCATCTGGCCATGACTGGTGTAAAACTGAAAAGACCTTTGTTTAGGTAAGTCTGAGTTGTAATTTCTGAATCAAGATTTATTTGCCTATTTGCTTTCAACTAAAGAAAATTTAATTTAGCCTGACCAGGTGGTGGTGCAATGAACAGAGTGTCGGACTGGGACATGGAGGACCCAGATTCGAGATCCCAAGGTCACTAGCTTGAGTGTAGGCTCATCTGGCTTGAGTGCAGGCTCACTAGCTTGAGCAAAGGGTCACTGACTTAAGCATGGAATCATAGATATGACCCCATGGTCACTGGTTTAAGCAAGGGGCCACTCACTCTGCTGCAGCACCCTCCCCCCTCAGTCAAGGCACATATGAGAAAGCAATCAATGAACAACTAAGGAGACTAAGGAGGCACAATGAAAAATTGATGCTTCATATCTCTCTCCCTTCCTGTCTGTTTGTCCCTATCTGTCCCTCTTCTGTCATGTCACACACACACACAAAAAAAACCTTGGTTTAATGTAAATAGGTGACTCTACCTTCTAATTTGCTCAGGACACCCCCAATTTAGGGCTATTGCCCCAATGTAATTATTAAAAGCACCCACCTTTTATTCTGAAAAGTGTTCCAGTTTAAACAACAAAGCTTATAGTCATTCTAGTTACAGACACATTAAGATATTACTCATTTTGCACATGTGAATTATAATGTGACAAGGTCAATAACTGCCCCTAGCCAGCACACACATAATCGCTATTAGCAGGGTCCTTCACAACTTGCTTTAAAGACTATCTTTTCTAAGATACTTATAAACACATCCTATGACATATTGCCTACAATCAGGGGTCTCCAAACTTTTTACAGAGGGGCCAGTTCACTGTCCCTCAGACCATTGGAGGGCTGCCAAATACAGTGGTCCTCTCACTGACCACCAATGAAAGAGGTGCCCCTTCCAGAAGTGTAGTGGGGGCTGGATAAATGGCCTCAGGGGGCTGCATTGTGGCCCCTGGGCCATAGTTTGGGGATGCCTGGACATGGTAAAATATTAAAACCTCAATTTACCCTTACTTTCTAGATGCCTCTCCTCTTCCTGTATCCTCCTCCACATCCCGCTGCAAGGATGAAACCATGTATATGCCTTTGCCTTTCTGCTAATAGGTAGGTCTTCCTCATTTTTCAAGGACCAGATCAAAGTTTTCTTCCATCACAAAGCCCTCCACATTGCATTTTTGTTGGTTGTACATATCTATTTTCCCTATTTGTCGGTGAGCTCCTTGATAGTGATGCTTTTTTTTTATTCTAATACATTCACATTTTTACGTATGGGAACTCTATATTTTTATAAACGATTTGAATTTCCTGAGAAGATTCGTGTGTAGTACACACATTGCAAAAGGCCCCCATAGTCATCCTTTTCTCTGCTACATACGATTTTACTAAAAATAATCTTGAAGAAGACAGAACAAATATGCTTCTTTTGGAAAATTTGAAATTTTACTAGGAAAAAGGACCAATGCAAATAAAATTAGTTCTGTGGCCAAGGAAATACTGTTAATATGCAATAACAATAAAGAATTCTAAATGTTTTTAGACTTTTGTGTTTTTATAAAGTTAAAAGTTTGCCTAACTTTAGCCAATAGCTCCCAATGCATCATAACTCTTGAATATTTATACCTGTAGTAGCATTTCTCAAGCTTTTGAATTCATAGATTATTACACTTTTCCTCTTTAGATTTT
The DNA here is from genome assembly GCF_036850995.1 of Saccopteryx leptura. Taxonomy (NCBI): domain Eukaryota; kingdom Metazoa; phylum Chordata; class Mammalia; order Chiroptera; family Emballonuridae; genus Saccopteryx; species Saccopteryx leptura. Next base: position 185,252,190 of record NC_089506.1, on the reverse strand, counting down.
ACATCATAGTTTAGCAAGAAAAAGAAACATAACACAATTGTTCTTACAAGCACCTTCATTTTCAAGCAATGTTTAAAGCTGTTGTACTCATTCTCTTGGCAAGTCAGCATTTCCCTAAGGCTCAGGAGTAACCTTTTTGGGAAGACAGCCTCGGAGATGAATGGGTCCAATTCACACGATCACATAGCAACTTAACTGCATGTAAATAGCCATCTGGTATCTGCTCACTTGTCATATAATAAAGCTCCTTCTGAGCAGGTCAGCAGGGTAAGGTGGGCAACACATCAGATTAGATATCAAGTACTACTTACTGCCTGTAATTAACAGTGCAATTGTGGGCTTACCTCCTTCCTCTCAGCTTCAGTTTCCATCCCCGACTCCTAAAGAAAAGCAAAGTGGTGTCTGTAGTGGATGTTCATTACATTAGCCTCCTAACAAGACAAGAAAAGAAGCTGATAAGTAGTAATCAACACAGATGAAAAGTACTAGATAAAATGTTAGAAAACGGAATTGAGTAGTTGATGATGGTGACGATGATAATATACGCTGGGATTAAATAGGTTTTCTTCTTACAAGTATAAGGGTGGTTCAACTTCAGAAAAATTTGCTCATGACTTAATACATTTCAAAAGAGAAGATCTCTGATAATACCAATCAACAGATGCAAGGAAAGACATCTGATAAATTTTAACTCAGGGGTCCCCAAACTTTTTACACAGGGGGCCAGTTCACTGTCCCTCAGACCGTTGGAGGGCCGGACTATAAAAAAAAACTATGAACAAATCCCTATGCACACTGCACAAATCTTATTTTAAAGTAAAAAAACAAAATGGGAGCAAATACAATATTTAAAATAAAGAACAAGTAAATTTAAATCAACAAACTGACCAGTATTTCAATGGGAACTATGTTTCTCTCACTGACCACCAATGAAAGAGGTGCCCCTTCCGGAAGTGCGGAGCCGGATAAATGGCCTCAGGGGGCCGCATGTGGCCCGCGGGCCGTAGTTTGGGGACCCCTGGTTTAACTCTTATTTCTGATAACTCTTGGTAAATGAGAAATAGAAGGAATCTTTAACTTGATAAAGGATGTCTATAAAATTACATAGCAAATATAATAGTTATGAGATATTAGAAACATTTCACTTAAAGTTTTAACAATGTAAAAAGATATCAAAGTTTTTACATGGAAAGAAGAAGCAAAACTATTCCTATTTGCAGTAAAGGTTTCTGTTTAAATCTCCCCTACACAGACTGACCAGATGGTGGTGCAGTAGATAGAGTGTCGGACTGGGACATGGAGGACCCAGGTTGGAAACCCCAAGGTTGCTGGCTTGAGCACAAAGGTCCTGGCTTGAGCAGGGGTCACTCGCTCTGCTCTAGCTCCCCCCCCCCATCAAGGCACATATAAGAAGGTAGTCCATGAACAACTAAGGTGCTGCAACGAAGAATTGATGCTTCTCATCTCTCTCCCTTCCTATCTGTCTGTCCTACCTGTCCCTTTCTCTGTCACCAAAAAAAAACAACCCAAAAATCTCCTCTGCACAATTCTTGCATCTCCTCTCACCAGCTTCTAGTGATTTCCCCCAGTCCATGACTTTACACAACACCTAGATTTCCATATTTATATGTCCAACCACACTTCTCTCCTAAACTCCACAACTACTCAATAGCTTTGCTTTGGTGTCTAATTAGGGGGTCCTAAAATTGAAAAGGCAAAATATGAAAAGGTTCAAAATATGTTGAAAAGACTCAACTAAAATGCTTGATGTTTCCAAAAAAACAATTTCTGCTCTACTTTCACAGTTCCTACTCAGTAAGTGGCAGCTCTGCTTCTCCTGTTATTCAAGTGAAAAACACCGTGGAGTAGTCATTATCAGCCATGATGAGTCATATTGATAAAGTCCGTCCTTGACGTGTGATGAAGAAGGCACATGACCTCTGTGGTCATTGTCCACCAAGCCCATAATCCTGATGCAATTGTGGGAAGAGAGATATCTACAACCTATCTGACCAGTAGTCCTCAAGGAAGGCCTGGGGAACTGACTCAGACAAAGGGAGCCGAAGGTGACTGCGACAAGTAAATGTCATGTGGTGTGAAATAAAGATCACCCAAGCGAGACGGGGAAAGGCTATTTAGTCAGAGCCTGTGTTGGGCAGATAAAATGTATTATGCTCACTTTGTAAAAGATAACATTGCCCACGTGGAGGCCGTTGCCCAGGTGATATTAATGTGTGTTGAGGATCGTTGCAGCCTGGGGCTTGGTTTTGGGATTAAGCCTTTCCCGCCCTTTTTGATGTGGGGTGGTACAATCCAATCATGCCTCAGAGAAGTGACTGTATTAGAGACTTCCCTATTTTGTATATTGGATTAGAGGTTGTGAAGCTACAATATAAAATGGGGGTAGACTACACGAGAGCTAGGGGCTCTTGGTTCCTGAGATTATCATTAGAAGAGAGAGCAGAGGAGAGCAGAGAAAGGCCACGTGGAGGAGGCCAGGAGAAGCAGCCAAGTTGGCAGAGTGCTGAGTGAGATGCCAGTTTGTGTAGAGTTTGTATCTGGGATAAGGAAGGAGATGGGGAACAGAGGTGAATAAGTCTGGTGAGCTAGAAACCTTTGATTCTAGGAAACTCGGATAAGTCAGTGGCTTGGTGAGCACTGAATGTGAGTGGGTTTTGGAGCCCAGTGTGGATTTTTACTTGCCCGCCAGGTGCAAGCTAGAATTAAAGACTATGGCCCACCAGTTTTTGGCTCCGCTGTTTCTTTACCGACTGTCCGAATCCAATGCGAACCTGCATGGGCCAGGCGGCTGCTGCGATAGTGGCCCTGGCCGTGGATACTGGCTTTACAGCCTGCAAGAAAGAGAGTCAGCCAACATCACTGGCATTTGGCAGAAACTCAAAGGCCAGCAGAGGAGTGGGAGGGTTTTCTAGTGGAAAAAGAAAGATTTCAAGTGGGCCTGGTTACAGGCTGTGGGCAAGGGTGGCTGGAGGCAGGCTAACTAGAAGTGGGGTGCTCTATGGGATCATTTAGGGGTGCATATTTGGCTTGCTCCGGTTGGTCCTAAACTGGAAGTAGGGGCAAACATCAGGGAAGCTGTCAGCTATTATCTAAATCTTGGCCTTTGGGGCTGATTGCTACAGGGGTTTGGGGTCCTAGGCAGGTGCTATAGATTACGGATCAGAGTCCCATTTTTAGACATGGTCTGGCCACTATCCATCTGTACATTCAGTCTTTCAGTGAGATCTGGATGAGATCCTGCAACTGCAAAAGTACATGAAGTAAAAACTAAGAAAATGTGAATAAAAATATAAACTTTAGTTAATATACTAATGTTGGTCTATTAATTGTAGCAGATGTACCATTGTGAATGTAAGACGTGAATAAGAGAGGAAACTGGGTATGAGGTACAAGGGAATTCACTCTATCTTCTTGAGTTTTCTGTGAATCAAAGGCTTCTAAAAAATAAAGTTTCTTCTTTTTTATGAAAAAACAAACACCATTGAGATCTCCCACCTCCCCAGTAAAGTGGCAGCTCTGCTTTTCCTGTTATTTCCTGTTATTCAAGTGAAAACCACCTTGGAGCAAAGTCACCATCAGCCATGATGAGTCATACCTTCTCTGACTCTCCACATCCAATCTTTTAGCAAACCCTTAGTATGTGACCACACCTCTTCACTACTATTATCACCTTAGCCCTGACTTGATCGTCTCTCACTTGGAAGTCTTCCCTAGCCTCTCAAGGACCCACCAGCTTCCACTCCTCCCGTGAACTTACTTGCTCACAGAGCTTTACCATGCCCTACGAGGTGGGCAGGACCCCACCCCTGGGGCCTCTCTCCTTATTTCACACCACGCTGCCCTCACGCTCCGTCCCCCATGCTGGCCTCCCGCTGTTTCTCAGCTGCATCCGGCACACTCACACCTCGGACCCTTTGTACTCGCTCGCTCTTCCTGAACACTGGTTGGCTTTCTCATGTCATTTCAGTCCCAGAAAGGCCTTCTCTAAACACCCTGCTTTATGTGTCCTTTTTTAATATATATATTTTTTATGTTTCTTTATAACACTTAGCACTTCTTAACATGACTCTACTACATGTGTATATATCTATTTGTTTACTGTTCATCTCACACTGTAAAAGTGTCCATGAGCTCAAGGACATGTTTTTGTTTATTCCACCACCACATACCCAGTGTTGGTCCCAAGTACGTGGTAGGCGCTCAACCAACACTTAAGTGAACGGTAAATAAATGAGAGTATCCAGGGGCATAAAGCTAATGCTGCCGAGTGCGCTTATCATTCTTTTCAAAAGGGTCACAATTGCAGTTCCACCAAATCAAAGAAATTCTTGCAGAGACAATATGGTTCTTCGTTGTCTTCTTTACATCAGATGTATTTTACTTAGTGTGAGTCACTTTGACTTGGCCTCAGAAATGGGATCTGAAATGGGATTTAAAATTCCTTACGTAATTTGTAAGCACAGGCACGTGGCATCGTCAGTGGCTTAAATTTCTAGATGTCACAACTCCTGAAAACATTTCAAAATATTCACTCAACCAATGTTGATTGGCCAACGCACTTTGCAGGAAGCCATGGACCAGGAATAACAAGAACAAAGCCCTGCCCTAAAAACGATCACAGTCAGTAGGAAAGCATGTACCCAAAGTGCAGAAATCCAAGAAAGAAAACATGGGGTCTTGTGACAAGTACACACACAACGGTAAGAGAGAACACAAACCATGCGGTATCATACACAGAGTAGTGTGAAAACACTGCCCTTTTCATACAGCTTTTGGGATGGGCGTCATTGCAGCCGGCAGTCAGGAAATGAGTCTGTGAGTCTATCAGTCCACACACCACTGCTTTCAGGGAACAAGACAGCCCCTCTTGAGACTCTCTGTTCTCTTGAATCCATGATGCGGAACTAACCTCTTCTCCTACTCCTTTCTGACCACTACTTCTCACAACATTTATCATTACTATTTTTAGGTCCTCCTGTCTTCTCATTTGAGAAGTACCTATTTCACATGAAGATCATGTGCTGGAGTCATTTAACAAGGGTTTAAGTACTGGCTCTGTTGGACTTCATTCCTGCTATCTCCAGACATGCTGTGAGAGCTTACATGGGACTCATCTCACCATCCTTCCACTGAGAAAGACAGGAACCAGCAAAAAAACAAGTCGGCCCTGGCCGGTTGGCTCAGCGGTAGAGCGTCGGCCTGGCGTGCGGGGGACCCGGGTTCGATTCCCGGCCAGGGCACATAGGAGAGGCACCCATTTGCTTCTCCACGCCCTCCCCCTCCTTCCTCTCTGTCTCTCTCCTTCCTCTCTGTCTCTCTCTTCCCCTCCCGCAGCCGGGGCTCCATTGGAGCAGGGATGGCCCGGGCGCTGGGGTTGGCTCCTTGGCCTCTGCCCCAGGCGCTAGAGTGGCTCTGATCGCGTCGGAGCGATGCCCCGGAGGGGCAGAGCGTCACCCCCTGGTGGGCAGAGTGTTGCCCCCTGGTGTGCGTGCCGGGTGGATCCCGGTCGGGCGCATGCGGAAGTCTGTCTGGCTGTCTCTCCCCGTTGCCAGCTTCAGAAAGGTACAAGAAAAAAAAATAAATTTAAAAAACAAACAAACAAACAAAACCGACAAGTCTTCACCATCTGCCTTGCAAGAGTCTCTGTGCATCACCTGCCATTGTCCCCATGGCCTCCACCTTTCTGCACCCCCCCCCACCACCACCTGCCCCACTACATTAGATGGAAAGGGTTTGGACCTTTGGCATCTTGCTTTTAAAGACTGCCAGTCCCACTTGTCCATTCCCTACTCTTAGAGCTTCAACAGAAACACTCAATTCTCCATGCTTCTCTCATACTTTTCTCCAAAACTTGAGTTCATTTCTAACTGCCTAGAAAGCTCACCATCCTCTCAATTTCAGTCAGGTAAGAGATCAATTCATCACTTTATCCATAAAACTATTTTCATATTTTGCCTTTTCAATTTCATTCTTTTTATCCAGTAACCAGAAAAAGTACTTGACAGCTCTTCCCTCCTTCACCAACCATACTCACCAAGACCCCGCATCTGTCAAGCTTTCTGTTGTCGTATAGACCGTGGTTAAGCTCTGTGGAAAAGTACCTCAGAGGCAGGAGTGGATGCAGGTGGGCCCTTTGGAAGATTTCCAAGTGAGAGATGATAAAAATCCAACTAATGTTGTAGCAGCCACACAGAGGAGACACGGTCAAATACGGACCACATGTAAGTCAGCAGTTTGCTCTTTTCAGAGACTGGATTCCATGAGCATGTGTCTCTCTTGCTTAGCAAGCATAAATTCTGATTTGTATTTCAGATGCTACACTTTTCAAAAGTTTGATGTTTTTTTTCCCAAAGGTAATATATGGATCAGTACAAAACTCAGACAGAAAATTGTATAGTGACAACTTTCTCTTATGAGCCTGTTTCCTTCCTTAGAGACAACCACAATCACAACCACAACCATGGTTCTGTATTTCACAGGCATATATACATGTTCTGTTCTTGTGTTTTTTACACAGCTGGAAAATACACCAGGTATACTATATGATACCTTAGTGCTTGGTGTGTGTGTAAAATACTGCATGTGCACACAAACACAACTGGAGCTTGTTCCATATCGCTATTTTTACGCCACTTCATTTATAAAAACCTATATATACCTCCATTGAATGAATTGGATTGCCAATAATTTAACTTCCTGAACATTTAGTTTATCCTAACCTTTTGTTAATACCAGAGATGCAATATCGATTCTACTTAGATAGATGCTATTTCACACGTACAAGCCTATCTGTAGACTAGATTCCTCAAAATAAAGATTCTTGGTCACATGGTATGTGTCTTTGGGATTTTAATAGATAATGCAAAATTGCTCTCCAATGAGGATGTATCACTTTGTACTCTCACTGGTAAAGTATGAGGACTGCTTCTCTACTTTTTTTTCAACTACAGTTTCTTACCAAATATTTGAATCTTTGCTGATTTACAGGTTAAAAAACTATCTTTGCATTTATGTTATCAAGATTGAGATTGAGCCTTTTATATAAAGCCATTGTATTTGTTTTGATGTGATCTCTATCTTACATTATATTATTGATTTTTAAAGTTTATAGAAGGTTTTTATACAATAAAGAAATGAGACCTATGTATGCAATGTACATTACAAATATCTTTTCTTCTTTATAATTTGGATTTTGGGTTTGTATGTGCGCCTATGTAGAAATTTAACTTTCTAGAGGGAAATTTATTAGATGTTTATAATCATTTCTTCTATATTAAAATAAAACTCAGCTGACTTTTTTTGTGACAGAGACAGAGAGGGAGAGAGACAGAGAGAGGGACAGACAGACAGGAAGGGAGAGAGATGAAAAGTATCAATTCTTTGTTGTGGCTCCTTGGTCTCCTTAGTTGTTTATTGATTGCTTTCTTATATCTGCCTTGACCAGGAGGCTACAGCAGAGTGAGTGACCCCTTGCTCAAGCCAGTGACCTCAGGGTTTCAAACCTAGGTCCTCCGTGTCCCAGTCACATGCTCTATTCACTGAGCCACTGCCTGGTCAGGCTCAGCTGACAGTTTTACTGAAATCTTATTAAATAGATTGTATTATAGAGAACTGACATTTTTATAATACTATATCTACCTATACAAAACTCTTTTTTGTGTGCCTTGAGGGCATTTGATTATTTTAAAATATAGACCTTAAATATTTACTCATAAGTTTTTCTTAGGTTATTTTATCTTTTTCTTGCCATTGTCAATAGAGTCTTCTGTGCATTTTGTAATTTACTATTGCTTGTTTATAAGAAGGCTGTTTACGTCATCATATTAATTTTGTAACCAGTTGCCTTACTGAACTGTCTTGTTGCCAACAGTCAATGAATTGACTTCTTTATATTTATATTTACTCATCCTTTACAATATTTACATTTATTTATTTTTATAATATAATTTTCTAATTGACTAGAGTTTTGTGTACTAAAATATGGAAAATTGACTCCAATGATTTATGGGTATGTGAAATGTATGTCAAGTCATGGAACTTAATTCTATGCAATTCCATACCTACTTATATTACTTATATTATTTATGTATTCCATTGACAAATAGTTCTTATTCACTTGTTATGCCATAAACTGAGATATGGGGATTAAAATATCCTATAACTAATGTGTCTTATATCCTCTTGTTTTTCCTGTAATTTTTTCTTTAATTATGTAGATATAAGGTTATTTGATTCATAGGTATCCACAATGATTAGATCATCAAAGTGGATTGCACTCTTGATCATTTTCTTCACACTTGTCTGACATGCCTTTGCTCATCTTTTAATATTTAATTTTTATGAGTTATTTTATCTTAGATGTATCTCTTGAATTTGAGAATATAATTAAATTTTGTTTTATTGACTCACTGAGATTTTTTTTCAACTGAGGAGATATCAACTTACCTTTATTTATATGACATGTATGTTTAGTTTTCATCTGATATATTTCATATTGTTTTCTGTTACATAGATTTTTGATTTTTTATAATTTTTAATTATACTGTCTATAATGTTTTGTATGTGTATATATTGTTATATTGTCTGATCACCTAAAGTTCATGATTTTGCACTAATGCTTACCTTTATAATTATTACTTTGTGAAATATATTTGACCCTCTATATAGTATCTATTAATTTCCTCTTGTGAATATAATTCTAGGAGTTAAAAGTTATCTGAATTTTCTGATGAGAAAAAAAAGAATCTCTAAAATCCCCCCACCTCTCTCTGCTCACTCCTCCTTCCCTCCCCTCCTTCTCTTCCTCCCTCTCTTGCTCTTTCTTCTTTTTTAATAGAGTCTGGTGGGATTTTTTTTTTTTTACAGAATTTTAGGTTTACAGAAAAAATGAGTGGAAATTACAGAGTTCCCATGGACTTCTCCCTAACCAGAGTTCCCCCCATTGTCTACATCTTGCATTAATGCGATATGTTTGTTACCGCTGATAAACCATATTGATGATATGGTTTCACTGCCCTCAGATTCCCCAGTGCCTCACCTATCCGCCCCTGCTTTCCTTTCCCCGCGCCCCTAGCACCACTGATCTCCTTAGTTTGGCCTTTTCCAAATGGCATATGGTTAGAATTATAAATTATGTAGCATTTTCAGACTGGTTTCTTTTATTTAGCAATGTGCACTTAGATTCCTCATGTCTTTTCATGACTTGATGGTGTATTTCTTTTTATCGCTGTACACTAGCCCATTGTATGAAGGCACCACAGTTTGCTTATCTATTCAACTATTAAAGGATATCTTGGCTGCTTCTAGGTTTTAACAGTTATGAATAATGTTGTTATAAACATTCATTTTTGTGTGGTCATGTTTTCAACTCATTTGGGCAAATACCAAGGAGCATGATTGATCGATTGTGAGGTAAGAGCATATTTAAATTTGTAAAAAAAAAATTTTTTTGTAGAAAGAAAGAAAAGAAAGGAAAAGAAAAGACAAAACCCTACCAATTACCTTCCAAAGTGGCTATGCCATTTTGCATTGTCACCAGCAATGAGTGAGAGTTCCTGTTGCTCCACATCCTTACCAGCATTTGGTGTTGTCAGTATTGGGGATGTAAGCCATTCTAATAGGTAGACATCTAATTGTTTTAATTTGCAGTTCCCTAATAACATAAGATGTTGAGCATCTTTTTATGTGCTTATTTTCTATCTGTGTGTCTTCTTTGGTAATGTGTCTATTTGGAAATTTTTAAAGCAGGTTGTTTTCTCATTCTTGAATTTTAGAGTTAAATTTTGAAGATGTAGATTGTGCCTTTCAAAGAATTGTTGCATTCATCTGGATTATCAAGGTTGTTGTCAAAGAGCTGTTTCTAATATATCTTTATCATTCTTTAAATATTTATGACATCGTGGTGATGGTTCTATCTTACTTTTAATATTAGTAATTTGTGTCTTCTCTCTTTTATTCTTAGTTGTCCTTGGTGGAAGTTTACCATTTTATTGATCTTTTCAAAGATCCAGTTTTTGGTGTCATTGGTTTCATCTATTAATTCTATTTTAGACTTCATTGATTTCTGTTCTGAATTTTATTTTTTTTTCTGAATTTTATTATTTTCATTTTCATTAACTTCAAAATATTTAAAATGATCTCTTATATTTCTTTGGCCCTTGTGTTATATGGAAGTGTGTTGATTAATCTCTGAAGCATTTGGGATCTTCCAGCTTTTTTACTGTTACTGATTTCTACTTAAATGTCACTGTGATCTGAGACCATACTTTTTATGATTTGTATTCCTTTAAATTTGTTAAGATGTGTTTTATGTCCCAGAATGTGATCTATCTTGGTAAACACTCCAAGTGAACTTGGGAAAAATGTGTATCCTTCTGTTGTTGAAGTAGTCTATAAATGTCAATTAGATTCAGATGATTGATGGTGATGTTCAGTTCAACTAGGTCTTTACTGATTTTCTGCCACTGGATCTGCCAATTATTGATAGAGGTATGTTAAAGTTGCTAATTGTAACAGTAGATTTATAGTTTTCTCCTTGCAGTCTATCACTTTTTGCCTTATTTATTTTGATGCTTTGTTGTTAATTGCATATACAATAAAGACTCTTATGTCTTTTTGGAGAAAGAACCCTTTTATCATTATGTAATATCCCACGATATCTCTGATTATTTTCCTGGCTCTGAAGTCTGCTTGCTATGAAATTAATATAGTTACTCCCACTTTCTTTTTTCCTTTTTTTTTAAGTGAGAGGAGAGGAGATAGTGAGATAGACTCCTGAATGCATCCCAACCATAAGCCACCCAGCAACCCCTTTCTGGGACTGATGCTCTAACTAATCAAGCTATTTTTAGTGCCTGAGGCTTCTGTGCTCAGACTACCTGGGGCTGATGCTTGAACCAATTGAGCCACTGGCTGCAGGAGAGAAAGAGGGAGAGAAGGGGGAGAGAGAGGGATAGGAGGGGGAAAAGGAGGGAGAGGATGGGAGAAGGAGGGAGAGAAGGGGATACGGAGAAGATAAATTAGAAATAAGAAAAAGAAAATATTTTATTTTACCTTCACTTATTTCTTCTCTAATGCTCTTCCTTTCTTTACACAGAGCAGTATTTCTAACCTATACTATTTTATTTCTTTCTGAAGAAATTTTTTTAACATTTCTCGCTAGGCAGGCCCACTGGTAGCAAAAAAAATAATAATTTTTTTTCCTGAGAAAATCTTTATTATACCTTCACATTTGAAGGATAATTTTGCTGGGTATAAAATTCTACATTGGTGGGTTTTTTCTTTCAATGCTTTAAGTATTTTACATCTATCTCTTATTACACATGATATCAGGTTATCTTGAATATGTGCAGTTCATATTTTTGTCTTGATTCCAACTACTAATAAAGATTTTGTGAGCTAACATGACCTCATAACCACTCTACAATTTGATTGTAAGTACATCTTATATTTGTTGTCACTTATTATTTTCTAGGTGCTGATTCCTAGGTGCTAGCTTATATTCTTGTCACATCAACCCTCTATGGTAGGTATTACTATTATTGCCCCATTTATTTTAGAGATACTTGAGGCACAATGAGAGTAACGTTCCCAGGTTACAGAACATGTAATGCTGGCACCAGATTTCAACCTTGCCCCTTGAATCTGGTGTGCTTTTGTCATTTCTTGGCATTATAAATTTATTGATAAAAGCATTGCTGTAAAAAAGAATACCCATTTTTGAATGTCATTTTTCAACCCCCTCTGGTTACATAGAATTCATAAAAATTGATGTCTCAGTCCTCTCTTTACTAGAATAAAAACTCCATAATCACAGGAACTTTGCTTTGGGGAGCATTTCTTTTTTATTTCTTTATTTTTTATTGAATTTATTCAGATGACATTGATTAATAAAATCATTCAGGTTTCAAGTGTACAATGTAATAAAACATCATCTCCATGTTGCATTGCACACTCATTGACCAAAGTAAAAGCTCTTTCTCTCCCCATTTATCTATGTTTTTCCCACTTCCTCATCCCCCACCCCATTTTCCTCTGGTTATCACCATGCTGTTGTCTATGCCTATGGGTCACAAATATATAAACACATACATATATATACTCTCTCTCTCTATATTTTTTGCTTAATCCCTTCACCTTTATTCACCCAGATCCCTCAACTCTTCCTCATTCTGGTTTTTCATTAGATTCCACATACAAGTGAGATCATATGGCATTTGTTTTTCTCTGACTGGCTTTTTTCACTTAGCATAATAGTCTCCAAGTCCATTCATGCTGTCTCAACAGGTAAGATTTCCTACTTTTTTACAGCTGAGTAGTATTCCATTCATATTAAAATATCAATGATATAATTCACAAATCTAGAACAAATATTCCAAAAATGTATATGGAAACACAAAAGACCCTGAATAGTCACAGCAATCTTGCAAAAGTAGAACAAAGTTGGAGGTGTCACACAACCTGATATCAAACTACACTGCAAGGCCATTGTAATCAAGACAGCCTGGTACTGGCATGTGGATAGGCATATAGATCAGTGGAACAGAACAGAGAGCCCAGAAATAAACCCATGACTTCATGGTCAATTAATATTTGGCAAGAACATACAATGGAGTAAAGATAGTCTCTTCAATAATGATGTTGAGAAAATTGGACAGGTACATGCACAAAAAGAAATGAAACTAGACCATCACTTTATATCATTCACAAGAATAAATTCAAAATAGATAAAACAATTAAATATAAATCATGAAACTATAAAAATCCTAGAAGAAAACATAAGCAGTAAAATCTCAGACATCTCTTGCAGCAATATTTTTGGCAATATATCTCTTTGGGCAAAGGAAACGAAGGAAAACATAAACAAATGGGACTACATCAAACTAAAAAGCTTTGCGCAGCAAAAGAAACCATGAACAAAATGAAAAGGCAACTCACTAAATGGGAGAACATATTCACCGATGATACATCTGATAAAGGTTTAATTTCCAAAGGGACCAAAAGAAAAAGTAAACATAGGAAAAAAATCTGAACAGACACTTCTCTACAGAGGACATTCAGATGGCCAATAGACATATTAAAAGACGCTCAATGAGACTTTGCTTTATTTATTGTTGCAGCTCAAGGATCTAGGTACTCAATCATGGCAGTTTACCAACAATTACATACACCACAAGAAAATTAAAAGAAAAATTGAACTCATTTGTTAATAAAATATGTGTAAATAAACAATCTAAAAGAATTCAGAAACATAAAAATGTTATTTAATAATAAATATTTATCAACATATACAGATTATGAAAATATTCTCCTCTTGTTATAAGTAGGTTTGTTACATTTTCTCAAACACAAAATGCTATAGTGGGCTAAATAATGTGTAGAGCCTCATCCAGTGCTATCTAAACTCTAAGAATAAAACCATAAAACTCCAAGAAGAAAACATCAGCAATAAACTCTTTGACATCACCCTTAGCAATGTTTTTAAATATGTCTTCTCAGGCAAGTGAAACCAACAAACAAATAAAAACAAATGGGACATCCAAAGTTTTTGCACAGCAAAGGAAAGCATCAACGAAATGAAAGGACAAGCTACTAATGGGAGAAGATGTTTGCCAATGATACATCTGATAAGGGGTTAATATCCAAAATATATAAGGAACTCATAAAATTTGACACCAAAAAAACTTCATTTCAAAAGTGGACAGGGGACCTGAATAGACATTTCTCCAGAGAGGATGTACAGATGACCAATAGATATGTAAAAAAGATGCTCAACATCACTAATCACCGGGAAAATGCTAAGCACAAACACAGTGTGATATTGTCTCACACCTGTCAGAATGGCTATCATCAGTAAATCAACTAACAGCAAATGTTGGGAAGGATGCAGGGAAAAGGAAACCCTCATAAACTGCTGATAGGTAAATGGTGGAGCCACTACAGAAAAAAACAGTATGGAGGGTCCTCAAACATTAAAAATAGAGCTACATATGACTTGTTAATTCTACATCTGGGTATTTCTCCAAAGAAATCCAAAACTCTAATTCATAAAAGTGCCTAAGACATATGCACTCCCGTGTTTATTGCAGCATTATTTACAGTAGCCAAGATATGGAAGCAACCTGCATGTCCATCAATTGATGAATAAAGAAGAGGTTGTTCATACATAGCATGGAATATTATTCAGCCATAGAAAATAAAATCTTACCATTTGTGACAACATGGATGGACCTAGAGGGTATAATGCCAAGTGAAATAAGTTATACAGAGAATACCGTGATTTCAGTTGTATGTGGAATCAAACACAAAATAAATCAAGAAACAAAACAAACACATAGAACAAAGAGCAGACTGGTGGTTATCAGAGGGAAGGGGGATTGGGGAGAACGGTAGAAAGGCTAAGAAATTAAGAAGTACAAATTGCCAGTTTTAAAAATAGGGGAATATGTAAAGTATAGCATAGAAAATATAGTCAATATGTATAGTGTCATACAAGTACTAGACTTATTGGGATAATCATATTGTAAGTTATTTAAATGTATAATCAATATCTTGTACACAAAAAACTAAATTAATGTTGTATGTTAACTGTAACTAAAAAACATCTTTTAAGCATCTATAAAAAATTCTAAAAAGTAATCTAATCTCTTAGTTTGATCAAGTATCTTTGTGTCATTTTTGAAAATACCACTAGGGGGCGAGACAATGCACCCCCGTCAATAGCTAGGAGAAAAGGAATAGCTGTTACCTTGGGTACACATCAGCTCTTCATCACCACGGACCCTCCACTTAACGTGATGCAGTAGTCTGAATATTTCCGAGAATTTTAAAACATCTTTGTGTGAGATGTATCGTCTTAACTCTAATTGAAGCTGTCTTACTGTTTCTGGGAATTTTCTCTTTAAGCCGGTAGAGGGAGCTCAAAGATTGTTTTTTTTGTTTCATTTCTAAGCTTTCAGAACTTGATTGCCATTGCTTATTTTTTATTTAAACCCTGAACTTTCCTAGATTTTTTAAAAAACCAATTAAAATGCAGAGAATTTGCCTTCATGTGTCTACCTGGTTAAAGAAAATAAGTTGCTTTTAAGGAATTATTTATTGCAATAATATGAAACTATTACACCAACTAGCAACATTTAGAGAATAATTGGCTTGTTTTCCTTTTAACCACGCAAAGGATAAAAAATTACTTGAGCTCCTCAAAAAAATAAATAAAAACAATGAATTGTTTTTCTAAAGAGGCAGAGAGTATGTATTATCTAATACAATATAAAATCTATAAGTAAGATCCTATTAGCATCTAGTAAAGGTAAAAGTTTTTACTCCATACAGGTCAATTTTTTCCTAATATAAACATTTAAATTTTTCTTTAAATTAGATTTTAGATGTTTTGATACATAGGGATTTTCTTTGTAATTTTGTTCTAATTAATTTCTAATTTTATTATTCTTCTGTGCCTCATGATTCATTTAGAACTGTGTTTTAAATTTTCCAATATATGAAGATTGTATCTTTTTATTGGTTGACTTCTAATTATATTGCAAGATAAAATTAGAAAGACCGGGTTGGTATCATGTCAATTCTTTGATATGTATGGCGACTTTCACTGTGTCTTTTTTTCTTTTATGGGTTTTAATTGTGTATGTAGGGTGGTGTATGTGTATGTGAAGCAAGGTGTTAATTGTGATGTTTTGTTCTTGTCTGGTGTTTCAGCGGAAGTCACATAGCTTGTCAATGTGCATTTTTGCCAGCCATTCTAAAAGAACATAAAACAAATTTTACAACCCTTAGATTCTCACTAACTTCAAGGTTGTGTAAGACCGGCCTAGGGGACTGGTTATGTGATGATGAAGTCAGAAAGGAAATGCTGCTTTAGACAGTTGGAGAGCCAGGGTGCTTCTCCTCTCCATCAATTTCTGATGCTAATGCTGTTCTCATTTTAATCAAGGAGCACATTTCAAAAGAACCAGTTGGAAAGCTAGACAGTGCTCCCTAGAATTTGGGCACATGATAATTGTTACCTGATTCATGCATAAATATTATGAAGGTAGAATCCTGGCTACAGCGGTCTTCCTGGAAATGAACTGCACTTTCAGAATCTGTTAGGGCAAATGTGGATGCACAGTTTTGCAAGATTTTATGGATAGTTGGGAGCAAGACACCCCCAAGAACATAACTTGGGAAGGTTGGATGACTATAACAGAGGGTAGATGCCAGAAGCCAGTGGCCAAGTTGGGGATTTATACACTGCCAATAATAAGGGAGTCTCTAAAAAATTTTACAAAAGTGTCTCTTAAAAGACAGACCCAGAATTTGGTATAGCATGCAAAGCAAAGCTTCATAAGAGTGCCACATATATGTGTGTGCATGTGTGTGTACATGTGTGTGTGTATAATTTAACTTCTAAAATTAAGTATATATATTTCAACTATATATATATATATATATATATATATATATATATGCACTTTATTACCTGAAAGTGACTGAAAGAGCTGAAATTGTTGAGATTACATTCAGGAGAAAAGTTCTTAGAAGTTGAAAGATTAGCTGGTTCTCCTTGCACTTTACATCAGACAGTTTGAGTTCAATAAACCATATATAAAGACACAAAAACATATCTATATCTTTATCCATACATATATATTATATCCACACACATGTACACTCATATTGGCAAATACATTAGCCTAAGATTGTCAATTAGATTTTAAATATGTGCTATATTTTTTCTCAACTTTTGACATTTTTCTCTTTTCCTTGAAATCGTTTCATATTTTCTTTATATAGCTTGAGGTTACATTGTTAGGCTCACATGAATTCAGAATTATGACTTCCAGGTAACTTATTTTACCCATATGTAAGAATTAGTCGTACCTAAGTCTTCTAAAGCCTTACAATGTATGTGGTTTGACAGTAATATGACAACTTTTTTTTTTTTATTCAGTGAGAGGAGGGGAGGCAGAGACAGACTTCTGCATACAGCATGCATCTTGACTGGGATCCACGCAGCAAGCCCACTAGGGGGCGATGCTCTGCCCATCTGGGGCATTGCTCAGTTGCTGAGCAACCCAGCTCTTCTTAGCGCCTGTGGTGAGGGCATGAAGCCATCCTCAGCACCTAGGGCCAATTCACTCTAGTCAAGCCATGGCTGCAGGAGGAGAAGAGAGAGAGAAAGAAGCAAGAGGGGTGAGGAGTAGAGAAGCAAATTGTCGCTTCTCCTGTGCCCTGACCAGGAATTGAGCCTGAGACATCCACAGGCCAGGCTGATGCTCTACCACTGAGCCAACCGGCCAGGGCCAACAACTTTCTTTTGGTTAGTGTTTGCATGTATATTATTTATCATCTTTGAAATTTCTGTCTCCCTGTATCATTCTGCTTGAAGTCCTGAATGCCTCTTTAAAATAACACAGAGCTGAATTTTGTTATTTTATACAATATGAGACTGACTTTTATCTCACAACTTGACTCCATTTTATTATTTTTATTTGTATTTTAGGTTTATTTCTAGTATGCTATTTTGTGCTTTTATTTCTCTATGCTTTCCCCTCTCCTTTCTTGTCTTCAACTAATCAAAATGTCTTTATTTCCTCTTTTCCATTTCACTGCCACCCTACTGACTTTATTTCTATACTTTGTAGGTGTACTTAATTTTTTTAAAAAGTTAATTAAAATATAATACAAGTAGTTAAAAAGCCAAAGCTTGCTTTCCTGTCCTTGAATCCCACTCCTGCCTAACCAGGCAGTGGCACAGTGGATAGAGCGTCGGACTGGGACACAGAGGACCCAGGTTCAAAACCCTGAGGTCGCCAGTTTGAGCGCGGGCTCATCTGGTTTGAGCAAGGCTCACCAGCTTAAACCCAAGGTCTCTGGCTAGAGCAAGGGGTCTGCTGTAGCCTCCTGGTCAAGGCACATATGAGAAAGCAATCACTGAGAAACTAAGGTGCCACAACAAAGAATTGATGCATCTCATCTCTCTCCCTTTCAGTCTGTCTGTCCCTCTCTCTGTCTCTCTCTCTGTCTCTGTCACAAAAAGAAAAAAAGAACTCCACTCCTGAGAAACATTCTTTTTAAGCACTTTCAGCTTTTTCTTCTAATAATTATTTTCATATTTCTAAATAACATTTTTATGCTACTTTAAAATTTTCTATTTTGTACACTATCTATTGATTTACTACTATGACTACTTTCATGGACTTGTTTCTTTATGATTATCCTGGTATTTCTAGATGGGCTCTCTTGCCCCCAGACCCTATGATTCTCTGTATCTTAGTTCACCAGCTTGCTGGGAGAGAATATGTCCTTCTGTAGATTACTAAAAGTGGGGTGCCTGGGAGACAAGTTTTTCACACAACTTGCATGTCTAAAAATATTGTGTTTATTATACCCTCATGCTTGATTGTTGGCTGCGTATGCAGGTATGCAATTCTAAATTGAAAATCATTATTTCTTAGAATCTCAAAAGCATTTCCCCCTTGCCTCATACCATCCAATATTTTTTGTCGATACATGTGATGCATTCTCTATCTGATGCTGTGCTCTTTTTCTGGAGACTCGGGATTGGCTGTTAATCACTCAGGATCTGATATTTCGCAGTGCTGTGGCTTTGGTGCGACAGTTGTTGCTGTTCTTCCACTCTGAGGTGTGTTCAGAAGGGCAGCTGTGGTTTAGAGTCTCATGTCCTCTCATCCTCACATTTTTCTGTATTACGTCTTTGTTTTCCTTTCCTAGGTTTTCTATTCTCTTTCTGTGAAACTCCCATTATTTGCATGTTAGAGCTTTTGAACCAGTTCTCTCCTTTTCTTACAATTCCTCTCCTTTGGTGAGCTGTTAGTGTTCTGGTCTGCTTTCTGGAGTCTCTTTTAAACTCTTTACTCCAATTCTTCCATTCAAATTTTATTTCTGAAATGATGTTTTTCCTTTCCAAAAGTTTTTTATTCTCTGATTTCTTTTTTTTTTAATTTTTATTAATTTTAATGGGGTGACATCAATAAATCAGGGTACATATATTCAAAGAAAACATGTCCAGGTTATCTTGTCATTCAATTCTGTTGCATACCCATCATCCAAAGTCAGATTGTCCTCTGTCACTTTCTATCTAGTTTTCTTTGTGCCTCTCCCCTTCCCCCTCCCCCTCTCCCTCCTTCCCTCCCCCTGCCCCCCATAACCACCACTCTCTTCTCCATGTCTCTTAGTCTCGTTTTTATGTCCCACCAATGTATGGAATCCTGCAGTTCTTGTTTTTTTTCTGATTTACTTATTTCACTCTGTATACTGTTATCAAGATCCCATCATTTTGTTGTAAGTGATCCGATGTCATCATTTCTTATGGCTGAATAGTATTCCATAGTGTATATGTGCCACATCTTCTTTATCCAGTCTTCTATATTTTTTTTTACAGTGATTAAAGCCTTTAAGCAAACTCTTGGCCAATACAGCAAGAATCCATAAAAGAGCAGTGTCCTTAACATGTTCACCAAGTCCAAGTTGGCCCCAACACCATGTCAAATCCCTGAAAAATGCAACCCAACCCCAGTTCAGTCTGTTAGGAGCTGTCACAAGGAGCAGGAGTCCAGGAAAAGTCCGCATGGCACTGGAATTGTTGTCACAATTCTATACTTTGCAGCTCACATCCAAGTCCCAATGACCGCTGCTTCTAGCTGGTAATGATTCAGGTAGACTGGAAAAGCCATCTGCAGCATGTGTGGAGATGGAGCTTCTATTCTCCTCTGCCTGGAGAGATGAGACCAGGTTGCTTTTCCCTGGAGCTCTGCGACAGTGGCTTGGTAAAGAGAACCTTGGGGTACACTGAGCAGTCTCGGTGTGGCTTCTTCAGTGTTCCTTGGTTGAAGAGTTCCCTTAGTTTAGTCCAAAGTTGGTTTTTCCAGATGATAGCTCTTAAAATTAGGTTGTAATCCACTTTGGTTCTGGGAGGTGGATGTTGGCATGTCCGCCTACTCCAGCGCCATCTTGTCTTCCTTCTATTCTCTGATTTCTTAGTGAAAATTTCTGATATTATTTCAAGAGTATGATAAGTTTTGTCTTTCATAGAACATCAATCATAGTTATATTGAAATTGTTTCATTTTCAAGTTCCTTTTTTCCTGTTTACCCAATTATTTTGTTTTCTTTCACATTAGAGGTTCTCCTTGAATGTCTGGTGATCATTGGCTGTCTGTCTGTTCATATTTAAGAACAAGGCCCTTAAAAGCTAACTGGAATTTACAGCTCTCTTGTCAACACCCAAATGCTAGAGGATCCATAGTTGTGTTTTGGGTTTTGTTCATGAGAGCTGGTCAGCTTCATCAGGAAAAGAGGCTTTGCGTCTTCTGTCTGAGAGTATCAGCCTGGCTCTCTGCACTCAGAGCCCAGAGACAGAAGAGGGCTAAGAAGTGAGCTTGTAGAGCAGGGGTCTTCAAACTACGGCCCTCAGGCAGCATGCGGCCCCCTGAGGCTATTTATCCAGCCCCCACCGCACTTCCAGAAGGGGCACCTCTTTCATTGGTGGTCAGAGGAGCATAGTTCCCATTGAAATACTGGTCAGTTTGTTGATTTAAATTTACTTGTTCTTTATTTTAAATATTGTATTTGTTCCCGTTTTGTTTTTTTACTTTAAAATAAGATATGTGCAGTGTGCATAGGGATTTGTTCATAGTTTTTTTTTTTATAGTCCGCCCTCCAACAGTCTGAGGGACAGTGAACTGGCCCCCTGAGTAAAAAGTTTGGGGACCCCTGTTGTAGAGCTTATACTTCCTCTGTGTTGTTTAGCTCCTCACCTCTGCCCTCAGTCATGTGCAGCATCCAGCGCACTAGAACTTCTCCAGCTCAGTTTTTTCAAAGAATAAATTCCTATTTTTTGGCGTGATGAGAGAAAAACAGTCACCTTGTTTGCAGCACAGAAGTGGTTTGGGGTTTCAAACTATTTTTTCTTATGCTACCTTCCAATCAATTCTCCTATTTTACTCACCCCGCCCTTCAGGTTGAAGAGAAAAAGGAGGGAGCTGGTGAAGGAGGAGCCTGAAGTAGGCCTGACTCCTGTGAAGGAGGGCAGGGAGGACGGAATGTCGGGTTAGCAGTGTCTTGAACTGCCTAAGAAAGTTTTAGCCAGGCCAATGGGAAGTCTCGGGAGAAAGTCACCATTGGAAGAGTCTTGAGTCTTCCAGGACCTAGGTCTGTGATGGCGAACCTTTTTATAAAAAACCCCCACTTTTGCAGTGCTGGTCAACCTGGTCCCTCCTGCCCACTAGTGGGCGGTCCAGCTTTCATGGTGGGCCAATCGTGGCGCCATTTGGTTGCTCTGCTACGCCCACCATGAAAGTTGGACGGTCCACTAGTTGGCGGGAGGGACCAGGTTGACAAGCACTGCAAAAATGGGCTGTTTTTATTAAAAGGTTTGCCATCACGGACCTAGGTCGCCTTAGTGACCCTTGTGCACTCAGCCACTGGCTGGGATCAGGCTGCTGGAAGCATGATCTGATCGTGAACATGGTTACTGATTCAGAGCAAAGCACCTGGGACCATCCATCAATGTTGGTCCCCATAGCAGATCTAAGTGGCATGATTTCATGGCTGACACAGATTCCTCATTCAACTGGGTGGGATCTGCTAGTGAATCCTGAAAGTTTCAAAGACCATGTGTTTCATTTCTAGAAATATAATTTTATTCTTTCTCAAATCTGTTTGCTCTTTTGTATGGTCTTGATTTTCCTCATGGGTTCCATTCCTTCTTTTATTCCTCTATTTAATAGGTATAATTATTTTGTTTTCTCATTGAGATTGCTTTATTATCTCCAATTCCTGGAGGTGTCACTCCTCTGTCCACTGTGTTTGCTGATTTTCAGCCATGGTGTGTCATTTCCTTATACGGCTTGTCACGTTTGTTGCGAGCTCATCTACAGTAGGAATTATTTTATCTTTAATAACCATATGTGGGCTGGCTTGTGGAAATGACAGTCCAGAATAGTATTGATTTTTATAATATCTGGTACCTTAGGGCTATCACTAGCCTCTGAATGATTTTTACATCAAATGTGAATTTTGATGATTGTTTTACCAAATGATTTATATATTTTTTTTCTTTCAGGGGCTATTTCTTTCCATGTATTGCTCTGGATATTCTTTACCATCTACCGTCCTGAACATGCAGTGTTTCTAGCACATAGTTAGAAGTCAGTGCATTAACACATGGCTTGGCAATGGGGAGCCAGACTGAATCAGTGATTGCAGAGACCTCACAAGGTATACAATATAGACAGAGGAAAATCAGCATCGTCAAAACCTCTCAACACCAGTGTAAAATCATTTTTAAAGAAAGAGGGGTTAAAATCTAAGAACCTGTTCTGTTATTGTATTAAACTAAATTCTCAATGGGAATGAAGTTAGAGTTTATTTTTATTTAACACAGTTTACATTCTTTGTGCTGTTATATGTGCTCTTTGTAGATAGTTAAATGATGATCAAATAATGTTACAATGACTTGGTTTTTTAACATTATCTAAACTATCTGTTATGAAATACAGGAGCTGTAGCTTGCTATGGAAATAGAAGCTTTCTAGTACCAGAAATAGTAAAGAAAAGGTCAATGACAGGACTAAAGTGTTAACTAATGAATAATTCTAAGTCGTGTTTGTTATTTTTATAACCTTCGTTTTGAATGAAAAATCTTTTTGGAAATGTAGAATATAGGCCCTGGCCGGTTGGCTCAGCGGTAGAGCGTCGGCCTAGCGTGCGGAGGACCCGGGTTCGATTCCCGGCCAGGGCACACGGGAGAAGCGCCCATTTGCTTCTCCACCCCTCTGCCGCACTTCCCTCTCTGTCTCTCTCTTCCCCTCCCGCAGCCAAGGCTCCATTGGAGCAAAGATGGCCCGGGCGCTGGGGATGGCTCTGTGGCCTCTGCCTCAGGCGCTAGAGTGGCTCTGGTCGCAACATGGCGACGCTCAGGATAGGCAGAGCATCGCCCCCTGGTGGGCAGAGCGTCGCCCCTGGTGGGCGTGCCGGGTGGATCCCGGTCGGGCGCATGTGGGAGTCTGTCTGTCTCTCCCTGTTTCCAGCTTCAGAAAAATGAAAAAAAAAAAAAAAAAGAAATGTAGAATATAATGTTGATATAATTCTGATCTTCAATCAAAAAATTTGTAAACTCCTACATACTTTATTTCCCTTTTTGCTTTCGCTTCTGTCGCAAACTAGTCATTAAATAATACTGAAACATTGTAATTTTCTTAGTATAAGTAATTTCCACTTTTACCAACTAGAAAGCTTAAAGGGGTCACAAGAGGAGTTCTCACTGGACAGTTGGATATTTTTTCTACTAATTTTGACTATATTAACTAATTAATAATAATTAACTTATTTTGTTTAGTAACAACTGAGATAAACTCAAAATACAGAAAATAAGTTCATTTCCAAAGACTTAGACGGCAAGGAGGGAAATAGCGCAATGAGACATGCAGAGACATAAAACCAACCATCTTTTTGTGACAATGCGGAAAAGCGGTAACTTTGGAACTGAAATACATTTTCAAATGAAAGGAATCCAGGTTCAACATGAGATTTCTGAAACTTTCGAGGGAAGCCTGTCAAATGGGGGCCTACAAACACAGTACTTTCACCCACACAATAAACTATTAGGTTTCCCACATCTAAACATTCCATTTGTTTTTAGAAGCATGGAATTCTGAACTCTAGCAGACAATGAACAGAAACCCAAAGATCAATGTGTTTCAAACGATTATATTGCTGCTGATGCTTCCCAGACTACTTATTGTGAGAAACTAACTACATCAAGCTCTTCAGTAATTCACCCTTTTTGTCCATGTCAAGATGAAGTGGCCCCTTGTTTCTAACAATGGATCACAGCACTGAAGTCCCTGGACGTGCACAAAGCAGGGAGGGCAGGTCACACTGTGCAGAGCGCCTTCGGCTTGACTGCCAAGCCACTGTCGCCATTGTGTCCCGTGCAGGCAGAGCCAGTGCCATCAGGCTAGGCCGTCACTCTGGATGGGAGAATTCCTTAAAATACAAACACAGTCTGTGACCACTCTGGGGACATGTTTTACTTTACTTATTGATAGACCTAGGTCTACCTTAGTGTCCCTTGTGCACTCAGCCATCTGAGAGAATGGGAAAAATAATCAGAGAAGATTGCATTAAAGAAGGATGCTTCCCCATAGTGAGAATGACGTATTCTATTTGGAAAAAAGTTCTTCTTGGGTATATGCTCCCTTTGTTCATGGGTACAACAGAATTCCGTGTTTCAAATTGGTAAATGAGGCCTAGTTTTCAAAAAACCTTGGGATGCAAAGTATAAGAAGAAAATAGGTGGGGCAGCAATGGGATTCAAACAATTTAACAACCGGTTCTCTGCCCTGATGACCATTTTAAGTAGAAAAAAATGACATACCAAAAAGTAGTTTATTATTCCATGCATTTAATATTTAAATAAGAATAAAAGAGGTATAGAAAACTAGATTCTTTTATAGGAAAGAGTTTTAAAATATTAATGAAAAAATATTAATACCTGACAAAAAAAACAATAAATCTGTTATTTAAGCTATTTCCAATGACAGCTTGTCGCCCCTGGTTGTTCGGCATTTTTTCCTCTTTACGTTACATGTTTGTTTACTGAAGTAACAAATGCAAGGGAATTAAAATGTAGTATTTTATCAAAGGTATAATAAGTTTTATGAAATGAATAAATACATATTGCAAGCATAGTTCCATGAGATTTTTTTCACCCATGGATGGAACGAATATTACTACGGGCACTTAGAATACGCTGTTGCGCAGATGAACATTTAAAAAGAGTAAGGAATGTAAATTTGTGATTTCCACATTGGGCAGCTGACCAGGTGCCCACTTTAGAGAGATTACAAGTGCCATTTGAACAATTGGTTCACCAAACTCAACAAAAAATTAGGTTTTGGGTCTGCTGAACCGGTATGCACCGGCTGAATCCCGCAACTGAAGCGGGGGAGGTACCATCAGGCAGCACTTTCTCCCACTTTTATAAGAAAATTCCTACTGCAGCTAGGCGCTTCCTCCAGGCTCTGCCTGCACACACCCATTTACCATTCCCCAACCTGCATGGTGAATTTGACGCGTGTAAGTGTCTGCCATTGGCCTCTAAACTCCTCAAGGGCACATATAATGTCGCCCTCATTCATTGCATTTTACTCCTTTTTAAATTTGCAAACCTAATATTTAGACACCAAAAATCAGTATGGTGGTATAATTAATGAAAAACAATTTTCCTTTTTGCTCCAGAACAACTATCTTTTCACCAGAAGCAACCACCACTGGTCTGTGGCATGTCCTTCAAGAAGTTTCATGTGCACGTACAAATGTTTGTAACATGATGGCGCAGGGGTTCAGAACAAGCCACCCCAAGATGTGACTCAGGTATGCAGCTTATTTGAGCTAACAGCAACCAAGACCCTGTGGGTTCAGGAGACACTCTGTCCCCTCCCCCTTAACAATCTAGAAGAATTTAAATTAGGGGTCTGGCCTATGATAAGTTATCAACAGAAATGACTTTTTACTTACCTATATGACAAAGCAGACTAAATGACTGGAATTACCTTCTGAAGCCATGTCCATAGCTCAGAATGTGCTATGTACCTCAACTTCCCTTTCTGTCCCTGAGCCTCTCATGTACGTGGGCTCTCTGACTCCTTCATACAGTGAGGTTCCCATATATATGTATGTCGTTAAATCTGGTTATTTTCTCTTGCTAATCTCTCAGGTCCTGAGGGTAGAGGAAAGTTTCTCCTCCCCAAATGGCATGTTACAAAACCTATTCTGAACATTCTTTATTTTCCTTTAACAGTATTTTTTTTTTGTCTTTTTAAATTTTAATTTATTGTATTTTTACAAAGTTCTGCACATGAGCCTACGATCGATCTCTTCTTTCTGAATAACATTTCTTTTTATGGCTATGATCTCTTATAAATGGACATTTGGATAGTTTTCAGTTGTTTTTATTATACACAAAGCCTCATAAACATCCTACTTATTTCTTTGAGCATATATCTGAGTAGAGCTGTATGTTAAATTTCTAATACAGAATTCTTAAAGGTGACTTACTAAATTTTATTTCCATCAACAGTGTATGATACTCTCTTTTCCCACATCTTTGACAATGTTGTATACCAGTGTTTTTCAACCCCGGGTCTGTGGAAGAGTTAACCACTCCGATATTGCATGAATATTATAGACCCAATGATCTCAATTGAATTCACTTGTGTTCAGAGTGATTGCCATTTATCAGCCTGTATCATGGAAGAAAATACTATTGAGGCTGTCTTAGATACGTTTGGAACTTGTAGGCTCGTTCGAACAACCTTTTGCATCATGCAAAGCATTTACAGATCATATGCAATAGACAGAAAGCATTCTGACAAACTTAGGTAGTGTTCAATATATTGTACACGAGGAGTTCAGAAATCAAGCACCAGCTTGTACCATGTTGCACTGTTATGCGCAGTAAGATAAAACTTTTTGTTTCTGTTTCCGGCCAAGTAGACCATCAGTCCCCAAATATAAAAAGGTTGAAAATCACTGCTGTATACTACTAAACTAAGTGATCTGTTCCAATATGCTAAATGAAACATGGCATCTTGTCTAAATTTGTGTTTTTAAAAATTAGAGATAATTTGAGCATTTAAAAATATGTCTTAGTTTGGGCTGCTATAGCAGAATTACTACAAAAGTAACAACACAAGCCCAGTTCTGGAGGCCGGGAAGTTCAAAATCAAGGTGACAACTGATTAAGTTCCTGGTGAGAGCCCTCTTCCTGATTTGCAGGTGGTCACCCTCTTGCTGTGTCTCTACATACAGGGGAGATTATCTCTCTTCCCTTTCTTTTTATAAGGACATTTATTGTATTCACCAGGACTCCAGTCTCATGATCTACCTACCTCTCAAGGCCCCATTTCTGAGTATAACATATTGGGGATTAGAGCTCTAACATATGAATTTGGGGAACTT